>NW_027556098.1:39415233-40615233 GCF_003287225.1 Phascolarctos cinereus | reverse complement strand
TATACATGTGCAATCATGTAAAATATAATTTTATATTAGTCATTTTGTTTTCCAATAACTTTCCATTAACTATCACTCTCCTCCCTTTCATGGCTAACCTCCTTCATAAATCCATCTATATTAAGTGACTCTATTTCCTTTCTTCTGCTAATTCTGAAGTAGTCTGCCTTCCTACCTTATCTTTTACCTGAAAATGATCTCTGCAGAGCTACCAAAGACCTTTTCTGAATGCCCATCCTCCTTGACCTTTGTGGAGCTTTTGCTGATTACTTTCTTGATACTATCTCCTTTCTAGGTTTCCAAGACAATAGTCTCTCTTAGTTCTCCTTTTAATTGTCTTACTGTTATTTATCAGTATCCTTTGCTGGATCTCCATCCAGGATGCACCCACTAATACTGGGTATTCTCCAATGCCCTGTTCTTGGCCCTCTTCTTCCTCTATATTATCTTTCTTTGTGATCTCAGCAGCAGCCTTACTTTCCTTTATCTCTGTAAAGACAATTTTCAGAACTATTTATCCAGGCCTAACCTAATCAAAGAAATTTGACATGAAGTTTTTCCCTATTTGACTACTCCCTTTAAAAAAAAAATAGATGCATTAATGTATGTTGAGGCTTTTTAATTTAATGAAATTAAAATTATTTTATTTTGTGGTTGTCTCTATTCCAGGTCTGATTAAAATTACATCCCCCATGTACAAATATGAAAGGTATATGATTTGATTCTCTTTTTTATAGTATGATCTTGAACCTTAAGGCCATAAATCCATTTTGAAATTATTATAGACTGGAGCATACAAGTCCAAACTTAATTTCCATCATACTACCTTCCAATTTTCCCAACACTTTTTATCAAATGGGTATTTTTTTCATAAGTAATTGATGTTGGGAATTTTTTAGAAAATTGGATTACAGTATTGAGTGTTATTTTTTCTGGTTTTCTCTTTTCTAATTTGTTCCATTGAGCTACTTCTCTATTTTTTAAGCTATACCAAATGTCAATGATAGCTCCTGCATAATACAGCTTGAGGTCTGAAAGTGTTACTCCCCTTAATTCTGACCCTTCTCCCACTTTTCCTGATATTCTAGTTCTGTTGCTCCTCTAAATTAATTTTGTTCTTATTCTGTTGAGTTATATAAAGTATATCCTTGACAATTTCATCAGTATAGCATTAAAGCTGTAAATTAATTTGGTAGCATTGACATTTTGAATACAGTGACATGGACAAGCCATGAGCGCTGAATCTTTATTTAGCTATTTGAGTCGTTCTTTTTTTCTTTAAGGATCACTGTGCAGTTAAATTTATATAAGTATTTTATATGTTTTGACAGAGTGATCATACTAAATATTCATGAATTATGCAATTATTTGAAATGGGATTTCCCTTTCTATTATTTCCACTTGGATTATTTTATTATCACAGAAAAATTCTATTCATTTTTGTGGGTTTATTTTGTAAGATCCAACTTGGTTGAAAGTATTACACAATTTGCATCTTTTTTATTACCTAGAATATCTTAAATAAACCATCATGTCATCAGTAAACAGAAATAGTTTTATCCCCTTTTTGCCTACCTTTATGCTTTTACTTTCTCTTATTGTTGTTGATAGCATTTCTAAAACAATATACATAATAGTGGGGATATTAGACATCCTTCAATTTACTCATATTTACTGACAAAACCTCTAGTTTTTCTCCCATCATATATAGTTTTAGGTAGATAATTTTATGGTTTTGAAAGGTCTCACCATTTTGATATTTCATGGGTTTTTTACATAAATGAATGTTGTTCTTTGACAAAGGACTTTTTTTGCGTCTGTTGAGGCAACTGTGTGGTTTTAAATGTTTTTGTATTTTATATGATTAATTATATTGATTATTTTCTTAATGCAGAATCATCTCTGCATTCCTTGAATTAATCTGATGCAATTAATGATTTCATTACTTTATTAAAAAATTTTACTCAATATGCATTGATTTTTATTATTCTGTGATTATCTATTCTTTATCCTTTCCTGGTCTAGTTACTAGTACTATGTTTGTCTTACAAATAAAGTTGCTCTGTCTCTTCCTACCTCTGTCTCTCTATCTCAATTTTTGCAAATAAATCTGTGTTGTATTGGTACTGATTGTTCTTTAACAGTCTGATAGAATTCTCCTGTGCATCAATAAAAATCCAGTATTTTTTTTCTTTTGTTGGTTTCTTTACAGCTGGTATATTTACTTTACTGAAACTGGACTATTAAAATTTCTCTTCGGTCTTCTATTAGTTTGGGTAGTTTATAAATCTGTAGACATTCCTCCCCACTTTGTGTTCTTGGTATTATTATATATTTATGCTGTGAAAAATGATTCTCAGAGCTTCCACTCCTCCAACCATCCCCTTTCTGAAAAGTTCTTCACAAGGATATTACTTATAATAAGCTTATCCTAGTAAACTCCAACCCAGGCTTGAATTAATTTAATCTGCCCAGGTTTGGGTGGAGAAGATTCCCAAGACTGGGGGTGGTATTTCCTCTGCCCTGATAATGGGTGATAACATCTCCTGTTGACCAGAATTAAGTGACCCAAGTCATGTACTCGACACCTCATTTTAATATAGCCTACCTCCCAGAGTGTTTTGACCAATCAGAGTTGATTGGCACCCCTTGGGAACACTTACTCTTCAAAGGGCATATTACCCTGAACCCCCAAATCTCATTAGTTCTGGACTGGCTCCCTTGGTGGGTGGGTGGGGCAGTTTTGGACTGAACTTCCATGCAATGCATGTCAAACCAGCTTGAAAGAAATTAAACCATGGACACATGCACCCTAATTTTGTTTGTCTCTTTCTTAGGACAGACTCTGTAATTTATTGAGGTTCAACAATGCGTAGTAGGAGAGTGGTGGATCAGTGGAATAGGTTTAGTATGCAAGACACAGTAGTCAATGACTATTGTAATCCATTATTTGATAAACCCAAACACCCCAGCTTCTGGGATAAGAACCCACTCTTTGAAAAAATAACTGCTGGGAAAGCTGGAAAAGAGTATGGCAGAAACTAGGCATTGATCAAAATCTCACACCATATGCCAAAATAAAGTCAAAATGGGTTCATGATTTAGATATAAAGGCTGATACTGTAAGTAAACTGGGAGAGCAAGAAATAGTTTACCTATCAGATTTATGGAGAACAGAAGAATTCCTGACCGAACAGGAGATAGAGAACATTAGGAAAAGCAAAACGGATAACTTTGATTACATTAAATTGAAAAGTTTTGGCACAAACAAAGCCAATGCAACCAAGATTAGAAGGAAAGTAGAAAGTTGGGAAAGAATTTTTACAACCAGTCTCTCTGATAAGGGCCTCATTTCTAAAATATATAGAGAATTAAGTCAAATGTATAAGAATACAAGTCATTCCCCAATTGATAAATGGTCAAGGATATGAACAGGCAGTGCTGAGATGAAGAAATTAAAGCCATCTATAGTCATATGAAAAAATGCTCTAAATCACTATTGATTAGAGAAATACAAATCAAAACAACTCTGAGGTACCACATCACACCTATCAGATTGGCCAACGTGACAAAACAAGAAAATGATAAATGTTGGAGAAGATGGGGGGAAATTGGAACTCTAATGCATTGTTAATGGGGTTGTGAAATGATCCAACCATTTTGGAGAGCAATTTGGAACTATGCCCAAAGAGCTATAAAAACGTGCATACCCTTTGACCCAGCAATAGCACTTCTAAGGCTATATCCCAAAGAGATCATACAAATGGGAAAAGGACCTACCTGTACAAAAATCTTTATAGCAGCTCTTTTTATGGTGACAAAGAATTGGAAATTGATAGGATGCCCATCAATTGGGGAATGGCTGAACAAGTTGTGGTACATTAATGTAATGGAATAGTATTGTGCTGTAAGAAATGATGAACAGGCTGACCAGAAAAACTTGGAAAGACTTGTATGGTCTGATGCTGATTGAAGTGAACAGAACCAAAAGAACATTGTACACAATAACAGCCACATTGTGCAATGATGAATATTGATAAACTTAACCCTTCCCGGCAACACAAGGATCTAAGACATCTTCAAAGGTCTTGTGTTGGCAAATGCTATCCACATCCAAAGAAAGAACTATGGAGTTTGAATGCAAATCAAAGCATACTATTTGCTATTTTTTTTCTTCTGCTGTTGAACTTTGTTTCCTCTTTCTGGTGGTTCCTCCTCTGGTGGTTCTAATTAGTTACAATGTCACTAATGTGAAAATGTATTCAATAGGAATGTATATGTATAGTTTATATCAGATTGTGTGCCGTCTTGGGGAGGGTGGTGGGGAGGAAGGAGGAGAAAAATTTCAACTCAAAAGCATATGGAAGTGATTGTTGATAAATCAAAATAAATTAATAAAAATTTTTTTTAATTTTTAAAATGCATAGGAGGTTAGTCTTTATTTCTTGTTAATTTGCTATGATTCATATTTTTCACTTGCTAATTTGATAATTTGATTTTATGTCCTCTTCTTTTTTATCATGTTGGCTAGAGGTTTATCAATTTTGTTAGTCTTTTAAAAATCTTTGTTCATTTGTTAGCTTTTTAATTTTTAAAATATATATTCTGTTAATTAATCTTCTTCTTTCACATATATTTTTGTATATGTTCTAAGGACTATAATTTCCCCCTAACAATTGCTTTAGCAATATCTCAGAAATTTTGGCGTGTTGTTTCGTTATAGTCTTTCACATAATTACTAATTATTTCTATATATTCTTTAACCCATTCATTGTTTAGGACTTCATTGTTAACTCTCCATTTGGTTCTCTTTTTTTATGCTCCCTGAATTGATTACCATTCTTATTGTATTATGGTTTCTAAATGATATGTTTACTGTCTCTGATTTTGTTACATTTATTTGCAATATCTTTCTTTTCTAATATATAGTCAATTTTTGTAAAATTTCTATGTGATGTTGGGAAATACATATATTCTTTAGCAGTCCCATTTGGAAGACCCCATAAGTCTTTTATCTCTATTTACTCTCACAATTGCTTCAATTCTGATTTTTTTCTTTTGTTTTCCTATTATGTTTGTCCAGAACTAGGGGAGGAACAGTTAAGTCTTCTTCTAGTGTTGTATTACCCTTTATATCTTCTTGTAATTTAGTTGTTTCTGTTATGATGATGTTAAAGTATTGGAGAATACACATATCATACAGAGATATTGGTTTGTTCTCTCTACTTGTCCTGTCTTCAGAATTAATATCTTTTGCTTGTATAGGGATCATATGTTCTTTTAACATTATATTTTTGCTCCTCTTTCAGATAGTCCTGCATGTCTATATATTTGTATTGCCAACTAATTTTCTTATTTCTTTGGAGAGATGGCACCTTGGATTCAAGATTTTCTGTTCTACCAATTGTTCTTCTATGCAGACCATAAATTTTGTTTATATGATTCTTATTTCTCTTTTGAACCATTTAGGAACATGCTGCTATGTTTCTATGCTTTCCTGAGAATCCACATGGTCTCCTGCCTCATCAGGTGTTGTTTCATTTTCCTTTATCTTGAAATATTTATGCAGAGACTTCAAGATTTATTTAGATATTCTGGAAGCCACCTTCCTTTGTTAATATCTTCCCCAATGAGTTATCTGTTTTTGCTTAAGGTTTTTAATTTTGTTTTCTTCCTTTTGGTGGTTTTAATCTTTTGACTCTATACTCATCGATTGCTCACCTTCTGATTCCTCCCCTTTTGTTGGCAGATCCCATAGGGCTGGGCCTCAAAGCTGTTTCCTATGTTGCAGAATACACTTTTTAATAGCATCAGTCCCTGTCCCAGGTTGTGTTTAGAAAGACAGAATTGACCCTAGCTGGATGTCAGTCTCTTTTCCTTAAAGAATTATACAACCCACATAAGTTGGCACCCTGCCCTAGGTCCCATTGTTCTTTGGTTCTTTGGATGTGCTAATATCCCAGGCTGAACAAGCTTCTTTCTTATATCTCTTCCTTCTCTGTACAAAATGGAGGAAGTGGGGGTTGGCCAGCATTGATTTCTGTTGCTTATTGCAAAGCCTAACAGAGTGAGGGCAAGGACACAGCAAGTTAAGCAAGAAAATTCCTGAGTGGATCCCAAAGCCTGTGTTACAGTTGTCTTAAGTGTGTGGGGGCTGCCAGAGTGTGGGGGCTGACAAGGAAGGGGGTACTGAGTGAGCATGTTTGTAAACAGGAATTGGCTTTTTCTGCTGTTAATTCATCAGATTGTTACTTCATTAGATTTCTTAGTTCTTGGCCTGTGGAGACAGCTGCAATTACTGTCCTTCTTGAGCATAAATCTTATATTTCAGATTTCTGAGAGTTTGTGAGGTTCAGAAAGAATTTCACTCTTCCACCTTAATGGCCACATGACCAATTTATCATTAGTACTTCCTGTCTTATTCTGCTGGTCTTAGAATGTGGCTTCACTGCTCGTCCATGGTACTGAGGCTGCTTCCATTTTAGGGGTTATTGGAGGACCTTAATGCTAGATTTTTCAGAGAAACTAAAACCTTTGCCATAAGGTCAATGGGAAGCATCCTCACTTCTACCCCCTCAGACTTTTAGCATTATCTATGCTCTAGATGCTGAGGTTTTTTTTTTTCCAAAAGAAAATCCCCCATGGTCAGTTCTCCCTCAAAAACAAACAAAAAACAACCTTTCACTGAAGCTAATAATACCTGGGAGCAAGTTCATCAGTTATTTCAAATCTCAAGAAAGTTTCTTTATACTTTCATATATAAATGATGCTTAAGTTCTTGGACCCTTACAAAAGGACAGGGAAAAGAACATGCAATTTATGGACAGAGGTAAATG
Source organism: Phascolarctos cinereus (assembly GCF_003287225.1). Classification (NCBI taxonomy): domain Eukaryota; kingdom Metazoa; phylum Chordata; class Mammalia; order Diprotodontia; family Phascolarctidae; genus Phascolarctos; species Phascolarctos cinereus. Next base: position 40,608,397 of record NW_027556098.1, on the reverse strand, counting down.
GATGGATGAGGAAACTCTACTATTAATGGTGGTCAGTGGGAAATTAATCATTTATAGACCAATCATTTACATTTAATCATATTCTTTTATAACATATGTAGTTGAATATGTAGGGGTATATGATGTTCAGGGGAAAAAAGTACCTCTGGTGTGAAGGCTGCCAAGCCCTGTTCAAGGCTGCTTTCCACCTTTGGTGTCCAACTAGTCACCTAACTCTCACCTGTGGCTCCAAAAAGCTGTAGCATGCACAGTGACTACACTCTAGTAAACCTTTTCTGCAGACAGTCTAAACTGACAGGCCTCAAACCCACTGGTGAATTAGGGGGGTATCTACCCAAAGCATGTAAAAACTTCCCACAGTGGAATGAGTGGATGAGAACAATTGTTCTTATGGCCAGGGAAGTGGCTGAAACAGAAGCTGTGAAGTTCTTAGAGCTTGGTTAGACATTGAAGGCTTCAAGGTCATCCACTGTATCCCAAACTATCACCAGTCATATTGACTTTTGTCTTGCCAGTGGACTCCAATGATTCTGGAAAAGAGAATGAGAGCCATGACTTCACATGACTCTGCCTCAATTAAATCTACTTTATGCATGAATCAAAAGATGTCTACCCATACCATTTTACCATTTTTACCTACCTCAACGTCCTGTGGCAAAGGGCCAGTGACAAACTAGTAGATGAAGATACACTGGGAGCTATACTCACAACTGTACACCCAGGCAGCTCAGGCCACAGGGTTGTCTTCTCACTGAACTGAAGCAGCAGTGGGATTCAGGAGCCCCCTGGGCATCTGAGCAGCTTTTTTTACGGACCACACTGCTCATCCTCTGACATGAGGAAGGGGCTAGAAAAGGTGCCCTAAAAATTGTCCACTTCATCTAACCTAACTTTAGCCTGCTCACCACAGCAGGCAGGGATTCTACCCTATGGTGTAACACACACACACACACACACACACACACACACACATATTACACAAAAACTTTTGTGAAAATGATTTCACTCACCACCGGTACATGGAATGCACCCACACTTATGGATAATATGAAATCCAATAGACCTGAAAAATGAAAAGTTCTTGTTTCAAAATAACAGCCTTCAATGAAACAAGGCTGGCAAATGAAGGCCAGCTTAATGAAGTTGGAGCTAGATACATACTTTTCTGGTGTGGCCAGCACTGATAAGGACTGCTGTGAAGCTGGTATAGGTTTCATTTCTCACAATCAAAACTAATCAAGTCCACTATCTTGTATGCCTCACAAAAGGAGTGAAGGACAGGCTCATGAAAATGGGATTGCCACTTGCAGGAAAGTTCCACACCACCATCATCAGTGTGTATGTTCCTACCATACAAACTCTGATGAGGTGAAAGGAAAATTTTATGAAGGGCTCATCATCAACATGCCAAAAGAGGACAAGCTTATAATTCTGGGTGACTTCAATGCCAGAGTGAGATTGTCAGACATAACAGGGAGTCCTTAGGAGGAATGAAGTCAGAAACAGCAACAGTAATGGTCACTTACTAATGAAGACTTGTGTATCTCATGACCTTGTCATCACTAACACTGTCTTCCATTTACCTAAAAGCAATAAAATTTCTTGGATGCATCCTTGCAGGAGAAATTGGCATTTAATAGAATACATCATTGTAAAGAGAAGAAACAGAATGTGAGAGTGATGAAAGCAATGTCTAGCATACAGTGCTGGATGGATCACTGACTTATCCTTGCCAAGCTAAATATTCTCATTCAACAAAAGTAGTGGCCCCAAGGCAAAATGACTACCAGAAGGCTGAATATCAAAAGATTATAGTGCTTCTCTGTGCATGAACAGTTTGTTTCTGACTTGGAGGAAAAGTTGACACAACACACAGCTGGAGCAGAAAAGGAGTGGGCAACTTTCACTCAGCTTTACACTTACTCATCTGGGACAGAACACTTACAAACATCAGGATTGGTTTGATGGCAATGATGGGGATATTCAGAAGCTGCTAAACAAAAAATGAGACTTCTACAGGCTTTACCATCAGGATAGTAAATCATCTCTGAGAAAGCATCTTAACTCCATCAAAAGTAAAGTACAAGCAAAGCTTAGAGAGATGCAGGATTCTTGGCTCAGTAAGAAGGCAAATGAAATTCAGTTTTACATTGATAGTAACAATCCAAAGCACTTTTATGATGAAGGTTATTAATGGGTCAAAGATTAGTGATACATCTCAACTACTCAGTGCTGATGGAGCCACATTGCTTAGTGATAATGACATGATTTTGGAGAGATAAGCTGAACACTTCCATAGTGTTCTCAACAGACCATTGTTAATTAACGCTGAAGCCTTTAATAATATCACCTCAGATTGAAGTCATTCCCTCTCTAGCCAAACTTCCAACTAAAGAAGAGGTTTTGAATGCCATTAGGCTCCTCTCATGTGGCAAAGTGCCTGGTGCTGATTCTATTCCAGCTGAGATTTACAAAGCAAAAAATCCACTGCTCATGTAAAAGCTGACTGAAATATTTCAGGTTATATGGCAAGAGAAGGTTATCCCCTAGGAATTCAAGGATGCCTCCATTGTCCAACTCTATGAAGGAAAAGAAAATAGCTTGTCCTGTGATAACCAAGACTAAAGTAGATGGAGGGTGAGTGCAAAACTTTTTGTTGACAAATGATCGTGCATTCCAAATGTTCAAATGGACTATTTGTGCATGAACTGGCCTTTTGAGCTTATTTTGTCTGAGCTATATATGGTCTCTACAGACACCCTGTACCGTCACCCCAACATAGGGATGTCATTTTGGTACTCTTTGAGCACAAAAGACAATAATCAACCAAGCTTGATTCTTATTCATTATAGTAGATTAAGAAGTGTGAGTGAGATTCTGTGTAAACCTCACAGGTCTTGGTTTCAGTTAAGCTTTCCTGTTGACTAACTTCCTCTTTTCTACACAGCTGAGCTGCTTCAGCCTAGCTGTCAAATTAAGCTCCCCTTTTCCATTGAAAGTCCCTCTCAGTGTACTTCTTTACTGTGGATATAGTGGATTCTATGGTCAAATGTAAGTCACATGAGGGTGGAAAATACCCTGATCTTTGCTTACCTAAGTTCCCCATTCCTGTCGAAGTTCCCTGTGCTGATCAAGGATGGTTACATGAGACAAGCTTCCCTAATGACAACAGAAACCCCAAAGCTACCCCAACCAATTAGAATGTGTAAACTCTCATGTGAATCAATACCATGTTTCTCAATTTAGGATCCAACTTCCTCATTTATTGTTTAGGTACCCCACATCGATGTTGCTCATTTATGCCTATAAAAATGCTCTGTAAATCCTGGGCTTGGACTCACTTTATTGGCAAACTGCTAGCAACTGCTAGTTATTGCTTGAAAGTTTTTGCCTCAGTTTCTCTCATTCATAGATTTCTATTGGGACAGTTAGCACCTTCTCTACAAACAATACTCTTACAGAGTTGCTCTTAGCATTGGAAATTAAATGACTTGCTCAGAGTCACTCATTCTGCATATATCAGAGGAAAGATTCAAACCCAAATCATCTTCCTCATCCAGCCAGTTCTCTATACACTGTACAATAGTATATCTCCATACAAAAAAAGACTGATAAAATGTTAAATAATAATAATAATAAGTGATGGGAGAAAAAGGCAGAGACTTGCCTGAGTGTTCTCAAATTTCCCTCCAAAAAACTTTAAAATAATTTGTCAAAATGAATTCTGGAGGGGCAGATCCAACAAAGTATGGGGCAAAATAATTTGCAACCCAAGACAACTTAGAAGGTGGGCAAGAAAGGTCTTTCACATGGGTGTGAGAGTAAAGTTCAGTCTAGCTAGAAACAGCACCTTGCAAGCCAGCAGCAGGTGTTGGAAGCAGCTTATGGAGACCTCAGCCCACAGTGCATTGGACAGCTGTTCAGAAGTAGATTACAGGGCATTGGGTACAGTTGCATTGTGCATATGCAGATCTGGGATGAAGCGCTGGGCCACAGTCCTAGGCAGAGAAGAAGCATCAGTACACCAGAGTTTATGGCTGCAGGGGAGTGGGGAACCTGATCACAGTTCCAGGGCAGAAAAGAGTGCTAGTAGTCACTCAAAGGCAAGTACACAAATCAGGACAGTAGTAAACAAATCTCTCCTTAGATCGTAATACTTTAGGAGAACTGAAAACTTATAAAAAAAAACCCCACAACTAACTCTAAAAACAGCTGCACAAAAAACCAAAGCTAGGGACAGTGCCACCACCACCCCAGTAGCAGAGCCCAACTTTAACATAAAGTTGTAAGTCAAGAAATAGACTGGAAAATGAGCAAAAAACAAAAACAAAAACAAACAAACAAAAAACAAGCAAGCAAACTGAAAAGAACCTGACCATAAAAAGTTACTATGATGATAGGGAAGATCAAAACACAAACTCAGAAGACAATAAAGTCAAAACTGTTATGTCCAAAGCCTGAAAGAAAAATGTGATTAAGTCTCAGTCTGAAAAAGAATTCTTGGAAGAATTCAAAGAGTTTTAAAAAAAGAGTTAGAGGAAAAGTTGGGAAAAGAAGTGGCAGTGATGGAAAAAAGACCTGAAAAAAAGAGTCAACAACTTGGTAAACATATTGAAGAAAATAACACCTTAAAAAACAGAATAGGCCAAATTGTAAAGGAGACAAAAAATCTACTGAATAGAAGAACTTCTTTAAAAGTAAAATTGGCCACGTGGAAAAAAAAGGTACAGAAATTCACTGCAAAAAAGAACTCCTTAAAAAGCAGAATTAACCAAATGGAAAAAAGGGGTGTACAAAAGCTCACAGAGGAAAATAATTCCTTAAAAATTAGATTTGGGCAACTGGAAGCTAATGATTCTATGAAACATCAAGAAACAATAAAACAAAATGAAAAGGATGAAAAATAGAAGAAAATGTGAATTATTTCATTGAAAAAACAATTGACCTGGAAAAGAGAGGCAGGAAAGATAATTTAAGGATTATTGGACTACTGGAAAGCCATGATCAAAAATAAAAGGAGGCAGGACAGCATCTTTCAAACAATTATCAAGGACAACTGCACTGATGTTCTAGAACCAGAGGGTAAAATATAAATGGAAAGAATCCACTGATCACCACCTGAAAGAGATCCCAAAATGAAAATTGACAAAAATATTATATCCAAATTCCAGCACTCCTGGGTCAAGGAGAAAATATTGCAAGCAGACAGAAACAAACAATTCAAATATCAAGGAGCCACAGTCAGGATAACTCAAGATTTAGCAGTTTCTCCATGAAAGCATAAAAAGGTTTAGAATGTGATATTCTGGAAGGCAAAGGATTACAACCAAGAATCACCTACCTAGTGAAAAGGACTTTATTCATTCAGGGGGGAAAATGGACATTTAATGAAAAGCCCAGAGATGAATAGAAAATTCCAATTTCAAATGAAAGACTCAACAGAAGTATAAAAAGGTAAACAGGAAAGAGAAATCACAAGAGATTCAATAAGGTTAAACTGTTTACATTCCTACATGGCAAGATGATACTTGTAACTTCTAATAACTTTATCATTATTAGGGTAGTTTAAAGGAGTATATATAGACAAAGGACAAGGGTGTAAGTTGAATACGATGGGATGATATCTTTAAAAATAAAATTAAGGGGTGGGAAAGAAAAATGCACTGGGAGAAGGGTAAAAGATAAGGTAGAATACGATAAATTATCTGACATAAAAGAGGCATGAAAGAGCTTTTGCAATGAATGGGAAGATTGAGGAGGTAAAAGGTGGAACATTTGAACTTTATTCTCATTGGAATTGCTCAAAGAGGAAATGACACACACACTGAGTTAGGTAAAGAAATCCATCTTACCCCACAGGAAAGTAGCTGAGGAAGGGCACATAAGGACTGGGGGATGGATAGAAGAAAGGGCAGATTGAAGGAGGCGGTAGTTTGAGAATGGACAGGGTGAACGTAGAAAGAGAAAAGGATAAATGAAGAAAATAGTATGGAGGGAAATACACAGTAATCATAACTGCAAAACAAAATTATAGCAAGTTCTCTGATAAAGGCCTCATTTCTTAAATATAGAGTACTGAGTTGAATTTATATAAAAAAAAGTCATTCTCCAATTGATAAATGGTTAAAGGATATAAATAGGCAATTTTCAGATCAGGTAATGAAACATATCATAGTCATATAAAAAATGCTCTAAATCACTGATTACAGAAATGCAAACTAAAATAACTCTAAGGTGCCACTCCACCCCTGTTAGATTGGCTAATATGACAGAAAAGGAATATGACAAATATTGGAGAGCAGGTGGGAAAACTGAGACACTAATGCACTGTTAGTGGAGTTGTGAACTAATTTAATCATTTTGGGCAGTAATTTGAAACTATTCCCAAATGGCTATAAAATCATACATACTCTTTGATCCAGCAATACCACTACTAGTTCTGTATCCCAAAAGAGACAAAAAGCCAAAAAGGAAAAAGATCTACATGTACAAAAATATTTATGGCAGCTCTTTTAGTGGTGGCAAAGAACTGGAAATCGGGGAGATGCCAAGCAATCAGGGAATGGCTGAACAAGTTGTGCTATATGGTTGTGATGGAATAATATTATACTGTAAGAAATGACAAGTAGGATACTCTCAGAAAAACCTGGAAAGACAGGTATGAACTGATATAAATTAAATGAGCAGAACCAGGAGAACACTGTACAGAGCAATAGCAATATCATATAGTGATCAACTGTGAATAATTTAGCTATTCTCAGAAATACAACGATCCAAGACAATTTCAAAGGACTTATGATGAAAAATGCTATCCATCTCCAGAGAAAGAATTGATGGAGTCTGAATGCAGATTGAAGCATATTTTTTTAAAGTTTCTTTATTTTTTGTGTGTTCGGTTTTGAGGGGGTTGTGTTTTCTTTTACAAAAAGAACTAGTACAGAAATATGTTTTGCATGACTACCTCTATCATAACCTATATCAAATTGCTTTTCTTCTCAAGGAGGGGATAAAGGAAGAAGGGAAAGAATTTGGAATGCGATTTTTTTCACTTTTTAATTCAATATTTACCCCTGATTATGTGTAAAATCAATTGTAACATTTTTTTTTCAAATTTTGAGTTCCAAACTATCTCCCTCACTCTCCCTCCAACCATATTGAGAAAGCAAGCAATTTTACATAGGTTATACAGGAACACAAATTTTTTAAAAATTAATGTTAAAAATTGTTTTTAACATTTAATTGGGAAAAAATAAAATACTTTCAAAATTATAATAATAATGATAAGTGCATAATATGGCAATCCAATCTGCCCAAATACTTAATATTGATGTTCCAGAAGCAGATGTCATTGTCAAATTCCAGCAGCTTGCATATTAATAAATCAAAAAACAAATATTTGATAAATATTTAATATTTACCAGGCACTATGGGCTAGACTTAGGGGATACAAATGCCAAAAATGAAACAATTTCTATTTACAAAGTGTTTGCATGCTAATGGGGGAGAGAAGTTCATATATGAATTTATATAGCATAAAGCAAATAAATAGAAAATAAAAATGAAGTAATTAAATAAAAGGTAGTTTGGCAAAGAAGGCATTAGCAGTTGGAGGGCCAGGAAAGATTTGATAGAACATATGATACTTGAGCTAGGTCTTGAAAAGGGGCTTTATAAGGTAGATGTAATAATGAATTCTACATTTATGAAAGATAGTCAATACTATGAAATAGAGATGGGAGAGGGAAGAACAGAGAAAAAGATGTTTGGCAATATCACTGAGTTCAGGAGGGAAAATAATGTTTAATGAGGCTGGAAATGTAAGTTGGAGCCAGGCTGAATAGTGCTTTAAAAATCAGACAAAAGAGTATATTTATTTTAGAGGCAATAGGAAGCCACAAGAATTGATTGAGTAAGGGAGTTATAACATCTGATCTGCATTGAAGGACAAGCACTTTGGCAGCAGTGTGTAGGGTGATCTGGAATGGTGAGAGATCTGAACAGGGAGAAAACTAGGAGGTTGCCACAATAATCTAGGAAACTGTTGATGAGAGCCTGAATTAAAGTTGTAGTTATGTGAATGGAGCGAAAGGGTCAGAGGAGAGAAAAGTTGTAGATATAAAAATGACAAATTTTGGCAACTGATTGGATAGCTGAGGTAAGGGAGAGTAAGGGATACAGGATAATATCAAGAGTGTGAACCTGGGAAATTGGAAGATTTGTGGTGTCTTCCACAATAACAGGGAAGTTTGGAAGGGAGTAAGGTTTGTGGAAAATGTAGCGTTCAGTTTTGGACATGTTAAAGTTCAGACATTTCTGAATTATTTAGTTTCAAATATCCAATAGTCAATTGGTGAGATTAGATGTACCTCCAAAGAGAAACTAGGCCTAGGGATTACAGTAGAATTAAGTGTACAGACCCCAAATCATGATGTCTTTAAACTTCTGCTATGCTCATTAATACTTTTCAGATATTCTCTCTGTTTCCTTCCCTCGTATTTTACCAATGTTGATGTCACACAAAAGCCTCCATAGTACAGCCTATTAGGCAGGATTTTATACATGCGCACACACACACACACACACACACACACGCACACACACACACACACACTGGAACTGGTAACCTCTAGAGACCTAATATGCCCTAGAACCTCAATCTTAACCATAGTCTTCTTCATTTCCCAAGATATTCTGGATAGACAAGGCATTCTCTAACAATGGCAACTAGGTCTTTTGCAGGGGTGGGGAAGGTGGGGAATCTGTGGCCTTGACAGGTTCTCCATCCCTGTCTTAGGGCATCAAGAGCAAGCATTTTACCAACTTTTCTTCTTATATTGGACAAAGCAGAAGAGCTGGACTGCTGATCTCTTTTAATCTTGATATTTCTACCAGAGAAAATGTATGACCATACCAGAAGGTTTGGAGTTAGGTAAAATTTTAAAGGAAGGATATTTTCTACATTCCTGAAAGCAAGGGTATTTGCATTTTTAATTAGGCCTTCAGAAAGAGGACAATGCCAAACACAAAGATGAATTTCTAGTTATGTGATATTAGATACTGTTCCACCTGAGTGGGAAAGATATTTGATTATAGAGGAGCCTTCTGGGTGTTCCTTAAGATACCAAAAAGAAACCTAATGCTATGTCTATATATTAGGTAACACTGGCAAACAAACTTACTAGCCACCCACTTCACTATCACTAGTGAAGCTACTTTTGCACAACTGGCTACATTTGAAGAAATTTTTAATAAGGTTCTATTTTTTGCAGGACACTTTTCTAGATATTGGAGATATATAAATGAAATAAAACAGTCCTAGCCTTCTAAAAGCTTATGATCTAATAGTGTTAAAATCTAGTAATAATTCACATACATAAATAACTATAATACAACACAGTCTGTAATTACTGCCCTTGAATAGTTCTTATATTTTCTTTCAAATGATATGCCTGCATCCTTGAAAATTTTCCCATAATATGGCTAATACCATAATAAATATTCCTGGAACTGTTCTTTCTATTTACAGTCTACAAATCTTAGAGACAAAATTTAATGTTTTGCATGACTTAATATGTATAATGGATATTGTATTGCTTACCTTCTCAATAAGTGGGAGAGGGTTGGAGGGAGGGAGAGAATTTGGAACTAAAAGAATTTTTTTTAATTTAAAAAAGTGATAGAGTCTATCAGAATAAAACTTAAATTGTTTCAATGTAGTGCTACATGATATAAGATTTACATTATACTGACATCTGGTGGACATATAATTAATTTTCCTTGTAAAAACTTTTTAATGGAAAAGATCTTGTAGAACTGTTTTCATTGTGTATTTTACAACACTACTTTTCATTTTAGTTTTCAGTGCTTCAACTAAAACATTTACCATTTTCCTTGGACATCTCTTCGTATAATCTTATCAATATCTCTCAGGATATTTTCTCTTTTCTCTATCTTGATTTCATTCCTTTGCTACTTGGTTATAAATTTTGAACTACATAAGATTATTTACTTCCCCTTTGCAGAGAACGGAGGAGTGGGGGAGTGGAAGATAAATAAAAGGGGGATAAAAATGGAGATAAATAAAAAATAAATAAAATTTCCACATATATTTGCTTCATAAAGCACTTTAGTATACAATTTGGCTTGTTTTTCTAAACAATATCACACAATGGCTCCCTTTCTTAGAATTGAAATTCTACATCTTTTAGTAACAGATAACTCCAGAGCAAAACCTGAAAGAAGCACAAGGTAATATTAGTTCACCTGCCTATACTTTTTTTTAAACTTTCTATCAATGATTTGCCTAAAGAGTTTCACTAAAATTACAACATCCTGTGCCACATGGCAAGCTGCTATTACAAGGATTTAAATTATTATCCCACCCTTTGAAAAAAATTATTCTAAAAATATAAGGTGAAATTACAGGACTTGAAGAATTATGCACAAGAATTCCTTGACACTCCCACAGTTACTGTCCTAGTACACAGGTCATCGTTATTTCTCATCTAGACTATTATAATAGCCTCCTAACTGGTCTTCCTCACTCTTAATATAGCCTCCTAGTATGATATCACATACTAGATCTATGTTATTGTTCTCACCAGGCTTTTATTAAATTCTGGAATTTCCTCACATATACCTTTCCACCCCCAAGCAAGAGGGTCGTCAGGCTAACTGAGGAATTTATATCACACAGATCTACTAAGTTCATTTTTGCCCATGACTGACTTCTACCATTATCAGATCTGCTCAAAGTGTGGATCTGGTTTTATCAAAGGAGTTCCTGAAGGGACCATTTAATAATTCCCTCTCCTTTCTTCTAAGTTCCCCATTTTTCTATTCTCTTTTGGTCAGAGACACTTGATAGGTTCTTTCTTCCTTGTAAATTAGGTCTTCTGCTTTGGAAAGTACACACCATAAAGAATCAAACCTTCCTGACAAGTTAAGCAGTCTTTCACAAAGTGTGAGAGGGGAATAGCATCTAAAACATCTAGACCAGGGGTGGAAAACCTCCAACATCAAGGTCTCACGTGGCCTTCTAGGCCCTCAAGGGTGGCCTTTTGACTGAGTCCAAGTTTTACAGAACAAATCCTTTTATTAAGGGGATTTGTTCTTTGAAGTTGGGATTTGGTCAAAGGGCCACACTTGAGGACCTAGAAGGCTACATCTTGCATCAAGGCTGAAGGTTGTCCACCCCTGATCTAAATTGAAAAACTAGTAAGTTCTTTAATTCCAGGCTTTAGTATGTAACTGATTTTTACAGAGGGCCTTTACTTACAGTAATATTGTGAGAAAAGGTTTGAATTTGGAATCAGAGGATATGGGTTTGAATTCTACTCTTCAGTTCCATTTAAAAAAAGCTTACAAACAGAAGGAGATCAATAATTTAAATGTAAATTGATCCCTAGATGGGGTAGAGGTACTTCCTTAAGGCAAAAGAAAACCAAGAGGAAGGAATTGAAGGGAGGAGAGAGGTCCTATGCTACCAGTGCTTACACATGGACCTCTTCCAATTAAGCCTGCTGGGTTATGTACAACCCTAATAATAATAATAACACAAGGTATATACAAATAAATGGATAGAAGTTATACCAATATCAAGAGAGATTCAAAGAAGATAAGATTCATTTCCAAATTATGAGGTAAAAAATTTCATGGAAGAAAAAATAAAACTAAACAGAATGTTATAGTGAGAAAAAAAGGTAAAGGCAATGGTGACAGGCATAGAGAGAAAAAATAGGCATTTTAAAGCTGGGTCAAAGAATAGCTCCCTACCTTAATTTTCTGTGTATGTCCCACACTCAGGGGGTCTGTTAGAGGAAAGGGAGAGCCTAATGCTAAAATATCTCTGTGAGTTTTATGTCTCAGAAACTGACATACCAAAAATCATTGATTCATTATTTTGTTGGTTGAACTTTTTGTTTGTTTTAGAAAGCCAGTTGTTAATCATTTACTACCTACAAGTGATATTTCTCCTTATGTTATTTACATCATGAGGGGACCAAATTAAACCTAATACATAGAACAGTCTTCCCAATGCTCTTTTTTTTAACATGAAAAAATTTATACCCAGAGAACTGAGTTGATTTATCCAAGGTTATACAACTTATGGAAGTAAAAGTCAAGATTTTGACCAACATATTTTAGAGCCAAATCTAATTTCCCACTCTTCGCATTGTATTTTTTCCCCACTATGACATCCTGCTTAGTTTTATTTCTGCTTCATAAATTCTTTCTTTACCTCATAATTTGGAAATGGAGATCACCTTCTTGAATCTCTCCCAATACTATTGTGACTTCTATCCATTTATGTGCACGTACTTTGTCTTACAGTAGTTTGTATACATGTCCAGTCTCTACTAGATTATAAACTTTTGATGAGCAGGAACTGGATTGTTTCTTTCATTTGTATCCCAGCCACCCAGAACAGTATCTTAAACACAGGAAGTACTTCATAAATGTTTGATGAATTGAAATGTTGGAATGTGCCATATGTTTACATCTATGGTTTTATTTTGGCCTTGAATGCCAACCTATTTCACAATTAGTTCTTACTTCCCAGACACAACAAATTCAAAGAAGAGTTTAACAAATATTTTTGAGGAGATCATTATATACACACACACACACATACACACACACACTATTGTGGGCAGGAATCTCTTAGAGGAAATGGAGTAGCCTTCGTAGTCAATAAAAGTCAAGAAAAGCAATACTGGGATATAATCTCAAAAATTACGGAATATCTATTCAAATCCAAGGCAAACCATTCAATATCATAGTAATACAAATCTATACCTCAACCACTGATGCCAAAGGGGCCAAAGTTGATCAGTTCAATGAGGACCTACAACATCTTCTAGAAATAGCACCCAAAAAATGTTACATTCATCATAGGGGATTAAAATGCTAAAGTAGGAAATAAAAAGATAATTAGAGTAATAGGCAACTTTGGCCTTAGAGTACAAAAAGAAGCAGGATAGATTAATAGAGTTTTCTCAAGATAAATCACTGGTCTTAGTAAACATTCTTTTTCAACAACGCAAAGCAGCTCTACACATAGACATGATCAGACAGTCAATATAGAAATAAGATTGATTATACACTTTGTAGACAAAGGTGGAAAAGCTCTATACAGTCAGTTAAAACAAAACCTTTATTCATTTCACACCCAAGCAAATCTATGCTTAAGATTATGCAAGCTAGGAGGCGGAGCCAAGATGGTGGAGTGAAAGCAGTAACTTGCTTGAGCTCTCCTCCAAACCCCTACAAATACTCATAAAAAATGGCTCTAAACAAATTCTGAAGCAGCAGAACCCACAAAAAGACAGACTGAAACAAATTTCCAGCCCAAGACAACCTGGATGATTGATCAGAAAGGTGTGTCACGCGGGGCTGGGAGCACAGTGCAGCGTGGGTGCACAGGCAACAGCGTGGGTGCACAGGCTGCAGCAAACCTGGAGCAGGCCTCAGAGGACTGAATCTCGGGCAGCTGTGGAGGTTTCCAGACTCCTCAATCCACCAATGCCAAAGACAAATTAGAAGGTCAGTGGGAAAAGTCTGTTTCTGTCGGTGCCTGAGAAAGGAAGGCGGGTTTCAGCTCCATTCCCCAAGAGTGTGGCCCTGTGACAGGGCAGCTGCTTCCCGAGCTTCCAGCCCACAGACTGAGGGGGAATCCAGTGGCTGATCAGAGAGGGATTGCAGGGATCTCTTTGCCAGTGCTGAGGCAGGAATCTCTTCCTTTGCCCGTATTTGGATCTGGGCCACAGTTCTGGGCAGCGGTGCTGGGTTGAGGAGGAGCACTGGCTTGGTGGAGCTTGTAGTGGTTGTGAAGAGGAGCCCCTCCTCACAGTTACAGGACAGAAAGGAGTACTTGTAGTCGAAGGCCAGGAAAGGAGTAAAAACCTCACCCCTTATCATACCACCTTGGAAGAACTGAAAATTTACAGGTCCCTACAAGTATCTCTGAAAACAGCTGTACAAACCCCCGAAGCTTGGGACAGTACATTCTCCACATTGGAAGCAGATTGGTACCTTGACAAAGAGTTTAAAACTCAAGTAATTGGCCGGGATCATGAGCAAGCAGCACAAAAGGAGTCAGACTATATTATCTTACTTTGGTGAAAAAGGAGACCAAAATATACAACCAGAAGAAGACAACAAAGTCAAAGCCCCTACATCCAAAGCCTCAAGAAAAATATGAACTGGTCCCAGGCCATGGAAGAGCTCAAAAACGATTTTGAGAAGCAAGTTAGAGAAGTAGAGGAAAAACTGAGAGTGATGCTAAAGGAGACCCAAAAAAAATACTGAAGAAAATAACACCTTAAAAAATAGCCTAACCCAAATGGCAAAAGAGGTCCAAAAAGCCAATGAGGAGAAAAATGCCCTAAAAAGCAAAATTGGCCAGATGGAAAAGGAAGTCCAAAAGCTTACTGAAGAAAATACTTCCTTAAAAATTAGAATAGAGCAATTGGAAGATAGTGACTTTATGAGAAATCACGACACAGTAGAACAAATCCAAAAGAATGAAAAATTAGAAAACAGTGTGAAATATCTCATTGGAAAAACAACTGACCTGGAAAATAGATCCAGGAGAGAGAATTTAAAAATTATTGGACTATCTGAAAGCCATGATCAAAAAAAGAGCCTAGACATCATCTTTCAAGAAATTATCAAGGAAAACTGCCCTGATATATAGAACCAGAGGGCAAAAAGAAATTGAAAGAATCCACAGTCTCCTCCTGAAAGAGATCCCCAAAGGAAAACTCCTAGGAATATTGTAGCCAAATTCCAGAGTTCCCAGGTCAAGGAGAAAATATTACAAGCTGCCAGAAGGAAACAGTTCAAGTACTGTGGGAACACAATCAGGATAACACAAGATTTAGCAGCTTCTACATTAAAGGACCGCAGGGCATGGAATATAATATTCCGGAGGGCAAAGGAGATAGGATTACAACCAAGAATCACCTACCCAGCAAAACTGAGTATAATCCTTCAGGGGAAAAAATGGTCATTCAGTGAAATAGAGGACTTTCAAGCATTCCTGATGAAAAGACCAGAGCTGAATAGAAAATTTGACTTTCAAATACAGGACTCAGTGGAACATGAAGAGGTAAACAGGAAAGAAATCATAAGAGACTTATTAAGATTGAACTGTTTACATTCCTGCATGGAAAGATGATATTTATAACTCGTGAGACCTTTGTCAGTATTAGGGTAGTTGGAGGAAAAAAAATTGTACATATAGATAGATAGATAGAGGGCACAGGGTGAGCTGAAGATTAAGGGGTCATATCTGGAGAATAAAATTAAGGGATGAGAGAGGATTATATTTGGAGAAGAAGAAAGGGAGAGGTAGAATGGGGTAAATTATCTCACAAAAAAAACAAAGAAAAGTCTCTTACAGTGGAAGGGGAAACAGGGGAAGGTGAGAGGGAATGAGTGAATCTTATTCTCATAGGATTTGGCTTAAGGAGGGAATAACATACACATTCAATTGGGTATGGAAATCTGTCTTACCCTACAGGAAAATAGGGGGGAAAGGGACAAGAGAACAGGGGGATGATAGAGAGGAGGGCAGATTGGGAAAGGGGTTAATCAGAAGTAAATACTTCTGAGGAGAGACAGGATCAAAAGAAAGAATAGAATAAATGGGAGGGCAGGATAGGATTAAGGGAAATAGAGTTAGTTTTTCACAACATGTCTACTATGGATGTGTTTTGCATAACTGCACATGTACAACTTATATTGAGTTGCTTGCCTTTTCAATGAGGGTGGGTGGGGAGGGAGGAAGAGAGAAAATTTGAAACCTAAAGTTTTAAAAACATATGTTTAAAAAAATGTTTTCACATGCTACTGGGAAATAAATATAGGAAATGGGGTACAGAAGTCTATCCTGCTCTACAGGAAAATAGAAGGGGAAGGGGATAAGAGAAGGGGAGAGAGATAGAAGAGAGGACAGAGTAGGGGAAGGGATATTCAGAATGCATGACATCTTGGGGGGGAGGGGGAGATGAGGTGAAAATTTGGAACTCAGAAACTTGTGGAAGGGAATGTTGAAAACTAAAAATAAATAAATTTATATTTAAAAAAATAAATTGTGTTAGGCTGGAAAAAAAAAGATTATGCAAGCTAGGCTTCAGCAATATGTGAACTGAGAATTACACCAAGTGCAGGCTGGTTTCTGGAAGAGGTAAAGGAAACAGAGACCAAATTGCCAACATTCACCAGATTATGGAGAAACTAAGGGAGGAGTTTATGACCAAAGAAGAGATAGAGAGGATCACTGGAAGTAAAATGGATAATTTTGATTATATGAAATTAAAAAGGTTTTGCACAAACAAAACCAATGTAGCCAAAATTAGAAGGAAAGTAGGAAACTGGTGAGAGATAGAGAAATTCCATCAAGTTGCTCTGATAAAGGGCTCATTTCTTAAATATGTAGGAAACTGAGACAATTTTGTAAAAACAAGAGCCATTCCCCAATTGATAAATGGTCAAAGAATCTAAATAAGCAGTTTTCATAAAAAGAAATCAAAGCCATTGATATCCATATAAAAAAGTTCTAAATCACTAATAATTAGAGAAATGCAAATAAAAACAACTCCAAGGTGCTACCTCACACCTATCAGATTGGCTAACATGACACAAAAGGAAAATGACAAATGCTCTAGGGGATATGGAAAAATAGGAACACTAATGCACTATTGGTGGAGTTGTGAAATGGTTCAACTATTCTGAAGAACAGTTTGGAACTATGTCCAGAGCTATAAAATTGTGTATACCCTTTGACCCAGCAATACCACTACTAGGTCTGTATTCCAAAGAGAATTTTTTTTAGAAAAAAAAAGAGGAAAAGGGGTTATATGTACAAAAATATTTATAGGAGCTCCTTTTGTGCTGGCAAAGATTTGGAAATTGATGGCATGCCTTTCAGCTGAGGAATAGCTAAACAAGCTGTGGTAAATGGTTGTGATAAAATACTATTGTGTTATAAGAAATGATGAAGGAGATGCTTTCAAAAAAACCTGGGAAGACTTATATGATATGCTGCAAAATGAAATGAGCAGAATTAAAAGAACATTGTGCATAGTAAAAGCATTTTTGTAAAGATAACAATAATAAAAGACAGCTATTCTGATCAATACAGTTATCCAAAACAGTTCCAAAGGTCTCATGATGAAAAATGCTATCCACCTCCAGAGAAAGAACTGATGAACTATGAATACAGATTGAAACACATTGTTTTTCACTTCTTTTATCTTTCTTGCCTTTTTCTTTTTTGTAACATGGCTAATAAGAAAATATGTTTTGTATGACTTCACATACCAAAAGGGTACATTGTTTGCTTTCTCAATACACAAGAGAGAAGGAAAGAATTGGGAGCTCAATTTTTAAAAAATGAATATTTTATAATAAATAAATTAGAAACAAAAGAAGAGACAGGAGATGGCTTCAGGGTCATAAAATGAAAGAGTTGCAAGGGAAGTTATCTAATTCAATTTCTGTTCTAATAAATTAATCACATATAAGAAATAATATCCATAATGACCAACATATTTAATATGTAGTATAACTAATACCCCTAATGAATATTGATAAATTTGAAATATAATATTAGAAAAAGGGCTACAGTTACATATAAAAAAATTATACATAATGACCAGTTGGGATTTCTATCAAGATGTACAGTTAATTTAATATTGTGAAGACTATAAACTTAACAGACCTATATTAATAACAAGAACAACAAAAATCCTATTTGATAGATGATAACAGATGCATAAAAGGCTTTTGACAAAATAGAAGACCCAGTTCCATTGTTTTTTTTAAATGAAAACCACTAAACATACAGGAATAAATGGATTTTTCTTTATACATTTAATAGTCTCTATCTAAAAATAAATATAGGACATTTTATGTAACAAGGATAAACTAGAAGCCTTTTTAATCTTCTCAGGGATAAAATAAGCATATCCATTATCATCACTAAAATTTGAGATGGTGCTAAAATGCTAGCGATAGAAATGATACAATAAAAAGAAATGGAAAGAATAAAACATAAAGAAATAGGAAATAAAATTATCAGTTTTGCAAATGATATGATGGTTTGCTTAGAGAATCCCAGAGAGTTGACTAAAATTAATCAAAATGATAAATTCATTAAATTTACAGGATATAAAATAAATCCACACAATCACTTTGTCAATATGTTACCAACAAAACCTAGCAAAAAGAGATTAAAAGGAGAAATTCCATTTAAAATATCTTCAAAATCCATAAAACTCTTGAGAGTCTCCTACCAATTTGCATAGGCACTATATTAATATAATGGGGAAAAACATTCTTTACAGAAATAAAAACAAACACAAATATTGGAGGAATGCTAATTGCTAATAGGTACTCAGAGCCAGAATAATAAAAATGACAGTACTACCTAAGTCATTTTACTTATTTAGTGAAATACAAATGGAACTACAAACTGCTTACTTCATCAACCTAGGAAAAAATCATAATAAAATTTATCTAGGAACAAAAGATCAAGAATTTCAAGACATATGATGAAAAAAAAGCAGAAAGGAAAGGGGCTTGGCAGTATAATGTCTAAATTATGCTGCAAAGCATTTATTTGCCAGTCAACAACTGTTTATTTAAGCAACTGTGAGCAAGGAACTGTACTAAGTGCTGGGAATACAAAGAAAGGTAGACGATAATCCTCACTCTAAGGTAGGTCAAATCCAATGGGGAGACATCATGCAAACAGCTATGTACAAACAAGATTAAAAAACATATATATGATAAATTGGAGGTAATCAATAAAGGGAAAGCACTAGCATTAAAGGGGATGAAAAAAAGACTTCTTTTAGAAGATAGGATTTTAACTGAGACTTAAAGTAAAACCTTGGTAGAGGAGGTAGAGATAAGGAGAGAGAGAATTCTAGGCATGAGGGATAGCCAGTAAAAATGCCCAGTCAGATGGATTATCTTGTGCAAAGAACCACACAAGATAAGCACAAGGCCAGTGTAACTGGATCCCAAAGCATGTCAGGATTACGTAAGGACTTTGAATGTGAAAAGAAAATGGTATATTTGATCCTGAAGGGGACTGTTAGAGATTACTGAGGAGGGGTGTGACATAATCAGACCTGAACTTTAGGAAGATCAATTTGACAGCTGAGTGGAGGATGAACTAGGGAGGAGAGATACTGGCACGGAGACCAACCAGCAGGTTATTTCAACAGTCCAGGTGTGAGGTGCTAAGGGCCTGAATCAGAGTAATGACAGTGTCAGAGAAGAAACTGGGCCATACATGAGAGAAGTTAAGAAGGCAATATCCATGGACCTCAGAAACAGAATGAACCAGGTGAAGGAGAAGGGAGAGAGTGAGGAGTTGAAGGTGAAATCTGGGTTGCAATCCTGGGTGACTGGGAAGATGGCAGTAATCTTGAGAGTAATAGAGAAGTTAAGAAGAAAAGCTTTGGGAGAAAAGATAATGGATTCAGTTTTTGGATATGTAGAATTTAATACATTAAGGCCTACCAAGTTCAATATGCCCAATAGGCAGTTGGAGAAGTGAATCAAGAGGTTAGGATAGAGATAAGGAACAGGTAAGCAAGAATGAGAATCATCAGCATAGAAATAATTGAATCTATGGAAATTAATGAAATCAGCAAACAAAATAGTATAAAGGGAGAATCAATATTTCAATGTCACTTGTATATTCTCAAAACCATTCCTATGCATGAGAGGGCAAAATACAGCCTTCTGCTTCTATTGACAGTAAAGGGTAAGAGAGTAACAACTAAAAACAGTAAGGGAAACTTAAGACGATCCCAAATTGATGACTTTTAGATAAAATCATTGTTCTGAGAGTATTAAAAGTAGTTTATAGGTAGCTTGTCCCTGCAAATCATTTTCTGAAGAAAGTGTTGCCTTTTTTCCTCGATGGTTTTACAGAATGTTGGTAAAGTATGATAATAGGTTTTATAATAACAGGCTTTGTCATAATGGGTTAATATTTATTCTGCATTTCAAGTAACATGATATTATCATCATGAGCAAATGTTTCTACTTATATATGGCACTGTGATAGGTGTAATACAAAGCGTTAAGCAGATGACTTTTAATCATCTGTAACATTACAGGAATCTAAGAAAATGTTCATATTCTCTAAAAACAAACCCCACAAATAATAACAACTAATGTTTATATGATAACTTAAAGTTACAAAGCACTTTGGTGTGGTAGAAAATGTTCTGAATTTGGAGTCATAGAACCTGGGTTCAAATCCCAACTTTGCCATTTATTACATTTATGAAATTGGGCAAAGTAACTTAACTTCTTTAGGCCCCAATATAAAATGATAAATTTGGTTTGCATGACATTTAAGATTGTGTCCAACCCCAAATATATGAGCCCACAATACAAAAAACTTATGAGGTAGAAAAAAAATATTATTATCTCTATTTTCAGATAAAGAAATGAAGGCTATGGGCAGCTAGGTGGCACAGTGGATAGACCTCCTGCCTTGGAGTCAAGAGGACTAGAGTTCAAATCTGACCTCAGACACTTGACACTTACTAGCTGTATGACCCTGGGCAAGTCAACTCCAATTTCCTCACCAAAAAGCAAGAAAGAAAGCAAGCAAGGAAGGAAGAAAAGAAAAGAAAAGAAAAGAAAAGAAAAGAAAAGAAAAGAAAAGAAAAGAAAAGAAAAGAAAAGAAAAGAAAAGAAATTGAGGCTCTGAGAGTTTTGTGATTTCTCTCATAGAAGACAAAAATTAGAGGAAATCTGATTTCTGCCTTTCAGTACCTGAGCTATAATGTAGAAAATGGATCACGAAAATATAGGATTTTACACTGAATTGGACTTCCAAGATTATCCCCTATATTTTACACATGAGGAAACTGAGAGCCATTAATAAGACATGATTCATTCAATGTCATAAAGTTAGCAATAATCACAGCCATAGTTGGAGCCCAGGTCCTCTGATTCCAAATCCAGTACATTTTCTGCTATATCGACTCTCTTTCTAAGTGATTAGATTTGTTTTACTTAGTTCTAGACAAAGGAATTGGGATCACTTGGTAGAAGTTGCAGAGAGGCAATTTTCTCTCAACATAAAGAAAAACTTTCTTTGAGAACTGTTTACAAGTAGATGGTCTGTCTTGGGAGGTAGTGAATATACCCTCAATCAATCAATTAACAAACATGTATCTTCTCCCTCAGATTGATTCCTCTATCATCTTTACTCTCACTAATCTTCAATCTCTCCCTATCTGCTGGCTGATTCCCTACTGCCTACAATCACACTCATCTTCAAAAATCTTCACTTGATCCATCAATCCTTACTACCTATCATGCTTTATCTCTCCTTACTTTCATGGTTAACCTTGAGAAAGGTGTCTATAATTGTCACCTCCACTTTTTTCCTCTCACTCTCTTCTTACCTCTGTAGTCTAGCTTCCAATGTCATCATTCAAAGTTACTAATGATCTCTTAAATGCTGAATCTAATGGCCTTTTCTTAATTCTTCTTGACCTCTCTGCAGTATTTGACACTGTCAATCATCTTGATACTCTCTTCTCTCCAGGTTTTCATAACATTGCCCTCTCTTGATTCTCCACCTACCTCTCCCTACTCCTGTCTCCTTTGCTGGACTTTCATTCAGGTTCTCCCAAAGCTCTGTTTGGGGTCTTTTCTTTTCTCCTTCTATATTACTCCTATTGGTGATCTCATCAGCTCCCATGGATTCAACTGTTATCTCAACACAGATAATGTTTAGGGCTAATCCAAAGCTTAAGTTACCCCATGTTTCAGGCCAGACCGTTATCCTAGTAATGTAAGTAGGAGATTGGAATGAAATCAGATATACATAGTTCACCCACAGTTAATAAATAGAAATATATCTGGCCACAGCAAGGGAAGGATTTTCAACAAGTATAGTCAGCAAATATACCCTCTCGCTTCAGCTGAATGCAGCTTCCTTACCTCTGAGATGTCCATGAATGTCCACCAGTAAAGCATGAGGAAAAAGCTAGATCTCAGGGGAATAGTAGGCAAAATCAACAGCCTGATGCTAAGTAAGTCTCAAAGGCAGTTTTAATACATTTTAAGCAAAAGAATGAGCCCAGACCACATTGGAGGAGGTTCAAGGGGAATAATAAAGTATTCAACAATGAAATATCAATCATGTGTGGGGTAATTATGAGAAAGAACACAAATGAAATGTTAAACGTAAAAGATTCATACTATGCATTAACAGAATGACTTATAACAGAATTTGTTACTTTACTGTTAGAATCTACTGTGAGGTTGACACTTTTAAGCCTTATTAGAATATAAAACAGTTCACAAGACTGCTAATTAGACATTTTACATTTCACCTGAACTGTCCATAAAACATTTTTTGCTCACTTCAGATAACAATGAGGTTCATGTGATTTCTGATACACCCACTACTTCCATGCTTTTATAATCTTCTTCTCAAATGCTCCAGTTATGTATGGTAATAAACACCACACCCTTTTTTGTTTCTCCTTTTTTTTTCCCTTAAGATCATAAAAGCACAATAAAACCATTTCCTAGTCTTCTGTCTTCTTTAATTTCCTCCATGACCATTGAAGATAGTTTTCTGTCTTATTTAACTCCCTCCACAACCAATGAAGACTGTTAGCGTTCTGAAGGGTTTTTCTTGATTCTTCTGATTGCATTTCAGACTATCTTCTCATCTCTAACTTTTCATCAGGCAGGCTTGGAAGCCCTCTAGTTCATAAAAGATCCATCTCTCCTCCTCTTCTCCCCACTTATGATAATTTTGCTTTGCCATGAAAGTTATTTGTGGTTGTAAGCTATTTTCTTTTGCCTTTTAGAAAATTGTATTCCAAATTCTTCTCTCCTTTATAGTGTGGTAGCTGCATAGTGTTTTGTGATTCTGACTATGGCTCCTTCATACTTGATCTCTTTCTTTCTGGCTGCCTACAGTATTTTTTTTCCTTTGACCTGGAAGTACTGTATTTTGCTATGACATTTCTGTTTTGCTATGACATGTTTTGGTTTTCTTTCAGAAAATGACTAATTACTTTTATTTTCACTTTTCACTCTTGTTCTCATATTTCTTGTTAAATAGGGCATTGAGACTTCTTTTTAGTTGCATTTTTCAGATAGCCCAAAGATTGACTGATGATGTCTCCTTGATCCATTTTATAATCAGTTGTTTTTGACAGGAGATGTGATAGTTTTCTTTTTTTTTTTTTAGTGTTTTCATTTTTTATCTGTTATTCATTGCTGTCTCAAGGAATCATTGATTTGTCCTTAATACATTCTAATTTTCAGGATATCTGTTTCTTTGGTAAGTTTTGGACCTCCTGTACTAAACTGTTAACTCTCTTATTTCTTTCCTCTAAAGTTCTCATTTCATTTCTAATTCTTTCCTATATAACATTGATCTTATTTATATTAACATTTTCAAACTCTTGGTTCCTCTTTGCCAAGAATTCTAGGGGGGGAGGGGGACAGGATGGAGGGAAATGTAGACAGAAAAAATTGAAGCTTTTCTGAGAAAGGTCTCATTTCTCAAACATATAGAGAACTAAGTCAAATTTATAAAAAAAAAAAAGCCATTCCCCAATTGATAAATGACCCCAAAATAAGATCAGTCTTCAGATGAAGTAATCAAAGCTATCTATAGCCATATGAAAAAATACTCTAACTCACTATTGTTTGAAGAAACGCAAATCAAAACAATTCTGAGGTACTACCTTATACCTATTAGATTGGCTAATAGGGCAGAAAAGGTAAATGACAAGTGTTGGAAGGGATGTGGGAATAATGAGACATTAAAGCACTGTTGGTGGAGTTCTGAATGGATTCAACCATTCTGTAGAACACTTTGGAACTATGCCCAAAGGGCTACAAGACCATGCATACCCTTTGATCTAGCAATACCACTATTAGGTCTGTATCCCAAAAGAAATAAGAAAAAAAAGGAAGAGGACCTATATCTACAAAAATATTTATAGTTCATTTCTGGGGGCAAAGAATTAGAAATTGAAGGGATGCCCAGCAATTAGGGAATGGTTGAACAAGTGGTGGTATTTGATTATGATGAAAGACTATTGTACTCTAAGAAATGATGAGCAGGACATGAGGAAAAACGCTATCCATCCCCAGACAAAGAACTGATGGTTTCTGAATACAGACTGAAGCACACCTATTTTTTACTTTATTTTTCTTTCAGTCTGTTTTTCGAGGTTTTTTTTTTGGTCTATGTTTTCTTTCACAACATGACTATTATGGATATACTTTGCAAGATTACACATGTATAACCTACATCGAACTGCTTGCCTTCTGGGGGGAGCAGGGTTTGAGGAGGAAGAGAGAAAATTTGGAACTCAAAGTTTTAAAAATGAATGTTAAAAATTGTTTTTACATGTAACTGGGGAAAAATAAAAATAAAATACTAAAAACATTATAGTAGGTCTCATGGGAAAGCTATGTTTTTCTTTGAGGTTTTGCTTGTAAAAGTTGTAATGTTCTTTGGGCTTTGTGTCTTGGGCCTCTCTGGACCCATACCTTCATTATCAATTTCTTTTGTTTATTTTTCAGGCCTTCTTCCTTAACTGGGTTTTTGGGTCAGGGCAGGGCTTTGCACACTTCTAAAAGGAAAGGTAAGGCAGTTAGGTGGTAAAGTGGATTGAGAGTCAGGCTTGGAGTCAGGAAGACTTCTCTCTTCCTGAGTTCAAATCTGATCACTCAGACACTTAAGAGCTGTGTGGCCTAGGCAAGTCATTTAACCCTGTTTGCCTAACTTACTTCATCTGTGTAATGAGTTGTTGAAGGAAATGGCAAACTCCTCCAGTATCTATGCCAAGAAAACCCAAAAAAGGTCACAAAGAGTTGGACAGGACTGAAAAATGACTTGAACAACAACAAAAGAATGAAAAGTGGGGCTTTGATTGGTT
Source organism: Phascolarctos cinereus (assembly GCF_003287225.1). NCBI lineage: Eukaryota > Metazoa > Chordata > Mammalia > Diprotodontia > Phascolarctidae > Phascolarctos > Phascolarctos cinereus. The sequence goes on along the minus strand of NW_027556098.1, from coordinate 40,583,435 downwards.
CTAATTTGTATTATACAAGGTCCTGCTACTGACTACTATGTCTATGTTCTTCAAAAACTTGGGAGCAGTTTAAGCTAGCAAGCTGAAAACTTTCAACATCCTAGGGTGAAAAAAAAAAAGATTACTGATCTACTAGACTGAGTTCCTGATTCTGGTCTAGGATAAGACATAGCTGGTGTCCCTGCCTAAACTCTGGTCTGTGCTAGTCTTCTTGTCCATGGTTATACAATTTCTCTGGTCCCTGTACTGAAAGGGTCCTATGAACTATGTTCCAGCACTTGCCTTTTCTTGCTGAACCCGTTTCCTATGTCTGTAGGCTTCTGACAATCTCTTTGTGCTGACCTATGTAGTTTCTCTTTAGATTTCTTGATCATTTCTCTTGTACTCTTTTTTTTAAACCTGTTCTAGAGTAGCGAGAATGCTGAGCTGCCCATCACCTAGCCAGAAGTGTCTATTAAATTTGCTTTTAAAATAATTAACATAGTTCAATGGATGGACTAAGAAATAGTTTTTCTATTCCCATTTCAGTGGAAATCAAAGAATTTTATCTTTGTGTAATTGTTCCTTTCATTTATTATGTTAATAAAAAGTCGAATACCACAGAAATCATGGATTAGGTTACGGAATGGGTTTGTGTGGGGTTCTTGTTTCAAAGGTCTTACAAATTCCTCTAGCTAAGGAGAGCTGGAGGTACTGCTGTATGGCCCATTTTACATATGTATAATTTAAAATACTTATATTTACACATTGGATGGCAGCCAACAACTGGTTTTGTGAAAAGTAAGGGAAAGGTTCTTTTTTCAGCAGTGAGAGACAAGTCCAGAAATGATTAAAGTTGTATAATTGGGGGATGGAGGAAACATAAGCACCAAAAGCAGGCACTGGCCAGGTTAGCTACATCCAAAGTTTTTGTTTTGTTACACCAATCTCTTCATTCTACCTCCATTTACACAGATTCCATACCTCTAAATATATCATCCTGACGATCAGAGTAATGTTTTCTTTAAATGACAAAAACTTGGAGTCAGCTTAAGCCAGCAAGCCGGAAACTCTCAACATCCTAGAGTGCAAAAAGATTGTTGACCTACCATGCTGAGAGTGACGCAGCAGATGTTCCTGCCTTACCTCGGGTATGTGCTAGTCTTCTTATACTGAGAAGGCTTCCATGAGTTGTGGTGTAAAGACTGGCCGTTTTCCGCAAACCACATGGGGGAAGCAGGTCACAGGTTTATCTAATAATTGGAATAATTTTAGGTCTTTGTCCTTTTAAGAATTCTGGAACGTTTTCTTATACCCTTCAGGCCTGAGTCTTAGTTCAGTCTTAGTTCCAGTCTTGGGAAATTCCTGGACTTATTGTTTTTAGGGGAGGAGGAGAAAGACAAACAAAAGTGGGTGGGGAAAGAATGTTGAGTACTGGAGACAGAATTACCGCCGGTCTACTGTGGGAGTTGAGAAGAAAGAAAAAAAAAAAAAAGCTTTGCCTCTACTTCTCGGTGCCCAGGTGAAGCCAGGGGGTGAGATTCCGCTTGGAGGGAGTCGAGGAAGTCTTCCCATGCTGGCTCCTCCTTCCGTACCACAGTCCCGCGAGCCTAGCTGTGGCTGCCTCCCTCCTGCTTTTTGTTTCCAGCAAAGTACCCAAAGTAGCTGCTACCAATGTGCACTCTAGCGGAGACGCAACTACTGCTTCTGTTGCAGCTATTATTCCGCTGGACCACTCAGGCACTGGCTCAGACTCCAAATACCTTCACCTTACCTCTGAAAGTCTCCCCAATCAAGCTAAATGGGGCTTCTCCTCGCCTACCCCCATTAACTGCAACGCTAGCTGCACCGCTTGGGAATGAGTCCCGGGGACGCCTGCGGGATGTGGCTGCAGAGGGGCTGGCTCTAGCGCTGGACCCAACGAGGGGATTAGTCAACTTCTTGTCCATGGTAGACAATTTGCAAGGGGACTCTGGAAGGGGCTACTACCTGGAGATGCTTATTGGGACCCCGCCACAGAAGGTGAGTGGACATTTACTTTCAGTATTCTCATCACTTGCCCCTACCCCTGCTCAATACATTTCCATTTAGTTCCCAGGCATTTTTGGAAGTAATGTATTTAGGCCATTCTGCATAATTGATCATTTGGGTTTGAAAGTACCTGTCTTCCCGTTGCTCAGGGGTTTTCCTACATTTAGTTGTTTTCAGCTGTGAATCAAAAAGTTTTGTTGGACTGGAGAGGAACATTTAGGAGCTGAATTGCAGGGATCTGAAACCGAAGTGCCGTTGCCGTACAATTTTTAGCTTAGGGGAGTATGTGAAGTATTTTGTAAAGTTTGCTGTGTTCCCCTCCTTCCCGACATCCATCTCCCCACTCTCTCACTCCCCAAATGGGAGTAAAATATTTCCCAATTACATGTAAAAACATTTAACATTAAGGAAAATGGTACTAGATTTTCTCCCTACCTCCTTCCTTTTCTCCCTCCTTGAAGAAAAAGCAAGCAATTTTATTTCAATTGTTACGTGAGGTCATACGGAACATATTTCCATATTAGCCATGTTGCAAAGGAAAACATACACACACACACACAAAAAAGTAAAGAAAGTTAAAAAAAGTATGCTTCAATCTGCACTCAAAGTTCTTCAGTTCTCTCTCTGGAGGTAGATAGCATTTTTCATCATGGGTCCTTTGGATAAAAGTAGCTTTGTCTTTCACAGTTGATCATCATTGCCATATTACTGTTACTGTGTGCAGTGATCTCCTGGTTCTGCTCAGTTCTCTTTGCAACAGTTCCTGTGAGTCTTCCCAGGATTTCTGAAACTATCTTCATCATCATTTCTTATCACACAATAGTATTCCATCATAATAATACACCACAACTTGTTCAGCCATTCCCAATTGATGGGCTTCCCCTCAATTTCCAATTCTTTGCCACCCCAAAAAGAGCTACTATAAATGTTTTTATACACAGAGATCCTGTTCCTTTTTCTTTAATTTCTTTGGGATACAAACCTAGTAATGGTGTTGCTGAGTCAAAAAGTATACAGTTTTATAGCCCTTTGGGCATAGTTCCAAATTGTTCTTTTTTAAAATTTATTTTTATTTTTAATTTATGAACAAAACAAACATTTCCATAACATAGTATAATTTTTAAAAAAAGATAATTGCACATGAAACTGCAAGTCTACTGTGTACAACTTGCTATTCCTTTGAAATATACAGCAGAGTTATTAAGTAAATTTCTTTTTTTAACTTCCCTTCCCCTACCCCCACCCTAGAGATGATCATTATTAGACACAAACAGGTATATTATTATTCTATACATACTTTTATTTGTCACTTCTTTCTCTTGATGCAAATAGCATCTTTCTTCATATGTCCTTTATAGATAATTTGGGTATTTATAATAGAAAAAATAACTTATTCACTCAAAGTCGTTCTTAAAACAATATTGCTGTTACTATGTACAATGGTTCTCTTGGTTCTGCCCATTTCACTCTTCATTATTTCATACAAGTCTTTCTATGTTTTTCTAAGATCATTGAGTTCATCATTTCTTATAGCACAGTAGTATTTTATCACAGTCATATACCACAGTTTGTTCAGCCATTCCCAATTGATGGGCATCCCTGCAATTTCCATTTCTTTGCCTCCACAAATCAAAAAGCTCAGAATCTCCAGATGAGTGAAGAAACATTTTTTTTTCACTAGCATTGGACAGGGACTATCCCCTATGCCCATTCTGTATGGCCTTATTTAATCACTGTGATTCTTCCTATCCAGACCCTCTATAACGCTCACTCAGAATACAATAAAACTGGCTAATCTTTATCTGAAGACCAAAACCATCTTCAAAGTACAAATGACTAAACAACACTTAAAAGAGTGAGAGATTCCAAAAGAAAAGCTACACCAGTTTGTTGGGCAGTAATAAAACAGGGAGAACAAGAGAAAATGGAGAGTGGATAAATTCACAGGGTCTCAGAAGTGATTGTGAAGTAATAATAGAATAATACTAGTAATAGAACAGCGAGTTATCTCCAAACTGATCGCTCCATAAGCAAATAAGCAAGCAAAGTAAGGTTTATAGTCCATCCAGGGTAGCAGCATCCTCCTAGCAATGGTGGGTTCACATACTACATACCCTCACAAGGTGCTTCCATGTTATCATGTTTCCTCAGTTCCTAGGAGATCTTGTATACCCTCAGGCTGGGATTTATGAGACCCAGTGTGGTCAATATAAATCATTTTACAAATGATTTTTCATCATACATTCCAACAGAGTAACTCTCATATGTGAATCAAAATTATTCAAGATTCCTTGAAAAAACAATGAACATAACTTAGTAAGCCACACTACTTATTACGGTATTTGCTATTTGGGTATCATATTGGGTATCATAAATCTTCTACCCATCAGGATTCTCAGATAGCCTGAAGAATTATCAATTTCTCTGCCATTGACTCAATCCCTCACCAGCTTTGTTCCTCATTTAAAGGGGGCCAATGACTAGTACCACCATTCCATTTAATGTCAGATTAGCTTTTACAAGGTTATGTTTACTTCAAAGATATGATAAGAGCAAACATAGAGACATTTCCCCCAGTACTTCTGGGGCATAAACCCCCTCAGTCTCTTAGATAGGCAAATGGTGGGGGAAGGGATTTGACTCACATCTTAGCTCAACTCCCACATAACATTAGTCCAACCAAGTTCATGTCCAAAGCTAGCACAATGCAGGCTTCTTCTGAGCTGGAGTCCCTTTATCCTTGCTCTTCAGCCTCTTACTAGTTGTCTACCTTGTATTCCTGGACTCCTAAATTCTTATGGCTTGAGTTCCTAGTGAATTTGAGATTCCATTTCATGGACTTAGAATGAACAATAACAAGGGAAAAGGCCAAATGTCTAGCTCTTTTTCTCACATTCACATGTCTTGGGAAGAGTGGAAGAGGCAGCCCCAAGGTCCTCTCCCTCTTATTGCATGGTGTATGTGAAGGATTCACTTCCTTCTAATTACAAATGCCACAACAGCCCCAGCTGATATTGGCTCAGGCCCCTTTAAAGATGACAACAGTTCTGTCTATGTAACAATTGAAAATGGCTCATCCCAACAATGATAGGCCAATCCAAAGTGTCTACCCATGCTCCAGTCTTAATTCTCCTAGAAGCAGTTCTTTAGTGAGTTTCATGTGGATGATACCATCTTAGCAAACTGTTGGTGTCTACACATATGCCAGACCCCCATTATACATTTATTAAGTACCTACTATGTGGAAACAGCTGTGCTAAGTACAGGAGATGTTTAGGACCACCCCTGCTGTCAAGGAGCTCACATTGTAATGGGAAAGACAACCATACAGAAGGTTTCATCTGCAAGTCAAATGGAAAGGTTCCATAGTACTTGGGATGCAGTTGCAAAGCAGATGTTAATGCATTTTCTTTGATGCCATTCATACTGATAAAATCAAAGGGAGACTTTAACATGTCATTTTTTTTCCTCCTGAATTAAAAACTGTTTTTTATAATCAAACAGTAAGCATAGTGGTGTCATTGTTTTTAGTTGTGTGATGGTAAAGATGTGACTTGCTATGCATCATTACTTGTGAAAGACTTCCACATTAATACCATCAACAAGGAGGATCTTGATGAATATGTAAAATATTCTTAGGAAAAATCTTGATATAGATGGGAATCAGTAATTATTAACATTCTCATGAGTCCCCCCCCCAACTGCTTTTTTGCGCTAAGGGTCTGAGATTTTTTCCTATATCTCTGATACCTTCATCTCATTTAGCTACCTTACAAATTAATTGATTCCCCCAATACCCTCAAATTGTGTGGTCTCCACCACAAACCTTTTCTATATATACTTTGTCTTATCTAGCTGTTTTGCCTATCTTTTTTCCTTTTCTTGCCATTTGTATCTCTTGTACATAAGTATACCCAAGACTGATGGTGAAAAGAATTTGTTATAAAAATCTGAGGTAAGTTAAAGTGATGGTGGTCAGAGAACTGTGATTCTTAGTACCCTCTGCCCCTGGAGAAGTGGAAGGAGGCCACATAAGACTAAGGAATATTTTGTATTTTTCTTTAATTCATAACTTCTGTGGGTAGCCTAATACTGATTTCCTAGCATAGCATTTCAGAATCCAGGGTCATCTCCATGTCATGAGGCATTAAAGCAGAAATGTATGAGAGATACTCCAGTTATTTTTTATCAGATGAGGCAGAACATAATAAAATGCTTACTTTTGGTTTGTCTCTGTTATGGATGATGTCCAACAAAGAGTCAAAATAGAAGAGTAGTTCCCTAGGGAAGTCTTCTAGATGTCTTTGTTTTTGAATGAACTTGTGTAGGCTATATTAATCCCTGAAACATTGCAGCGTGCTAAAAGAGATTCACAACCACTAAAAAATAAAAATTCACTCTAATATTCTATGAAGGACCTCCAGGAGCCAAGATTGCGGAATAAGCAGTAAATTGCTGTAACTGTCCCATACTCACCTCCAAACTACCATAAAATAGAGTCCCAAAACAAATCCTGGAATAGCAAAATCAGCAAAAAGACAGGGTGAAACTATCTTTTAGCCCAAGAGACTTGAAAGATTGGCAAGAAAGGTACATCTCACTTGGCTGAAAGGGGAGCACAAAGCATCCCAGCAAGCCAGCAGCAAGCCCCACTTCAGCAAACAGTGGGGTGACCCAGTGCGGTGGAGCATGCAAACACCATCACCAGGACTCCCCATGTGTCTCAGCATAGCCAGGGGAACCAGCAGACTTCAGCTCCACAAGCTACCAAGTGCTTCAGTATAGTTCCAGGCAAACAGGCATCCTCCAGGGGCCAGACCTCCATGTACTCAGCACAGCTCTGGGCAATAGACATTCCTAGAGGCGAGACTACCATGTGCTTCAGTATAGCCATGGGGAAATGCAGAAACACCCCACCAGGCCTCAACACATGCCAGAAACCACCACTAGGATCCCAGCTCAGCACCAGATGAGCTGCCAGACTCCTACAGCAGCACCAGACCGCAGCAACTCTACCAACTAAATGCAGCACCAGACACTAAGGTCCACCATGGGCCTCAGGGCAACATCAGTGCAGCACCAGGTAAACAACCAAGGCCTGCAGTCACTAGCACAAGAAGCCTGAGGCAGTGTTCCTTTCACCCTGGGAGCAGAGCTCAAATTTAAAAGAAAAGAAAGATAAGCAAAAAAGAAAAAAGAGCCTAAAGATAGAAAGCTATTATGGTGACAGAGAAAACCAAGACACAAATTCAGAAGAGGGCAACAATGTCAAAACAACCATGGGCAAAACTCCAAAGAAAAATGGGAAGTAGTCTCAAACCCAGAAAGAACTCATGGAAGAGCTCAAAAAGGAGCTTAAAAATCATATAAGAAAGGTAGAAGAAAAATGAGAAAAGAAAAAAGAGTGGTAGAAGAAAATTATGAAAAGAGTCGACAACTTGGAAAACTGCTTAAAAAGTGGAATTGGTCAAATGGAAAAGGAGATACAAAAATCCACTGAAGAAAATATCTCTTTAAAAAGTACAATTAGCCAAATGGAAAAGAAAGTACAAAGAATAATTGAGGAAAACAATACGTTAAAAGTGAGAATTGGGCAAGTGGAATTTGATGATTTTATGATTTAATGACTTTCTTTAATGACATCAAGAATCAATCAAACAAATTCCAAAGAATGAAGAGATAGAAGAAAATTTAAAATACTTCATCTGAAAAAAAAAACTGACCTAGAAAATAGATCCAGGAGAGACAATATCAGAATCACTGGACTACCTGAAAGCCATATTCCAGAAGGCAAAGGAGCTAGGACTGCAACCAAGAATCACTTACCCTGCAAAATTAAGCATAACACATCAAGAGAAAAAATGGTCATTCAATGAAACAGAAGGATTTCAAGGTTTCATAAGAAGACCAGAACTAAACCTAAAATTTGACCTTCAATGTCAAGATTCAAGAGAAGCAGAAACAGGTAAAAAGGGAAAAGAAAACATAATGGATTCAGCAGACCTAAACTATTATCTATTTACATCCCTACATGAGAAAATGATACTTATAAATCTTAAAAATTGTATCACTAATAGTACAGCTAGAAGGAATATACAGAGAGGGTATGGGTATAAGGTGAATTTGAGAGAATGACATAAAAAAATTAAGGGATAAGAAAGAGGAGTGCAATGGGTGCAGAAGGAAGGGAGAGGTAGAATGGAGTAAATAATTTCACATGAAGAGGCATGAAAGACCTATTACAGCGGACGGAAAGGTAGGAGTGTGGGCAACAAGCGTTGCTTGAGCCTTACTTTTATCAATATTGGCTCAAAGTGGGAATCATATATACAATCAGTTGTATATAGAAATCTATTTTACCCTGTAGGGAAGTAGAAGGGGAGGAGAAGTAAAGGAGGGGGGGTGGGGACTGACAGAAGGGAGGCAGATCAGGGACATGGTAGACAGAAGCAAAACACTGGTGAGGAGGGAGAGTGAAAGGTGAGAGAGGACAGACAGGAGGAAAAATAGGATGGAGGGAAATATACACGTAGTAATCATAACTGTAATGTGAATGGGAAGAACTCTCCCATAAAATGGAAGTGGATAAGAAAATGGATCAAAAAACAATCCTACAATATGTTGTTTACAAGAAACACACTTGAAGCAGAGAGACACACACAGAGTAAAGGTAAGTGGCTGGAGCAGAATCCATTACTCTTCAGGTGGAGTAAAAAAAAACCAAACAAGCAGGGGTAGCAATCTTGATCTCAGACAAAACAAAATTTAAAATAGACATAATTAAAAGAGATAAAGAAGGTAACTACATCTTGCTAAAAAGTACCATAGACAATGAAGCAATCAAATTAGAAGAACAAAGAAAATTCTACCTGTCAGATCTATGGGAAGGGGAAGAATTAATGAACAAAATAGAGATAGCATTTCAAAAAAAAATAGAATAGATATTAAGTTAAAAAAAATTTATGCAAACAAAACTAATGCAACCAAGATTAAAAGGAAAGCAGAAAGCTGGGAAAGCAAGTATCTCTGATAAAGGCCTCGTTTCTCAATTACATAGAGAACTGAGTCAAATTTATGAGAATAAAAGCCATTCCCCAATGGATAACTGGTCAAAGGATATGAACAGGAAGTTTTCAGATGAAGAAATCAAAGCTATCTGTAAGCATATGAAGAAGTGCTCCAAATCACTTTTGATTAGAGAAATGCAAATTAAAACAACTCTGAGGTATACCTCACACCAATCAGGTTGGCTAATATGACAAAAAAGAAAAATGATAAATGTTAGAAAGGATGTAGTAAAAATTGGGACACTAATGCACTGTTGGTGGAGTTGTAAACTAATCCAAACATTCTGGAGAGCAATTTGGAGCTATGCCCAAAGGGCAACCAAACTGTGCATACCCTTTGATCTAGAAATACCATTACTAGGTCTGTAATCCCAAAGAAAACAGAGAAAAAGGGGAAAAGACCTACATGTGCAAAAATATTTATAGCAGCCCTATTTGTGGTGGCAAAATATTGGAAACTGAGGGGATGTCCATCAGTTGTGGAATGTCTGAACAAGCTGTAGTACATGAATGTAATGGAATACCTTATGTAATAAGAAATGATAAGCATATTTCAGAAAAACACCTGGAATGACTTGTTTGAACTGATGCAAAGTGAAACAAGCAGAACCAGGAAAACATTATACACAGTATCAACAACATTGTGTGATGATCAACTATGAATGACTCAGCTCTTCTCAGCAACACGATGATCCAAGACAAACACAAAGGACTCACTAAGGAAAATTCTGTCCATATCCAGATAAAGAACTGATGAGCTCTGAATGCAGATTGAAGCATATTTCTTCACTTACTTTATTCTTTCTTGTGTTTTTTTTCTTTTGATCTGTTTTGTCTTCCACAACTGTGACAAATATGGAAATATGTTTTACGTGATAGCACATGTAGAAACTATATCAAACTGCCTAACATTTTCAGAATGTGGAGGGGAGGAAGGGAGAAAAATTTGGAACTCTAAATCTTGTAAAAATGAATGCTAAAATTTTTCTTGATATGTAATTGGGGAAAAAATAAAATATTATTTAAAAAATAAAGCACTTTACAAACTGATCCCCCTAATACTCTACAAAAGGAAAAAAACATGATAAGTAGTTAGGTGGGCAGTCTACTGTGATGGTCCAGTAGGACATATATCTTGATTAGATACCTCAGATGTATTTAGACTGACCTCACAATTAAATATAAGGAGAGAAATGGACTGGTTTGCATTTGAGAAATTATGCAGTCTTTTTATTGACCACAAACATCTCTCTGAAATAGAACCTATATTTTAACACCATTTTCCCAGAGATCAATCAGTAAGTCTTTATTAAGTATAATGTAGTTGGCATTTAACTTAACACTGGGTGTAGAGATAAAAAGAATAAAGTAACCACTACTTTCAGCAAGCTTACATTTAACAAATAGTGGAAGATCACAATCTCTAAAGACCAAAATAGTTGGTCACTCATAGTGCAACGAAGAGCTGTATAAAGTTTTAAAAGGCTATGAGAGATCACTGAGAAGACTGCATGCATGAAAGAAGCCCCACAAAAAAGACGTCATCAAAGACATGATCAGAAAAGTGTATGACTAGATACATAGTGAAAGCATGAGATACCAGATGGTACTTATGTAATATTATGAGAAGTAGAGGAAGTCCTCTCATGGGTTCAGCTCTATGCAGAATTTAAAGAATAGCATAGAAGAGACAAGCAGGATAAGAAAGCATAAATGGAGTGTAATTTGTGCCATTGGAGGGAATACCCAATTTGATGAGATTGCAGGACTAATTAAAGGTAACATTAAAGTAAGTATCTGAGGGTCGGGTAGTTATTTTTAAAAGGGAATCTGCCTTTCTGTCCACTTTTCCTGAATTCCTAGTTTCTTTGTTATTCACATAGCTCATCCACATTTCTCTTAATGTAAAAGATCTCTCATCAACCAGGTCAGAATGGGGATAATGCCACCACATCTTTGTGCAATATTCTTTGTGCAATATTCTTTCATGAAACACATTCTTTCATGAAACACATTCTTTCATAAAACAACCGTATTTCCAAACTGTAGTTAACAATATTCATCCTAAATTCAATATAATTCAAGGATATATGAAAGATCATTGACTCTTAGAAGTTATCAGTATAAGAATCATTTGCTTTGAAAGTGATAATGTGGCAAAGCCATGTGGAGCTTGTTTGGAAATTGATTTGATCTATGTTGTCCTAGACATTTTGATACAGTTTCTATACAGAATGTTTGACATCTTTAACTTATGGTAAAGATTCACAGGTAAAATCAGGCAAAACATGGATCTATTATACTAATTTCTTACAGGGTGTTAAATTTTCTTTTCTCCCACAGAGTTTATAGATCGACATCTGGAAAGTCTATATATTCCAACCTCCTCATTTTATAAATGAGAAAATTTAGAGGACCAGAGAGTTTGTGACTTGCACAAGTTCACCAACTATTAAGTGTGTGAGGCAAGATTCCAACCTAGATTTTCCTGAATCAAAGTACAGGGTTTAGTCACTATGCCAAAAAACAAACAAAACTGGTAAAACAGCTGTATTCCCCTGAAATAGAAGCAAAACAGAAACATAAATAATTCTATCCTGGGAGAGTTTTTATCAAAATAACTGAATGAACAGTGATAGAGACAGTAGCAATAGTGATCAGGCGATATTTTGTCTTTCCCAAGAATAATTTATCTGGAAGACCTTTTTTAAAATAAGTATATGATTTTATCCAAAAGTTCTCTCTGATTGCCATTTGCAACAGTCTTGTGAGTTACATTGAGGCAGACCATTTTCTTAAATGTCTGATCTAAAATTGTCAAAGGTGGCAACATCAAAACAGTGGTCATCAAAATAACATTCAGTATGCTGTGCCTTTCACATTCCAGCTGATACTTCAGTGGAAACAAATAGGATTTTAAAGGCAGACGTTCTGGGTTCAAATTCTAGCCCAATTATTTACTACTGCCCTTACTTAATTTCCCTGGGCCTTTATTTCCTCATTTGGGAGATGGGGTGGGGTAGAGGGGTCAACTAGATGGCCTCTAAGTACCCTTCTAGGTCTAAGCTCTAATGATTCTAAATCATTATGTGTTGGAGTTTGGATTTAGAATACACATTTTAAAAATACTTGTAAGTGATGACCTGTCACTGGACCAAATGTACCTGAATATTAACAATCCAGATTCCTTTTTTCCTCCTTTTCAATTCTGGATCAACTCATTACCCATCTGTATTGTCTATCCCAAAATTCCAGGAAATAGGCATTGTTTATCCATTTGGTTTTTCCTGTTTGGATGGGACATTTCAAATGCCTTTGAATGATTACGTCTCTCAGCAGGCTCTGAAATACAATCAACACAATGTTATCTGCAGCCAGAAAAACCTAAAACAATGGTGTGAAATTCAAATAAAAATGAGGCCATTAATCTATACATAAGGATCCCTGTGGGCCATATATAGATAGTTTGACAATGTAATGTTATCTGTTTCATTTTATTTTTATTTGTATTAAATATTTCTCATTTACACTTTGATATAATGTAGTTGGACTTACTTGGTATTTAGAATTTGAGGGCTAGTTCTGTTTTACCTTCCAAAGAATCTTGAATAATCTTGACAAATGGATAGGAGACCCCTGTAAAAGAACCAATAAGGCAGCATTTCATTCTATTGAGTTAAATTCTTCTGCGTAATTAACAAACAGTAAATACAACATGTTTTTATATTTTCTTCATCTTTCAGTTAATTGTGAAATTATGAAAGTTGTAGTCCATTTTTAAATATCATTTATGAATGTCTGCTTTTTCCCTACTAACATCCTCATTGTAGAACCCTCAATTTGTATATCAATGATCCTCATAAATATCTAGGAACCAGGCACAAATCATTAGTTGTTGATGATATCTTAATCACAGGGGTTTTTTTGTTTTTGTTTTGTTTTGTTTTTTAGAATCACTGAGGTCCATGATATTTTACATTTCTTTGGTATCTTCCACTCCATTAAATAGATGCCTTGTGAATGAGTCTTTTAGTGCCTTCACAATTTTATTGCCTCCAGCAATATTTATTTATGATAAAAGAAGAAACAGGAGTAATGAGGAAAAGATATGATATACAATCAAGAAGATTTAACTCTGAATAATCTAAACATGCTATTGAAAATTTTAAAATCGGAAATGTGTAACAGAAATGACATTGATGCCAATTATCATAATTTCATCCAGAAATTAAACCAATATAAATTAATTGCTACAACAAGGAGACCAAAATATCTCTGAAAGTGCTTTAGTCAGTGGAAAAAAAAATTGTCACATGGAGAGCTGTGACTGCCAAAGACAACTCTAGTTTAAAATGTATGTTTTTTCCTAAAATTTTATAATGATGGCTGATCACGAGCAGTATCAAATCACAAATCACAGAGAAGCAACTAGCCTCAAAACAGCTTGGCAAGATATCCAACTAAGAAAAGCTTCATTCGTTTTATTTGTACAAAACCTTTTTAATTTAATGTAATCAGAATGACCCATTTTACACCTAACTTTGCTCTCTATCTCTTGTTTATTCATAAATTGTTCATCTATCCATAAGTCAGATAAGTTATGTGTTCCATGTTATTCTAATTTTCTTGTAAAATCTCTCTTTAGAGGCAGCGAGGTGGTGCAGTGGAAAGAGCCCCGGCTTGGGAATCATGAGGACCTGAATTCAAATCTGGCCTCAGACACTTGACACTTTCTAGCTGTGTAACTTTTGGGAAGTCATTTAACCCTGATTGCCTTGAAAAAAAAAATCTCTCTTTATATCTAGGTCATGTATCCATTTTGACCTCATCTTGGTAAACAGTGTAAGATATTGGTCTATGCCCAATTTCTGCCATACTGCTTTCCAGTTTACCCAACAATTTTTAACAAATAATGAATCCTTATCCCTAAATTTTAATTTGATATTTGTCAGACACAAGGTTATCATGTTTATTTGCTGCTCTAAATTGTATGTCTACTCTATTCCTTTGGTCTACTTTTCTATTTCTTAGCAAATTTACATGATAATTTTGTTATATATTTGAAAGGAATAGCAAGCTGTACATAATAGATTTACAGTTTCATATGCATTCATCTTTTTTTTAATTGTAGTATGAGATGGAAATGCTTGTTTTATTCCATAAATTAAAAAGAAAAGCTTCCCTTTTTTCAAGATGAAGTTGGCACTGAAATGCAACAAGCAGAATTCAGCTCTCTTCCAAATGAACTTGGGTTTTTTTTCCCCAGGTACTCAGGAATCCCCAACCCAGCAACTAAAGGCTTATGGTCAACTGCTAGTCCTGCTGTCCTTCTAATTGCTTCTTTCTATATTATATCTTCAGCCTATTCCTGGCTAAGTTAAAAATTTAGAGACATCTCCACTCCAATGTTCATATGGACTATTTGTGCCCAACCTGTGGTAGAGCCTTCCAAGCTCATATTTGTCTGATCAGCCACGATTGGGCACAGTGTACCTTGACCCAAACATAGTGGTGTCATTTTGGTCCTATTCGAGAATGAAAGACACCAACCAATTTCTTCAGCCTCTTCACTGCTTCTAGTGGCTCAAGCCAGAATCTGGCTAGTGACTTATCTTTTCCTTATAAGGTAAAACAAAATCCATCTTTCTGTCAGTTTGAAACCAAGTATCCTTATTTAATCTTCTGTAGTCTTCAAACAGAAGTTTGGTTTACCACTTGGTAAGTTTTACACTCTCATACTCAAGAAACATTTGCATGTAGTTGAGCTGAGGGAACACAATTCCCCATAGCCTCAATAAATTTCATGACTTCAAATAAATGCTTATAGTCTCTATTCAACCCTTTTGTTTGTCCTTTTATCTGAAAACTGTTTCTTCAAACTTCAATTTCACAATTTTTCATAAGCAGTTCTTTTTTACCCCTTTTTGTAACCAATCTTTTCACATGCAAAATGGGAAGTACCTTACATTCTCTCTCCAGAGAACTTTTGAGTCCTTTGCAAATTAAAAAATTCACAAAAGGATGGGTATGCAAGCAAAATATAACCAAAATACAAATGAGTTTTTTACATAATTAACATATTTTCATGAGATCAATTCAAAGTTTTCTCATCCACAGAATCAATATATACATCAATATATGCATCATTTTATAGCACATAGACTATCAAATATAAAATTCTCTCTGCACATGCAATAATGCACATTACAAAATATGTAAAGAGCATTATGTAATATATCTCTCAACATTTGATAGTCACACACACATATTAACCCCATCCATAAGTTGTATAAAACACAAGGCAAAATGTAGTTAAATACAAATGTATATTGCATATTCAAGCATTATAGAATTGTGTTTGACTTTATAAGTAATTAATCACCTTTCCATTGCACCATGTACAAATCTAACTACTGCCTTGATATTTTTTATGCACATTCTGAGTTTCTAAATTTCTAGGTGTTTATGATGATGATAATGCAAGGCAACTCTGAGTTCATAGATAGATAATTCATTCATCAAATTCCCTGATTAATGTACTCAGTTCTCTCTCTACGACTAGTGTAACATCATTTGAACTTTTATCCTTCTCTGGCTATCAGGTGATCAAACATGCAATCAAATCATCATCATTTGAACTGGAATCGTTGGTTTTTAGGCATAGTTTTTTGTTTTGTTTTGTTCACAGCAACATTTTTTTTATTTGACTAACTTTGGTACGCTTGAAGTGAGGATTGAATGTAGTAATTGCTTCTGTTGTATCAAGTAATTCCTGGTTACACTACCATTTTCATACATGTAACTTTGTAATTTTCTTTTTGATTGAGCTCTCAGTTTAGGATCTAATCTAACAGACTATTAGCCTTCTCTGCTATTTTCTGAACAAATTTTTTTTGTTAAAAGTTGGCAATCTTGTTTCACTTCTTGAAAACAGACTAAGACTTCATGTAATGGCACAATTTTTGATGCTGGTTCGATGGGTATCATTCTCCTCTGAACCAAGTAACAATTCCCCTCAAGCACACCTTACATATTTATGCCTAGTCTAAAGTTGTAACATGGTTGGGTTTTTTTTTTCTGATAGTATCTTGATGACAGTGTTCCTACTTGAACTATTGTTGACTTAGTTGATGATGAGGTCAGAGTCCAGGACAACACCTATGGCTGGTCCCATTTCAATTTCCAAAGTTAGCTTTCTGGAATTCAACTTCTTATCTATCAAAACTTCATTTTCTTCCATTGCATATATCACTCTTATGTCTATCCAAGCCACAATTACAACAAAAGAAACCTCTGGTGTCCCCTTATATGGAACTAGTGGAGATCTTTCATGAGAGAGTCCTTGGACCATTAATCCTTGGCTACACTAAGTAGAATGATCTAGAATAGAGGTGTAAAATATGCAGGCATTGATCCACAAGGCCCACAATACCAAAGAATGCTTCGCATCATCTCATGCCTGGAGTATAGCAAAAACTATTAATAGATTTGCCAGCCTCAAGTCTCTCCCCACTCCAATTCATCCTCCATTCAGCCACCAAAGAGATTTTCCTGAAGTGCAGGTTTGACCATGTCCTCCCCCTACTTCAACTCAGTAAACTCCAGTGGCTCCCTATTGCCTTCAGGATTAAATATAATATGTTTTTCAGAGTCCTTCATAACCTAGCCCCTACTCCTACCTTTCATGTTTTATTATACTTTATGTTTTATTCTCTACCATATACTCTATGATACAGTGACTCTGGCCTCCTGGCTACTCCATGAACAAGACACTAACTCTCAGCTCTGAGCATTTTTTCTGACTGTTTTCCCATGCCTGGAATGTTCTCCCTCCTTAACTCCACCTACTAACTTTCCTAGTTTCCTTTAACTTCTAACTAATATCCTATCTTCTATAGGAAGCCTTTCCTAACCTGTCTTAATTTCAATTTCTACCCTCTGTTAATTATTTCCTATTTATCTTGTATATAGCTTGCTTTGTAGATATTTATTTGCATGTTGTCTCCCCCATTAGATTATAAACTTCTAGAAAGCAGGGACTGTCTTTTGTCTCTTTTTTGTATCCTTAGTGCTTAGCACAGTGACTGACATATAGTAGACATGCCATAAATATTTATTGATTCCAAACACTATACCTTTAAGAATTTTTTTTAACAATCTACATGTATTCTCCATTTTCAATATTTGACACTGTTGTTAGGCTTCAGTTACATGTCTTTCTTTTAAACTAGATTTTTAAATTTTTTTATGATTTTATTTTTTAAATTAATAAATTTATTTATTTTTAGTTTTCAACACTAAATTTTATAAGATTTTGAGTTCTAAATTTTCCCCCTCCTTCTTCTCTGCCCTCCCCAAGGCAGCATGCAATATAATATAGAATATACATATATGATCATATTAAACATATTTCCACCTTACTCATATGAAAGAATAATCAGAACAAAAGGGAAAATCATGAGAAAGAAAAAAAACAAAAATGAAAGAAAGAGAAAGTATCTATATTCAGACCCTATTATTCTTTCTCTGGATGTGAATAACATTTTCCATCATGAGACTTTTGGAATAGTCTCAGAGCATTGCATTGCTCAGAAGAGCTAACTCTAATAAAGTTGATCATCATACAATGTTGCTATTACTGTGTACAGTATTCTCCTGATTCTGCTTACTTCACTCAGCATCAGTTCATGCAAGCCTTTCCAGATTTTTCTGAAGGCTGCCTGCTCACCATTTATTATGGAACAATAGTATTCCATCTCATTCATATACCACAACTTGTTCAGCCATTCCCTAATTGATAAGCATCCCTCAATTTTGAATTCTTACCCACCAGTAAAAGAGCTGCTATAAACATTTTTGTACATGTGGGTCTTTTTCCCTTTTTTATGTTCTCTTTGGGATACAGACCTAGTAGTGGCATTGCTAGATCAAGGGTTATGCAGTTTTATAGCCCATTGGCATAGTTCCAAATTGTTTTCCAGAATGGTTGGATTAGTTCACAACTCCACCAACAATGCATTAGTGTTCCAATTTTCCCACATCTTCTCCAACATTTATCATTTTCATGTTCTGTCATGTTAGCCAATCTGATATGTGTGAGGTGATACATCAGACTTGTTTTAATTAGCATTTCTCTAATCAATAGTGATTCAGAGAATTTTTTCATATGGCTATAATTTTTATAGCTTTAATTTCTTCATCTGAAATCTGCCTATTCATATCCTTTACCATTTATCAATTGGGGAATGACTTATATTGTTACAGATTTGACTCAGTTCTCTATATGTTTTAGAAATGAGGCCTTTATCAGAGACACTGGCTGTAAAAAATTGTTTCCCAACTTTCTGCTTTTCTTGTAATCTTGGTTGCATTTGGCTTCATTTGTGCAAAAACTTTTTAATTTAATGTAATCAAAATAATATATTTTTCATTTCACGATATTCTCTATCTCTTGTTTGGTCATAAATTCTACCCTTTTCCATACATCTGACAGGTACAGTATTCCTTGCTCTCCTAATTAGTTTATAGTACTACCCTTTATATCTAAATCATTTACCCATTTTGACTTTCTCTTGGTATATGGTGTATGGTGTTGGTCTATGTCTAGTTTCTGCCATACTATTTCCCAGTTTTCCTAAGCAGTTTTTGTCAAATAATGAGTTCTTATCCCAGAAGCTGGAGTCTTTGGGTTTATCAAACAGTAGTCAAACAGTATAGTCATTCATTACTGTGTCTTGTGTGCCTAACTGTTCACTGACCTACCACTCTATTTCTTAGCCAGTACCATGTGGTTTCAATAATTGCTGCTTTAGGGGGATGGAGCCAAGATGGCAGAGTAAAATCAGTGACTTACTTGAGCTCTCCCCCAAATGCCTCCAAATACCTGTAAAAAATGGCTCTAAACAAATTCTAGAGCAGCAGAACCCACAAAAAGATAGAGTGAAACAAATTTGCAGCCCAAGACAACCTGGATGGTTGATTGGAAAAGTCTATTGCGCTGGTCTAGGAGAGAAACATAGTTCAGCGTGGACCATACTGGCAAACACAGGGCCCCAGGGAACCTGGAAGAAGCCTCAGGGGACTGAATCATGGGCAGCTGAGGTGGTTTCCAGACTTCTCAACCCACAAATGCCAAAGACAATTTAGAAGGTCAGTAGGAAAGGTCTGTCCCATGGTGAGAGAGAAGCTTGGTCCTAGCTTGTACCAACTTGGACTGGGGTCCAGGTGCAGCCCCATGGTGGCAACTGCTTCCAGAGCTCTAGGCCCACAGACTTAGGGGCAATCGAGTGGCTGATAAGAGGGGGATTGCAGGGATTTCTTTGCTGGTGCTGAGGCAGGATTCTCTTCCTTTACAGTTCTGAGTGAGCAGTCCTGGGATGAGGAGGAGCACTGGGATGGTGGAGCTTATTGTGGCTGTGGAGAGAGAATCTTCCTCACAGTCCCAAGACAGAAAAGAGTGCTTGTGGTCACTCATAGACCAGAGCACAGGTCAGGAAAGGAGTAAACACCTCACCTTTGATCATACCACCTTGGAAGAACTGAAACTGTATAGGTCCCTAGAAGTATCTTTGAAAACAGTTGCACAAAATGCCTGAAGCCTGGAACAGTACATTCTCCACACTGGAAGCAGACCCCTACCTTAACAAAGAGTTTAAAACTCAAGTAATTGGCTGGGAACATGAGCAAACAGCTCAAAAAAGTCAGACCACAGAATCTTTCTTTGACAAAGAAGATAAAAACATACAACCAGAAGAAGACAACAAAGTCAAAGCTCCTACATCCAAAACCTCCAAGAAAAATATGAATCAGTTCTAGGCCATGGAAGAGCTCAAAAAGGATTTTGGGAAAGCAAGTAAGTGAAGTAGAGGAAAAACTAGGAAGAGAAACTAATGCAAGAAAATCATGAAAAACAAGTCAACAGCTTGCTAAAAGAGACTAAAAAAAATAACTGAAGAAAATAACACCTTTAAAAATAAACTAACTCAAGTGGCAAAAAGAGGTACAAAAAGCCAATGAAGAGATGAATGCCTTAAAAAGCAGAATTAGCCAAATGGAGAAGGCAGTCCAAAAGCTCACTGAGGAAAATAATTCCTTAAAAATTAGAAAGGACCAAATGGAAGCTAGTGACTTTATGACAAATCTAGAAACTGTAAAACAAAACCAAAAGAATGAAAAAAAAAGAGGACAATGTGAAATATCTCATTGGAAAAACAACTGACCTGGAAAATAGATCAAGGAGAGATAATTTTAAAAATTATTGGACTATCTGAAAGCCATGATCAAAAAAAGAGCTTAGACATCGTCTTTCAAGAAATTGTCAAGGAAAACTGCCCTGATATTCTCAAACCAGAAGGTAAAATAGAAATTGAAAGAATCCACTGATCACCTCCTGAAAGAGATCCCCAAAGGAAAACTCCTAGGAATATTGTAGCCAAAATCAAGAGTTCCCAGGTGAAGGAGGAAATATTGCAAGCAGCCAGAAAGAAACAATTCAAATATTGTGGAAACACAATCAGGATAATGCAAAATTTAGCAGCTTTTTATATTAAGGGACCACAGGGCTTGGAACATAATGTTCCAGAGGTCAAAGGAGATAGGATTACAACCAAGAATCACCTACCCAGAAAAACTGAGTATAATCCTTCAGGGGGAAAAAATAGACATTCAATAAAATAGAGAACTTTCAAGTATTCTTGATGAAAAGACCAGAGCTGAATAGAAAATTTGACTTTCAAATACAAGACTCAAGAGAAGTATGAAAAGGTAAACAGGAAAGAGAAATCAAAAGGGACTTATTGAAGTTGAACTGTTTACATGGAAAGATGATATTTGTAACTCATGAGACCTTTGTCAGTAATAGGGTAGTTGGAGGGGGGAAAAATTATATGTATATAGATTGATAGATAGAGGACACAGGGTGAATTGAGGATGATGGAGTGATATTTGGATAATAAAATTAAGGGATGAGAGAGGATTATCCTGGGAGAAGTAGAAATGGAGAGGTAGAATTGGGTAAATTATCTCACATAAAACAGACAAGAAAAAAGCTTTTACAGTGGAAGGGGAAGTGGGGGAAGGTGAGAGAGAATGAGTAAATCTTATTCTTATCAGATTTGGCTTAAGGAGGGAATAACATACACACTCAATTGGGTATGGAAAGCTATCTTAACCCTAAAGGAAAATAGGGGGGAAGGGGATAAGAGAGTGGGGGGATGATAGAAAGGAGGCAGATTGGTGGAGGGGGTAATCAGAAGCCAACACTTATGAGGAGGGGCAGGGTTAAAAGAAAGAATAGAATAAATGGGGGGCAGGATAGGATAAAGGGAAATATAGTTAGTTTTTTACAACATAACTACTATGGAAGTGTTTTGCATGACTACCCATGTACAACTTGTATCAAGTTGTTTGCCTTGTCAATGAGGGTGAGTAAGGAGGGAGGAAGGGTGAAAATTTGGAACCCAAAGTTTTAAAAATAAGTGTTAAAAATTGTTTTCACATGCAATTAGGAAATAAGATATACAGGCAATGAGGTATAGAAATCTATCCTGCCCTACAGGAAAATAGAAGGGGAAGGGTATAAGAGAGGTGGGGGACAGGGAGAAAGAAGGGAGGGCAGATTAGGGAAAGGGCTATTCAGAATGCCCACTGTCTTGAGGTGGGAGAAGGGGAGAGATATGGAGAAAATTTGGACCTCAAAATCTTGTGGAAGTGAATGTTGAAAACTAAAAATAAATAACTTAATAAAAAAAGATTAAAAAAACAAAGAATAATTGCTGCTTTATAATACAGTGTTAGATCTGTTACGCCATCTTCCCTTGCATTTCTTCTCATTAATTCCCTTGATATCTGGACCTTTTGTTCTTCCAGATGAATTGTTATTGTTTTTTCTCGCTCTATAAAATAATTTTTGATAGTTTGATTGGTATGGCACTGAATAAGTAAATTAATTAAGGTGGAATTGTCATTTTATTGTACTAGCTTGGCCTACTGATGAACAATTAATATTTTTCAGTTATTTAGATCTGACTTTATTTGTGTGAAAGGTATTTTGTACTTGTGTTCATATAGTTTCTGGGTTTTTCTTGGCCCGTAGACTACCAAATATTTTATATTGTCTACAGTAACTTTAAATGGAATTTCTCTATCTCTTGCTGATGAGTTATGTGAATTCATTTTATATCTGCAACTTTGCTAAAGTTGTTAATTATTTCAAGGAGTTTTTTATTTGATTCTCTAGGATTCTCTAAGTATACCATCATGTCATCTGCAAAGAGTGATAGCTTTGTTTCCTCATTGTGTATTCTAATTCCTTCAATTTCTTTTTCTTCTCTTACTGTTAAAGCTAACATTTCCAGTACAATTTTGAATAACAATGGTGATAATGGACATCCTTGTTTCACCCATGATCTTATTGGAAATGCTTCTAGTTTATCCTAATTACCTATAATGCTTGCTGATGGTTTTAGATAAATGTTATTTATCATTTTAAGGAAAACTCCATTGATTCTATGCTTTTCAGTGTTTTTAATAGGTATGGGTGTTGTATTTTGTCAAAAGCCTTTTCTGCATCTATTGAGATAATCATGATTTCTGTTAACTTTGTTATTGATATAGTCAGTTATGCTGATAGTTTTCCTAATATTGAACCAGCCCTACATTCCTGGTATAAATCCCATCTGGTCATGGTGTATTAAGTTGCTGTAATCTCTTGGCTAAAATTTATTTAAAATTTTTGCATCTATATTCTTTAGGGAAATTGGTCTATAATTTTCTTTTCTTTGTTTTGGCTCTTCTTGGTTTAGGTATTAGAACCATATTTGTATAATAAAAGGAATTTGGTAGGACTCCTTCACCTATTTTTCCAAATAGTTTATGTAGAATTGGAATCAATTGTTCTTTAAATGTTTGGTAGAATTCATTTGTAAATCTATCTGGCCCTGGACATTTTTTTCTTATGGAATTCATTGATGGCTTGCGCAAGTTCTTTTTCTGAAATGCAGTTATTTATTTTAATTACTCTTCTATTAATCTGGACAATTTATATTTTTGTAAATATATTTATCCATTTCACTTAGATTGTCAGATTTGTTGACATACAGTTGGGCAAAATAGCTCTTAATTATTGTTTTAGTTTCCTCTTCATTGGTGGTAAATTCACCCTTTTCATTTTTGATACTGGTGATTTGATTTTCTTTTTTTTAGTCAAATTAACCAAAGACTTATCTATTTTTTTCATAATACCAGCTCTCAGTTTTATTTATGCTATGGTTTTCTTAATTTCAATTTTATTACTCTCTCCTTTGATTTTCAGAATTTCTAATTTGGTATTTAATTGGGAATTTTTAATTTGTTCTTTCTATAGATTTTTTTAGTTGCATGCCCAATTCATTGATCTCTTCTTTCTGTATTTTATTCACGTAAGCATTTAAAGATAAAAAATTTCCCCTAAGAACTGCTTTGGCTGCATCCCATAAGTTTTGTTATATTGTCTCATTAGTGTCATTTTCTTGGGTGAAATTATCATTTCTATGATCTGTGATCACTCATTCTTTAGGATTAGATTATTTAATTTCCAATTAATCTTTATTCTATTATTCCATGGCCCTTTATTACATGTAAATTTTATTGCAACATGATCTGAAAAGGATGCATTTAATATTTTTGCCTTTCTGCTTTGGATTGTGAAGTTTTTATGCCCTACTACATGGTCAGTT
Source organism: Phascolarctos cinereus (assembly GCF_003287225.1). Lineage (NCBI taxonomy): Eukaryota > Metazoa > Chordata > Mammalia > Diprotodontia > Phascolarctidae > Phascolarctos > Phascolarctos cinereus. The sequence continues at coordinate 40,559,644 of NW_027556098.1, read as the reverse complement.
TTTGTGTAGGTACCATGTACTGCTGAGAAAATGGTATATTCCTTTCTATTCCCATTTCAATTTTCTCCATAGATCTACCATATATTACTTTTCTAAAATTCTATTCACCTCCTTAACTTCTTTCTTGTTTATTGTGGTTAAACTTATCTAGTTCTTAGTGGAGGAAGTTGAGGTCCACCACTAGTATAGTTTTGCTATTTTATCCTGTAGCTCACTTAACTTCTCCTCTAAGAATCTGGATGCTGTGCCACTTGATGTATATATGTTTAATATTGACATTGCTTCATTGTCTACAGTACCTTTTAGTAAGATGTAAGTTCCTTCTTTTCTCTTTTAATTAGATCCTTTTTTGCTTTTACTTTGTCTGAGATTGGGATTGCTAACCTTGCTCTTTTTTTTTTTTACTTTGGCTGACACATAATATATTTTGCTCCAGCCTTTTTCTTTTACTCTATGTGTATCTCTGCTTCAAATGTGTTTCTTGTAAACAACATATTTTAGGATTCTGGTTTTTAATCCATTCTGCTATCCACTTTGGTTTTATGGGAAAGTTCGTCCCATTCACATTCAATTATGATTACTGTTTCTTTCGCTCCATTCTATTCTCCCCCTTTATACTTTTTTCTCTCCTTTCACCCTTCCCAATGTTCCTTTCACCATTGTTTTGCTTACCACCTTCCTTATTCTCCCCTCCCTTCTATCAGTTCCCTTCATTTTTCTTTCCCTTTTCCTCTACTACTTCTTCTTTCCCTTCTTCCTTGCCTTCTATCCGCTCCTCCCTTTTCTTTCCCCTTTCCCTTTCTACTTCCCTTTAGAGTGTGATAGGTTTCTATAACTAAGTGAATGTATATGATATTCCCTCTTTGAGCCAAATGCAATGAGAGTAAGGTTCAAACAATGCTTGGCCCCTCTCTTCTTTCCCTCTACAGTAATAGGTCTTTGTGCCTCTTCCTGTGATGTAATATACTCTGTTCTGCCTCTCCCTTTCCTCTTTCTCCCAGTAGAATCCTTTTTTCCCCACCAATTAATTAATTAATTGATTAATTTTAGAATCACATCAAATTCAATTTATTCCCACACCCTCTGTCCATGTATACCCTTTCTAAATGCCATAATATACGGTCCCCAAGAGTTACAAGTATCATCTTACCATGTAGGGATGTAAACAGTTTAACCTTATTGAATAACAACTTTTTTTCTTTCCTGTTTGCCTTTTTATGCTTCTCTTGAGTCTTGTATTCGAAGATCAAATTTTCTGTTCAGTTGGTTTTTTTAAATCAGAAATGATTGAAAGTTTCCTATATCATTGGATGTCTATCTTTTTCCCTGAAAGATTATACTCAGTTTTGCTGGATAGTTGATTCTTGGTTGTAATCCAAGCTCCTTCCAGAATATCATATTCCAGGTCCTGTGATCCTTTAGTGTAAAAGCAGCCAAGTCCTGCATAATCCTGACTGTGGTTCCACAATATTTAAATTGTTTCTTTCTGGATGCTTGCAGTATTTTCTCCTTGATCTGATAATTCTGGAATATGGCTACAATATTCCTTGGAGTTTGTCTTTTGGAGTCTCAGGAGGCGATCAATGGATTCTTTCAATGGCTATTTTACCCTCTTGTTATAGGATCTCAGGGCAGTTTTCCTTGATAATTTCTTGAAAGATGCTGTCCAGGATCTTTTTTTTTATCAAGGATTTTCAGGTAGACCAATAATTCTTAGATTATCTCTCCTAGATCCATTTTCCAGGTCAGTTATTTTTACAATGAGGCATTTTACATTTTTTCCTATTTTTTCATTCTTTTAATTTTGACTCTTGATGTCTCATAGAGTCATTAGCTTCCACTTGCTCAATTCTAGTTCTTAACAAATTGTTTTCTTCAGTTAGCTTTTATACCTTCTTTTCCATTTATCTAATTCTATTTTTTAAGTAGTTCTCTTCAGTGAGTTTTTATACCTTCTTTTTCCATTTGGCCAATTCTGCTTTTTAAGGAGTTGTTTCCTTCAGTGGATTTTTTTTTCAATTTGGCTAATTGTAATTTTTAAGGAATTGTTTTCTACATTCAATTTTTGTCCTTCCTTTTTTAAGCTGTTGACTCTCTCTTGCATACCTCCTTTCTTTTCCCAATTTTTCTTCTACCTCTCTTATTTGATTTTTAAAATCTTTCTTGAATTCTTCCAAGAAGACTTTTTGGACTTATTCTAGTTCATATTTCCCCTTTGAGGTTTTGGATTTGGGTGTATTGACAATGTTGTCCTCTTCTGAGTTTGTGTTTTGATCCTCCCTGTCACCAAAATAATTCTCTATAGTCAGTGTTCTTTTTTGCTTTTTGCTCATTTTGTTTGCCTATTTTGTGGCTTTTAAAGTTGGGCTCTCCTACTGGAGCACAGGGGGCACTGTCCCAAGGTTATTTTGCTAGGGTTCAGCAGCCTGATAACTATCTTTGTGCCCTGGGGCCTCAGGTGCAGGCTGCTGGAGGCAAGCTGGTGCTAAGTTGGTGGCCTAGTGGTGGTGTCTGGCATGTGCAGAGACCAGGTGGGGTTTTTCTGCATTTCTCTGGGGCTGCACTGAAGCATGGGAAGGTTCAGCTGCTGGAGGATACCTGCCCACTGGTTTGTGCTGGAGTACTCCAATCTGAAGTCTGCTGGTTCCCCTACCTGGGCTAAGGTATGTGGGGTGGAAGAGTCGAGTGGGGTTCCAAGTGTTGGTGTCTACCTGCACCCATGCTCTGGGGCTCAGGATCTCCTACTGGTCTGTTGAGAGGGAGCTTGCCACTGGCTTGCTGATATGCTTCCTGTCCTGGAATGCGCTCCCTCTTTGCTAGTGATATGGACCTTATTTGACAATCCTCTAAGTCTTCTGGATCAAAAGACTGGTCAACTCCATCTTTCTGCTGGCTATGCTATTCCAGGATCTGTTCTGGGGTGCTGTTTTATGTGTATTCAGGGATGAGAATGGAGACGGACAATTATCTACTGCTTACTCTGCCATCTTGGCTCCTGGAAGTTTCTAGATTTTTTTGAATTAGAAAAATTCTGCCTTCTCTACCAATTTGCTCCACAAAGGATAAAAAAAAACCCTATTACAAACATATATAGTCAAGAAAAAAACAAATTTCACATTGGCCATATTGAAAAAAGTATATGTCTTATTCTGTAGTCTTGAGTCCTTCATCGCTCTATCAGGAGATGGGTAGCATGTTTTATCCTTAGTACTTAGTATTTGTGGTTGTTGATAAGAGTTCCTCATTGTTTTAAAACTGTTTGTCTTTACCAAACTGTTATCAACATACAAATTATTCTCCAGGTTCTGGTCACTTCATTCTGTATCAGTTCATATAGTTGTCCCTTGTTTCTCTGACACCATATCCTTTATCATTACATATAAGACAACACTATCCCATCATATTTATATACCATGACTTTTTCAGTCATTCGCCAATTTATGGGTATGCCTCAGACCTCCATTCTTTGCTACCTCAAAAAGAGCTATAAATATCTTTTGTACATCTTTGGTTAGAATTGTTTTGCTTAGGACTAATCCCTCCCTTAAGCTTCCCACTAATTCCCCCCTTCTCCCCTTTCCCTCCTATTTCCATGGTAAGTGAAATATATGGTAAGTGAAATATTCATGTATGTGTCTGCACATATATTGTGGCCTTCTTTGAGTAGTTGAGATGAGAGTGTTCAAGAGTAAATTTCACTTCCCCCACAAGCCTCCTCCATGTTTATATAAATGTAAACTTAGCCACACTTATTATGTGAGATAATCATTCCTAAACTTGTTTTCCCTTCCTTTACCCTTTGTATTCTTCTTCCACTCTCTTTCCATTCTCCTCATAAGATAATCAAGATGTAACAGAACTACTCTCAGATCTGTCTAATTAGACTCCCTCTATGATTTCCTATGATGATAGGGTTTATTAAGGAGACATGTATCCTCTACTCACGTTAGAATATAAGGAGTTGATGTTATCTTTTATGTTTTCCTTAACTTCTATTTTTGAACTTCAAAGTTTCTACACAACCCTGGTCTTTTCATTAAGAATGCTTAGGAGTCCTATTTCATTCAAGATCCATTTTTCCATTTCAGTATTATATTCAATTTTGCTGGTTAAGTTATTCTTAATTGGAAACGTATCTCTTGCCTTCTGTAATGTATTACAAACTCTGCTTTTTTATAGTAATAGCTGCTAATGTGATCTGCTTATGTGATCCTCAGTACTTAAGTTCTTTGTGTCTGCATGCAGTGTTTTTTCTTTGTCCTGAAAGGTCTGGATTTTGACTACAATGTTCCTGAAAGTTTTCATTTGGGTTTGTTTGTTTTTTTAGAAGATAACCCATAGATTCTTACAATTTCCATATTGCCCTCTTTGTCTAAGTTCTCTAGGCAGCTTTCTTTGAAGATTTTTGAAATGACATCTAGACTCTTGTTTTGGTCATAGCATTCAAGTAGTCTACTAATTCTTAAGGTTTTTCTCTTTAATCTGTTTTCCAGGGCAGCCATTTTGGCAATGAGATAACTTAATTTTTCTTCTATTTTTTCAGTACTTTGCCTTTGTTTTATATACATACATATATATATGTATGTGTGCATATATATATATATATATGTATGTGTGCATATATATATTTGTTTCATGGGGTCATTACTTTCTATTAAGTCCATTTTAATTATTAGGGAGTTGGTTACTTAGTAAGGTTTTATACTTCCTGTGCCAATTCATGACCTTTCTAATTCTTAATTCTATAGCTCTTGCTTCTTTTCCAGTCTTTTTCTCAAGAATTCTCATTTCATTGACAGAAACATTTTAAGCTTTTTTTTCAAGCTCTTCCTTCATTTCTTCCAGGAATTCTAGTTTAATTGTGTTTACACAGTTTTTTTTAAAGCTTTGCTTGTGGATATTTTGGAGTCATTCTCTTCTCCTGGATTTATGTCTTGAATATTCCTATTACCATGACAGCTTTTTATGACAGAATTCTTTTTTTAAAAAATTTATTCATTTTGCAGTCTTCTTTTTAACTTTGAATTTGGTAATGGAATACTATTGTGCTATAAGAAATGATGAACAGGCTGACTTCAGAAAAACCTGGAAAGACTTGTATGGTCTGATGCTGAGTAAAATGAGCAGAACCAAGAGAACATTGTACACAATAACAGCCACATTGTGCGATGACTAATATTGATAAGCTTAACCCTTCCCAGCAATACAAGGATCTAAGACATCTCCAGAGGCCTCAGGATGGAAAATGCTATCCACATCCAAAGAAAGAACTATGGAAGTTGAATTGCTATTATTTTTCTCTTCTGTTGAGTTTTATTTCCTCTTTCTGATGGTTCCTCCTATTGGTTTTAATTTTTACTCTCAACATCACTAATGTAAAATATGTTTAATAGGAATGTAATTGTATAGCCTATATCAGATTGTGCGCTGTCTTGGAGAGCGTAATGGGGAAGAAGGAAGAGAAAAATTTTAAACCCCAAAACATATGGAAGTGATTATTGATAAATCAAAATAAATTAATAAAATTTAAAAAAAATAACTTTGAATTTGATATTAGAGCTTGGCTCTATATCCTTTTGGAGGGAAGTATTCCTTGTGCTGCTTTCTTGGGGTATTGGGTCTTGTATTGTTTCAAGATCTCAGGAACATCTCCGACTTGAAAACTGTAAACTTTCAGTTCTCCCAAAGGGGTCTGATCTAAGGGAAAATCTGATTGCTGCCCCTCCCCCCCAGTATAAGCTCTGCAAGTTCTTTGCATGGGCTTGGATCTGAGCAAGAGATACTTGGATTCAGCTACTATCAGCCAACTAGGAAGCTCTGCTGATTCAAGATCAATTAAATTCAGGCTGTCCTTTGGTCTGGATTTATATCCTGGTTATTTCTCTGCAGGCTTCAGAGCCACCAGCTGCTGCTTGCTTCTGAACCTGCTACTCCCTCAGTATATATACACCATAACCTGCCCTGGGTGGGAAGGGGTGGAAACCAGTCCTAGTCCTATTCAGCCTGGACTGGATCTGTAACCTGAAACTAAATAGAAGGCAGCAAAGCTGCTCATTGGCACCTGTCTCCATCAAGGTGCTCTGGTATGTGTATTAGCCCCAGTGTGAGTCTTGGGCCTCTGTTTATTCTGATGTATTATAATAACCCACAGCTAATGAGCTTCTGGCCATACCCAGTAACCACTGACATCTCTCACTATGCCTAACTATGGCTAACAAATGACTCAGTGTGACTTTATCTTGGATTTCCTCATTGGGATGTAGTCTGGTGCAATTTCTAGATCTTTTTGAAGTGTTTGGTGGTAGAGATCATTATATTGCGTCCTGATGCTCTGCCATACTGACTTCATATAGACTTCAGTTACATTTCTAATCCAAATGTTCCATATTTATTCCCAAAGGAAATATGGTTCCTACCCTGAGAAAAAATCCTAACTTGGGTCTTTGGTGTGAGAAAGTCTATTAATATTTGTAGTTGTTCCTAAACATTTTAGAGGATTTGTATGTTAGGTTAATTCTAATAATGTCTATCTACTTATTTCCATTTTAACTACCTTTACTTAGTTCTATAAAGTATCCTCTCTACCTCTGTGAGTGGTTTTATTATCAGTTTCCAATTATTCTTTGAAACCTCTATCCTATTAGGAATTTTAGAATGTTCCATGTCCATAGGTAATGTATAGAAAATGGATAAAATTTTATTTTCATCTCCATATTTTTTAGATAATACTTCACATTTTCCTATGTTTTTAATACCATTTCATAAAGCAGTCTTGATATTTTATTTCTTAGGTGAGAGGACTCAACTCTGTGTGTTTCTGTATACATCAGTAAGCACCAGTGCTATAGATATGTTACACCTGGATTATTCATATTAGTCTTCATACTTATAATTCTTAAGTATAGTAAATCAACATATAAAACAAATATTCAGACAGTCAAAATTATTTCACATAAAATAGTCTGAATTGTTAATTTTTTTTCATTTTCATTTATTTATTTATTTTGCTAGTAGATAACCGTGATAGTAGGGGATTCAAGAAATCCCAGATGGAAAATCTGTCCACTGGCCCCTGCCAATGCAAAGTCACCCCACTAAATCACAGATGAATCCCCACAATGCAACACTTGGGTGATACATCTGATGTGGATCCCCACATATAAGCCCCCTACATAAGTAAATCTCTGAATATTCTACCAATGCTTTCCTGTATCTCTCCATCCTCAAAACATCTTATGTTCCCTTTAATATTCTCTAGCATAACTTCTAATCATTCAAAATCTGTATAGAAATTCTTATTAGATTGAGTTTACTAGAAAAAAGATTCCTAGATGATTCCTAAAAATTTGAAATTGTTTTAGGCCAAATTTGAATTTGTTCATTTAATGTTTTCTACTTGGAAATTTCGTCCATAGCATTAAAGGTCACTTGCATTTCAATATACTGTTGTTAGCCTCTTGGATAACTAGAATGTTTTAACTGAAATACACAAATTCAGGGAAGTGAAGTAATCTAATCTCTAAAACAAATCAAATGAGAAAATGGATCTTAGAAATTCTTTCTGTACTGCCAGCTTTACTTTGGGTAGCAGTACAATAGTACTGGTGACTCAGCTGTTTACCAGAAAGGAAACATTCCCATTTACAATAGTAGTATTGTTTCAAAAACTCCACCTCCATGCTAGTGCTGAATACATTCTTGAAATGGTGATTCTCTTACAGATTAGGGGTAGGAGAAAACTTTAACTGTAACAATAGTAGTAATTCTTCACAGAAGAGGCAGAGTTATTTAGAGTCTGTACGAATGTGTTGATATATGCTAAACAGGATCTTGTATATTTGTCTTGGCTTAGTAGTTAGGACACTGCAACTTTCATCCTTCTTGACCTTAAGATACAAACATATGAAGACATCCTAGACAGCCTACTTTGCTTTTTTTATAGTTTTAAATGTATATAACTATATTTGTTCCCATATGTTCCATAGGCATTTCAAGATTTCTTCACCTTTTGGAAGTATCACATTGTTTAATAGTACATGTTTTATAATGAGCAGGCTCTTCAAGGCAACATCTTCTTTTAAACAAAATTATTAAAATATTTTAAAATATGGATGTGGTGAGAGGAAGCTGTTGAATGTACCCTTCAAAGAATATAATAGTGAAAGACATGAGAGCTTTAATCAGTGAAATACCTAATTTTGATTTCAGGGGACTGTTGGCAAAACAGGTCCCCTTCCTCATAGTAGAGAAGTCATGGAATATTTGAATGAATATGGCATATATTAGCAGATATGACCAATTAATTAGCTATGCTTATCTGTACTTATTTATTTGTTGTAAGAGAGGGCACAATGGGAGGAGGGGAATCATTAAGGAGTAATAGTGATATAAAAAATGTTTGAATTATTTTTAAAAGATATATAACACTTAAATTCAGATGTCTTAAAATGGAAAGTATATTGGATTTCAGTTCAGATCAATGATTTATACTACTTAGTAATTGTGTGGTATTTGGGTAAGTCACTATACCTATCTGGGTCTCAGTTTTCTCATCCATAAAATGACGATGTGTAGCTCCCTTCTAATTTTCTAATAGTGTTCTTAATCCAAGTGTCCCAGGAGCTCCCCTAAAAGGTCAAGTTGGATGAAGAATTTCAAGTTAGAATTTGGAGTATTATGAGAATCCAGATCTTGACATTATATGTGGCATGAAATTTCTAGACTGCCTTTTGCTAGTTTGAGACACTGGACAACTGAAGTGTTTTTCTTTAGAATTGGTAGTGGATAGAGAAATGAGATACATTTCACCACATTTGTTCCCAGACAAATGTCATTAAATGATCATTTATTTATTAAGCTTATTAACCTGTTAGGTACATAACACATAAAGATGTGTGTGCTACTGATACAGATACCCACATACACAAAAGAATACATTCCTTTGGCCCTCAAGGATTAGATATTCTATTGGTCATGAGGGTATCGTTGAAAGCTGGGAATGAACTTAAACATAGTATGGCAAAGCTGGCAACAGCTGTTAAGGAATGTCTTCCCATGTGGTTAATTTGTAGCATAAGGAAGCATGGGTGAAATGAGTATTTTTGGAAGGCAGCAGGGAAGGAGCCAGTAGATGAAAAGAGACTGAAAATGAATGGAAGAATGTTTGAAAGGGCATGCCCCAGAAGGAGCCAGGATGTGTTGGGATGAGATCAGTGGTACATATATAAAAGAGTTGGCCTTAATTAGAAGGGCTATCTCTTTCTTAGAAACGGAAACAAAAGAGTAGAGGATGGAGACAATATAAAGTCAAGGCTTTGAAGGGAGGAGAATGAAGTCCCAGCAGAAGTGATTCAGGAAAGCATGCAGGGACAGAGTCCAGATCAAGGTGAGGATGAAGATAATGTCTAGAAGGAATGAGATAGACAGAGAGGTGGGAGAATAGGAAGTTATAAGCAGAAAGAGAAACACAAGAAGTTTTGACATTGGAGGTAGATGGTAAGATAAAGGGTATGACACACTCTTGTGGATAACTGAAGCAGAGTGAATGTCTGCGTCATGAGAGCTCACCATGACTTCCAGCCCCTCAGTTGGCAGCCCAGGCCATCACTCCTGTACTACCTATACTCACCTCCCTTCCCCATCTTGACCACTTGGTGAAGCAATTCATGGGATTATTCCCTCAAGTCCCTTAATTCCCTATCCTAATCACCAATTTTGTCCTGCCAAGTCTCAGTCTTGGATTACTCCCACTATCCACTGCCTTCACTGCTACTCCATACAGTTGAATGAAGCCAGAAAAAAATCATGAAATGGTGCTGACTGGGTCCACTACAAATTTATGTTACATAATCTCAACTAGACCCTCACTGTGGCAAGCCACTCCTTTTACATCTCTTTAATTTACTCAGTGGGGCAGGTAAGTGGTTCAGTGGGTAAAGTGCTGGGCCTGGAATCAGAAGGACCTGAGTTCAAATCCAGCCTCGGATACTTACTAGCTGTGTGACTCTGGGCAAGTCATGTAATCTCTGTTGCCTTAATCCACTGGAGAAGGAAATGACAAACCACTCTATTATCTTTGCCAAGAAAATCCCACAGACAGTGTGGTTCATGAGGTCACAGAGTCAGACACAACTGTACATCTGAACAACAACAATTAACTCACTGTGGGCTCACCACAATTGCTTTTCTAAAAAGATTTTCACCTCTCCTCAAATCTCCCATGGCTCCTCTCCCTCTATCTTCTCAAGTGAGAACCTTGCTTCATATATTACTGAAAAAATTGAAGTGAATCCCAGAACGCTCCTCCTTCTTCCCTCCTTGTCTCACATCACCTAGTTGCCTTCTGCCACCATCTCCTCCTTCACCCCTGTCTAACATGATGAGGTGGTTTTTCTCCTTTGTTAAAATTAATTATCTGAAACAAATAGAAACTGAGGTACAAAGTTATAAAGCAAATATATAATGATTTAATAGTAAGGCTAGCAAGTTACAATTAAATCAGGTCAACTAATTCCTCAGTAAATAGTGACAAAAGAGTGATTTACAGAGTTTATTTTTGTGACAGAGAAGAGGAATAAAAAAATGGGAAACTTGTTTTGAACATAATTCAATTGGACAAGACAGGACATCTGACTAGTTGGTTTCTTCTAAGCTTTCTTAACCCAAATTTGTTAAAGTGATATTACCCCAAAAGTCCTTTTGTGTAAAGGAGATGCCTTTTGTAACCAGAAAGCTCACTTTAAAAGGGAATTTGTTGTTTGTACTCAGCAGTCATCCCCCCATGTTCCAGCTGCCAAGATTTCATTACCCAACTTAAACTTAACCTCTAGTTGAAGAAAAATAAAAGAGGTGGGGGCAGGAGAGGGAAGCTTATCCACTAAGACTGGAAAGAGGACCTTAACCTTTAGTCAACCCCTCTTTCTCCAGCTGCTATAAAGGGAAACTCAGCCTTTAAAAATCTCATAATCCTAGGATTATTTTATTCCTACAGAGATACATGTCTCACTCTAAATTATCTACTTACTAAATGATAGTCTTATCAATCTATCTATTTATTAAGTCTATAGATAACCTAGAATATCTGTGTTAGTTTGGCTTAGATGTTAGGACTAGATTTTCCTAAAGAAGAGAGCTTAATCCTACAGTCAAACTAAAAATAAATCAAAGCAGCCAATACTGATTTAAAGGATGTTTATTTTCACCTTGTCAAGGCTAACCTTTCTACACCTACAAGTGATCCCATTCCATCCTGTCTTCTCTAGCAAATTACCCCCCCATCATCTTCATTCTCTCACTTATATTCAGTCTCTGTGTATTCTGTCAGATTTTCTGCTGCCTAGAAATATAACTGTGTCTCCCCCACTTCAAAATAATCCTCACCTGATCCATCCATCCTCATTAGCTATCACACTACATCTCTCCTCCTTTCTGTTGCTAAACTCCTCGAGTAAGTCATCTACAATCAGTATCTCCAATTTCTTTCCTTTCATCCTCTTCTGAACTCTCTACAGTTTGCCTTCCAAATTCATCATTCAACTGAGACTACTTTCCCCAAAATTACCAATGATGCGATGGCTGACAAATCTAATAACTTTTTTTCAGTCTTCATCCTTCTTAACTTCTCTGCAACCTTTCATAGTCTTGATAGTATTTGTTCTTTATAGTCAATTCCCCTTAGGTTTCTATGAGCCTACTCTATACTGGTTCTCTTCCTACCTGTCTGAGTGCTCCTCAATCTTCTTTGCTGAATCTTCATTTAGGTCATACCTATTTACAATGGGTATCCCATAGAACTTTGTCCAGAGGAGTCTTCTTTGTTAAATGTTCATTGACTTGCAATGCCTTATTTCATACCAACATTGAAAAGTGTGCTGGGGTTAGAGCTGCATCTACCACATTTGGCATAGTCTTGGCAGACTGGGACAAGAAAAAACGGCCTCATGGCTCATATAATGGTTAAATTGTAGGAAGAATCCTGAAAATACCAAAGAGATGGATCATCAGACATGTCTGGCTCCCTGTCAGAACCTTCCTGATCTTGTGTGGCAAGTCCTCTCATTGACATTGGTAGCTGGCCTTTGCTCAGGCAGACAAATTACCTCCATGGGTGCTGGAGGAAGGCTGTTCAGGAGGGTAAAGAAAGCACCAAGGCCAGCATCCCGTGGCTGTTATTGGCTGTGCTATAGAAGCTGGACTGCCAGCATAGTCAGCTGGGCCAGGGCATTCAGCAGCTATAATCAGAATTATTGTTAAAAAGATCTGAGTTAAAATACAGCCTCACTTCAAATATAGCTTTGTGACCACGGGCAAACCATTTAACCTCTGTCTGACTCAATGTCATGCAAAACACCAGAAAGTAATGGGGTCCCTAACAAGCACAGAATAACTGAACAAATTATGATACATTAATCTAATGAAATATTACAGCATATTAGAAATTCACAAGCATTCCACTTCTCCCACATCTTGTAAGAAATATGCATTATCAGTCAAAATATATTCACATATTAGTCACATTCAAAATTATACATATCTCATTCTGCATTCTGAGTCTACCTATCACTTACTTTTCAGGAGGTGGTTCTCATGCTCTGTCATCTGGAAACATGGTTATTCATTGCATTAATCAAAGTTCTTGAGGTTTTCCAAGTTGTTTGTTTTTAGAATATTATAGTTATTTTATGATTTGTTGCTGTTCTGCTCACTCAACGACCTTCTCAGGTTTCTCCTTCCTTTTCATCATTTCTCACCACACAATAGTATTCCATTGCATTCACAAGCCTACTTGTTCAGCCATCCTCCAATTGTTAGAAATTCCTTTAGTTTCAACTTCTTGTCCACCTGAAAAAAATTTCCTCGCAACATTTTAAAGACAAACAGCTCTGAAAGACTAAAGGACTTTGATTAATGCAATGACCAAGCACAATTCTAGTAGATCAGTGATGAAACATGCTATCTACTTCCTGATGGAGAAGTGATGGAATCCAGTTGCTAGATAAGACATATATTTTTGGACATAGACAATGCATCATTATTTTTTGCTTGACTTTACGTATTTGTTAATAGGGTTTGGGGTTTTTTTCCCTTTTTTTATTGGAGGGAAAGGGTAAAGTGGGATGCAGAGAAAATAAATGTTTGTTCATAGAAACATAAAAATTAAACGTGAAAAGAGATTCAGCATTTTGTGATGATACCAATCAGAATACATACAGACTCCATACATTTCTAAAATGAGAAGGCTTTCAAATTCTTTCCCTGAGGGAAGCTGAGGTTAGGCCAAAGCTCCTAAAACTATTGATTTGAGAAAGGAAGCATTGGGAGGCAGCTTTGCACCATGGAAAAAGCACTGACTCTGAAGTGAAGAGACCTAGGCTCCAATCTTGTCTCTAACATTTAGTTCTTATGTGACCTCAGGCAAATCTCTTACTCTCTCTAGGTCTCAGCTGTCACATCTATAAAATAAGAACTTTAGACTAGATTCTGTCTCCATCTATGATCTGCAAGGGCCTTGAAAGCCCAGGAGTGTGCTGGAGCCAGCTCAAAGGGCCTGAGAGACCTAGCTGTTAAATTTTCAGCATGAGCATTTACACTAAGGAAATTGGCAGGCACTAAAATTTAGGGCTTGTTTATTGTTTTGTTAATTGTCTAGATTTAGGGAAGGGATTAAGAAAATGTGAATGCAACTGGATTTAACTGAATACTAATAGATTAATACTAATACTGTAATGTGACAAATGAAAACTCCAAGTTTCTGGGAAATTAATCCACTTATTAATTAGGCTAGCTGTCAATCAATAAATTGATGATCCATGATTACTCTTGGCAACCAAAGATTCCCCAGTGGAGAATCTTTCAAAGAAAAAATCTTTGAACCCTGAAAGCCTTTTCTAAAAACCCGTTCTAAAAGGGAATGCCCTTGACAAGTGAAAGTCAACCCTGATTGGTGGATGTTTAATAAGGAAGTAGGTTAGAAGTCTTCAGCTACTCCTGCTGAGAAAATGGCCTGATCATGAGACATGGCGGTCTCCAGAAATCTGGACAGGGGAATGTGCCACCATCCAGACTTCTGGCTGGTTTTCTCCTTCATGAGCTGGGTCACCCTAAACCCTAATGGAGGGATACAAGGACAAGGGCTCCTTTTCCCAGGGTAAGAACTTGTCCAAAATGGATTCTGTTTATACTCTAAACAGAAGTTAGGTTTCCTAGTAGGTGTCCCACCCAATACTGAAGAGCATGTAACTGGAGGGCTAGAAGTAATCTCATCAACCAGCCTTGTCCTTCAGCGATGGACTGACGTTTTACAGGAGCTGAGCCTTGAAAAAAAATATAGGAGAAAAGCCTGGATCTAAATTTAGTAATTGATTATTAATACAATAGTATAATAATGTCTCCCAGGAAGTAATACTACTGCTACTACTTAATATTAGTAGATTAAACTTAAAAGTGTGTCATATGTACATTTTCCCCCTCAAAAAGCCAGTTGTTAAACATTCACCAGCACACTCCAAGGAAGTCCTCATTTTCCTAGGTGGAGAATGGCAAATGGGGTACTACAGAGTGATTATGGGGCATTAAGTTTGGGATTATAGAAGTTTAGTTTTAGTGGAGCATGTTCCCTGGATCACATCTTGACACTAATTCAGCTTTGCCTTATTGTTTCAGTAACTCAGAGAAGCAAAAGACAGCTACAAAAAAAAAAGCTACAAAAAATAGCTGTAATTTGTGAATTAATTGTAATTAGTAAAAAATTTTAAATAATTAAAGGAAATGATAATTTCAGTAGAGGTTAATGAAAATAAAGAAGGCATTTTTCTTCCCATTCAAGTTTACAGGCACCCAGGTTAAGAACCACCTGGCTCTGAATATTCAATGATCACTTTATAAATTCCTTAAAAATAGAAAACACTCTATCAACTTCCAAGCAGTAGCTAGTATCTTAAGCTTTGCTTTCTAAATTCTAATGAGATTTTTGTCACCCTAGCTTATTACCAACTTAACTAGAGTGGAAACTCAAGAGAACAAAGATTGTGTGATTTAATCTCTATATCTTGCTTATTGGCTACCAAGTAGTATTTTGTCTCAACTTTTATTTTTCCCTAATATGGGTCGATTCTAATGTCAAATGTAATAGTATGTTTGTATGTTTGTAACATAGAAAGCTCTTTAGCTAATTTCTATATTTTTGTATTAAGTGAATTATTTTGAAAAACATTTTTCCTTATTAAAAGTACCCTTGATTTCAAGTTGTGGTGAAATAACATGACAATAATTTCTGTTTTTCTTCAGGTAAATATGTTCAAATGAGATTCATTTTTTAGAATTTAAAGTTCTCAAAGGAACCAATTAACAAACAAAATCAGTTGTTTTACTGTATATTCTGGTTCCAGGCAGCTTTCACCAGATGGTTTAGTAAAGTAATTAGCAATAATCTGTTAAATGAGTCATTATTTAAATTAGTTGCTAATTTTCCTATCTATTAACCTACTCAGCAGAGTGATACTGAAAAGATCTCTAACTGCTAATCACTAGAAGTCTAACCTAGTTTTCCCCCTTAATACAGCATTTTGCCTTAATGCTACAATTAGCAAATGGCTTTCAGTAGGCTTTATTGCCAAATAAAATAGGAAAAGTAGGGGAAGAAAAGAGTAATGGAACAAATGAATAGTCTGCATTTACTTTTAAACCAGGTGGTAGATATATGTAGTAGCTCATTAGATTGTTAAATTGTTCCTAATGCTTTTGCTAATTGTTCCTGAGCCCTAAGATCTAATTTCATTAAGAGTATCTCTTTAAAGACAGCATTGAGCAAAGGCATAGGGGTTATGAAAGCTTCTCAGGGCATATTAGGGGAATTTTGTGTAGTATGAAACCCCAGTGGTGGACTATCAGTGTACTTCAGTGATCCTTAATATTTTTTCACTCCTCTCATCCCTTAGCTTCTCTGTCATACTTTGGTTAGAAATTCAGGAGGAAATTATTCCGATTCACTCCCTCCTCACCTCTGCTTCCTATAATCATTAGTTTCCTTTAAAGATCAGCTCACGTGTCTCTGACCAGAGGCCTTCCCCCTAAACCCTCAGTTGCTAGTGTCTCCCTCAACATCAATTACCTAGAATTTATTTTGCATATATTTTTCATGTACTAAAGTACACATTATCTTCTTTTATAAAACGTTAAGTCCCTTCAGGACAAGGCCTTATCTCATATCTCTTTATATTCCTAGCACCTAGCACAATACCTGTCATACAGTAGGCACTTAATAAGTGCTTGTTGATTTTTGAAAATGGTAAATCTTAGGTCATTTTACATTGATACTTGACTAAGCTGTCTTCTTTAGGCAATTCTAGGAAATCTAAGTACTTTTCCTACCTATTCTATTTGTATAGCCTCTTTCCATTTTTGACCTAGGGAGCTATTCTAGAAATTCCACAATAAGCTAAGAAAATATGTTGTGATATTGTCAAATTTTAGTTGTCTATCAAAAGAAGCTCATGTCCCTTTGGTTTGATTTTTAAGTTATTTCTAGATGCATTGTATTCCATTCCTAATCCAGAGGAAATTAACTTTTTTGTCTATTTACAAAAGGAGAATAATGGTGCTGAATAAAGTTCCACATATAAAATATTCCAAGTTCATATTATAAAAAATATCCAGGTTCAACATGTAAAATATTCAGATGGCCCTAAAGCACATTGGCTTGTTTTTAGTTTACCTTCTTGGTACAACATAGCTTGCTTTTCCATGAACATTCATGGCCTTGTTTTGTTTCTATCTGGTATATCTTGGAGGATTCCCCTCTCAAAATTACATAACTTTTTGCAGCAAGAGAGTTGTGGCTCTCACTTGAATTTTTCAAAAAACAATCTTTACTAGAAATAACTTTATGAAATTATTTAATTTCAAACGCCATTGATAGTGGGCCATCTTAACTGAATTATCTACCTGTATTCGTCATGTCTAGCTTGTTCCTGAAACCTGGTTATCCTGTCAGATTTTGTATGGTCTTACCAGATTGCATATCTCTAGTATGCTGCTGAGATACTATTTGTAAAAAAAAAAAAGTTCTTGGTACATAGTAGATGTTTAGTCCCTTCTCCTTACCAACTTCTGGTACTTGCCAATTCCAATATAAAGAGCATTCCATCTGAAGTCAGAGGTTCTGGATCCAAATCCTGTCTCTGTCACTTACTACTTGTATGGCCATCTTGGGCAATCATAACTGCTCTGGGCCTTGACTTTCTCCTCTGTAAAATGAGAGTGGGACTAGGTAGCCAAAGAAGGTCCCTTCTGACTCTCAGTCTAAGACACTGTGAGCCTACAGTCCTGCCTGACTAATTGCATTCCTGCTCTCCAGGCTGATCCTTCCTTTTGGTAACTGAGACTAATGAATGGCAAGATCAGTCAGAGCCACACCATTGGAGGGTTCTGAACATTTAGTTAAGGAGTTGGACTTTTCCTCTGTAGGCAATGGCAAATTAGCAAGGTCTTTTTGAGCAGGGAGGTGCTGTGGTGTAGAGGGTGCATGCATTTTGACCTTTGATATATGGTGTGAGGTGTTGGGCTATACCTCGTTTCTCCCAAATTGCTTTCTAGTTTTCCCAGAAATTTTTGTCAAATACTAAGTTCTTGTCCCCAAAGCTTAGATCTTTGCATTTATCAAACACTATGCATTTATCAAACAGTAGATTACTAAGATCATTTGCTACTATGTATTGTGTACCTAATCTATTTCATTGATCTGCTACTCTATTTCTTACCCAGGACCAGATTGTTTTGATGATTACTGCTTTGTAAAAACAGTTTGAGATCTTTCTAGCACTGCTAGGCCACCTTCACATTTTTTCTTTGATTTCATTGACCTGTTGTTCTTCCAGATGAATTTTATTATTTTTTTCTAGTTCTCCAAAATAATTTTTGGTAGTCTGATTGGTAGGGCACTGAATAAGTAAATTAATTTAGGTAGAATTGTCATTTTATTGTATTGGCTCAGCCTTCTCATGAGCAACTAATATTTCTCCAATTGCTTAGATCTTACTTTTATTTGTGTGAAAAGTGTTTTATAATTTTGTTCATATAGTTCCTGGGTTTGTCTTGGTAAGTAGACTCACAAGTATTTTATATTGTCTACTGTTATTTTAAATGGAATTTATCTTTCTATCTTTTCCTTCTGGGTTTTGTTGATAGTATAGAAATGTTAAGGACGCGCGGGGATTTATTTTATGTTGTGTAACTTTGCTAAAGTTGTTAAACATTTCAATTAGGCTTTTTTCAGTTGGTTCTTTGGAATTTTCTAAGTATACCATCATGTCATTTGTAAAGAGTGATAGTTTCGTCTCATCATTGACTATTCTAGTTCTTTTCATTTCTTTTTCTTCTCTAATTGCTACAGCTATAATTTTGTACAATTTCTAGTACAACATTGAATAATAGTAATGATAACGGGCATCCTTCCTTCATCCCTGATCTTACTGGGAAGATTTATGGCTTATCCTCATTACAGATAATGCTTGCTGATAGTTTTAGATAGATACTACTTATTTTAAGAATGACTCCATTGATTCTATACTTTCAAGTGTTTTTAATAGGAATGGATGTATTTTGTCAAAAACTTTTTCTGCATCTACTGAGATAATCATAATTTCCATTAATTTTGTTATTGATATGGTCAATTATGCTGATAGTTTTCCTAATATTGATCCAGCCCTGCATTCCTGGTATAAATCCCACCTGGTCATAGAATATGATCCCGGTGATACATTGATATAATCTCCTTGTTAGTATTTTATTTACATTTTTTGCATCAATGTTCATTAGGGAAATTGATCTGTGGTTTTCTTTCTCTGTTTGGCTCTTCCTGGTTTAGGTATCAGCACCATATTTGTGTCATGAAAGAAATTTTGTAGGACTCCTTCTTTGCCTGTTTTCTCAAATAGTTTGTATAGTACTGAAATTAATTGTTCTTTAAGTGTTGGTAGAATTCACTTGCATATGAATCCATCTGGCCCTGGGTAGGGGGAAGGTCTTAAGGAGTTCATTGAAGGCTTGCTCAATTTCTGTTTCTGAAAGAGGCTATATAAGTATTCTATTCTTCTTTTGTTAATCTCAGCAATTTATGTTTTTGTAAATATTTATCCATTTCACTTAGATTTGTCAGATTTATTGGTATATAATTATGTAAAATAACTCCTGATAATTACTTTAATATTCTCCTTGTTGGTAGTGAATTCACCCTATTCATTTGGGGCTCTCTTTCTGGAGGTGATTGGTGGATTTTTTACATTTCTACTTTGCCCTCTGCTGATAGGATATCAGGACACTTCAAAAATTTCTTGAAATATGACATCTAGGCTTGTTTTTTGACCCTGGCTTTTAAGTAGTCCAATAATACTTAAATTATCTTTTCTTGATCATTTTCCAGGTCAGTTGTTTTTCCAATGAGATATTTCATATTTTCTTTAGTTTTTCATTCTTTTGATTTTGTTTTGTTGTTTCTTGCTTTCTGATGGAGACATTAGTTTCCAGTTGCCCAATTCTAATTTTTACAGAATTATTTTTTTTGTTGAATTTTTTTACGTCCTTTTCCATTTGGCCAATTTTACTTTTTAAGGAATTCTTTTCATCAGTGAATTTTTGTATTCTTTTTCTATTTTGCATTGGATAGACTGCTGGGCCTAAAGTCAGGAAGACTCGTATTCCTAAGTTCAACTCTGGCCTCAGACACTTACTAGCTGCGTGACCCTGGACAAGCCATTTAATACTGTTGCTTCAGTTTCCTCAGCTGTAAAATGACCTGGAGAAGGAAATGGCAAATCACTTTAATATTTTTGCCAAGAAGACCCCAGTGGGGTCACAAAGAGTTGGACATGAGTGAAATGACTTAGCAAAATTCTGCTTTTTGAGGCCTTCTCTTCAATGGATTTTTTTTTTTGCCTCTTTTACCATTTGTCCATGTTTATTTTTTAAGGTGTCATTTTCTTCACTATTTTTTGTGCCTCCTTTACCAAGCTGTTGATATTTTTTTCATAATTTTATTGTATCAGTCTCATCTCTTTTCCTAATTTTTCCTCTGCCTCTCTTATTTGATTTTTAAAACTGTTTTTGTGCCCTTCCAGGAATTCTTGAGGGATGGGGAGGCTGTGACCAATTCACATTTTTCTTTGAAGCTTTGTATGCAGCTATTTTGGTTTCATTTTCTTTTGAGTTTATATCTTGTTCTTCTTTGTTACCATAATAACTTTGTATGATCAGGTTCTTCTTTTGACGTTAGTTCATTTTTCCAGACTACTTCTTGATTTACAACTTTATGTTAAAGTTGGGCTCTGTTCCTGGGGTGAGGGGGCATTTTCCTAAGCTTCAGGATTTTCTTGCTCCTATTTTTAGAGCTACCTCTTCGGGTTTGTAGATTTTCAGCTCTTCCAAGGTGGTATGATCTAAGGAGAGGTGTGGTCACTGCTCCCCTGGCTTGTGGTGTTCTGGTCTGTGTGCTCTGGAACTGTAACCAGAGCCCCAACACCCCTGTAGTGGCAAGTTCTAATGAGCTGGAGCTCCTCTTAGCTCTGGGACTGAAACCCAGAACTGAGTATGGGCAATGCAACAGAGTCCTGCATCCAATGCTAGCAAAGGGTCCCCTGTAATCTCCTTCTGAAGAGTTGTCTGACCCCCTGAAACAGACTTTTCTGCCAAGTTCCTAAATTGCTCTGGGCTGGAAAATTGATTCATCCCTACCTTTTGTTAGGTCTGCCACTCAAGAATTCAATTTGAGGTATTATTTTTAAATTGTTTGGAGGGGAACTTTGGAGATCTTCACTCCACCAAAATAGTTCTACCTCTTTCTCAGTTGTCTTCCAATAAAGGAATGACAGTAATTCACTTATGGGGTGGGGCATTATAAAAGGGTTCTCTTCATGGTATGACGTAAAGATTGTAGGTGGAATTCTATACCAAGAAAAGAAAGCCAGGAATTTTTGCCTAGAAAATTTCCACTAGTAACTAGGACTCACATGAAGACTGTAGTAGAATATTTGCCATTGTTACATCTGATTGTGCATAACCATAGTGGAGGTGCAGAATGTCATCTTGAATAGCAATTTTTTGTGTGGATGCAGAGTGGGCTGTGATTTTCATGCAGTTTGTTGTACTTTGTTTTATATGTATTTGCTATCCAGATATGATAAATGTTTGTGTCAATGACATACTCTCTCTACTAACAATGTATAAGGAGAGGAAGATTTTTTGAATTCAAGGATAATTGAATTTAACGACTAGAAAATATAAATGTTTTAAAAATATATAATTGATGGTTTTTAAAGATAATCCCTCATGTAAAGATAAAACTCCTCTTCACAACAACAAAAATCTTTAGTGTCATAATCCAAGACTTTTATGTCAACAATGAATTTATTGCATGTTCGATGTCAATTTAGATTACATATGTATCTTGGGTGGGAAAATATCCTGTTTGCTATGTTGACATCCATTTGCTGATTCATGACAAATTGCCACTTGAGACACCACTCAGATGTTTACCTGTCTTCCTGATCTCATCCTCAT
This sequence comes from Phascolarctos cinereus, assembly GCF_003287225.1. NCBI lineage: Eukaryota > Metazoa > Chordata > Mammalia > Diprotodontia > Phascolarctidae > Phascolarctos > Phascolarctos cinereus. The sequence goes on along the minus strand of NW_027556098.1, from coordinate 40,538,095 downwards.
ATCAAAAAGATGCTTCTGTACATTCTTGAATTTTATGCAGACCATACAAAGCATATTTTGTTGAGGCTAGGTGGCTTCCTGTTATCAGAAGATAATGTGCCTAATCACATATTCCTTAGTATTGAGATAAATTTTCAAGAGATTAAATCTAAAAATCATGAGAATTTATTGAAGGATGGATCTATGTAACAAAACAGAACTCTCATACAGGTGCAGTTTTTCACAAGGTAGTTTTGGAGTTTCCCGTTTTGTTTTTGGAAAAGTATCCATGCTTAAAGAGAATGTTAGCTCATTCATTATGTTGACATAAAGGGTAAGTTAATACAAAGAAACCTGGTATAGAATATTAATAAAAATAAATGACTTGAAAAGTGTTCAGAGATATTTAGGAAGCCTCTCTAGGAACTATGCCACTGTCATAATTAATCTCCCACCATTTAGACCTTCTGCTCTAGCCATGCAGATCTACTCATTGTCCCTCTAACACCATTTACAACTTTGTGACTTTACTCATGCTCTTCTCCCAAACTGTCACATTCTTTCCATCTTGTCTGAATCCTGCCCTTTCTTCAAAGCTCTGTTGCACTTTCCTGACTGCTTCCTCAGTGATTTCCTAATTTGAACACCCATCAAACTCATCCATTCTCTATTGCACATAAAATCTTGTATTATTGTTTTTTAATATATATGCCCTTTCTCCCTGGCTAAAATTTAAGCTCCTTGAGGGGAGAGTTTGGGTCTCCAAGCACCTGACAGTATAACACAAGTCTAAATAGTCAATTAGGTGACTAATTATATCTGTCTATGATCACGTGCAGCAGATAGTAGCATTCTCACTCCAAAGATTAGGAAACTGACATTCATAAAAGAAAACAAACCTGACTGATATTGCTAACAATTCACATATTGTGAATTGTGATACTCTTGGCAAGGCACTGGGCCTTTTATAGGGAACTACTAATTGTCAGTCCAAGGCAGTTAGCAAAACCTAATCTTAGGATAAATAGGCAGACAGTCTACACACTCAGGTAAAGGACTACAGGATTTCTTTGTATTAACTTACATATTATTACATATAAAACAGATTATACCATTAGTTAATTTGATAAAAAAGAGGAAAATCAAATTACCAGTATCAAAAATGAAAAGGGTGAATTCACCACCAATAAAGAGGATATTAAAGTAATTATTAGGAGTTATTTTGCACAATTATATGCCAATAAATCTGACATATCTAAGTGAAATGGATGAATATTTACAGAAACATAAATTGCTGAGATTAACAAAAGAAGAATAGAATACTTAAATAGGCCCATTTCAGAAAAAGAAATTGAACATGCCATCAATGAACTCCTTATGTTGACATAAAGGGTAAGTTAATACAAAGATCACACATTCATTGTTTTTCTCTTGATTTTGAAATATATTTAAGTAAATGATAAAATTAACTTTTTTATCTTACTACTATGTGGATACTTCTGCATTTGATCATTACCTAAATGATTTCTATGGTTCCTTTCATATTTAGATTCTATTTTTCTTTAGTTTTTTTTTAATTTAATTTTTAAATTTCTTAGTTAAAGTACTGTATGTGGGTATAGTCTCGGCTAAGTGACAAATTGTATCTCAATTTCCCTGATTTGAGCTCTCTGACTATCTGTAGTGAGAGTTTGGAATGCTATTATAACTATTTCTTCTTCAAGCTGATATTCACTTTTACTGACTGACAAATAATTTTTGAAAGCTTAAAAACATACTTATGTTGCTGATGAGTCATTTTTCAGTCCTGTTCAATTCTTCACAACTCCATTTGGGGTTTTCTTGGCAAAGATACTACAGTGGTTTGTAATTTCCTTCTCCAGTTTATTTATAGATGAGGAAACTAAGGCAGGCAGGGTGAAGTGACTTGTCCAGAGTCACATAGCTAGTAAATGTCTAAGGCTGGATTTGAACTCAGGAAAAGGAGTCTTCCTGATTCCAGGTCTGGCACTCTATCAACTGTACTACATTATGGATATAGTTCTTGCTGTATTAAATCTAGCAAAAATAACACCATGATTTCTTTCCTTTTTTCCTTCTTTCTTTCTTTTATTTTTTTATAGCTGCAGATTCTTGTTGATACTGGAAGCAGTAACTTTGCTGTGGCAGGTGTCCCTCATTCACATACGACTTCATACTTTGACACTGAGAAGTAAGTAATGGAATATGAGGTTTGAAGTTGAGTTAGGGTTTTTGTGCTGCTTGAAATGGTATTTCAAAAAGTGCTGGGACGGATTATCCTGCTGCTTTTCTGGGAGAGGACTAAGATTAATTCAGTAAAGCACTTTTTGGTTTTAACTTTGATAATCACATTTGAAGTTGTACCTTCTGTAAAAAAAAAAAAGGGGGGGTGGGGTATAGATGTGCCATACCTTAAGAAAACATGACCTGTTAAGATAGAAGCTGAACGAGCCAGTGTGATGTAGATAGGATTCATACACTGGAGCTTGACTGGAGCCCTAAATTCCTTTCCAACTCCACGTTTATCTGAAATTAAAATGCAAACCTGTAAAACACATAAATTAGGGGTGATTATTTGTATCCTAAAATAAATCACTGTAGGATTCCTTTAAATAGTGGATTAAGAATCAGATGTACTTTGTAGATATGCAGTTGGCCACCATCTTTTTGTAGCATTTGTAATGCACAGAAATATTTCTATACTATATTTTATTCTACACTCTCCATTGTGTTATAGAGATACTAGTAAACAAAGAGAAAATAATTATAAATCAATGTAAAAGTGTGAAGAATTTGTCTTTTAAACATGGTGTGGTTTAGTAGAGTTAAAAAACAATGCATTTAGAGTAACCTAGACATTCTCTTGATGTTGATATGTGACATATTTGATAAGTAAAGATTGAATGCACTCATTCTGAATGAAAAGGAATGGTGTTTATGTATTAAAAATTACAGTTTTGTTGAAGAGAGAAAATGATCTTTTGAGGTAGCTTGCAGTTGAGGAAACCATTGATACATAAGAATGTAATGATTGATGTTCTATAATGTGTTCTAATATGATTATCCCACACCAACTTGACTTTTCAACCACACATCCCCAGTGTTCCCCAAATGATCACATAGCCAAGGGTAATACACTAAAAATAGTTATATGCATCAAGGAGGATGACTTAGACTTTTCTATTTTATCCCTGGCAATCCAGAGATCATCCTCTTTGGGAGTTAAAGGAAACAAAATAAAAGTAGATAAACTCAACCTTCCATCATCATTTATATTAGATATATCCACCTAGGACATTGTTCCTATCCTTTACCCCTTCTTTGATCCTCCTGTTTTCCCCAAAATAGACTGGAACAAACTAACAAAAAAAAAAAACCTTTTTGTGATGTTTAGTTTTCCTCACTAGCCTTAGCTTGTCCTGTGCTTTAGAACTCATGACACTCTTCTTATAGGATCTTACCACACCTTCACATTTATCCACTGATACCTGTTTTGTTTTGTTTTTTAACCACAATTTGTTTTGCCATTTCCCAGTTGATGGACTTATAGTTTTTCCCTGGCCTTTTTTTTTTGGGGGGGGTGGAGGTGCTAGGCAATGGGGTTAAATGACTTACCCAGGGTCACACAACTAGTAAGTGTTATGTGTCTGAGGCTGGATTTGAACTCAAGTCCTCCTGAAACCAGGGCTAGTGCTCTATCCACTGCGCCATCTAGCCGTCCCTCCCTAACTGCCCCTCCCTAGCCTTTTTTGCTGTTGCCTTTTGATGGCACAGGATACAGAACAGAAATTTTATTTTGGAACACAAATAGCTACCTAAAAAAGTAATGTCTGATAATGAGATTCAGACTTCTGCACTATGTCTTAAAATATAGGAATGGCAGACTTATGACCAGGAATAGAATATGACTAATAGAGCTTAAAATTGTAAATTATGGTGTCTAATAAAAAGGACTTTGAGTAAAGTGACTTTTTCTTGGTTTTCCTGATTAGAATTCAGTCTAATGCATTCTCTAGATATTTATCAAGGAGGTATGGAGGGATATCTAGATGTAACACTTCTTACTTTACTGTCTTGACTCAGTCTCATCTCTACTTTCTCACTAATCTTCATCTGTTCCCTCTCTATGTGCTAATTCTCTACCCCCTATGAACATGCCCATATCTTCTCCATCCTCAAAAAAATCTTTACTTGATCTATCCATCCCCATTACCTATCAGCCTATATTTCTCCTACTTCTTGAGAAGATCTTCTAAAACAGGTGTCTACACTTCCTTCTTAACTCTTTACATTCCTAGCTTCCAAATTCATCATTCAACCAAAAGTGCTGTCTCCAAAGCTGTCAATGGTCTCTTAATTGCCCAATCTATTGTCCTTTTCAAAATGCTCATTCTCTGCAGCATTTGACATAATCACCCTCCCCTTGATACTCTATTCTCTCTAGATTTTCATACTACTATAAATTAGTTTTCTTCCTACCTGTCTGTCAATCTACTTCTAAGTCTCTTTCTGCAACATCTTCATACAGTTCTCACCTGATAACCACAAGTGTCCCACAGCATTTTGTCCTGGCTTCTTCTCTTCTTCCTCTGTAATATTCCACTTGGTGATCTTATCACCTTCCATGGTTTCAATTATTGCTTTGAAGATGATTCTCATATCAGCTTAGTCAGCCCTAAGCTGTCTCCTAAGCTCCAGTCACATATCTCCAACTCCCTATTGGGCCTCTTAAACTTGATATGCATGCCCTAAACATCTTAAACTCATCATGTGCAAAACTGACCTTACATTTCCCCCCAAATGCTTCCCTATTCCAAACTTCTCTATTATTTTAAAGGTTACTGCTTTCCTCTCAGTCATCTGGATTCTCAGCTTGTGTCATCACCAACTCCTCACTCTCACCCTCATCATAACAATAATAACTACAACAACAATAATAAATGCTTAATATTTAAATAATGCTTATTTTGTACCTGGCACTGTGCTAAGCAATTTACAGTTATTATCTTTTTTAATCCTCACAACAATCCTGGGAAGTAAGTGTTATTATTATCCTCATTTTGAGAAAACTGAAGGAAGAAGAAGTTAAGTGATTTCCCCGGAGTCACACAAGTGGTATGTGTCTCAGGACTTCCTGACTCCAGACCTGGCACACTCTCCACTATGCTACTGAGTTGCCTCTAGTATGCAATCAGTTATCAAGTCCTATCATTTCTAACTTCTCCCCGTCTCTTGTATATGGCCCTTCTCTCCTATGACACTGCTATCACCCTGATTCAGTCTTCCATCGCCTGGGCTATGGAAATATCCAGTTGGTTAGTCTCGCTTCCTCAAGTCTCACCCCTCTCCTATTCATTCAGCTGTCACACTGATCTTTCTAAAATGCAGGATCTGGCCATATCATTCCACCAGTGACTCCCTATCACCCCTAAAATGAAAGATACAGTCCTTCGTTTGGCCTTTAACATCTCTTTTACATCATGATCCCTTCCCACCTTTTCACTTTTCTTAAATTTGCTCCTGTTCATGTATTCTGTCACCCAGTGACACTGGCCTCCTTGCTGTTCCTCACACAATGTCCTCTATCTTCTGATTCCAGACTTTTCCCCTGGCGATCCTCCATGTTTGGAATTCTTTCCCTCCTCATCTCTGTTTCCTAGTTTCCCTGGTTTCCTTCTAGTCTCTGCTAAAGTCCTACCTTCTACATGGTTTTGCCAGTGCTCCTTAATCTTAGTGCCTTCCCCCTGTTCATTACATCCAGCACATCCTGAATATATTGTGTTTGTACATAGTTTTTCGCCTGTCTTCTCCCCAATTAGACTGTGAACTCCTTGTTACCTTTCTCTGTAACCCCAGTGAGTTACAAAGTTAAAATAATAATAATATAAATATAATAATCAGTGGGTTATTAAGCACCCTACAATGGTAAAGTGTTAAATAAATGATAGTTTACTGACTACCTGACTGAAAAGTCAGCTTTACACATTCCAGAACTATCACTACCATTGATAGCAACAATATTGTCATCCTGAGAACTTTGAAATTCCAAATTTAAACCATTAGTCTGTCAGTCTTACGAAGATAAGTGGAGGATAAAGGGGTGGGGAGTCTAGTGAATGGCTGGTAGAGAAGCTTGTTTACCTTCTTTACTCTTCTTTCTCTTCATGTCCTTCTGCTCACATCTTCTTAAGCTCAGGCACTTCAGTTTATCCTCCTCAAGTTTAGTCTGACCTTCACACTGCCAATACCTTCTAAATATTGTCACAATTTCTCCTCCTTTTCTTTCTCCTTCAGCTCAAGTCCTTTACCTTCTTCCATTATTTCTGCCATATAACCACTTCCTATGGAAATCAAATGTAGAAAAGGTTCTAGGCTATCTTTGTTCTCTTTTCCCCTGGTTCCTTACTCACTGTACCTAGTTACAATGTTTAGCTTTAACTAAGAGAAGAGAAAAAGAAAATATAAAATTGGAACCTAGTATTCCTTGAAATGGAGATTGTATGGATGGTTCTGTCAGATTAAAATTAATTCTGCTTAGGTCTGGATCTATGCTATAAGGCAGAGTGGCATGGCAGTGAGGAAGAAGGGGAAAAGGAAAGAAGATTTCAAGTTTTGGCTGCCTTTTGCAAAAGTGAAGAGAATGTCTAGGAGAATTTATTCTGAAAGATAAAATTACTCTATCTTTGGAATAAAGTGGTTTTATCTGGAGAAAATAGAAGATTTCAATTGTCAAGAGTACAGGGAAAACTGACTTCTAGTAAAGAATAATATGATCTGATTTTGTTATATGATTTCATCATTATCATTTTCAATTATTAATTGTTTCTATGATTTATTCTTTGCCTCTATTTAGGATTCCACTGTTTTCTCCATCTGAATCTGTGCCTTGTTTACAGTCCTTGAACCAATTACTGTTTTTATCATGTTATTATTTATAAAAGAATGTTTCTGTCTTTTTACATATATTTGCAATATCTCTGGCATAATACAGGGTCAGTTTTGTAAAAGTTCCGTGTGGTGCTGAGAAAGATTTTCTTTTGCAATCCCATTTAGAAGATGCCAGATATATTTTAGCTCTAGTTTCCCTCAGAAACTTGTTCAATTTCCTATTTTTCTTTTTGTATATCATTCTGTTAGACTTATCCAAAACTGAGAGAGGGATTTTGAAGTCACGATTATGTTACTATGTCATCTTGTAGCTCAGATGTTTCCTTTATGAATTTGGACACTAAGGCATTTTGAGCATATAAGTTTATTTAATATCGATTTGTTGTCTATGGTTCCTTTCAGCATAATATAGTTCCCTTGTTTATCCCTTTTTAATTTTTTGAATGTTAATTTTTGCTTTGCCAAATAGCATCATTGCAACTCCTACTTTTTAATGATTCATTTGATGCATGGTGAACTTTCAGGATAAAGGCATTTCTGTTGCATGGTAGACAAAGTCTTCTGCAGATGAGTCAGCAGGCTGGTAATGAAATATATATTTGTCACTGGGAAAACAGCCTAGCTGAATACAGAGAGGATCCTCATCAGAAAGCTAGCCACCAGATAATGAATTATGGGGGCAGCACCTCTCATGAGGCAAGTTAGAAATGCCATAGCAATAGTAGGTAATATACTACATCCTATGTCTTTGATTGATCTGCCCCCTTACTATCTTATAAATATCTTCAATAAGGGTTTTGGTTGGTGAAACAACTGCTTCACCAATGTATTTACTCTAATACCAGATTCTAAATAATACCTCATATTTCCGTAGTCTTACTGTTCAAATAAGGAAGCACTCAAAAAGATCTATTGGCTCATTAATATGATATATATGTACACATACATATTTAGATAAGTAGATCTATGTCGAAGAAAGAAGGAAAGAAAGAAAGATAGTATAATAATAATTGTGTTTATTATTGTTGGGTTGTTTATTGTGTGTAAATCAGGATAGGCCTACTGTAGGAAGTGGCCCTAGAGTCAGATTTTGAAGGAAGTTGGGGGAAGAGAAAAAGGGGCATAGAGTGAGTTCATTCCAGGCCTGAGGGATAGCTTCAGGTAACATGAAGTGGGGAGTTGAAATGTCCTATGTGAACAGCAAGCAGGCTGGTCTGACCAGAATATAAAGTGTATGAAGAAGTAATCAAATATGCAGTCAAGCTTGAAGGATCAGGTTTGAGCCAGATTATTAATTTTTTTTAGAATTCATTCAAGTTTATATTTTACCCTACAGATAAAGAAAGAACCAGTAGAGTTTCTTGAGCAGGGAAGTGGCATGGTCAAACATGTGCTAAAGGAATATCAATTTGCCATCTGCATGGAGAATAAATTGAACAGAAAAAAAACAATTCTCAGCAAGGAAAGAAATTGGGAGGCTCAGGGGCAGCTAGGTGGTGCAGTGAATAGAGCTTTGGCCTTGGAGTCAGGAGGACCTGAATTCAAATCCAACCTGAGTCACTTAACCCCATTGCTTCACCAAAAAGGAAAACAAAAAAGAAAAAGAAATTAGGAGCTGTTCTCTTAGTAGTTTAGATTGAGGTACTAAGAACCTGAACGAGGGAGTGGCTATGAATGGATAAAAGGAGTCCAATGCAAGATGCCATGAAGGCAGAATCAAATCTTAGCAATTTGTGAAGGACAAGGGAGAAGGCAGAATCTCCAGTATGATATTGAACTTGCCTCAGTAAAATATAGATAATAGTAGCACTTACCTCAATAGATAATATTTGTAAAGCACAGTGCCTTGCACATGGTAGGTGCTTAATAAACACTCATTTCCTTTTTTCTCTTCTCCCATTAAGTTTTAGAGGAGGATTTAAACTCGGGTCTTCCTGACCCTTGGCCCAGTGCTCTATCCACTGTACCACCTAGCTGCCATTGTAGAGATGGCTTATAATAATAGAGCCCTGGATTATTCCTATGCAAAACTGAAAGAGAAAGATCATGGCTGTCTCTATCCTATGCTTCCCCAGGTGACTATCAGGTCTCAAGAGAGTTTGTGTTTTTTTGTTTGGTTTTTCATCTGACCACTGCTATTTTAGTAGTAAATATTTGCTGTTGCTCATTTGCATGTGATACGTGTTAGCTAAATAAACTCAAAATACTTGAAACTCTTGTGAACTGTATTCAAACTTTCTTCTTTTAAAGGATTATGTACCCTAACCCAGAACCTAACATTTTTCACACCATTAAACAAGTAAGTTGTTAAAAATCTGTGATTTTGTCTGTGTGGGAACACACTTCCACCAACAGGATTACAAATTGTCTATCACTTATTAGGTAAGTAAGTTTTAGGGAATTGCTGAAGCTCAGAAGGGGTGAATTATTCAATCAACAAGCATTTAACTGCCCACTGTGTGCCAGGTTCAATTGCCTCAAAAAGCATAAGAAGCTTACAAGCCTGTAACAAGGAAAGACAACAGCAGGCAAGGGTGAGTAACTTGCCCGTAATTGAATAATTGTTGTCAGAGATGCACCTCCAACACTCCATCCATTCTACCACACTGCTTCTATTTAAATGGATACCAAACTATTTTTCCAAAACATTTCAGAGCTTGGTCCAAGGACCTTCATTCAAACCTCCGTGATTTAGATAGCTCTGTAGCAGCAGTTCTATCCATGCCACTTAATAAGTTTTGATCATTTAAAATTCGTTCATTATTCTTTTGTCTTCTTTTCTTCTGTTTCTTCCTAATTCTTATTCTCTCCAGGATATGTGGTCAGATTGGTTTTAACAGTAATGCTATTTTGAGATGAAAAGCTATAGAATGTGAAAATTAATGGGATATGAAACCTATGTAGAACCAAAAGTGTTATTTTTTTCCTTGAATATTTTTCTTTATCCAGTTAGTATTCTTCATAAGACCATTAGTTTCTTCATTTCTTTTTAAATTTTCTAAACTAAAGCTTAATGACCTATAATACTTCTTCATTTGCTTGTCCCTTTAATCTCTCTTGGTTATTATATGATTTCTAATTAGATTTGTTAGTCTCTAAAACAAACACATTAGTCTTTGGGCTTTTTAGCACTTTCTAGAACATCTTCCAGTAACTGGAAATTTGGGTTTGTGAGCCTTTGACATCAGACCTCTTTGATTGGTGAAATGAGTTGAGTACTCCTGCTGCTTTTAGTTATATGCAGAATTTGTCTCTGTCAAAAGCAGGCATTATCTTTGGAATATCCTGGTAAATCATAATTTAGCCCTAAAAAAGTATACATTCATTCTTTTAGTCAATAAAATAGGAATAACCCATAACTTGACTGACTAGAATAAAGGTCTAAAATACCTGTCATCCAGACTTTCTACCACATAGTTAAAAATTCTGGAATAATTCTATTAGAATTTTTCAGCGTCCCAATCAGCCTGAAGTAATTAACAAAGAGTAGTTTTAACTAGAGAACTACTATTTTCCGTATTAGACAGAAACCAGATTTTAATGGAGGAGAGGGGGATGAATTTTGCTTGAACTATGATTATGAAGGTTAGGCTCCTGGAAATGACCAGGAATATGTCATTTTTCAGTGTGTTGACAAGTTCACTAGATTGTGTGAATATCTTGACAATGCAATTCTAGAACAAGTTGGACTAATGCAAATATCTGCATTTACTCCTATAGTCTAGATCTTTTCTACAGGCACATCAGAGTTCTAATCCATGAAAATAAAATGGAGAATGATGCTGCTCCATCATTCTGGAACACCCCAAAAGAACCTGATGTTCTCAGAATCTCTTCAAAAAGGGAACAGTTGGAGTTCAACTAGGAAATCTGGAGAAATTTGATCAGTCAGTCAACAATCATTTATTAAGCACTATGTACTAGACAATGTGAGTCCTTATGAATAAAGAAAAAGAAAAAAATCATCCTTACCTTCAAGATTACATTCCAGTGGTAGATAATATATATGTGTAAATTGGTACATTCAAGGTAAGTACAGAGAAGATGGAAGGTGGTCTTAGAGAAGTCACTAGCAGCTTGGAGGCCTGGGAAAGGCCTCGTGTAAGAGGTGATCCTTAAACAGAATCTTAAAAGAATCCAAGATTTGGAGGTTAGGAAGGTGAACAACCCTTCAATCTCTGTATGACCTTGGAGTTTGGGATAGTGGTGTCTGGCCTTAATAGGCGCAGTTACTTCAAGTTCTTATTCCTGTATTTCCTTCAAAGTAATAAACAATTTTGAGATTGTTTATTCAATTAAATTGAATGAACTTTTAAATATTTATTTTCTCCTTGATAGTCCAACTGAAGGTGAAAAGTCTCTTTAAAATGGCTAGAAATTTTACTTTTGCTGTTAGCAAAGGCATCTCTAATTTCAAATATCTCTGATTGATTTTGGGATTTGTTAGATGGAAATAACTTGAAGCCAATCGGGAATTCTTACCACTATAGTTAATTCATGTGAAAAGCATGGGAAAGCTTTGGCAAAGTGTACCTGCTGTCAAGATGTATGGTGAAGAAAAATAATAAATGACAAGTGTATTCATTATACTGCTAGAAAACAAGAAGCAAACGCTCAAAACTGTTTATACCTATTTTATAGTTTTCATCTTTTGAAGTACTACATAAGTTGTCCAGGGAATTATAAACATAGGAAGAACCAATACTTCCACATCATGAAAGATGTAGAAGACTTCACTAGCATTGAAGCTGAGAGATCACCTAGAATTTCTATCACAACTCCTACTCCTTTTCATCACTTATCCCAAAACTAGGATATCTGAACTAATGGTGGTAGATTTCTTCTAGTGAGCTAGTAATTATTTGGAATGACTGTTTGCCTAACTGTCCACAAAAGAAAAAAGAAGTTATTAAAGAATACTTGTTGGCCATACTGTAATATGTAATTGTAAAAATAGCTCATAAAGTTGGTAGATCAGAATAAATATCTGAGAAAGGCACTTTGAATGGACGATGAATTGGGCTTAGAATTGATTAAGAGAGATACTTGGAAAATTGTACATTACTAATGTAGGGTACTGCCCTTCTCACATTCAAGCAGTTTGGTTGTTGTAAAAGAGAAAGAAAATTAACTATTGCATAAAGGAAAATAATTAAATCAACTTGTGAAAGATGTAATGTATTCCCACATTGGCCTGTGAACAGTTTAGTTATTCAAAAAGGCAAGAAAAACTAAAAAATGATAAAATTCAAATTGGTAGAAATACCATTATCAGCTAAAAGGTAATAGAGACATTGTTAGGAAGACAGAACAGAGAACTCCGAAGACCTGTTTGAGGACAAAGAAATGACTAAGGTTACAGATCATTTGCATATAACTTTTTTTTAAAGTTTGATAAAGTTAAAGTTTACAAACTGGCAGATCAAACAACTATTTGGAAGCTAGGAAATGATTAAATAAATAGGAACTGTTTGGTTTCATAGCTAACAGTGAGGTGAATTTTGTGAGTATTATCTCATAAAAGAAAAAGTGAGTCACTGGAAGCTCAGGTTTGAGCCACTGCGTGTGTCAGAGCAACGCAGAAAGAAATGAGAAGCAGGCATAGCTAAGAAGGCAATAGGAGCTGAGGCAGGTGATACTAGGAGCATTTCAGCTGCTGTATCTTTGAATGTTGCTGTTGATGGTCAGTTGTTTTCAGTCATGTCCGACTCTTCATGATACCATTTGGGGTTTTCTTCACTAAGATACTGAAGTGGTTTGCCATATCCTTCTCCAGGTCATTTTACAGATGAAGAAACTAAGGCAAATAGGGTTAAGTGACTTGCCCAGGATCACACAGCTAGTATGTGTCTAAGGCCTCATCTGAATTCAGGATGATTAATCTTTCTGACTGCCAGCCCAGCCACTCAATCCACTTTACCACCTATTGTTTGAAAGACATGAAAACTCTCTGAAGAGCCTAATTATTCTCTACTGCCCTCCTCTGGTTTGAAAGGGAAAAACAGAGACGGAAGAGGCTATGCAGTTGTTTCTCAGAATCAAGATACTGAGAGCTGAGTGGCAACCCAGAATCCTGTTGAATAAAGAGCTGATTTGGCAAGGGAAATAAACCTGAGGAGCTGTACAGTTCTCTGGCTTAAAGAAAGTATTATGATTACAATAGTGTAACACTCTATAGTGCTCTCTAAAGGGTGATGAATTAAAAGAGCTTGTCACTGTTTCATCAGATTCAGAGTAGAAAAGGACTAAATTTTCCCAACAAGATAGCAGTGAGGACCTGAAGAGGAACAGAAAGTAGAGACACAATTTCATGTGAGTCATAGTATTATTGAAGGGGGGGGTGGAAATCAAGCACACCAATGCCCGAAGTCCAGAACTGTAAGCTGTACATAAGTTGTCCTCTCTCATGCCTCTATCAGATTTCTTCTATAAGTATGTGCCTACCCTTTCAGCTCCATAGATGGATGTTTTGATGGGAGAGCATGACTCAAGCTTATGTATTGATAATTCCTGCATTGCCTTGAGTAATTACGTTTTATTGATTCTTATTGCTTTTGGCTTTTAATTAAATAAATCTTTTATGTTTAAGACTTAATGGTGTCATTGATGTATTTGATTTTGTAATAAATGGTAGGGACTCAGGAGTTATACTGATAAGCAGAGAATATGATCATCTGTAAGAGGGTTATCTTTAGGACACTGAGAGATTCTGAGTTGTAGCTATGCATCCTTCATTGGGAAGCTAGACCTGATAATGTGAGGACAGGTTGGTGTGAGCAAGCCAACCCAGAGAAATTGGGTGACTCATGTACTCTAGGAGGGGCTACATTATGGGATCTGTACCAGGCATTCCATGCCCACATGTACTTACAAGTGTCCCAAACATTTTTTTTTAATCCAACTTGTGATTTAATTGATATTAGGGAACTTTTGATAAGGAAACTTCTACCAATGCAAATCATCACTATCTCTGCAATTTATAGTCTTAGAGTTGTGCCTGGGGCATTGAGAGGTTGTTATTTTGCCCAAAATGATGCATCCTGTGTCAGAGGTGGGACTTAAGCCTAGGTCTTCCTGATTCAGGTTACCTTTATATCATTCTACCTTTCAAACTTCTTCCTTGATAAAAACTCCTATCGTTTTTGTTCTAGTGATCTTCCAGTGATGCTGTAGGGCTGCAAATCATGAGGTACAATGATATCCGAAGAATCACAATTCTGTGCTACCAAAAGAGAAATGAAAGATGCAATGTGGTTATAAATAGCCTGATATATTTTTTAAAAGAATTGTGAGAAGTGCTGTAAAATATATCAGAGATGTGTTATTGGTAAAAAAAGATGAACTGATTCTGCAACAAGAATTATGAATAATAGCCAATATCTTCTACATGCTGTATATTGGTACAAGTCAGTCAGTTAACAAACATTTATTAAGTGCCTACTATGTTCCAGGCACTGTGCCAAGTGATAGGGTTACAAAAAGATGCAAAAGATAGGCCATACCCTCAGTGACCAACCTGGTGGTGGAGACAGTAGGCAAACAAACACGAACAAAGTATATGCAGAATAAACAGGAAATAATTAACAGGAGGAAGGCAGAAGAATTAAGAGGGCTTTGGAAAGGCTTCCTGTAAAAAATGAACTTAAAGGAAGCTGGAGAAGTCAGTAGGTGGAGTTGAGAAAGGGGAGCATTCCAGGCATAGGGGACAACCAGAGAAAATTCCTGGAGCCAAGAGATGGAGTGTCTTCTTTATGGAACAGCCAAGAGACCAGCGTCACTGTATCAAAAATCCAGCAAAGAAGACTGAAAAGGAGCAGTCTGATAGTAAAGAGGAGAACCAGGAGAGAGTGGTGTCTTGAAGAGAAGAGAGTAGCAAGGAGGAGAGAGTGATCAACAGTGCCAGAGACTGCAGAAAGGTCAAGGAGAATAAGGATTAGGAAGAGGCCATTGGATCTGGCCAGTGGTCATTTGTAATTTTGGAGAGAGCAGTTTCAGTGAAATAGTGAGGTAGGAAGCTGTATTGTAAAGAGAGCAAGGGGAGATGAAGTGGAGGTATTTATTGTAGGTGGCCTTTTCCAGAAGGTTAACCTGAAAGGTAAGAAGAGAAATAAGATAACAGTGGGAGTGGAAAGATCAAAAGAGAGTTTTTTGAGGATGTAGAAGATATGAGCATGTTTGAAGGTAGCAGGAAAGTAACTGATAGACAGAGATTGAAACTAAGTGCAAGAGTGGAAATGAGAGGGGACAATACTTTGGAGGAGACAGTATATCTAGGAATATATAGATATAGGAATGGCCTTGCTTGAACATGTAAAAGGATTAGCTTTGGTAAGGAGTAAGCCTGACTTATCATGTAAGACAGAGGTGAAGGAGAAAAAAGATGGTGACAGAAGGAATATGAGTGATATGAGGAAGAGAAGAGAAGTAGGAGCTCATGGTGAATGGCCTCAATTTTTTTCTGTGAAATGTGGGTCAAGGTTCTCAACCAAGAAGGTTGGGAAAGAGGAACCATGGGAAACTGGCAGAGTGATGAGAAAATTTGGAATACTCATATAAAGAGATCAACAGATCACAGAACCAATGAAGTACTGAAGTAAGCACTTTGATGTTCTATAAAAGTTACTATAAGGAGGATATTTGCCTCTAGGATCAAATATAAATATTTCTTTTTCACTTTTTTTCCTGTTCTACTGTTAAAAACTCTTCTCAACCTGACCATAATCTATTTTGAAAGCCCAATTCATTGTTTCCCTTCCTACACTCCATGGTCTAGCCAAAACTCTTTTCTTGCTGTTCCTCACAGATGAAATTCCATCTCTTGTCTCCAAGCCTTTGAACTGTCTTTCTTAAATTCTTTGAATGCATCCTCTTAGAATCCCTTGTTTCCTTCAAAACTTAGCTCAAGCATCACTTTCCAAACGAAATCTTTCCTGATTCTCTAGCTGTTAGTGCCTTTCCCCTCAAATAATCTTTATTTATTTTAAAATATTGTATATTACCAACAGATAGAATTAATTCATTATAAATTTTATTTTATTCTTTTCAATAGTGAAGAAAAATCTATTTTCTCTACCTCCCACCTTCCCACCACTTTTCCCCATTGAAAAGGAAAAGGAAAACCCTTATAACAAATATGCACAAACAAAAATTCTTACATTGCTAAACCGAATCAAAACAAAACAAAATAAAAAAAACATGTCTTACACTTTGACCTGACTCCATCACCTCTTTGTCCAGAGATGGATAGCATGTTTCATCATTACTTCTCTGGAATCATGGTTAGTCATTACACTGATCAGTTCTTAAATATTTCAAAGACATTTATCTTTACAATTTTGTTGCTATATTATGAATTGTTCTGTTTCTACTCACTTAAACTGCCCTTCTACAATTTCTACCTCCCAGCTTCACATTTTTCTCCTCTAATACCAAACAAGTCTAATCTTTCTTCCACATAAAAGCACTTCAGATACTTATGAAAATAGCCATCTTATAAGCCAGCTCCCCCATCTTCTATTCCATGAGATAAACATAGTCTCTGCTCTTCCCTCCCCACCCATATTCTTCCTTCAACCTATCTCCTAATGGAAAATTTTTCAGTCTTATCATCTTCTTGAAATATTATAACTTATGTATGACTTTCCTAAAGTATAGTGTCCATAACTGAACAGAATATTCTAGATACAATCTGATCATGGCATACTGGATAACATAGCTCTCTTAATGCATTCACTAGTTTTTTTTGTTGTTGTTGTTACTGTCATGTTGTGAACTCATATTAAACTTGTAGCCCACTAAAAACTCCAAATCTTAAAAAAAAAAGAAACAACAAATGGCCTTGCCTCTTCCACTTTGTATTCACATAACTGATTTTTTTTAACCTAAGTAAAATTTTACATTTATGCCTATGATAATTTAATAATTATGTCATAAGATTTGACCCAGTGTTTTAGTTTGTCAAAATTGTTTGGAATGCTGGCTTTGTGTTCTAACATGCTAGTTATCTCTTCTAGCTTAATGTCATCCACAAATTTGATAATGATGGCATCTGATAGATCTAGAGTGTATTGCACTAAATGCCTCCCTCTGAACTGAGTTTATATTTGCCTGTTCTCTTAGGTCAACTATTCCTCCAGTTTTGAATTCATTTGTCTTATTTTCTAACTCATACCATCCAATCTTTTCCGCAGAAGGTTCACTGTCAAAAACTTTAATGTTATTTTGGTAAGCTATATCTGTGTCACTCTATTTTCCAGGTACTAAATTAGCCTGAGACCTCCTGTTCTTGATGAAGTCATACTGCCTATTGGTGAAATGTTCTCTTTTGTAAATGTTCACAAACCATCTTTTTGATATTATAGTCTAGAATTTGGTGAAGAATTGAAGTTAAATTCAATGACCCTATGCACTGCCGTCTCTCTGTCTCTCTGTCTCTCTCTCTCTCTCTCTCTCTCTCTCTCTCTCTCTCTCTCTCTCTCTGTCTCTCTCTCTCTCTCTTTCTGTAAAGTGGGACAGTTACTCTTCTCTGGTCCCATGACACTTATCTCATTCTCCACAGTCTTTGAAAAATTATTGGCAATAGCTCAGCAATCATACCCACCACTTTTAATACCCTAAGATATTTACCCAATCCAAACACTTTGAATTCACTGAATGTAGCCAGATATTCTTTTACTTTCTCTTTATATCTTGGGTTTCAAATACATATTAACATTTTTATTCTCCTTACCTAGTCCTTGACAGAGAAAACAAGCAAAATAAGAGCTGAGAAGTTCTTTCTTCTCTTCTTGTTGTTCTCATCTCATCCAACTCCAACAGTGGTCATAGAATGCTCATGTACTTTTTGACTCAAACATGGCTGAAAAAATGCCTTTTTGTTGTTTTTGGCATTGATCACCAGCTTCAGCTTCTTCTAGACTTTAGTGTTCCTATTTTTAAAGGACTGCAGTACTTTTTTGTATCCATCTTCCATTCTTGCCATATATCCATAAGGATGTAGACTTAGTGCCAAGAATAACTTGCCCAACACAACTGAGTAAAATGCTACAGAGAAAAAAAGTGACCTTTAGAGTACTTCCAAGCATCCCTGAATGAAAAAAACAGAGCTATATAGAAACTTTGAAGTTAACATAACAATAGGAATAGAAATAGAAACATAAAAAGATAATCACAAGTGAACAATCATAAGGGTCTAAAAAGAGATAAACTGCTTACATTCTAACATAGAAAGATGATACATGGACCTCCAAACCCTATCACCATCAAGATGAGAGATCTGAGCATGGTTCTATTGTGTCCTGATAACCTTAAGGCGAGAACAGAGATGGGAAGAGAAATATACCAGGAAGGAGGGAAGGCAGAAAGAGAAAGGAAAGTTGGGGAAAATTATCTCACATAATCAAAATGCCCAAGTACACAGCTATACAAACAAGGAGGAGAAGATAGCTGTCATTTGACCCTCATTCTCATCTGAACTGATCAAAGAACATTAAGCACATACACACAGAGACTTGGGTAGGGAAAGACATTTTACTCAACAGAGAACTAGAAAGGAAAGGAGAGAAGGGGACTTTGTGGGGAAGGTAGATTAAGGAATGGATTAGTTCTAAACAAAACCAACTCTAATTAAAGATAGAGAAAAATATTTATAACCTTTTTTGAAATGGTAAAGAATGGGAATCTGATGAATACTACATACACACACACACACACACACACACACACACACATATACACACGCACACACACATATATAATATATGGAAATGTATGTATATATATTTTTATATATTGCACATATGTATATCTGCATATGCATACACATATGTATGTATGTATGTATTATGTATGTTTATATATTTGTTGTTGTTGAGTCATTTCAGTCATGTCTGACTCTCTGTGACCCTATTTGTTGTTTTCTTGATTTGCCATTTCCTTCTCCTGATTATTTTACAAATGCACAACTGAGGCAAACAGGGCTAAATGACTTGCCCATAGCCACACAGCTATTAAGTATCTACAGTCAGATTTGAACTAAGGTCCTTCTGACTCCAGGACCAGCACTCTATCTACTGTACCACTTAATTGCATATATGCATGTATGTATATGTATATATGCATATATGAATGATATGATACTATTACATGCTATGAATAATGATGAAGGGAATGATTTCAGAGAAACCTAGGGAGAATTCTATGAACCAGTACACAATGCAGTAAAAAGAGCTGACAGTAGCATAGTAAAAACAATCAACTTTGAAAGAATTAGGAACTCTTACTAGCATAATGACCAGCCACAATTCCAAAGGATTAATGATAAAATATCCTACCTACCTCTTGTTATAGTGGTGAAGGACTCAGAGTGAAAAGTAAGACTTTTTTTGGACATGACCAATGTGGAAGTTTCTTTTTCTTGACTACATGTGTTTTTAACAAGGATTTTTTTTTTCTTGCATATTCACTTTGGCAGGGGCAAAAGGAGGGGCAAGGGATGGGAGAAGAAAAGTAGAATTTTGCTGTTTGAAAAAAACTTTTAAAAAATTGAATGTTTATAATCACACAGAATAAATATTATTATAGTTTGGGGACCTCCAAGATTATTTAATCTAGCTCCCTCATCTTATAAGAAAAGACTTAGCTCTTAGTTGTCTACATCTCAAATACTTAACTACTTTTAAAAAATTATTATAAAATATTAGTTTCTAGTTTCTTCTCATCATCCATTATGTTTTTGGATCATCTGCTTTTCTCTTCCCTAACTCAGGTCCTCCTGTGTTTGGTAGGATCATGACCTGGAAATAAGAGTTATTTTAATATCTGTGTACTCTTCAGGGCATTACTACTTAAGTTAAAATCTGATTTTTTAAAAATTTAATATGTATAGTACCTCACATAATACCAACACAGTAAACCTCCTAAATCTCTGTCATATTAATTTCTTTTCAAAAATGGCTAGACTCTCATTTCCTCCTGTCCTATTTTTGTATATGTTAAGTGAACGTAAAAGAAAGTCTTGAAAACTAAATGTAGAAAGGGGGAGAAAGCAGTTCCATCTGCTTTGCTTAAGCCACAGTGGGTTCAGAAGTTCCTTTTTAAAGTACATACATATATGCATGCATACACACAAAATATATATTACATATATATGTATATGTTCATATAAATTACATACATTTATATATTTAAAGTATATACATATATGTGTGTTTGTGTGTGTGTATATATATATGTTGTATATAAATACTTATGCATGTGAATCGTATATGTATATGTGGGGTTTTTTTATGTCAGCTGAAGGAGCCATCTTGCTCTCCCCCAGTATAATTGGGAGAGCTTCTTTAAATAGCTATCTGACAATTTTCTATACCCTAGGACCTATTTTTAAAGCTTCAACACTTCCCTATACATGGAAAGGAAATTCACATGTTTTCATAGAAACATATAATCCTTTAATGCTAAAATTGGAAGTGATCTTAATGATTAAACTAATTTGACCTCATTGATTTCCAGTTTCTTCCAACTGGAAATCAGTGAAGTTAAATTATTTATTGCCAGAATAGAAGTTTGTTTATAAATTGTTAATTCATAATTTTAAAAATATAGGTGGCCTTTACTATCTCATAATACCTAGCCAATATGTATTGTGAAGAAGAACTATCTCCATCTCTTCCCCACCCCTCAAAAAAGGTTTCATGAACACAGATCAAATGAATGGGATTATAACACTGAATCAACTGTGGTTTGATTTTATTTATTTTATAGGTCCAGTACATATCGCTCCAAAAACTTGAATGTCAATGTTAAATATACTCAAGGGAGCTGGACAGGATCAGTAGGTGAAGATGTGGTTACTATTCCAAAGGGATTCAATAGTACTTTTCTTGTCAACATTGCTATCATTTTTGAATCAGAAGATTTTTTTTTACCAGAAACTAAATGGAATGGAATACTTGGACTTGCCTATGCCATTCTAGCCAAGGTAAGCCTTTACATTGTCATATAAATTAATTCTCTAATCTTGGCCTCTGAAATAATGAGAAAAATGGATACATAGTTCCTATAAATTTAGAAATAAAGCAAATAGAAATGAATTCTCAATGTTAAGGATCCAGAGATGATTATAATAGAAAACAACAATATAACTAAGAGAATACATTTTATATCCTCAGTCATCTTTTGAAATACAAAATAAGAATATTATGCTTTCTGGAAGAAATACCATAAATGGCATGTTATATTATTGTAATAATTGATTTGTTGTTTTCTAGTTATATAGTTAACAATGTTAACAGAAAAAAAGTGCCATAATTTTGGTTTAAATTTTTTATCTGCATTTAAGAGTTTCGGTATAGGTAAAGACTGCACAAATTCTTAAATTTATACTTTTCTAAGGGGAAAGAAAAAGTGAGATCTTTCTGGTTAGAAAAGATGTACCTCAGTCAATTAGAAGATACTATGATTACTGTAATACTTTTCCATAAGAACAAAGTATCATTAAGGAGAATTCCTGCATCATTGCAGATATAATTTCAGGCAAATTGAAAATCCAGTGATAGTTGGAGCTGTAAGATGCTGAAATGGATTACTTAAGCAGGGAGTATCCTGTCTTTCTGTAGATTTCTGTAGATTTCATTAAAATTAAAAAAGATAACTTTGTTCTTGTGACAATTTAAACCAGATATATTTCTACCATCTTAGTAAAAAATAGAAATTTCCTTCTAATGAGGACAGATTATTTTCTCATATGGAAGTCCACCCAATTGGGATAGAAGCTGAATTCCCCTTTAATGGCAAATTGAGGCCTGTGTCTTCATGTAATACATTGTTTGACTATGTAGAATTAAATAGGAGAACTGGGCTAGTTGTTTCATAGTGAACATGGAAAAAGCATTCTCCATATCTGAAGACAAGTAATTAATTTCTTTTTTAAGTTTTGTTTCATTATATAACCATAAAAAAAACCATTTCACTCCTTTGTGTCTTCATTTACAAGTGAGACAAATAAGAATAGTTTTCTTTGAGATGCTTTATGGTATTCCAATGCTAGGAGTATTGGATAAATAATAAATTTTTGGAAGTTTAAGAATATAAATCTTTTGTAATATAGATGAGGTGTTATTCATGGTTATAAAGACTCCAGTGACATATATTTTTCATCAAAATATTGAAGAGATTGTATTATAACTATTTCACTGGGGTACAAAGTGATAATTTACAGAAAGAGGGACAGATTCTAAAAAAGGAACTTCAAAGAGTGTTTTTTTTGAGATTTAGTAATGTGAAGATACTTAAGGAATAGTGGAGGGTGACCAAGAATAGGAATAGGCAAACACTTTGACCAGTGTTTTTGAAGTGATGGCATTGGAGGAGTGACCTACAATTAGGCCTAGAATTGAGTACAGGAGGGAGACTTGATTTGTTACCAGCTAGGACCCTCAAAAAGGGATAATTCCCTTTCCTAATAGAAAATCATTTTCTCATCTGCTAAGAGCATATAGGTATGCATCCTATCTACTTCAGCTTATTCTCTAACCTGAACCCAAAGTGTTTTAAGCAAGGCAGTTGTCAGCAACTTTTCAAAGTCAGAACCTGAACTAAGGATTACTGTTTCCCCTAAACTCAGAAACATATATGATGAGCTATCTTTTTTATTGAGCCCATTGAGTAGACACAGTGATGCTTTCTGAACAGAGAGCTGTGACAACATGTAACAAATGAAGAGAACAAAACTAGAAATTAATGAATGATGGCAGTGAACATGCTTACTTTTTTGAGAACTAATAAAATATTTTAAAACCAATTGATCAATAAACAAACATTTATTTAAGGCTTGGGTATCTCAAAGAAAACAATAAAACAGTGTATTACCTTCAAGAAGTGTAGATTTCATCACAGGAAAAAAAACAGTTCTATCTACAAATTTAAAATATCTACACAATAAACACAAAGTAATTGAGGAGGATAGCAAATAGTTGGGGATATCGGAAAAGGCTTCATTTATGGGGTGACACTTGAAAAGGGCTTTGAAGAGAAATAGGAATTCTAAGAGGTAAGACTGAGAAAGGACTGAATTCCAGATGTAATGAATATCTCCTGCAAAGTTTCACCCAGATCAAAGATATAGGTTCTTTTGTCTGAGGAATGTCAAGTTGTTGGTTTGGCTAGACTATAGAATAAATACATGAAGGGGAGGAATATATAAGAAAGTTAGAAATATAGGCTGGAGAGAGATTGTAAATGCTAAAGGAGTCCTTTTTTTGTCCCCTAGAAGTAACAGGGAGCCACTGGAGTTTATTGAGCATGGAAGAGATATAGTTAGTCCTGTGCTTTGAAATATCACTTTAGCAACCATGTTGAGAGTAGCTTTGGAAAAAAATATATTTGAGTTAAGGAGGTCAGTGCAATAGCCTGGAACCAGCAAACTACAGCCTACTGCTTGTTTTTGTATAGCACACAAGGTAAGAGTGTTTTCTTACATTTGTAAATAAGGTTTTATTGTATTTAAAAATGTAAAAATTATGCTTCACTTACGGGCCATACAAAAAACAAGGCATGGGGCAGGTTTGCCCGGAGGCCATATTTTGCCAACCCCTGGTCTAGAAGAGAAGTAATGAAGTCCTAAAATAGTGGCGGATATTTATGTAAAGAAAAGAGGACAGATGCAGGCGATGTAGAAGCAAAACTGACAAAAGAGAGCAACTAATATGATACAGGGCATGGTAGAGAAAAGAGGCAATGACCCCAAAATTGTGAATCTGGTAAACTGCAAGGGCAAATAATGTCCTCAGTAGAAATAAGAAAGTTAGAGGAAGACGAGTGAATTTTGCTGAAAGAATAACAGGTTCTATTTTGGACATATTGAGTTTGAGATGCCTTCAAAATACCTACTTGGAAATTCCAGCAGACAGTTGATAATGTTCAATCAAAGCTCAAGAGAGACTGGAAATATGTATATCCATTGATCTGGGAATGGTCTCATAAAGATTATATTTGGACCTATGGATTCCAAGAGGGGATATAGAAGAAGAATAAGAGGGTCCAGGAAAAGACTTTGTGATATAGCTACACTTAAGAGGTGTGACATGAATGATAATACAGAAATGAGACAAGTATATAGCATGGTCCAACATATATGCACTATCTATTAGCAATAGTTTAATTGGTAGGCAATTTGTCAAAAACTTAGTACTTTCAGGTCTGATCATCAACAGATATTTATTTATGGAGTACCCACCATTAGATCTTAAACTCTGAAATGGACTAAAACTTTGGAACACTTTGTATGTGTGTATATATGTATATCTACATGTGTATGTATATTTATATTTGTGTGTGTGTGTGTCTGTGTATGAAGGGAGACTGAGACAGAGAGGATGGAAAGTGTCTGGCAATAGGCGAACACATCTTTGTTTCAAAGACCACTAATATACTATCTCCATCAGTGTCTCTTTATATCTGCCTTGTACATGACCTCTGATAGTACATATAATGTCTGTCAGGAGCATCAACCAATAAATATGAACTAATATTACATTATTTAAGATACACAGAAAGGAATATTTAAAAGTCATGGGAAGTTCTGCCTACAATTTCTGAATTATTTTTATATGAATTTCTTTGTTCTTTTTTCATAAAGGAAATATAATTTAGTAGATATTGCTTGCTGTTGTATACTTGATAACTTTTTAAACAAAATATGAGTAATAATGAAGTAATTGTACTTTTGATTTAATTTTTTCATAGCCATCGAGTTCTTTGGAGACATTCTTTGATTCCCTTGTGAAGCAAGCTGAGATCTCCAATATTTTTTCCATACAAATGTGTGGGGCAGGATTACCAAGAGACAGAACTGGTACCAATGGAGGTAGTCTTGTGGGTATCTCTTAGTTCTAAAGAGGAGAAAATCATGATTTGTGGGGCTTTTTTCTTAATCTCTTTCAGGAATAATTATACATTGAGTTGGCTAAAAAATGTGCATGCATATATATGATTAAATGTTGACAGTCATATTTAAATGCTATTTTATACTTCTTCACTGTCTCATTACATTAAATTCTCTCACTCTTCTCCCAAGTTTTCCATTACAGCTCCTCTTTATTCTTCCTTTTATAGCACACTATTTCTCATTACAGACAGAAAATTTGTCTACTTGAGCTGTCAATATGGGGAAGAGGATGAAGGGAAGAGTAGAAATCATTCCTACTCCAATTTCACATACATATGTGTGTATATACATGTACATGTTCACATGTGTGTATACACATGTGTGTCTAAACATATATGTTTATATTATTAATTTTTATTTCTCATTTGCAAACAGTGCCTGAGCCATTATATGTTCACTCATTCCTTGAATCCAAGTTCTAGGAGATTAAACTCCTAAAGAAATACAGAGACATATGTGGTATCTGACATGAATATTGAACTGAGAGGACTAACATGTTGAGTGAAACTGAAGACTGACTTATTCTTCTTGATCAGCCTCCCCCAACTTAGTAAATATGAAAAGTGAAAAGGGAGAAAAAAATTATGAAGGCTCCTCTTGGTGCAGAAACAGTTGCCAGACACCTCGTCCCACTTTCTCTAAAGAGAATGGGCTCTCAGAACGATTGTAACCCAACCAGTCAACCAATCAATAAATACTTAAGAGGCTGCTATGTGCCAGGAATTATGCTAAGTAACGGGAATAATAATAAAGGCCAAAAAACAGCATATGCTCTTAAGAAGCTCACAGTCAAATGGAACAGACAGCTTGCAGACAACTATGTACAAACAAGCTACATACAGGACAAATTAGAAATTATCCAAAGGGAGAAGATATTAGAATTTTAAGGGGGATTAGGAAAGGCTTCCTGTAGAATAAGAGATTTTAGTTGAGTCTTGAAGGAATTCAGAGAAGTAAGGAGACAGAGAAGAAGAGAAAAAATTCCTGGCAATCAAGGCATAAAGGGCAACCAGTGAAAATTCCCACAGTTGAAAGATAAAGTATATAACATGGGGGAAAAGCAGAAGTGAGTGTCACTGCCTTGCAGAGTGTGTGTAGAGGAGGAGTAAAATGCAAGAAGACTAAAAGTTAAGGGACAGGTTATGAAAGGCTTTGAATGCCAAGAAATATATATTTAATCCTGGAGGTCATAGAGAGCCTCTGAATTTATCAAGTAGGAGAGACACAGTCAGACCTCAGCTTTAGGAAGATCACTTTGACAACTGAGTGGAGGGTGGACTAGAGTAGGGAGAGAATTGAGGCAGTGAGATTAACCAACGGGCTATTATAATAGCCCTGCCTTGAGGTGATGAGGTCCTGTGCAGTGCCTGACATAGTGGAAGCTTGATAAATGCTCATTGACTGATTAACTGATTGCACCAGGGTGGTTTCAGTGTCAAGGAGAGAAGAGGGCATATTCAAGAAGTGTTGCAATGGTTAAAAAAAAAAGCCACTGCAAAAAAAAAAATTGGATATGCTGTGTGATGGAGAGAGAAGTCGAGGATGACACCTAAACTGGGAACTTGGATGATTGAGAAGATGGTAGTGTCAATAATAATAGGGAAAGGAGCAGTGAGGTGGCACAGTGGATAGAGCACTGGTCCTGAAGTCAGGAGGACCTGAGTTCAAATCCAGCCTCAGACCAAACACTTGACCCTTACTAGCTGTGTGACCCTGGGCAGGTCACTTAACCCCAATTGCCTAAAAAATAATAATAAAATAAATAAAATAATAATAAGGAAAGTGGAAGGGAGGAAGGTTTTTTGGGGGAAAGATAATGAGTTCAGTTTTGGATATGTTGGATTTAAAATGTCTATAGGACATCCAGTTTGAGATGTCCAATAGGCAGTTGGAGATGTGAGATTGAAGGTCAGGAGAGAGATTCAAGCTAATTAGAGCAGAGAAACGCCAGCATAGAGATGATCATTGAATCCAAAGGAGCTGATGAAACTACCAAGAGGAAGAAGAGAAGAAGACTCAGGTTAAAGCCCCAGGACATAGATAACAGAAATGACTTGGAAGAAGATAAAGCAAAGGAGACAGAGAAGGAATAGTCAAATAGGTGGGAAGAGCATGAGGAGAAAGTGTGGTCCCAAAAACCTAGAGAGAAAAGAGTATCAAGGAGAAGAAGGTAATCAATGTTAAAGCTGCAGAGAGGTCAAGAAGGATGAGAACTGGGGAAAAGCCTTTAGATTTGGCAATTAAGAGATACATCATTATTAACTATAGAGAAAGCAGTTTCATTTGAATGACTAAATCAGAAGATGTACTATAGAGAATGGAAACAGAATAAAAATAAAGTAATTTGAAGCACTTATTATATATGGCCTTCTTGTGTTTTTGTTGTTATTCTGAAGGAAAGTATAGAGGAATATGATTTATTGCAAGTTTAGTCTTGTGTTTTTATTTTTTCCCTGATAACTGTAGAACTGAGCTGTTTTCTTCCAGCTTGAACACTAAAATATTAACTTTGTCAAATATTAGGAAGCTATTCTTGTGAAAGAAATTCAAAGTTATTTTGAGGAGCCAAGTAATGTGATTCTTCTTACACAGTAGGAAAAAAAAACATAAGAATTTAATTTAATTATGGACAGGTATTGATTTACATTTTTGTCTTTGTATGCATAGTGCCTACCATAGTGCTTCATATATATGTACACACACACACATACACATATACACACACATATATACATATAAATATGCATACACATATATACATATATATTCACACACATATGCGTGTATGTATTCATGTGTGTAGAAATAATGAATGTTTCTCAAATTGTTGGATTAATCTGTTGAACCTGAGTTGGCTTTTATAGCTTTATTTCTTATATTTGTGAATATTTCTCTTCCTAGGTCATGGGAGGAGTTGAACCAAGTTTATATGAAGGTGAAATATGGTATACAACAATTAAAAAGGAATGGTATTACCAAATTGAAATCCTGAAATTGGAAATTGGAGGACAGAACCTCAATTTGGATTGTAGTGAGGTATTTGCAATAAGGTCTATCTGTGTACACATACACATCTGTCCATTTTCATTTGAGTGCTATAGCTTTGACCTGAATGTGAAATCTGAAGTCATTCTGTTATATATATATATATATATATATATATATATATTATAATATATATATATATATATATATATATATATATATATATATATATATATATATATATATATATATATATATATATATATATATATATATATATATATATATATATATATGTCAAAGAATGAAGAGAATTGGGGTAGCTAGTGATTTGAAGGAGATGGGAAAAAAAGAGAAAATGTGACTTTCTTACTTCTTGGCCTAATATTTATACTTAATTAATATTAATTAAAGTCAATTGACTGGAGGAAAATTGAGAGCCAACTTGCTTCATATTCATCTTGAAGTGGTATTCTCTGAGTTGTGTCTGAACCTACTTATGACATTACGAGATTTGTTATATATATTTTCCCCTAAGCTGGTCTTGAGTTGGTTGTGTTTTTGTTAACCTCATCAATAAATACAATTAAATATTGGATTAAAGAACTCATCTCTAGAAAATAATGTGTATCGAAGAGAAACAAAGATCTCAAGTTAAAAGAAAATGAAGCAAATGAAAAATGTATAAAGTTCACGAGTTGTCTTTTGTAGTATTTCCCCCAAGGGAAAAAACTGCATAATCAATATTTTGCTGCTTCCTTTTCTATCATGGGAAACACAAAGGCAAGTTTTTAATATTTACTTGATTTGATAGTAGTAAAAATTTTCCAGAGAAAGAACTGATAAATCAAAATAAGTATAGAATGTATAGATTTTACATATATATACATTTTTATCTGATGGTAGCTATCTCTAAGGTGGGGGAAAGAGGTAGAAAAATTGGGGAAAAAGAAATTTACTTGAAAATTTTTATGCATTTAAAAGTAATAGCAAGTTGTGCACAATAGATTTGCAGTTTCATATACTATTATCTTTTTTAATTAAACTGTTATAGAAAGGCCTGTTTAATTCCATAAATTAAAAATAAAATAAATATTTTTTTTAATTTAAAAAGGGTTTCACATTAACTTTAATTATTCAATTGCCTTTTGGGGCTTCTGAAAAGATAGGCTAAAGCAACCTTCTAAAAAATTGGCAAAATGCAGAAATTCTGTTTTGATTTTTCATTTACCTTTAATTTCTATATTCTACCTGTTTCTAAATAGACACTGATTCCTATGAAAAGAAATTCAAGAAGAAAGACAGGTTCTGATGAAATAATAGATTAGCTCTCATTATTTATAGAGCCTAACCATGTGGATCAATTCTTATTTTTGGTTTTGAAATAATGTCTCCATTAATGAAGCAATGGTAGCTATAGTAATGCTTTAATTTACTGTTTGGTAACCATTTCTCCTTAAAACAAATAGTAAAACAATTTCAGCTTCTTTTTCTTCCTGTATTCAAAGTGTCTCTGGTTTAGGTATTCTCATTTGACAAGTATATCTATGTCCAGCTTTAATAAGCTTCAGAGTAGAAATTATGTTAATTGAATACTTAAGTGCGTCTTCCTGAATCAATATGACATTTTCCATGGATAAGAATCTTTTCTCATTTTATTTTGTTCCTAGTACAAGTAGGTAGTGCTATAAACTACAATGTAATTATAAATCCCATTTTCTATGGATAGATTATCCAGAACAATTGGAGGCTGCTTCTTTTCTCCATAAAACTTCTGTCAGGTCATTCCATTTAAAAAGTTTTGATAGTTGTAATATAGATGATAATGGTTTGGGATTAGAGATGAAAGGCAATATATCTGGTGGGGGAAGAGGAAGGAGGAAAAAGGGTAGGGCTAATAAATGTCAATGTGTGTTACCAAGTCTGACCATCTCTGAAAAAAATATGCATAGTTTTGTTGGTTTTTTAATAATCATATGTTTTATCTATTCCATCAACCTAAAGAATCAAGAATCAAATATGCCCACTTTCTTCAGATTGTATTTAGGAAGGAATATTTTAACCTTACTTGTTGACATTTCAATGTCATCTTTTTTACCCTTGAATATCTTGCCCCTTTGCTTGCTATTATTCTTATCCTTCTAAGCCACTATCCCAGAGGCTTCTGAATTGGGTATTGTATCTTCTTTTCCCCAAGCTGCAGGGCTGAAGTACAAGACAATGGCCCAAATATTGAATAGGTTTAGTACAATTAACAGATAAATTCATTGATTTTTTATTATAACAAAGTTCAAATAAAAATCAGCTAAGATAAGAATAACCTGGTAAATTTTCCCCATCATACAATGAATGTAGCAAAAAAAAAATTTTAATTTAATGTAGTGTGCACAATTGAGGACAAATTTTATTCAACATATATTTAATCTCCACATGGAGTACACTGTCACAATCAGTCACCATAGGTTCAAGACACAGAAAAGTTGTATTGTGCACCTTGCTTCATTTTAATAGTGTATAAGCTATAATATTTAATATATACATATATGTATATACAAATACATATACATATATATGCTGAAGTGAAAAAGTACAATTTATTAGTTTCCCTAAGAACTCAACTTTCAACAAATTGAAATAACTCAAGAATGGACATAAATACTCGTTTCAAATTTTTAACAATCAGATTTTTTTTGAGCCTCACTGAGGCTGGAAGTTCAGGATCCACTCACAGCTCCAATCCTACTATTTGGCACAGAAATTTTGGCTTTCTCTGTTTCCATGCTGGGCTGATTTGCCTATCCTTAAGCATCCTGGTAACCCTGCACTCCTGGGAGCCCACTATATTGGTGCCAGACTTAGTGAAGATACCTAATCAACTCTAGTTCTACTGCAGCTCAGAACTGGGCTCAAGTGATCAACCAGCCTCAGCCTTCCCAGTAGCGGAGATTACACATGTATACCACCACACTGAGTAACAACCAGATTTGGTGAAATTTTCTTAAATTTGTTAATGTCTATATTTTTAAAAGCTGAAATAATATACCTTCATGTTGAATAAAAATATAGATTGAACAGAAAATCTATTGGAACAGGTAAAATTAGTACAAAGAGTATACAGAGAATTTAAGCAACAG
Source organism: Phascolarctos cinereus (assembly GCF_003287225.1). NCBI lineage: Eukaryota > Metazoa > Chordata > Mammalia > Diprotodontia > Phascolarctidae > Phascolarctos > Phascolarctos cinereus. Next base: position 40,507,141 of record NW_027556098.1, on the reverse strand, counting down.
AAATACAGAAAAATTAAAAAGATCAAATTTTAAAAACTGTTCTCCACTGTATTTCTCTTTGAGATTCAAAAGTACCATTATTGATAGGGAGTAAAGACTTCTGTCTTTGCTTTGTTCTGGTGCCTTAGCTGTAGATAACATAAATTAACATCACATCTTGAAAATGCATACCATATATATGTGTGTGTGTGTGTGTGTGTGTGTGTGTGTGTGTATACATATATATATATGTGTGTATGTATGTATATGTAGAGGCAAGATGAGATATTTTTCCGTAGAAAATTAGATACTTTTAATAAGTAAAACCAGAATTTTTCTTAAAGCCATATCTATGACATCAGAAAAATTATTTGCATCCTATAAAGTTATGTAGAGAATTATTAACTATAAAAACTTCCTTTAATTGGAAAAAACATTGGTGCTACCTTGATAGAGCTGAAACAGTGTTTAGTAAAGTAAATTAGAAGTGGCTTTGTGGGACTCCACATAAAGATAATTTAGTGGGAAGGAGAAATTAGTTCATTATGAGAGAGACTTGCTGTAAAAATGTTGAATATTACTTCATGCCTATGGTACTTTTTAGCAAAATGTGATTTCCTTATATGTGTGTGTGTGTGTGTGTGTGTGTGTGTGTGTGTGTAAAGTATTGTTGGATTCTGGTTTCTAATCCATCCTGCTATTTGCTTTTATTTTATGAGTGAGTTCATCCCATTCACATTCACAGTTATGATTACTGTATATCTTCATCCTACTTTCTTCTTTTTTTACACTTATCTCTCTGTTTTCACCCTGTTCCTCCTCAAAAGTTTGTTTTGTTTCTGACCATTGTCTCCCTTAATCCACCCTTTCTCTTTTCTTTTCCCATCCTACTTCTCTGTTGGGTAAGACAGATTTCTACACCCAAGTGAGTGTGTATATATATTCTTCCTACTTTGAACAATTCCGAATGAAGGTGAGGTTCAAGCATTGCCAATGACCACCGTCCCTTTTTCCTCCCACTATAAAAGTTCTTCCTTGTACACCTCTTTTATGTGAGATAATTTACCCCATTCTTCCTCTCCCTACCTCTTCCAGGTGTTTCCTCTTTCCCAACCCTTCATTTTTTTTTATCATCCCAACACAATCAACTCACACCCATCCCTTCTATCTACATAGACTCCTTTTGACTGCCCTAACAATGATAAAATTCTTTAGAGTTACATGTACTCTCCTCCCATATAGGAATGTAAATAATTTATCTTTATTGAGTCCCTTATGACTACTCTTTCATATTTACCTTTTCAAGCTTTTCTTGTATCTTGTGTTTGAAAGTCAAATTTTCTACTTAACTCTTATCTTTTCATTAGGAATGTTTAAAAGTCCCCTATTTCATTAAATATCCAATTTTCCTCTGAAGTTTTTGTTTTTCCTGGGTAGATTATGCTTGGCTATAATCTTAACTCCTTTGCCTTCTGGAATATATCCAAGCCCTCTGCTCCTTAAATATAGAAGCTGTTAAATCTTTTGTACAATATTTGAATGGTTTCCTTCGGGATGCTTGTGATATTTTCTTTTTGCCCTGGGAGCTCTGGAAATTGTCTGTAAAACTCCAGAGAGTTTTCATTTTGGAATCTCTTTCAAGAGGTGATTGGTGGAGTTTTTTTTTAATTTCTATTTTACTTCTCTGAATCTAAGATATTTAGTCAGTTTTCTTTCATATTTTATTGAAAATTAATGTCTAGGTTCTTTTTTTTGATCATGGTTTCCAGGAAGTACAATAATTCTTAAATTCTCTCTCCTCAACTTATTTCCCAAGTCAGTTGTTTTTTCTGTTGAAATATTTCATATTTTCTTCTTTTTTCATTCTTTTGATTTTGTTTTATTGTTTCTTGATGTCTCATGGAGTCATTAGCCTCCTCTTGCCCAATTCTTATTTTTCAGGCAGGAATTATTTTCTTCAGTGAGTCTTTGTATTTTTTTCAATTTGGCCAATTCTACTTTTTAAGGAATTTTTTTCTTCAGTGAATTTTTGTGCCTATTTTACCAAGCTGTGTGAATAGGAATATTAGATAGCACTGCAGCACTATGTTTGGGGGCCATTTTAAATAGCTAAATCATCAACAAAAACCAAAAAAATGTGAAAAATTGGCACTTAATAGGCCTCAAAAAGAACACTATGCAAACAGAAACAAGAAAGGAGAGCATTGTCTTGTGTGACCTCAGCTAGGAACATGCATATTGGCAACTCAAATTTTTACCACTCTGCACATATAAATAAATGACTGCAAAGGTGCTACAAGTATTGATCTTAATGAGCAAGTGAATTGACAAGTATGAAATCCACAAATAATGAGGATTGACTGTAATAAATGCTTAATTAGATTGGTTTTGATAAGAACTCAGTTTTGCTTCATAATGTTGAGCTCTTCCTCTCCCACTGACTACATCCCACATTTTCTCTTTCATCTTCTACTGAAGGTACTTAAACATCCATAGACATCTATACAAACAAGGAAGAGGGAATGTAGGGAATGGCTGGCACTTGAACTTTACTCACATTTGAACAGGTCAAAGGAGGGAAGAACCCACAAGCACACAGTTGAGTACACAAATACATTTCTGTTTCCAGGGAAATTGAAGGGAATGGTGGAAAGGGAGAATGAGCAATCAGAGGGAGGATAGATTGAGGGGTTATTCATAAACAGAACAAAGTCCAAAAAAGTAAAAAATATATTTATGGATTTTTAAGGTAGCAGTAAATGAGAATGAGAGAGTGCCATCAATTACAGAATGGCTGAACAAATTAGGATGTATAAACATGATAGAATATTATAGTGCTTTAAGAAATGATGAAGGGGATGGTTTCAGAGAAAGCTGGGTGGTCTTATATGAACTGATGCAGAGTCAAGTGAATGGAACGAGGAGAATAATCTATACAGACAACGATATTGTAAAGATAAACATCTTTGAAAAAATTAGGAATTCACATCAACATAACAACTAACCATAAATCCAGAGCACTAATGATGAAACTTATCACCTATCTCTGAGAGAGGTGAAGGATTCAGAGCACAGAACAAGACATTTTTTTAAAATATGTTCTGCTTGACTGTATATATTTGTAACAAGGGTCTTTTTTTTCATTCTCAATAGGGGAAGGAAAAGTTGGAGAAAGGGGAAAGAAAGTGAATTTTTACCAATTTTTAAAAATACATAACTTTTTTTAAAAAGTCTTAGTATTCAGGATTAGGGAGGTGATAGCCTCACTGATTTGCACCAATCAGACTACATCTGTAGTATGACATTCAGTTCTAGACACCACATTTTATGTGATTTTGATTGTTCCTTCTTTGATATCTTATCGTACTTTTGTTTTGTGACCCTCATAGTTCCCTTCTTATTTCTTTTATCTTGTAAGATCTTGTCCTTGGCACCCTTCTCTTCTTTGCATTCTCTATGGTAATTTCATTCATTTCCATGTCTTTAATAATTACTTCCTTGTGAATGACTCCCAAATCTCTTTCTTTAGGCCTAATTTCTCCCCAAAATTCATTCGCATATTTCCAGCTGCCTGAAGGACACAGCCATCATTTACAATGTTCATTGTAAAACATTTAAATAGACATATCCTTCAGCCATCTAGAAATTGAATTTGTCCAAATAGAATTTATCCAAATCTGAATTCATTATCTTTCCAGTCCCCTAATCCTCTAATGCTCATCTAACTTCAACAAATTTATAATGATGGACATTCATTAAGTAACTACCACACAGAAGTCTCTTCTTCATTTTTGTTAGTGGTAACACTATCCTTTCAGTCATCTAGACTTGAAAGCTATTAGTCATTTTTGATTCTTCTATCTAACTTCACCTGTATTTTCCAGATAAGTCCTTCATAATACCTCCTGAATCCATTCCATCCTAAATGTTTCTTTTCTAGACTAGACTTTTCTTCCTCTAGCAGGACTTCTTAAACTTTTTCTTCCACTTTGGACCCCTATTTGCATTTTGGCAGCATTGGTTGATGCTTCATGGCCTGACAGCATGTACCATGCAAAGTGCATGTGGTGTATGTTCAGAACCAAGGCTGCAATGAAGTTGTGGGCAACAAACAACAGGCGCTGCCAGAAGCACCTCCGATTCGTGTTTGATTTTTAATTAATTTTTGGTTGTTGAGCTTTCAGAAAGCTTTTACTGTTGCCTAATTTTCCATGACTGGGGTCATGACCCGCAGTTTAAGAAGTGCTACTCTAGAGGATATTTTGTTTTATCTATCTTTCATACAACTAACTGAATAATCTTTCTAATATATTTCTCTGATTATATAATTCCACTACTCAAAAATCTTCCACAGTTCTCCACTGAGTTCTGAATAACATATAAGAAACCCTTAACCCTGACACCCAATCCCTCTATATTAAGAGGATTGGCTTTCCAACCTTATCTCATAGTACCACATTCACATATTTATAGTACAAATAAAACTAAACTGAATCCCTTGTTATTGTCTTTCTCCCTTCTCAATTTTTTTGCTCATGCTGTCCCCCCTTATGAGTGTTAAAGTCCCTCTCTTCCTTCAAGGTACAATTCAGGTTCAACGTTCTTCCCTAACTCTTCTTAGCTAAAAGTGATTTCTAACTCCTCAGATTTCTCATAACATTTTGCCTTGACTTACCAAGACCTCTATGGTGATATATTCTCTTGTGAAAGTTAAGTTTATATTTTTCTTTCCTTAATTTAGACTTTAGACTCCTTGAGAGGACCTGTGTTATCTATATCTTTGTATTATGCCTAGCACCTTGCGTTACCTGTAGTAGGTACTTCATAAATGTTCAAATTTATTTCATTTAAATCAGCTTATAACATTAATTTGTTTCCCCTGTGTTCAGCTCCCATTGTGAGAGAATGTTGTAAAATCTACAGAAGATGTGTTACAGCTATCTTTAAAAATGGAATTCAGTTGATAATTCCTTTGAAAAAAGGGCCTTCATCATTTTATTTACCTATAATACCATATGTTCTCATGTTATTTCCCCTTCTCTTTTCTTTAGTACAATATAGATAAAGCCATCGTGGATAGTGGCACCACTCTGCTGCATCTGCCTCCAAAAGTTTTTGATGCTGTGATCGAAGCAATTTCCCACACATCTTTGGTAAGTGTGATCATCAATCGTCTTCTCAGGGAAAAACAGGAATTAATTTTGTAAATGATCATGTAGAAACTGGAAATCATGTCTATTGGAGTTTCTTTCTTATACTTACTTATTCTTTCAGATTTTTTCACCTCACTATTCTTTCCAAAGAACCAGCTTATCTCCTAGGCCCATAAAACATTTTATTGCAAAGGAAAACAGTTAAAAACAAACTGATATATGACACGTGACAACTTAGGCAATGTTTTACACCTGTAGTCAATCATCTCTCTAGTGAGAAGAAAGAGCTTCTATCATTGTAACCAATTGTATCAATGTAAATACCATAACATTTCTATTTATATGTAATTATAATAAATATCATTGTAACCAATTATTATAAATATTTAGAATATTTTCTATGTAATGTAAATATAAATTTATTATAACAATATATTTGCAATAAATTATATGTGTACATATATACATATGTAAATTATGTATATATTTGTAATATAAATTATATATACAATGTTATATTTACATATTTGTAATACAATTTATATTTGTGAAATATATTTGTAATATTATGTTTATATTATTTGTAACAATAAATCATTATAATCATTGTATCAATGTAACCAAGATTAGTTATTACATTTAACATGTACAATCATATCTTTGATTATTTCCATTTGTATTATCATTGTCATTGGCTACATTTCACTGGAGAAGAAAAGACTTAGGGGTGGAGGACACAAATAACAATTGTTTTCAAGTATTTGAAGGCTATTATATGGAAGAGCAATTCATTTTGTTCTGTTTGTCTCTAGAGAGCCCAACCAGAAGCAATGGGTGGAAGCTACAGAGACAAATTTGGGCTTGATATTAGGGGAAACTTCCTGGCAATTGCTATTGTCTAGGTTTATTTGAGTGTCAGAAAGTGGAAGAGGTCTAGGAGAGAAGGGAGTTTAACAACAGAATAGAGGTTTTAAAAAACATACTGGAAAAGGTCAAAAGAGAAGTATAGCTGAACTGAACAGGGATGAAAATGTAAGAAGCGTCAGAGGAAAGGAATTTTTGCTCTGGCAAACACAAGTTAATGAATCATAGAGATTAGGGAAAACACAAAGAGAGTTGCTTCAGAAAAGAAACTCGTTACTGGACTATTGCTCTAGATGGATATACTTCATCTTAAAACAGGTTAGATGAAAGGGGAAAATGAAAGTGAATTGAATATTAAGAAGGTAAAATCACATACAATTTAACATTTTTATCAGTGACGTGGATAAAGGCTCATGCTCATCAAATTTGCAGAGGATTAAACAGAATCTAATAAGACGAAATCTGATGGGGATAAATGTTAAGTCTTACCAAAAAAAAAAAAATTAACTTTACAAGTATCAGATAGGAAAGGCATGGTAAAATAGCAATTTGTCTAAAAATGATCTGGGAATTCTAATGGAAACGCAATATGAGTCAGCAATGTGATGTGAAAGCCAAAGAAGCTAATGCTGTTTTAGATGACATTAAAAGAAGCATATTTTCCAGAAACAAGGAAGAGATAGTCCCACTGTATTCTGCTTTTATCAGAATATTGTGTTCAGTAATTATTAAACTGGAGAGTGTCTAGAGGAAGGCAAGCAAGATGATGAAAGGCTATGTCATATGAGGATAAGTGAAAGGAACTGGACATGTTTAGCCTGGAGAAAAAAATACTCAGAGCAGACATGATAACTTTCTGGAAGTATCTTAAGGGCTATTATGTGAGGGGAAATTAGATTTGTTCTCTTTGACCCCAGAAAGTAAAACCAACAGCAATGGATAAATGTTGAAAAAAGACATAGTTAGACTTGAGGTCATGAGAAACTTCCTAGAAATTATAGCAACCCAAAAGTTGAATATATTCTCTCCCAAAGTGGCCTCCTTCCCACTTAGAGATATGAAAACAGAGACTGGATGATTACTTGTTGGATTTAATGTTGTGGGAATTATTTCCGTGCATAAGTTAGACTAGATCAGTGCTGAGCTCCCTTCCAACTCTACAATTTCATAATTTTCCTACTCCATTGCTGATGGGTAGACCAGCTCGGAAGGTTATGGAGTGAAGGAAGTTTTCTGTCTTGTCTGCAAAAGCACTGTAAAAGACTAACAAATTTCTCACTGAATTTAGTAACCATTAACATTTTTACACAATTGAATATAAATTGTAGATATTTTTACATAATTTAGAAAATCAAAGACAAGGTCAGTATGCCCTTTGGGAAGCTGATTGTGTCACTATAGGAACAAGTTTCCAATTAAAAAGTCTATCATTGGGGCAGCTAGATGGCACAGTAGATAGAGCACTGGCCCTGGAGTCAGGAGGACTTGAGTTCAAATGTGGCCTCAGACATATAACACTGTGTGACTCTGGGCAAGTCACTTAATGCCAATCACCTCACCAAAAAAAAAAAGTCTATCGTCAAGTCTAATCCACTGCTGCAACAAGATGTGGGCATTGGTTAAATTATAATAGCACCTATCTCACAGGGTTGCTGTACAGATCAAACAAATGGGGGGGGTGGAGATGACTTCACATATCCCTTCTTTGGGGCCAAGCTTGACAATTTTATAATTTTTATAATTAAATGCTATAATTTTACAACATTCCATTTTAATTATTTTGTTATTGTTCTTTCCATTTATATTGTTGCAGTCATCATGTGTATTGTTTTCCTGGTTCTTATTATTTCAGTGTGCATCAGACCACATAAGCCTTGCCATGTTTCTTTATGTTCATCACATTCACTGATTCTTATAGCTTAATAATATTATATTACATTCATGTTCCACATTTTGTTTATCCAGTAACTGATAGTCATCTACTTTGACTTAAGTTCTTTGATACTGCAAAAAGTGGTGCTATATTTTGTCATTGACCTCCTTGGGGTATCTACATAGCAGTGAAATTTCTTGGTTAAAGGGTTTAGGTAGCATAGCAGAAAGAGCTCTGGACTTGGAGTCAAGAAGATATGAATTCAAATTCCACCTTGAGCACTGACTAGCTCTATATCTGAGTAAATCATTTAACTTCTGATGGCTTTGGTTTCTATTTGCTTCAGTTTCCTTATCTATAAAAATGGATATAATAATAGCACTTGCCTCTTTGGCTTTTTGTGAGGAACAAATGGGATATTATTTTTAACTCTTAAAGTGCTACATAAATGCAGTTGTAATTGGAGGAGGAGAAGGAGGAGGAAGAGGAGTAATTTGATTTTTACAGCTTCTTAGGCAACTTTTTCAACATCACCTTCCCCTTACATCACACCTAAATTTACCTTTCTGCCTCTTCTACCCTTTGCTCCTATTTGTATTTCTTAGAACCAAAGAACAAGTGTGATCTCATTTCCACATAATATTCCTTCAGCTTCTTTTTTTTAACTTTGAAAAATGCATCATTTTATTTGTACACTTAAGAAGTTGTACATTGAAACTTACAATACAGTTCCGTAAAAGCTACTTATTGCTGGAAGAACTGCCAGGGAAAGGGGAGGGTATTACCTTTTTTCAGTTGATCATCAGGAAAAATTAAAGGAATAAAAAACACAGTACAACCCTTTCATTTCAGAGATGAAGAAGCTACAACCCTGATAGATGGTATGAATTGCCGAGGTCTTCTGACTCCAAGTACAGAGCTATTTCTGCCAAACCCATTTGACCTCCTTTGGAGAATATATTCAAAGTTATCTTGTAATGCTTGAGACCTACTAATCCATGGATTTTCCAAGCTCCATCAGAGCTGGCTTCTGGGAAATCAACCATATCTCCCATACCTTCATAGACAGCAAGGAGCTCACACCTAAGTATCTCCACTCTCTAGGGGGTGAAGTTAAACAATTTACTCTGGAAAATTTATCAATTTGTCTTGTATGAATATTCCTTTTTTGGAAATGGTAATGTTATTTTCACTTGTTCTTTACCTGTTGCCTGGTAAAATTAGTTTAAAGATCAACAACTGATAGAGAAACATGCAGACCCTATAGACCAGTGCCATTCAGTTCAATTACAGGTTTTATCAATTTAGCTAGCTGTAAGACTTTTTGAAGGAGATATTCTGCCTCAGTAGTAATTACTTTAATATCCTCTGGAGCAGAGCTGTCAAACAGAGAGTAGGAATGTGCTGCCTCATCCAGATTAAAATATAGTTGGGAAATATTTAACAAACTGAATCAAAATACAATAAAACACAGATAACATTACATTTTTAAACTAAGTCAATTTATAGCCTACAGGGAAACTTATGTTTGGATTTGTGGCCCCATTTCTATATAAGTTTGACACCCTCAGCCTAGAGTATTGGTATATTCCTATTGGTAGATTTTAAAATCTATATACATTACTTTCTGCTACAGACTAAAGGCAAATGATTCAAGTTAGGTTGATATCTTAATACTAATTAATATTTGAGGTGATACAGATAATTGACAAGGTGATGTGAAAGACAATTGATTTAGTCTACTAACAAACACTCAGTTGTCATATTTATTTTTCACATTGCCCCTTTTTTCCCCTTAGATTTCAGAATTTTCTGAAGGATTTTGGACTGGTTCTCAACTTGCATGCTGGAACTATGAAACACCTTGGTCATATTTTCCCAATATTTCCATATACCTGAGAGATGAGGACTCCAGCAAATCATTCTGTATCACTATACTGCCTCAGGTATGAACTTGAATTTTTAATTTTTCCATTTTTGATGTGTAACTCCAGTTCCAAAGCCCACTGGTATGAGACTTTTTCTTTATTAGTTGAAATGAAGACCCTGCCTTGCATGAGGGGCAGGGAGGAGTTGGTAAGAGCAAGAAAGCACCAGCCTTCTTCAGTCTTCTTCAGACTTTCTAGTTTTAAGTCACTTCAGGACCTGCAGTTGCTTAGGACATTTCTGGCTTCCAGCTTCAAGAAGGAAGATGAAAGAGGCCAACACCACTTCAGGTTGATGAAGGAAAAGATTTTTGGAAGACATGGCAGGAGTATGAAGTTTCCATTATATCTCTATCCCTAGCTAGCAACAGAAGAGATGTCAAGGAATTTCCCCTTGGGTTATACCTAGGACTCTCTTTCTCTTTCTCCCTCTTGGTTAAGCTGAGTTATCTTACCCGCAATGGGAGAGCTTCTTCACTTAGTATTGTCTGGCATATATTTTCCTACATTTGCCTTCTTTTATTTCTCTTTTGCTGTAATTTAATTAAATAAGTTTCTTTTCTATTTCACTGCGTGTTCATTGTAAAATTGTTTTTTAGTGGAAAAGTTGTCAAGTCTTGGATAGAAAGGGTGGGATCTTCCTTTCCTCCAATAATGAACAGTGATCAGAAATTATGTTGACCTGAAAATAACATCCCCTAGACTAATCATATTTAAATGAGAAGATAGATAGAATTCTAGTCAAGTTCCCCTCTCTCTGAGGAGAGCAGAGTGGCCTCTAGCCCAACTTCCTGCTTCCCCTCCTGGCAGGAGTTAAAGGCTCCCTTGTAGAAAGAGGGCAAGGCAGAGAGAAGAAGGTATAAATGTATTCTGCCCTCCCTTGGTGCCACACAAAGACACGCCAATGCTACGTGTGGGGGATAGGTCTCACTACATGTGAGCATTCAAAACAAATATAATTCAATTCAACAAATGCTTTCAATTAAATAAACATTTATTAAGTGCCTGCCACGTGGCACTATTTTTAAAATACAATCAAGCCACAAAAATAGTAGGAGGCACCTAAACCTGAAAGGTACATTAGAGGATATCTAGTCCAACCCCCTCATTTATAGATGCAAAAACTAATCCCAAGATAGTAAGTAATTTAATCACAATCCACAGAGGTAGTAAGTGGCAGAGGAAGGACATGAACCCAACTCCTCTGACTCCAAACCCAATACTTTTTATGTAGCAAGATCCAACAAAGAATGTATGAAACTAGAAGTGATGTATTTGAGTTCTGTTCTCTACAATGCCTTTGATTCACTATATAGTTTGAAGCAAATCACTTAGCCTGTTAGGGTCTCTCTTTCTAACTATAATGAAGAAGTAGTAGTACTTTTCACTGACTATTATATTCTTGGGTGGACATTAGTACATAGAGTAATGTTAGAATAATGTACTTTCAGGGTCTTCAAAATAATGTGCTATTTCTGATTAGTTGTAGCCAGTATAAGAGTAGAATATGGAAGCTATTTATTCAGTGTGGTTTGTAGGAACATATTAAAAATGTACTTGTAATTGTAGAAATGTAGTGGAATGGTAGAAAAACCACTGATTATAGAGTCAGAAGACCAGGATTTGAGTGTCTGCCCCAATATTTCCTTTTTGTGTGATGATTTGAGTCATTTAAATTCTTTCAATCTAAATTTCTTCAACTTTAAAATAGGAAAATAATATTTGTACTACCTATTTTACCAGGGTAAGGAATACATTTTATAAATATTAAAGCATTATATTTATGTGAGTTATCATTATCACAAATACTTGTCAGTCAGGATTGGTAGGTTGATAAGATCAGGAACTTTAAAAAAAATACATACTTACTACAAACCTCACAAATGAAGAAAGAAGTAGGAATCCTAATACGTGACTATGTAAATGCATAGCATTCTGTACTATTCTAATACATTTGTATAAAATTTTTAAACTGGTTTTCAAGTAGCCACATTCTGATTTTTTCAATCTATTTCTCCTTTTTTCCTTCTCCAATTCATCCAGTTCTTTTCCCAGGATCAGTGTTCCTAGAATTTCTTTCCATTGTCCATCTCAGCATCATAGAGGGAGTCCTTTGGTGTGAAATTATTGAGGAACTCAGTATTCTGACACAGCAGGTCAAGAACTCAATTACTATTTGAGTCTGTGGCCTAAAAATTTTCCTTTGAGTTTTTCCAGCAGGAGCTCTTCCCCAATCCCAGACATTCCAAGACGGGTCAGCTTAACTTCATGTTGCTTAATGTTAATGTTAAAATATAAGATGAAGAAACCTTTAATAAGTCTTCTGAAGTCCTCTAGACTGAGGAAACCTATTTAAATTCATCCAAATAATGGTAAATTACAGAGCAAACTGGTTTCTCACTATATTAACTCCTAAGATGGTCACTTCTAACAAATGAAACAAGATTATTTTTTATCTTTGTAATTGTTATCATCTTCAAACTTATTTTCCCTAGACCCTTGAAGAAATTCTGATTTGTTGGCTAGCTTTAAAAAAATACTTTTGGTTCACAGGCATATGCTGAATTTTCTGAATCAATTTGTGATGATAGGAATACTTCAATGTTGTATATTGTATTTATCTATGTGTGGGTCATGTCACAAGATTCATAGATTTAGAGTTAGAAGGATTGTTAGCCTTCACTATAGAATGTTCTTGAGAACAAGAACTATATAATTTTTGTCTTTAGTTATCTGTGATATATAGCACATTGCTTTGATGGTGGTAGGTGTTTTATAAATGTTTATTAAATCTAAGGGATAGTTATTCCATTGCTGTGGGTATCCCATCCATTGGTGCTGATTGCTGTCCATTCATGCTCTCATACTCTAATGTTCTTTCATGCTTCCTCATGTCATTTCCTCCCAACAGCCTCAAGAGAGGATCTACCAAACACTGTAGAGGCCACAGCCTAGATCTTTTAATAATCCCTTAGTATCAGTCTTGTCGCTACTGAGTAAATGACTTACTCTTATAAATATATGAATATACTGAGAAGCAGAATTGTTAAAGAAAATAGAGAAAGAATAGTGTGACATGACCATATATCATTCCAAAGCTGGAGAAATTTATGCAGGAGACAGTGATAAATATGCTTCAATGGCATGGAAATTTGCATTGTTTAAATCTCATGTCTTAGAAAAATAGACCATCTTTCAAAGACATACCTAATATCCAATATGATATATGGCTGCATAATAAAGAAATAAAGAATAATGTACCAAAATCTAATGGACAGCTAGGTGGCATAGTGTATAGAGTCCCAGTCCTATCTTCATAAGTTCAAATCCTATCTCAGCACTTACTAGCAACGTGACCCTGCGCAAGTCACTTAACCCTGTTTGCCTCAGTTCCTTATCAGCAAAGTGAGCTGGAGAAACAAATGGCAAATCGCTCCAGTATTTACCAAGAAAACCCCAAATTAAATCATGAAGTGGCAGACATGGAAAACAATTGAACAACACCAATCTTATAGAGACATTGACAAATTATGTGAAAAAAAAATCTTATTATGGCAAATGGAGGACTTGCATATTAAAAGGCATATCTTAAAAATAAGATAAAATGTATAAGATTTATTATATAAGTAAATGTAATTACTTTATCTCAATTAATTTGCAAAACTGCACAGGTCCAAGAACAAATTACTCAAGCTGGTACTTTGTCATGATTGTTGTTAATAACTAGTTTGTAGACTTTGGGGTCACATGAGCAACAAGACAGAGGACTAGACAATTTTTCTGATTCCTATAACCTCTCCAACCTTTCTAAAACTTAGCTTGTCTCCATGGTCGGAGTCTAGCATACCCACAATACAAAAGGAAGTTAAAAAAACCGTGAATTGATGCTCACTGACCTTGAGCTCACTCAGCACCCCTCCTTCTGCTCCCACACTGCTGCTACCAAGAGCAAGGATGCACTAACCCACACAAGGACCAGACACAGGCTTACCACAAAACCCACACCTATACCCTACTTTCCCTTCCATTTTTCCACAGTCATGGAAACCCCAGCTTCAGACTGTAGAATTTTCTTTGGTTTGCAATAGACAGCCAATACAGCTACAACCCTTTAGGAACCACATCACCATAGTACCAGTGCTAGAAAGCTCAGAACTGCAAGTGACAGGCCAGACAACTCTATTGCACCAGTGTGGCTGCTCACTGAATCACCAGTGCTGGGCCAGATTCAAACCCCAAGAAAACCACCATCAGAAGGTACAGTGTCAAAAAGTGAATGAGGAAAAAGTAGGGGTGGTAGAGGGAGACTGAAATTACCAAAGATCTCAGGAAGAAGAAAACTCAAGGAAAGTGAAAGAAAATGATCTAATACTTGATGACAGAAGACCCTGTGGAATGTGAGGAGAATATGAAAACACAACACGTTGTTCCTAGGTGGCTCAAAAGACAAATGAGAATTTTGAGAGCAGAATTTAAGGACTGCACAACATAAACAATGAGCAAAGGAGAAAGACTTGAATCTGTAATGACAAGTCTTACCAAAGAAACAAAAGAGAAAATAATAGATTAAAAATACAAATACATAGAAGTGAAGGATAATCCAGAAGAAGAGAACAAAAAAATATTAACATTAAAGTAAAATGTGCTCTATGAAAGCAAATGACCTTGAAGACAGTATGTGTAGAGACAACCAAAGGATCATAGGTTTCCCAAAAGAATATGACAGAACAAAAAACCCTAATACCATAATGGAGAAAATAATAGAGGAGAGCTGCCCAGAATTTCTGAATACAGAAAATGAAGTACCAGTTAAAAGCATTCGCATATCACCTCCAGAAAAAAGAAAAAAAAAAGGCTACAAAATCCAAGACTCTTGGTGGTTAAACTTAATAATTCAATTCAGAAACAAATTTTGCAAGTGATCAGGAGAAAGATCTTCAAATGCAAAGAAAATGAAATTCAAATAGTGAGAGACTATTCTTCACCCAACAGAAAACATAGAAGGGAATGGAATTCATTGCTCCAAAGATCAGTGGAGCACAGAGTGGCCTAACCTGCAAATCTGAGCTTAACTATCCATGGAAAAAAAAGATGGACATTCAATAATAACAGACATTTAAAGCATTTTTAGGGGGGAAAAAAACAGAAATACAGGAAGAATAGATAAATACAGTAGCCAAGAGCAGCAAGAGCAGAATCACAGCAGAGAGACTAGGAAGCAATTTCTTTCTAAATGTACACAAGAAGACAAGGATGAAGTTGGAAGTCTGATAGAGATAACAGTGAAGAAGAAGGCATAGGACATTATGAACAGAACCTGGCAACATTTTGCCTATAGCCAAATCATTGTTTTGGGGGTATTTTTGTAGGGTTTATTTTTTTGTTTTATGAAACTATGTTATAACATAGGAGGGTACATGAAATTGGGAGAAGTAAGGATGGGAAGAGAGAAGAATGTGTAATGTGCCAAAGTCAAATTGAGAGCTCACAATGAGGGGAAGGTGACTACAGTGATCCGAGACAATTTCAAAGGGTTAATCATGAAGCATACTATCTGCCTCCAGAGGAAGAGCTGATATTCTTTAATATAGACTAAAGCATGCTATTTTCCACTTCTTAAAATTATTTTCCCTTTATTTGAGTCTCCCTGTACAAAGTGACTAACATGGAAATGTCTTACATAATTGCACATGTATAACCTATATCTAATTGCTTACCATCTCACATGGAGGTGAGAGGGAGAGGAGGAGAGATGAAGAGTTAGAAATTGGAGCTCAAAACTTTTAAAGAAAAACAATTGTTTAAAAAATTGTTTTAACATGCAGTTTGGGGAAATTATGTGTATATGTATGTATATGGAAAACAATAAATTCAAACAGCAAAGAAAACAGAAGAGCCTTCTGGGGAGTGGGTGAGGAACAGGGGGGAAGGAATGAAAAAAGGAAAAAGGAAGGAGGCCTAGTTTTGATGGTAGGAGGAGGTACCATTGATGAATGCTCCTATGGGTAAAGAGAAATGATCTGTGCAGGGAGACCAATTAATCAGTAAACATTTATTAAGCACCTATTATGTGTCAGGCACTATGCTACACAATGGGTACCACATGGTAGGTGAAACCTGGGTAATTTAGTAAATGAAAAGTCTACATATCCCACCTTAGGGATGGGCAGGGGCAACATTGGAACTCCTTGGGGTAACTAAAATCTAAAACAATGGGAAAGCATGAACTTAGAGGGGATATTTTGGGATGAATGGAGAGAAAAAAGTAACCAGGGAGGATGTTATTAGTGGGGGCTACATTATGAAGGGTGTGGCAGAGTAAGGCTTCTACCTTGGGGCAGTGTCCTCTGTGACATCTTTAAAAATTAGCATGGTTCTGGGAGTGAGGCACAATGGAAAAAGGAAATCCACAGGACAAGCTCTATGAGACAGTGTTTAGAACTGGCTAGAGGGGATAGCCTAGAATGCATAGCTTGGAAGCTTTGACAGTATGCAGAATACAGAGAAAATATAAATATTAAATAATACTAAAGAATTATGGGGGTCTTGTACAGAGAATGATGGTCTTGAGTAGAAAGAAAGAGAGGATAAATAATGAAGAGAGTGAGGGATATATTCTATGGCAAAAGACACACAAAAAAGAAATGAAATTTTTAAAAGTACTAATGAAGGGTAAGAAAGAAAGAGGAAATCTACTTGACTAAATAAAGGGGAGAAAGAATTATATAAACAGATAGAAGAAAGAGAGACAAAGTAACTAATAAGCAAAACCCCAAAGAGAGAGAGAGAGGTAACAAATGAGAAGAGTGGATCAAGGGTGAGGAGAAAAGAGGCAAAAGGAACAAGACCACCTTAAAAAAGATTAAGTAAAGTAACTGAAGGAACATAGTGTTGTGTTTACCAAAAAAGGAGGAGAAAATGTTGTAAGGTGAAAAAATACTAGAGATAGATGGAGGAAAATATAAATCTCACAACTATAAATGTGAATGGATTAAATAATCCAATAAAATGATAAAGAATGACAAATTGGAAAAGAAAACAAAAACTTACCATCTGTTCCTCATGAGAAACACATTTTAAAAAACAAAAATATTCATAGGGCAGCTAGGTGGCACAGTGGATAGAGCTCCAGCTTTGGAATCAGGAGGACGTAAGTTCAAATGTGACCTCACACACTTGACACTTACTGTGTGACCCTTTGCAAGTCACTTAACTCTGATTGCCTCACCTCCCCCCCAAACAAAGACATTCACACAATAAAACTGAGGAGATAGAAAAAAAGTGCTATTAGGACATCTTCTAAATAGCATTACAAAAAAAATATACATATTTCCCAGACCCTATGAAACTTACAAAAATTTAGCATCTCCAGAGCACAGAGATATTGCAAACAAATGTTAAAAGGTAGAAATATTTCATATATCTTTTATAGGCCATAGTGCAATAAAATAGTAATTGGTTCAGGGACCATAAACAAAAGATGTAGACCCAAATCAATAATGTATTTAATAATCAAATCCTAAATTCTAATTACTGAAGGACAAAACATAAAAACAGAAAGTAAGAGAAATTATAACAGTGAAACAACATGCCAGAATTTCTGGGATGGAGTTAAACCAGTCTTCAAGAGGAAAAACATATCTTTACAAATGTATGTTAACAAAAAGAAAAAGAGGATTAATGAACTGAATATACATTTTTAAAAATTAGAAAGCCAACAAATAAATATATCTAAAATAAATGCAAGAGAAAAGATACTAAAAATTAGAAGGCAAATAGATAAATGACAAACAGAAAATAAAGAGAAGTAATAAATAAAACTAAAACTTGGTTCTTTGAAAAGACTAATAAAATTAATAAACCCTTAGCTAATTTTATTGAAATGAAGAGAGCAGAAAATCAAATGAATAAGCTAGCAAATGAGTGATGTGAAAGCACCACAAAAGAACATACTATGCATAGTTATAGTCTAACAAAACTGAGCTCAAAAGAAAAACAGGAAAACCTTCAAGAATATAAAATGCCCAAATTATCAGATGACCAGATATAGATCTTAAATAGTCCAATTTCAGAAAGTAAATCATTCTAACTATAAAGTAACTACCAAAGAAAAAACCTCTTGGTTTTGAAGGATAAATAAGCAAATTTTATCAAACTTTTCAAGAGCAGTTAGTACCCATACTTAACAGATTATTTTCTAAAATTGAGAAAGAAAGCACCTTACCAGGATCTTTTTCTGAGGCAAATATAGTTCCAAACCTAAACCAGGGAAAGAAAAAAGCATATAAAGAAAATTATAGGCTAATATAATTCATGAACTTTGACTCAAGATTTTTAAACAAAAACCTGTCAAAAAAGGCACAGTGACGGTCTAAAAAAAATCATTCATTATGACCAAGTGGGATTTGTACCAAGGATATAAGCATGTTTCAACATTCAGAAAATAATCAACATAATCATATTAAAAACCAAAAAAATCCAAAACTTCATAATCATCTCAATATATGCAGAAAAAGCCTTTGACCGGGTAACACTTTTTTGCCAAGAAACTTGACAAAATATAGGCATAGAGAGACCTTTAATATCATAACCATCTATCTAAAACCAAAAATAAGCATCATATGCAGTGGGGATACATTAGAATCTTTTTCAATAAATACAGGAGTAAAGCAGGAATGCCTACTCTCCACTATTATTTGACATGGTTCTGGAAATGCTAGCAACAGCTATAATGCAAAAATAAAGAAATATAAACAGGTAAAGTGGAAATAAAGCTATCAACAAAGATACTAAGTGAGAAAATTAAATTATCAGTAAAATTGCAAGCTACAAAATAAATCATCAATATTAACTATATTTCTGTAAAATAATAACAAAACCCAAGACACAAAATTAAAAAGGAAAATTCCATTCCATCTAACTATAGAATGCATAAAATATCTGGGTATCAACTACCAGAATACATGAAAGACTTAGATTCAATTACAAAATATTCCTTAAAGAATTAGAGAACAAATTAAATAGAGGGATATTCAGTGGCCATGTCTAGGCTAATATAACAAAAATGACAATACTACCAAAATTAATTTATACTTTTGATGCTAGACCAATCAAATTGCCATGGGGGTAAATTATAGAACTTATTAAAATAATAATAACTCATTTGGAAACAACTAGTTTGCTTGCTTTTTAAATTGAATAGGCAGTTAATTTTAAGTGCATATAGAAGTCCTAGAATACACTTTTGGAATTCTGGATAAATGAATTTCAGTGACATTTAAACATGAATAAAATGTGATAAAATATTTCCAGTTTTCTATTGACATTGATCATATTCTACACAAGAATTTTCACATAACAGAAACACAAATAAATATTTTGATTGTGTGAGCTCTTACAGGAGTCTCCCTGATATCCATGGGCAGTTTAGAGTACTTTGTTTTTAAGCAGTTTCTGTTCTTTGTCCTTCATTCTCAAAAAAGACGATGACATCAGGGAGGTGATGCCATAACATGCAAGTGAATTGGATTTAAGTGAGGAAGGGCTGAGCAAAATCATTTTCTGTGAGCAAACCTCACTTTCTCCTCCAGAGCCATCTGGGTCCAGTGGTGAGATATAGATCAGGACAACTAGAAATGGATCTCAAGGCAGTTTCTGTAGTGGAAAAAGGAAGCACATTGCCCCACACCTGATCCCTCTATTATACAATGACTGTCTTTGTGGAAAGGGAACTTGTTTTCTTCTTCTGAGAAGATCAATAAGTAGACTTTATCTTGAAGATTTACATGGGATTAACTTGGGGGTGAGGCAGAGCTGGAAAAATAGCCGAAAAAATAATCTGGCTTCCTAGTTTGTAAGGTACATGTATACATACACATATGCATGTATGCTCCCCCTAAAAAATAAAGGCCTTCAGTGAGATCACTGAAAAGATATTTCATGTATCTTAGGCCATCACTGTTCCAGAAATTCAGCAATTATCATGCTTAGTCAGAGCATGGCTTTGGTAGTCTCAAATTCAGGGTGATCCTGTCAGTGGTATTCTTTTTCTCTAAAAGTATTTATTATGGAAATCTCACTTTGGTTTGGCTGGTGCTCAGAAGGAGGTAACTTCCAAGTCTGGAAATATCCATTTCTCAAGCTTTCCACTTGATCAGTACTTAGAAAACAAAATTATAAGGAGTAGAAGGTAGTAAGGGACTCAAGGTACAAATCCAGAGTTAACCAAGGCATGGGCATATCATTCAATCAATTAGTTTATGGTTTATAGATGGTAGGATCTTTGTTGTCTTGTTTCTTTGACATTTTCCTTAAGCAGAGAAGATATCTCCTTTTATGAACAAAGAATAGGCAGATTAAAAATTTTGATTACATGAAGTTTAAAAGTTTTGTACAAATGAGTCCAGTGCAGTTAAAATTATAAGGGAAACAGTTGACTGAGAAAAGATATATAAAGTACTGATTCAAATTTATAAGCCATTCATAAATTATAAATGGTCAAAAGATAAAATTGCTCAGGTTTCAAAGGAAAAAAATATCTGAGCTAATGATAACCATGTGGAAAAAAAATCCTACAAATCACTAATAATTACAGAAATTCAGATTAAAGCAACTGTTGGGTTCCTTTTAGATTGCTAAAAGATGACAAAAAGGAGAAATGACAAATTTTTGAGGAATTATGAGGAAACAGGCATACTAATGTACTGTTGGTGTAGCTGTGACTTGGTTCAGTCGTTCTGGAAACTCTGCCTCCCAAAGCTATCAAACAGAACGTACTCATTGATACAACTATTATGCTCGTACCCCAAAGAGATCAAAGAATGAGGAAAAGGACCCATGCAAACTAAAATTTTTACATTCAATCTTTTTCTACTGGGAAAAAAATGGAAATTAAGGTGATATCCACAGATTGGGGGATGGATAAACTATGGCATACAAATGAAATGGAATGTTATTGTATCATAATAAATTATTAAATGGAAACTTTAAGAGCAAACTGAGAAGACTTATGTAAACACAGAACAGTGGGCAGAACTAGACAGCAATTTATAAAATGATGTTATAAAGAAAAACAACTTTGAAAGATGAGAACCCTGAAAAATGCAAATGATCAAGCATAAGTCCAGAGGACTGAGAATCAAGCACACTAGGCACCTCTCTGGCCAGAGAGGTGAGAGATGTAAAGGGAGGACTGCGACATTCATTTTTTGATATGGCCAATGTGAAAATTTGTTTTGCTTTAAATGTACATCTTTATTATGCAGGTTATCTTTTCTCATTTGTTTATTGGTGAGAAGGGAAAATGGGAGAGAAAATAATTGCTTGTTAATAGGGGAAATAGTGAAATGATTTTTTTTAATTTTAAGAAGAAACTCCCCTCAGTAACTTGTATACTGTTTATATATATATATACATATATATATATATTATATATATATATATGTTTATATATATACATATATATATATTATATACATATATATATATACACATATATATATATATATGTATATATATATATATATATATATGGAGAGAGAGAAAGAGAGAGTTCTCTGTTACTGGTGAACTAATATGGTTTCTTGTTTTTTTCCTTCCTTTCAAATTACAGCTTTATATTCTTCCTATATTGGGAATTGACTCAAATTATGAATGTTACCGATTTGGTATCTCATCTTCTGCTGATGCTCTCGTAATTGGTGCTACAGTTATGGAAGGTTTCTATGTTGTGTTTGACAGAGCTCGGAAGAGGATAGGATTTGCGTTGAGTCCCTGTGCAGGTAACTCATTCTTGAATTACCTAATTGCTTAAGTTAGTTTTGCCTTCACTAAAAATACTTTCTATAAATTTGCTTATTTGGCAAATTAATACCAAATTATTTTGATAATACTATTTTACAGCATAGTTGAACATCTTAGACTTCTTCTTGAATCAACTTGCAGTTGATTTTTTTTGACCAAGTGTAGGTTTTCTCATACCTATCTCTTAAATTTTACATTTGTAAAATTTGGTTTTAACCAATTGTTCTATAATGTCAAGATCTTTTTAGTTACTGATTCTTCCAAAAGTTATGTTTTCTGAGAATATAGAGAAGAAGAAAAGTAGTTGTTGAGACAAGGGAGAAGAACGGGCATACATATTCACTTGCCTCGGGGATAATAATGAAGCACTTCTAATATCAAGTCATTTACACTAACCCTGGTTCAATTATGAAGTGTCTATTCAAGGCTATTCACTGTGCTAAAACATCAGGGATGTAAAGGTAAAGGTGAAAGAACCCCAACCCTGAAGAATCTTATGTTCTAACAGGGGAAATATGCATATACAGGATTATACAAGCTACTATGTATGTGTGTGTGTGTGCATGTGTGTGTGTGTGTTTGTGTATCTACTGTAAAGCAGATCCAAGATGACGTTAGAGAGAAAAACACTAGCGGCAACTAGGTGGTGCAGTGGATAGAGCACCAGCCCTGAAGTCAGGAGGACCTGAGTTCAAATCCAGCCTCAGACCAAACACTTGACAATTACCAGCTGTGTGACCCTGGGCAAGTCACTTAACCCCAATTGCCTTTAAAAAAATAATAAAACACTAGCAAATGAGGGGACCATGAACGACCTCTTGGCAAAGGTGATGCTTGATCTGGTTATTAAAGGAAACCAGGGGTTCTCTCAGTTGGGGGATCATTCTAGGGATGAAGCACAGCCCCTAAAAAGGGACATAAAATACAAAGGAATATTATATAGGAGGAATAGCAAGTTAGGTCAGTATGATTGAACCATAGAATGCTTGTAGAGGAATAATGATTTAAGAAGTCTAGAAAGGTAGTAAGGGACCAGGTTGAAAAGGCATTTAAATGTTAAACACATTTTATACATGATTATAAAGTTAATAAATGAAGGTTAATGAATGGGAGAGGGGAAAGTGATTTGGTCAGACTTGTGCTTTAGGAAAGTCACATTTTGGCACCTTTGTGGAGGATGATTCAGAGTTGGGTGGTATCTGTGCATATGAAGAGAAGGAGATGTATGTGGAGGATATTATGGAGATAAAGATTTGGCAGTGGGATAACAGTTAGGAGGTAAGGATGACACCAAGGCAATGCCTTCAGCAATAATTGCGAGGTGTAGAGCAATGGGAGATGAGTTTGTGGGAACAGAAAATGAGTTCTGATTTCAACATGTTGAGTTTTACATGTTTCTATAGGGCCTTCATTCCAAAATGTCTAATAAGCAATTTGTGGTATGGGACTGGAGAGCAGAAGAGAGAACAGGGCAAGATAAATAGACC
This sequence comes from Phascolarctos cinereus, assembly GCF_003287225.1. Taxonomy (NCBI): domain Eukaryota; kingdom Metazoa; phylum Chordata; class Mammalia; order Diprotodontia; family Phascolarctidae; genus Phascolarctos; species Phascolarctos cinereus. The sequence goes on along the minus strand of NW_027556098.1, from coordinate 40,484,058 downwards.
TGGGAGTCATTTTCATAGAAATAATATATGAACTCGTGGGAGCAGATAAGATTACCAAGTGAGAGAGTGTAGAGAGAAGAGGGCTCAAAGAAGAGTCTTGCTGATATACTCACAGTTAATCAGAAGGGACTTAGGAATGACTAGACAGTTCAGAGGGAAAACCAGAAAAGAGTAGTGTCACCAAGGTCCAAAGAGAGAAAAAGAGGGTGCCATCTTTGGTGTGAAATGCTACAGAGAGATCAAGATGAATGAAGATTAGGAAGAAACCACTAGACGGGGGAGGCAAATTATGGATTATACAAAGCAGGGATAGTAGGACCTACTGAGTGCTTTTTTAAGGATGGGAAGGCTTGAGCATATTTGTAGGTAGCAACAATAAAGAAATTTGTAGACATAAAGAGATTAAAGATTAGAGAGAAAGATGAGTGATGATAATAGTAGAAATCTTTTTGAAAGATGAAAGAGGGTAATATCAAGGATCTATGTAGAGGAATTGACCTTAGGGAGAAGTGCCACTTCTTTCTTGATCAGAGGCTAAAGTAAAGAAGGAAATCATATTTGAGAGTAAGGGGAATGTCAACAGTTTGCTCAATGAAAACATAGTGAATAGCCTCAATTTTCATGGCAGAATGTAAGATGATATCCTCAGCTATAAGGGTGCCAAGACAAAGTTGTGTAGAAGACTTGATGAAAAAAGAGATTTGAAATGCCAAGTATGGTAAGTTAAATAGAGAGTCACAGTTAAGGAGGAGTAAAAAGATGACTTGGTAAAGTGAAGGACCAATTGAAATTAGATAAACAATAAATTCATCAAAGTTGCTGTATATGAAATAAATCTACAAAAATCATAAACATTCCTCAACAGGAAGAGGTAGAAAGAAAAATTCCATTCAAAATAGTTACAGATTGTATAAAGTACATCTCTCTACCAAGATACCTATTCCAAATATATAAAAGAAATTATAGTATACTTGATTTTATGAATATAGACTTACAACCAGAAATTGATTGTTCTTGGTTGGACCATGCAAATATAATAAAAATGACAATGCTCCCTAAATTTTTTTTTGCTTATTCAATACCACACCAATCAAATTATCAAAGGACTTATAGAGTTGGAAAAAAGAGCAATAAAATTTGTCTGGAGGAACAAAACATTAATATTCCCAGGGGAAATAATAAAAAAAAAATCAAAGAAAAATGCCTCACAGTACAAAATCTCAAACTATACTACAAAGCAATAATCATGAAAATGACTTGGTATTGGTTATAAAATAGAATGCTGATTAGTGGGTTAGATTAGGTAGAGAACATAAAAAGAAAATGAACCTGGTAACCTAGTATTCAGTAAACCCAAACTCCCTCCCCTCCACTATTGGGATAAAGACAATTGCCAGCAGTTAGGTTTAAATGAATATCTCACCCGACGTACCAATATAAGCTCAAATATGTGCATGCCTTAACCAGAAGGAGTGGCAATCTAAACAGATTAGGGGAAAAATGTAGAAATTACCTTTTTGATTTATGACTAGGTGAAGAATTAATAACCAAAGAAGAGTTAGAGAAAATTATACAAGATAAAATAGACAGTTTTGACTACATATTGTTTATAATTTCACAGACAAAACCAATTCAACTAAAATTAAAAAGGAAACAGTTAACTGAGAAAATCCATAGCATTTCTTTTATAAAGTTCTCTTATTGAAGATATAAAAGGCACTGGTTCAAACTTATTAGACTAAGAACAGCTGTTCTCCATAAGTTAAGGGTCAAAGGATATAAAAAGTCAGTTTAAAAAATTGAGTTTTTTACATTCTTTTGGTTTTAAATTTTAAGTTATTAGTTCCCTCTTACCACCTGTCCCACCCACTGAAAAGGTAAGCAATATGATATCAATTATACATGTAAAATCAGGCAAAACATATTTACATATTATCCATGTTTCCAAAAAAGCAAGAAAATAAAGTGAGAAAATTATACTTTGATTTTCACTCAGAGTTCATCAATTCTGTCTCTGGAGGTGGGTGGCATTTTTTCATCATAAGTCCTTTGGAATTGTCTTAGATCCTGGTACTGATCGGAGTAACCAAGTTTTCACAGTTAATTATCGTTACCACATTGCTGTTGGTATGCACAATGATTTCCCAATTCTTCTCACTTCACTTTGTGTCTGTTCATACAAATTTTGTCATGTTTTCCTCAAACCACCCCCTCATTATTTCTTATAGCACAATAGTACTCCATCACAATTATATGTTACAACTTGTTTGGCCATTTCCCAATTGATGAGCATCCCCTTGATTTCTAACTCTTTGCTCCATGAAAAGAGCTGCTATAAATATTTTTGTACATATAAGTCCTTTTCTTTCTACTTTGATCTTTTCTTTTTGGGATATAGATCTATTAGTGGCATTGTTGGGCCAAGTATATGCAGTTTTATAGCCCTTTGGTCATAGTTCCAAATTGTCCATTAGAATATTTGGAGCAATTCACTACTCTACCAATAGTTCATTATTGTACCTATTTTTCACTTATCCCTTACAGCATTTGTCATTTCTGGTAAGTATGAGCTGGTACCTCATAGTTGTTCTTCCCTTTTTAAACCATTCTGATGAAAATGAGGTTCAAGTATTGCCTGCCACTTGTCTCATTTTCCCCTTTATTATAAAAGCTCTTTATTGCATGACTCTTTTCCAGCATAATTGACTTACACCCATATTTTATGTCTGTGTAAACTCCTTTTAACTACTGTAATAATGGTAAAGTTCTTAGAAGTGACATGAATCATCTTCCAATATAGGAATATATAGCTTATTCCTATATAGTTAAACTTTATTGTTTCCCTTATGATAACTCTTTCATGTTTACCTTTTTCTTGAGTCTTCTGTTTGCATTTTAGATTTTCTATTCAACCCTGGTCTTTTCATCAGGAATGCTTGAATGTCTTTTGTTTTATTAAATATCCATTTTTCCCCTGAAGGGTTACACTTAGTTTTTCTGGGTAGGTTATTCTTGATTGTAATCATAGATCCTTTGTCTTCCAGAATATCATATTCCAATCCCTTTGCTTCCCTATTTTAGAAGCTGCTAAATCTTTCTGTTTCAAATGTGTCTCTTACAAAGAACAAAGTGATGGATTCTGGTTTCTAATCCATTCTATTGATTCCATTTTATAGGTAAGCTCATTCCGTTCACATTCATAATCATGATTACTATTTCCCTCCCTCCCATATTCTTCTATTTTTTCCTCTCTCTTTTTATCCCATCCCTCCTCAAAAGTCTTTTTTGCTTCTAATCACTGCCTCCCTTAATCTACCTGTACCTTTTATTCCCATCCCCCCATTCTTTGTCCCTTTCTCCTCTATTTCTCTACTGGGGTAAGTTACATTTCTATCTATATACTATTGAATGTGTGGAAGTCTACAAGTTTTTGGTACTTCCAAGAAGATGTACAGCAGTTTGAAAAAAATCCATTGTATCGGTAATCATATTTTTTAAATGCTCTAAATCAAAGATGTCAAACACACAGCCAGCAGCACTCCCAATGTAATTGGAAAACATTTAACAAAATTAATAAAAATACAATAACACATTGATAATATTACATTTCAAAAACTAAGTCAATATGTGACCTACAGAGATTTTTATGTAGAGATTAGTGACCTCATTTCTATTTAAGTCTGACACCACTGTTCTAAATTACAGATAATTAAAAGTGAGATTCTACTTCCCATTAGCTTGGTAAAAATGACAATAAAGGAAAAGGATATGGTTATTGAAGGAGCTATGGACAAACAGGCAGTCTTGGTGGACCTGTGTATTGGTCTAGCCATTCTGAAAAGCAATTTAGAACTATAAACACAAAGTCACTAAATTGTGTACACCCTTTCACCCAATGATACCATTATTAAACCTGTACCCTAAAAAGATAATTGAAATAGGAAATTAGTATATATGTGCAAAAATATCTATAGCAACTTTTTTTGTAGTAGCAAAGAACTGATACCAGGGATGCCTCCTATTGAACAAATGTCTAAAAATTATGGTAAATTAATTTAATGGAATGTTATTGCACCCTAAGAAATCATGAAAAAGATGGTTTCTAAGAAACCTGGGAAGATTTGAATGAATTGTGAAGTGACTACTACTAGGAGAAATGACAACAACATAAAGAAAAACAACTTTAAAAGTCTTGAGAACTCTGTTCAATGCAATGATCAATCATTATTGAAGAGTAATGATGATGAAGCTCATTGCCCACCTCTTGACAGAGAAGTGATGGACTCCAGATATCAAAATGAGACATATATTTTCACATGCTAATGTAGAAATTTGTTACATTGACATTTTTTTCTTTTCTCACTTGGGTTAGGAGAAATTTCTTTATATGAGAAAGAAAGAAAGGAAAGAAGGAGCATTTTTAATGGAGAAAAGAGAACCATTTCTATTTTTAGTGAAAAAAAGAAAAGTAGGAAGGCCAGATAAATAGAGTAGCTTTGAATGCTACATAGGTTGATCTTATATACTTTTTAAAAATGCAGTTTCATGTACAAATGCTAATTGTATTTCCCATTTAAATGCAGAATGAAATAAATAACCTCATTTTGTCCTCTGCTTCCTCTTTTCTTTATGAGACATTCCTACTCATAATTGCCAATGACCTTCTTTTTAGGATTTTATAGATGAGTTTATATCCTTAACCCAGTTCTGCCTCTTTTACGTCAAACTCTTTCTGACAAGCCAGATTTTTGCTGATTAAGGAAATTGTCCTCTTGTGGCAATTAATTTAAACTTCATGATGAAATTCTGATCAGTGTCAACATAATTTCTGTTGCCTATTTCATATTTTTATTTTAATAAGTTAGGATTGATGTCTTCTAAATTACATTTCATAACTTCTTGTTATTGTCAACCTTTCATCTTATTTTTAAATATATGTTATAACCTTAGCATTGAGGAATCTATCTTACTGTGTACTCACAGCAACCTAGCTTTATCTTTTGTCCACTGTCAGATTCAAAAACAATTCCCCCCACCATAATAATATTTGCTGTCTGTTAAATATTATTTGATTTTTTTTGCAATGTTTGCCATATCCGATGCCTATCAATTCTTTTCTGGAATAAAACATTCATTATGTAATAGTGATAGTGCTACTACTAGAGAATTAGAGATAGTGGTAATAGTAATAGTAGATGTAATAGTAAGAAACTTAAATGTAATTTACAGGCCTTTGGTTCCTGTCATTCCTTCTTCCCAGCAAATCATGCTTTCCCACATATTTCTTACCATCTTAATCTTTTCCCACCTTTGCACTGAAGTCAGCAACTATCAGTATATTTTTATTTACTTTGAAGAGTCTTTTCAGGTTATTTGTATAATTTCTCTATATCTCCATCCATCTTCTGCAGCTCATCTTTTGGCATAAGCTAGAAATATTCTCATGGTGTCCTTGTCCTGCAAATATTTATAATTAGTACCCCCAATAAGTGATGACTATTAAATACCCCATAAAATGCTTGTTTTTACCTTTGGGTGTATAATAAAACTTACTCCATCATCTCCTTTCCTTGCCTCTCCAAGAAATACTTGTGAGATATCCTTCCATATACTTACAACATCTTTCTTCTGTTTTCATTTATAGCAACAATGTCAAGATTGATAAATTCAACTTCTATGTCTATTCAGCCATTGGACAAGCATCTCATATTTTTGCTACCAATAATTAAAATTTTGTGGAAGGTCTGATAACTGCACCCTCTTTCCCCTTTTACATAACTCTGCCACCATCAATACAAAATTGAAAGGGATATTTTAAATTTTCTTTTTTTTTCATGTGTTGCCTTGTGTGGGAGGCCAAATCCTTATGGAAAATCTCTAAGTCCTTATAAACTTTAAGGATCAGTATATATAGAGGCTTGCCTCCGGATAAAACACTCCCATGACTCTTGCCCTAGCTCTGTTTGTTATGGTTTGTTGATTCTAAATTCTTACTCATGCCCAGCCTTGAGACCAGGTGGCTGACTTGGGTAGATAATACTAAGAACTGGGCAGGAAAACCATAGATAGGAAATCTGGCATTAAAACTACTTTCTCATGAGAAAATGAGGATCTTTAGCTGCTTAGATTGTTTATGTTATTAATTAGCGCTTGTAGATCATTTCTCATGGTACAAAGCTCTTTCCTATAGTATATAATCATGTAACACCTGAAAATAAACTAGTCTTATGAGCATCAGTCTCAGACTCGCCCAGCCCAACTTTTCTTTTTCCAGTTCCTCTTCCCCTTTTTCTTTCACCACTCTGTTGTACATTCATGCCAGCTGCTGGCAGCCTTGGTCAAAAAAAAAAAATGTCATCACCTAGTGGTCTGTCTACTGATGATATGCCTCTCTGTATTTAATTAGGTTGTTCCTTGGACAACAGATTCAATCTATTGCTGGAGCCATACTCCAAGCATTTCTTGCCAGAGCTTGCACTCCACTGGCATAACCTTCAAGAACCTAGGTTCACATCTGAGCCATAGTAATGTATTCAAGTAGATCTTTGTGAAGAACATATCTTCATACGTGGGGAGGTGGGGAAGGGAGGATGTTAATATATATGCTTCTAAGTTCAATTTATTTCAATACTTAGTTTTCATGGCTGTCATAACTGAAAGATCTCTGCACAAATCATTGTTTATTTTTCAATCCTACCAATTATACCAAGGTTTTTGTTGAAATTTACCTGTTTTATATTTAACAAATTGGTTCAAAACCTCCAAAATTTTTCATTTCTATGATTTTTAAACAAATAAGACAATTGTATGTACAAAGAACTACTAAACAACCAACTCATATTTTTTAAAACTTATGCAGAAATGTAAGATAACAGCATGGCACAGTGAAAAACAGTGTCATGAATATTAAAGGTCAGAATGAGCGTAAGCTAGCAAAGAAAGTTTGGGACAGCAAAAAGGGTGAGTGACATGTTTAAAGCTCTATTGGAGAAATAAGTAAAACTAGAGAAGGGATTTTGGCCTATGTTAAGGCCTAAGAAGATTATAGGTAACCCTGCATTAACCCTGGTCAGACCTAATCTATACTTCTCTATTCAGTTTCGGATGTCACTTTAGAAAGAACCTTCATACACTGTAGTGCATTATAACTTTATGGTGCATCCTTTTATACATACAAAGCATTTATCCATTTGGAACTTATCTTGGTGTATAAGATGTTGATCTAAACCTAATTCCTACCAAACTACATTCCAGTTTTTCCGAACTTCTTTGTCAAATAATATATCCTTGCCCCAGAAGTTGGGATTTTTAGATTTATGAAACACTATACTTAATTACCTTTGTTTCTGTATATTGTGTGCTCCAACTGTTTGACTCATCAACTTCTCAATGCTTTAACCTACCAATTATTTTTACTAATCATCATTTTGTAAAATAGTTTGAGATCTGCTCCTACTGGGCCCTCTTACTTTCCACTGTTTTTTTTTTTCATTTTTCCCTTGACATTCTTGACCTTTCTTTCCTCCCAATAAATTTGTTAATATTTTTGAAGCTCTATAATGTAATCGTTTCATAGTTCAAATGCTATCTTTGGACATATAAATTAACTTAGGTATATTGTCATTTTTATTATATCAGCACAGTCCAACTGCAAGCAGTTAATTGCCCTTCAATTATTCAGGGTAATATGTCTGTAAAGAATATGTTGTGATCATATTTGTTTAGTTTCTGTGTGTACCATCGTAAGTGGATTACTAAGTGTTTTATACATTGTTTAGTTATTTTCAATGGAATTTCTCTTTTTGACTCTTCCTGCTGGGTTTTCTTGATAATGCTTTTTAAAACCTAATAATTTGTGGAGGTTGATTTTTCTAACCTATTACTTTGCTAAAAATGCAGTTAATTTTTCTATTGACTCCTTAGACTTCTCTAAGTACACCAGCATCTCATCTGTGAAAAGTGATCCTCTTACTTCCTCTTTGTCTATGCTTCTTCCCTCAAATCATTTTTGTCTTATGATCACTATATCTAGCATTTCTAGCATGATGTCAAAAAACAGTCATGAAAATGTGTACCCATTGTGTGGGCAACAATTGAGTCAATCAATCCCTCGATCTTCTTAAAGTAGCTAACAAAGGTGCTACACCCTGATACTTTAACCAGGTGAAAACAATTATATTGGTTCAATTAATTAAGTTACTTAGCCTAGGTATGAAAAATCATAGATCATTTTAAAAAAAACAATTGAAAACCATTGGATGAAATAGACTGATTGCGCATGATGTATATCTGGATTAGTTGAGGAGACTTGGTTATGCCCTGTGGGGTATAACTTGCATTCAGTAGAATATCTGGCATGTTAATGGTGGATACCATTGAAACCAAACTGCTGATAAAGAATCAACTGGGCTGAGGGTAGAAGGAGAAGAATCCTGACCTCAAGTTTCAATCCCACTTTTACCCCTGTTTAATGTAGTATGACTTTGCAGACTTCAGAGGTAATTCAGACTTTTCATCATTGTCCTAGAAGTGTTCCCAGAATAGTGACTGGTAAAAACATGGGAAGTCAACCATAAACTAGACACACTAAGGAAAGGAAACCTTGAGACTCTATAAGGAGCCAAAAAAAAAAAGCTGCACTGTATCTATGGGAAAATTCATGAGTATTCCTTAAAGGAGAGAAAAGGACTTCTAGGAACAAAAGATATGATATAATCTTGTTGCCACATGTGCTCTCTAAGACTGAGTCTACTTTTCTCTGACCTCTGTATTTACTGGTGGGAAACTGTCACATTTTTTTTTTGGCATAGAGAAATATTTTGTACCAGTAGCATTTAATAAATATCCCCCTTCTAAAGGCCAAATAATTATAGCTAATTAATTGATATATAATGATAATCATTGAGGAAAGCATGCTAGTAAGGGTTTATGACATACTACATTAGAAATTGATATCCAACCCTTCTGGATCCCCTAGAATCCTAAAAGAGACATAGAAGATACCCTTGGCAAACTCAGCTTTCCAATGAAGCAATCAAGTTAGTTTTAGACCATGTGCTATACTTGTTTTATTCTTGAACTTACTGAATTATTGAATAATGTAAGGTCTGGAATTCCCCTGGCTGGGGAAAACCTGTACCTCTCCCATAACTATGGGATTAGTTTGATACCAAAGAAAGAGGCCAAGGGGCTCCAGATTGATTATAGGAATTTAATCAATCATTATGAATACTTACAAACAGGGGCAATCTGGGGCAACTGCCAGACAATTCAATGGATCCCTGAAAAAAATCCCCAAAAATTCCGATGTTAATTGCAGAAATCAGACAAAAGGAAAAGGATCCACAGGGAGCTTCACTTCAGATCGGTGGATTTTTTTTTCTGCTTAGTTAATGTTTTGGCTAATATTTTACTTTATACTTAGTATTGAACTTGGTTCCCAGACATCCACGAGTTTACTCAGCACTGTTGGATAAATGGCCAAGCCCTCTAGGTTGGGTGTTGGTCACAATACCTAAGTTACAACTCAGTGTCTGAGTTATGATTCAGTAAATAAGTTATTATTGTTAACAAGTCACCATGTCTGGACTTCCATCTGTTACGGAATTTAAGTTAATGGCTTTCACTTCTTACTGTGTATTATGGCATTTTCCCAATAGGAACCCCACAAATAGTTTGGGGACATTGCTTTATGAGATTAATATTTGTTTCAGAAACTAAAATTAAAGAACTATTTTAGAGACCATTATTTCTCCACTTTATAGTCCTTTCCAAATAAGTCTTCAGGAATTCAATCAATAGTTCCTACAATACAAAAAAGGAAAAAAAAGACCATAGGTCCAGTGTTTGATATATAGAATTCAAAAGAATCTACCAACCTTATTTTAAGCATGAATTTCAACTTCTTGGATTTCTAAGAAGCCTTTATCAAGTATAAAGTAAGACAATTTGATTTTAAACTTTTCTTCCTCTACTTCTATACTGTAAAGCTTGTGGTAAATGTCATATGCCTCTACTTCGGCAGGGTGGTTTAGTTTTAGATTCCCAGTGAAGTGTTATTTTTATAAAATTTTGACTTCCAAATTTTTCTCCCTCCATCACTTCCCATACACCCTCCCCAAGACAGTAAGCCATCTGATATAGGTTATCTATGTGAAATCATGTTAAATATATTTCCACATTAATCATGTTGTGAAAGAAACAGAGCAAAAGGAAAAAAAAAACCAGGAAAAAAAAACAAAGAAAGTGAAAATAGTATGCTTTGATCTGCATTCAGATCCATCAGTTCTTTCTCTGGAAGTGAATAGAATTTTCCATCTGAGTCTTTTGAATTGTCTTGGATCATTGCATTTCTGAGAGGAGCTAAGTCTATCATAGTTGATAACCACACAATGTTGTTCTAACTGTGTACAGTGTTCTTCTGGTTGTGCTCACTTCATTCAGCATCTGTTCATACAAGTCTTTACAGGTTTTTCTGAAACCATTATGCTCATCATTTCTTAATAGCATAATAGTATTCCATTACATTCATATACCACAATTTGTTCAGTCATTCCCCAATTGATGGGCCTCCCTCAATTTCCAATTCTTTGCCACCACAAAAAGAGCTGCCATAAATATTTTTTTACACTTAGGTCTTTTTCCCTTTTTAATTTTTTTTAAAATTTACAGAATAAAACAAGCATCTCCATAACATAATACAATATAAAAAAAAAGATTGCATGCAAGTCTACTATACACAAATTGCTATTCCTTTCAAATATACAACAAAATTATCACGTAAAATTCCTTTTTTTCTTCCCTTACCTCACTGAACCCTAGAGATCACTACCATTAGATCCAAATAGAGGTGTGTGTGTATGTCTGTGTGTAGAATTATTCTATACATACTTCTATGTGTCACTTCTTTCCCTGGATACAGATAGCATCTTTCTTCATATGTCCTTTACAGTCAATTTAGGTATTTATAATAATCAAATAACGTATTCACTCAAAGTTGTTCTTAAAACAATATTGCTATTAATGTATACAATGTTCTTTTGGTTCTGCTCATTTCACTGTTCATTACTTCATGCAAGTATTTCCCTGTTTTTCTAAGATCATCGAGCTAATCATTTCTTGTAGCACAGTAGTATTCCATCGCAATCATATACCACAACTTGGTTAGCCATTCTCCAGTTGATAAGCAACCCTGCAATTTCCAGCTCTTTGCCACCACAAACAGAGCTGCTGTAAACATTTTAGAATACATATAGCTTATTTTCCTTTTCCCTTAATTATCTTTGTAAATAGACCAATTAGTGGTATTGCTGGGTCAAAGGGTATGGGTAGTTTAATAAGTCTTCGGGCATAATTCCAGATTTATCTCCAAAATGATTGGATCATTTCACAATTCAACCAACAATGAACATGTCCTAATTTTTCTATATCTCCTCCAACATTTGTCACTTTCTCCTTCAAACATTTTAGCCAATCTGGCAGGTGTAAAATAACATTTCAAGGTTGTTTTAATTTGCATTTCTCTAATCAATAATGATTTAGAGCATTTTTCATATGACTAGAAATTGTTTTGATTTCTTCATTGGAAAAATGCCTGTTGCTATCCTCTGACCATTTATCAATTGGGAAGTTCTTTATAAATTTTAGATACAAGACCTTTATCTGATAAACTGTCTGTAAAAATATTTTTCCCAATTTTCTGTTTTCCTTCTGATCTTGACTATGTTTGTTTAATTTGTACAAAAACTTTTTAATTTAATGTAATCAAAATTATCCATTTTACACCTAATTTTGCTATCTTTTATTTATTCATAAATTGTTCTCTTGTCGATAAGTCTGATAAATAGTATGTTTTATGTTCTAACTTTCTTATAAAAATCTCTCTTTATGTCTAGGTCATGTATTCATTTTGACCTTATCTTGGTAAATGGAGTAAGATATTGGTTTATGCCCAGTTATTTTGACTATTTTCCTACTTCCCCTCTCTTTTCACCCTATCTCTGTTATCTTATCTTCTCCCCTTTCCTTTTGTTCCTTATTTTACCCATGCCTCTAAAAGTCCCTCCATTCTCTATTGTTATCTTATCTATTCATCCCACTCTCCTAATTTTAATCTATAAACCCCACTAAAAGTCCCTCCTTTACCATATCCCCCAGTTTTCTCACATCTCTAAAAGTTTAGAACACTTCTAAAACTCTTCAGATATAGATATAGATATATACATATATATTATTTCTTTAACCCAGATGAAAGTAAGTAAGATTCCAATATTACCTGCCAGGTTTTGTGAAATCCTGATTGTTTGTCTGCACTATTTAAATTGTTTTTTATTCCTTGTTGCTTGCAATATTTTCCCTTTAACCTGGCAGTTTTGAAACTTGGCTATGACATTCCTGTAAATTTTCTTCCTAGAATCTCTTCCAGGTGGTAATCCATGGTGATCTTTTTCTACTTTACCTTCTTGTTCTAGAACTTCCAGGCAAATTTTCTTAATAATTTCGTATTATATTCTATCCAGATTCTTTTTTATCATCACTTTCAGGTAATCCAGCAATTCTTATATTGTTTCTCTTTGATCTTTTGTCCAGATCAGTTGTTTTTCTAATGAGATATTTCAGATCCTCTTCTTTATTTTTCTAGTTTTGTGACATCTTGATGTCTTATAATGTCTTTCTATTCCACTTGACAGATTCTAGTGTTCAAAGAGTTATTTTCTTCCTGAAGATTTTGTATCTCTTTTTCTAATTGGTTAGCTTTCTTTTCATAATTTTCTTGAATTGCTTTTTATTCTAATTTTTCCTCATTTTCTCTTATTTTACTTTTTTTTTTACTTTTTCCTTTTTTATGATCTCTTTGGGATAAAGACCTAGTAGTGGTATTGCTGGATCAAAGAGTATGCACACTTTGATTGTCCTTTGGGCATAGTTACAAATTGCTTACTAGAATGGTTGGGTCAGTTCACAACTCCACCAACAATGATTGGTGTCCCAATTTTCCCATATCTTCTCCAATATTTATCATTTCCTTTTCTGTCATATTGGCCAATCTGACAGGTATGAGGTGGTGCCTCAGAATTGTTTTAATTTACATTTATCTAATGAATAGTGATTTAGAACATTTTTTCACATAAATTGTTTTCATTTCTTCATTGGAAAACTTCCTTTTCACATTCTTTGACCATTTATCAGTTGGGGAATGACTTGTATTCCTATAAATTTGATTCATTTCTCTATATATGTGAGAAATGAGGCCTTTATAAGAAATACTTTTTGTAAAAATAATTTCCCTGCTTTCTGCTTTCCTTCTAATCTTAGTTGCATTGGATTTATTTTTGCAAAAACTTTTTAATTTAATGTAATCAAAATTATCCATTTTGTATTTCATATTATTCTCTATATCTTATTTGGAAATAAATATTTCCCTTCTCCATAGATCTTATAGGTAAGCTGTTCTTTGCTATCCCAATTTGCTTATGATAGCTCTCCTTATGTCTAAATCATGTACCCATTTTGACCTTATCTTGGTCTAGCTATGCCATATGTATACCTAGTTTCTGCATGACTATTTTGCAGTTTTCCCAGAAGTTTTCGTCAAATAGTAAGTTCTTATTGCATAAACTGGAGTCTTTGGGTTTATAAAATGGTAGATTACTAGTCATTTACTATTGTGCCTTTTGTACCTAATCTATGTCATTGATCCACCACTCTACTTCTTAGCCAGTACCAAATATTTTTATTATTGCTGCTTTATAATACAGTTTCAGATTTATTATGGCTAAGCCACCTTCCCTTGTATTTTTCCTTTAATTCCCTTGATATTCTTGACTGTTTGTTCTTCCAGATGAATTTTGTTGTTATTTTTTTCTAGCTCTATCAAATAATTTGTGGTTGTTTGGCATGGCACTGATTACATAAATTAATTTAATTAGAATGAGTGCTATATTTTGTAAAAAAACAAAAGTTTTTTTTCTGTATCTATTGAGATAATCATATGATTTCTGTTGGTTTTTTATTAATATGATCAATTATGCTGATAGTTTTCCAAATATTGAACCAGCCCTGCATTCCTGGTATAAATCCCACCTGTTCATATCCTGAAGATAAATTGCTGTGATCTCTTTGCTAATATTTTATTTAAAATTTTTGCATCACTATTCATTAGGGAAATTGGTCTATAACTTTCTTTCTATGTTTTGAATCTTCCTAGCACTATATTTTGTAATTAAAGGAATTTAGTAGGATTCCTTCTTCATCTATTTTTCCAAATATTTTATATAGTATTAGAATTCATTGTTCTTTAAATGTTTGGTAGAATTCACTTGTAAATATATCTGGCCCTGGAGATTTTTTTTTCTTAGATACTTCATTGATGACTTGTTTAGTTTATTTTTTTCTAAAATAGGGTTATTTAATTATTTTAATTTCCTCTTCTGTTAATTTGGGCAGTTTGTATTTTTTGTAAATGTTCATCCATTTCAATTAGATTGCCAGATTTATTGGCATTCAATTGGGCACAATACCTCCTAATTATTGCTTTAATTTCCTCTTCATTGGTGGTGAGTTCAGCCTTTTCATTTTTGATACTGGTAATTTGGTTTTCCTCTTTCTTTTTTTTTTAAATCAAACTAACCATGGGTTTTTCATAAAAACTAATAAATAATTTTATTTATTAGTTCATTAGTTTTCTTACTTTCAATTTTATTAATCTCACCTTTGATTTTCAGGATTTCTAATTTGGTGTTTAATAGGGTATTTTGAATTTGTTCTTTCTCTAGCCTTTTTGTTGTATGCCCGGCTCATTTATCTGCTCTTTCTCTTATCAATGTAAGCATTTAGAGATATAAAATTTCTCCTAAGTACTGTTTTTGCTGCATCCCATAAATTTTAGTATGTTGTGTCATTATTGTCATTGTCTTTAAGGAAACCATTGATTATTTCTGTGATTTGTTGCCTGACCCATTCATTCTTTAGAATTAGATTATTTAGTTTCCAATTAACTTTTAAGCTTTCCATGACCCCTTATTACATGTAATTTTTATTGCATCATGATCTGAAAAGGACACACTTAACATTTTTGCCTTTCTGCATTTGCTTGTGAGGTTTTTATGACTTAATACATGGTAAGCTTTTGTGTAGGTGCAATGTACTGCTGAGAAAAAAGTTTTATTCGTTTCTATCCCCATTCAGTTTTCTATGGAGGTCTATCATATCTAACTTTTCTAAAATTCTATTCACTTCCTTAACTTCTTTCTTGTTTATTTTGTGCTTAAATTTTTCTAGTTCTGAGAGGGGGAGGTTGAGGTTCCCCACTAGTATGGTTTTACTGTCAATTTCCTTCTATAACTTCTTTAACTTCTTTAGAAATTTCGATGCTATACCCTTTGGTACATATATATATATATTTTTTAGTATTGATATTACTTCATTGTCTGTGGTACCTTTTAGCCTTTCCTTGTCTCTTTTAATTAGATCTATTTTACTTTTGCTTTGTCTGAGATCATGATTGCTACACCTGCTTTTTTTTTTACTTCAGCTGAAGCATAATATATTCTGCTCCTACTTTTACCTTTACTTTCTGTGTGTCTCTTTATTTCAAATGTGTTTCTTGTAAACAACATTTTGTAAGATTCTGGGTTTCGATCCACTCTGCTGTCTGCTTCCATTTTGGGGGGGGTGGGGCAGGCAATGGGGCTAATGACTTGCCCAGGGTCACACAGCTAGTAAGTGTCAAGTGACTGAGGACAAATTTGAACTCAGGTCCTCCTGACTCCAGGGCTGGTGCTCTATCCATTGCACCACCTAGCTGCCCTAAGTCTGCTTCCATTTTATGGGGCAGTTCATCCCATTTGTATTCACAGTTATGATTATTAACTATGTATTTCCTTCCGTCCTATTTTTCCCCTGTTTATACTTTTTTCTCTCTCTCCTCTCACCCTGTCCTTCCTCACCAGTATTTTGCTTCTGTCTACCACGTCACTCAATCTGCCCTCCCTTCTATCAGGCCGTCCTTTTCTTTTGCTTTCCCCTCCTACTTCCCTATAAGATTTCTATACCCAACTGAGTGTGTATATTACTCCGTCTTTGAGCCAAATCTGATAAGATGAAGGTTCAAACAATGCTGATCCCCTCCCTTCTTTCCCTCTACTAAAATAGGTGTACTGCACCCTCTTCATGTAATATAATTTACTCCATTCTGCCTCCCCTTCCCTCTTCTCCCAGTACAATCCTTTTTTTTTCCAACCACTTTTTTTGTATCATCACATCAAAATCAACTTATATTCTTACTATCTATGTATATTCCATCTAACTGCCCTAATAGAGATAAAGTTCTTAAGAGTTAAAGTATCTTCCTATGTAGGGATGTAAACAGGTTAACTTCATTGAATAACATAGGTTTTTTTTTTCTTTCTTGTTTATCTTTTTTCCTGTTTACTCTTGAGTCTTGTATTTGAAGATAAAATTTTCTGTTTAGCTCTGATCTTTTCATCAGGGAAGTTTCCTGGTCCTCTATTTCATTGACCATCCATGTTTTTTCTCCTGAAAGATTATGCTCAATTTTTCTGGGTAGTTGAACTTTGGTTGTGATCCAAGTTCTTTTGCACTCCAGAATATCATATTGCAAGCCCTCCAGTCCTTTAATGTATAAACTGCTAAGTCCTGTGTGATCCTGACTACGGCTCCTTGATATGTGAATTGTTTCTTTCTGGCTGCATGTAATATTTTCTCCTTGACCTGATAGTTCTAGAATTTGGCTACAATATTCCTTGGAGTTTTCATTTTGGGATCTCTTTCAAGAGGTAATCAGTGGATTCTATCAGTTACTATTTTACCCTCTGGTTCTAGGATATCAGGGCAGTTTTCCTTGATAATTTCTTGAAAGATGCTGTCCAGGCTCTTTATTTTTATCATGGCTTTCAAGTAGTCCAATAATGCTTAAATTATGTCTCCTGGATCTATTTTCCAGGTCAGCTGCTTTTCCAATGAGATATTTTACATTTTCTTCTATTTTTTCATTCTCATGATTTAGTCTGACTGATTCTTGATGTCTTATACAGTCATTAGCTTCCAGTTGCCCAATTCTAATTTTTAAGGAATTATTTTCTTCGGTTAGCTTTTGTACTTCCTTTTCCATTTAGCCAATTCTGCTTTATAAGGAGTTATTTTCTTCAATTTTTATGCTCCGTTTTCTAAGCTGTTGACTCTTTTTCTCATTATTCTCCTGCATGACTCTCATTTATTTTCCCAATTTTTCCTCTAGCTCTCTTTGGGCTTGAGACCAATTCACATTCCCCTTTAAGGCTTCACATGTAGGCATGTTGACATTGTTGTCCTCTTCTGAATTTGTATTTTGATTTTCCCCATTGCCATAGTAGCTTTCTATGGTCAGAGCTTTTTTGTTTGTTTTTTGCTCATTTTGCAGCCTATTTTGTGACTTTTGAAAGGTCAGCCCTGCTCCTGGGGTGCAGGGGTACTGTCCCAAGCTTCTTTTGTTTGGAGCAAGGGGCCTGGCCACTGGCTTTCTGTGCAGGTGGCTCTAGGTGTTGTGACTTGCCCACCTGTTTGCTAGGGGTTCCAGGGATGGCAGTTTGCCTGCTGCACTGGGCTGGAAGCCTCATGGCTAATCTGCTGTGCCACTGGCCTGCTAAGCCAGGACTGCAGAGCCTTAGTTGCTAATCTGTGCTGTGGCAAAGAGCCTCCCATTGGCTTGCCCAGATCCTGCCTGCACTACATTGCACTGCCCTTTTACCTAAGTGAGACAGACCTACCCTACAATTCTCCTAAGTTATCTTGGGTTAGAAAATTGTTTCATCCCATCTTTTTGTGGGTTCTGTCATTCTAGAATTCATTTAGAGGTGTTTCCAGGAAAACTAGGGAGAATTTAGGCAACTTCCTGGTTTTTCTTGGCCATCTTGGCTCCTCCTCCTAGGGTGTTGCTATTGAGCAAACCCTAGTTCCTAAACTATAAGTCCTGGGTTTTTTATTCCCAATTCAATTCTCATACCTGTTGGGAGATCTAGAACTGAGTCTATTTCCATCTAGTCCAACCCTATTACATCCTTATTCTAAGAAACCACAAGATTGCTTTCATGACTAACTTTGAGCTTTCAGTCTACTAAACTTACCTATTAATGTGACATTAAAAGAATATTCAGAAATAGGTCATTTCACTTAGTAATTTCCATTTCACCTGTCCATGATAATAGGTAAATAACAGTTTAATGGAAAGGTAAAGAAAAGGAAGAAATTAAGAACAGACAATCCTCTGAATAATTACTTAATAAATAATAGAATGTTGGCTACTGACCTCAAAGTTCCCTATCATGTCTAAATCAATATTGTTATATTATAAGAAACATCCCATTGTCTTTTATCCTGAAAATATAAACTTTTATGATGTTATAAACTTATTTGTTCTTTCTCTTTCTAGAAGTTGATGGTGTTCCAGTATCTGCGATTTCAGGACCTTTCTCAACAGAGGATATAGCAAGCAGTTGTATCCCTGGTTCACCTTCAAAAGAACCCATTTTGTGGATTGTCTCATATGCTCTTATGAGTTTGTGTGGAATTATCTTCCTCATATTAATCTCACTGATGTTTCCATTCTGTTGTCTGCATTCCTCTCATGATCCTAATTTAGTCAATGATGAATCATGTCTAGTACAGCATCGCTGGAAATAACCATCTTGATCCAGACCCAAGGAATTTGGGAGTCTACTATTAACAGTTTAAGTGAAAAATGAAACAACAAGGACTACAAGCCAACGTTTTCTCCTATATACATTATAGTGTCAAATCATTGGGTTGTTTGTTTTTTGTGCTTTTTTTTTGCTGTATGCCATCCAGATTCCTATGTCTTGAGCCTTCATTTTAAAGTTTCCAATCCTCAAGGGAGGAAAAACTATCCTAAACTAAAATACTGTAATTGTATGTGACTGATTATTCTGTGTAATACTGGATGCCAGAACCTAATGACATGCTTAAAAATGAAAAATAATAATAAGTTCTCTTATACCTCAAAATCGCTTCCAAAATAGAGAATATATCTTCAGATTTCATCTATGAAAGTAAAATAAGAATTTTTTCTTTACTTATATTTATTAGTGATTTTCTTCAATTTTAACATATCTTAGTGTAATGTAAAGATTGATCTTATGATGGCAAGAAAAACTATATGAGTTTACTGAACCTGCTATTCTCTCCATTTTTATAAGTTCACAATAGGCATTTTTATGGCCCTTCTGTATAACTTGGACAAGAATTCTAAAATGCTTAGTTACGTTGTTACCATCACTTGACAACCTTTACTTGTCTGTGTTTTTTAGGATGGTGAGGAACCCTCTTGTCAGTATCACATATACCACATGAATAGAGTTTCTAAACTCTCAATTGTGCCTGCTAGAATACTTCTAAACCAGTCATCATTAAAGACATTTATATTCATTCACATAAAAACATAAAAGACCCTCTTTGTTTCATCTGCTTTTGTTGAGGTATTTCCCTTTTCACAGGCCATCAGAACTGCAGTAACTTTTCATATTTAGATTTCACCTTAATGGGTAAATTCAGTTTCACCTTTTGGCATGGATAGCAGATATTTATGACTAGATTTCAGTGGACTTAGAAGAGAAAGGTGAAAATGAATCAAAGGACAATTTTATCCAGCTTTTAAAACTGTGGAAGTACTACTTCCTGTGCTCAGATACCTCTACATCTATACATGAGGCTTATGCTTTATTATATCTAAGGTATAATGATTCTAGCTTAGCTTGAAATACAATATTCTCTCACTTTGGGGATATTCAATTTTTAGGCAATAAGAAATGGATAGAACTGATATTTTATATGTAACAGGTCTCTTCTTTAAATAGGTAGGAATTGGGAAAATTCTCAACTGCTATTTATTCAATCCTTAGATATGGAGCTGATGGACTTATAAAATATTATGTAATTAGGATTTTGAGTGTTTGAAATAATTGATTTTCAACATTTCCCCTTGCCCCTTCTCTTCGTGTTATGTTATGTCCAGTTATCATTGTCAGCCAAGTGGATATTCTCTGTAATCACTCTGATCCCATGTAAAGTTCCATGTAAATATTTATTTCCTCTGGCCAGAATTTCTTTTGCAGTTATAATAATTCTTATCAACAATCCATACCTTCAACATACCAAGCAATTTCTCACTGACTTGAATGTTATTTCTACATTTTATTTTTTTTGTTTGTTTGTTTGTTTGGTGAGGCAATTGGGGTTAAGTGACTTGCCCAGAGTCACAAGCTAGTGTTATGTGTCTGAAGTCATATTTGAACTCAGGTCTCTTGACTCTAGGGCCAGCGCTCTATCTACTGTGCCACCTAGCTGCCCCTATTTCTACATTTTATGTCTTCACTGATGGAGATCATTCCTGGTGAGGAAACTCCCCACACCAATGCAAATCAGCAATTGTTCTGCAACTTTTAGCTACTTACCTGGGTTGCTAAAAATCTTACTAGACTTGCCTAGGTTTTCATTCAGTCATTACGAATCAGAGGCAGGACTTGAACTTCCAGACTGAGGCAAGTTCTCTGTCTTCTAGATGACCCTGAATGCTCCACTTCTATATGATGATATATATGACCATACAGAACAGCTACCTTAGCCCAGAAGCCTTATTGATATACTGAAGATAGCTCTATTAGATGTGTGTGTGTGTGTTGTGTGTGTATGTATACAGAGAGAGAGAGTGCTCCATTAGCTCTAATTTCTATAAGCAATCGATCAACAACTATTTTTAAAGCACGTAATATGTGCTAGGCATTTCCCTAGACAGCAAAAATGAAACAATCCCTCCTCACAAATAGTTCAGTGAACTCTGTGTTTGGAAAGAGTAAATTCATATTAATTGTAATATAGGCTGGCTACCCAATCCATAAGCTACCTTTTTATCCTCCCCCCCATATAATGTTTTCCTTTTCCTTTTTCTTTTTCTTTTTGGAAAGACGGTGTTATATAGTAAGTATCTAGCTTTGAAGTCAGAAAAAAAAAGTGTTCAAGTATGTAACACATAGTAACTCTGAGACCCTAGGCAAATCGCATAAAACTCTTACTGCCCCAGTAAGTTTTCTAAGACTATATACATTGCAGGATAGTTGCCAGTCCCCATGGTTAAAGGCAGTTTCCTCACCAAACCATCCCCAATTAATTAAATATTTGGCCTAGACAAAAAAAAAAAAGCAAAGAGTTTTATTTAGAGATGAGATGGGGAATATGGCAACTTGCTATTGGAGGAGACTGTGAAATAGGAATTCTAATAAGTCTAAACCCATCATTTTAGTCATAATCCATGTCCAGAAATAATACTTGAGGAAGCCAGTGCCTTTTTTGTCAGTGATATTCCTTGCCACACTTAGCTTTTATTAGTCAATTTTTTAGAGTTCTTCGAACAGGGTATTAGACCCAGAATCTGTAGGAAGTATCCTTTCTTCTTTGCTACTGAAATGTAAATGCCTTTGAAATAATAATAAAAAAAAAAGCCATGACCTGATTAGTTTTACTGTGTATTTCTTTATCAAGATTTATTTTATTTTGTTGGTGCTTAATGCTATTAAAGCAAAATAACTTCTTAGTACCTTAATATACACTACACACTATTTCAATGAAATTGCATTAGTATTCTGTGTTCCACAGTAAACTCCTCTTGTTTACCTTTCATTTAGAATGTCATGATATTTTCACAGAAATATCTGAATTATATAAGTGTAATGGGGACTTGGAATCATACTCACATCACCTAATGTGGAGGTAACTTGCTTTTGGGAGAAGACATCCTATATTTCCCTCCTACAGAGGAGGCAACAGTCTCTTTCTATTGGCTGCTTAGCCAGAACAGATTTCATTTTTAAAAACCACTAGACTGGAACATTCACTGTCTTTCCAATATACTCTTTGCAAGATTCTAGTGAGGGCTACAAAAAGTGGAAGTCATCCACACCACAGGTGCCATAAACCTGGTGGGAGTTGGGGAAGGGGAAAGGACTTCCTTCCCCTGCCCTCCCTTTTGGCCCCATGGCTCTGAGATTTCGGGATTCCAGGTGGGACAATATAAGCAGCCAGTCTACCAAAAATGCGATGACAAATTACACAGGGCAAAATTTCCTTTATATACCTTATAAATGGAATACACACACACACACACACACATAAACGTACACCTACCTTACAAATGGAATCCAAACTTTGAGGAAAAATGATTTCTGCAAAAAGAAAGCAAAACAATGCAAAAAGCTACTGGCAATGCTAACTTCATTAGGCTAACAAATTTATACTTTAGAATGGCAAAAATTCAATTAAGGTTGCTTTGGCAACAATGAAAAAGAATGCTTCAAAGTGTTATAAAGTTTTATTGATCTGATTTATTTAAATTGCAAACATGTTTAGATCACCCCCATTCTGTGAGAATTCTCCTTTACAAAGTAAAACGATTAAGCAAAATTTCATTTCATCTGAAAGTGCACGCAATATCCCACATCTATGGCACCCTGCTCTTCCATCTCTCTATTTTTAAAGTGTTTTTGTTTTAATTAGCAGAAACCTGCTTTCTCTCCCTCTTACCACCCATCTCATTGGGGGAAAAAAAGAGAAAAGAAAAGCAAAATCCTTGCAACAAATATATATATAGTCAGACAAAACAAATCCCCTCATTGTTTACATACAAATATATATGCATATATGTATGTATACATACGTGTGTATATACATACATTTTTTAGAGAGAGCTATATAATAATTATCCTATAAATTTATATATAATTGTTATGATTGAAAATTAAGGTAAACTGAGAAATAATGGTCTGAGCATGATCAATTTATTGATTAGGCTAGCAATAACCAAGAAATTGGGTGTATGGCCTCTCATTAATCAAAGACCTCAAAGTAGGGTTCACTAGCCTTCATAAAGTTTTGGAAAGTACAGAGTTGGGTAGGTGGAGAAGATAATGCAATTGGTTATATGGTAGACAGCAACATGATTGGTTACATCAAGAAAACCAGACTAACACCCATGTGGGGTTAGTAACCACCCCTCTCCAACAATTAAGAAATGTTTATTGTTTTATGGGACCCATCCACATCTTACAATCTTTGCTAGAAGATCAAAACTACCACACCTGTCTCCTTAGAAAAGATTTAAAACTCCACTATTGCACAAGGACAGGCAAGGGCAAATAATATATCTTTTGGCGATTATACCAAGTTAATTTGTAAATTTAAACTAACTCATAACTAAATTTCTGAGCTTAACTTAAGGACATAAAAGTGGCTTGAGGTAGACGCAGATTCAATTATAAAATTAATGGAGCATAAAATCAAATACATTGTAGAATCAATAAAGTAGAAATCAATGCAGTAGAAATTCAAGGTAATATGAATTTTCATCTTTTTATAACTTCTCTATAATTTACATATAACAGCTATTCTATAATAATAATATATGCATATGTATTACAGAATTTTAAAATTCTGTATCCTGAAATCTATTACTTCTCTGTCAAGAGCTTAATAGTATGTTTCATCACGGTGACTGTATTGAGCATATAGTGCTTATAGCTTTAAAAAACATTTGTTTTTACAATGTTGTTATATAAATTAATCTCCTGGTTCTGCCTTTTTAATTCATCATTTTATATAAAGTCTTCCAATTTATTCATATTTACGTAAATTGTTCTGCTTTTGCTTATTTCTTTCTGTATCAGTTCATCTAAGTTTCAGTTCTCTTTGAAATCATCTATTTCCTCATTTCTTATAGCACAATAGATTGTTGTTCAGATGGTACTATTATTTAACCTTTCCTCAACTGATGATTATCTCTGGTTTCTAGTCTTTTGCCACCACAAAAATAGCTTCTATAAATATTTTTCCATTTATAAGACCATTTCCTAAGTCTTTAATCTCTTTTGACTATAGCATTTGACTGTTTTAGTAACTTTTTTTTTCAAATTGTTCTCCAGAATAGTTGTACCTATTCACAACTCCCCCAACACTTATCATGTTCTGTTTATGTCATCTTTGTCAGTTTAATAGATGTGAGGTGAAATTTGAATGGCTTTAACTTGGACTTCTCTAATGAGTAGTTTTTTGGAGAATTTTTTCATATAGTTGTAAATAGACTAGTTTTCTTCACTGTTTATTTCCTTAGATATGGGTAATGGCTCTCATTTTTATAAATTTGAATCAGTTCCTTGTATATCTTGGGAAGGAGACCTTTACCAGAGAAACTAACTGCTAAGATTTTCTTCCAGTTAATTTTTTTCCCCCTTTTAATCTTGGATTCATTTGTGCAAAACTGTTTAATTTTTTGTAATCAAAATTATCATTCTATCTTTTGTGACTTTTTTATCCCATTTGTTCATGAACTTTTCTGCTATTTGTTGATCTAATATGTAATTTTTTCCATGTTTCTCAAATTTGTTTACGATATAGCCTTTTATATCTAGGTCACTCATGCATTTACAATTTATCTTGTATGTGGTGTGAGACATTGATCTAAACCTAATTTCTTCCATACTGTTGTCCAATTTTCCCAGCTCTTCCTTCCCCCAGTGCCTAGTCTTTGTGTTTGAGTCCTAGTATATGAGATATTTATTTCTGTTCTACTGATCTATTTTTCTATTTTTTTGTCCAGTGCCAAATTGTTTTGAGAATTACTGCTTTATAGTGTAATTTAAGAACTGGAACCACTAGACTTTCTTTGTTCCCACTCTTTTTCATTACTTCCTGAGAGGTTTTTTTTACCTTTTTCCTTTATATGAATTTATCATTTTTTCTAATTCTGTGTAACTCTGTGGTAGGTCGATTGAGATGGCATTGAGTTAATTAAGGTTATATTGCCATTTTATTATTTAGGCTGCCAATCCATTAATATTTTTTCAATTACTTAGATCTATCTTTATGGATCTAAGTAACAGTGGTTTGTAATTGTATTTATATGGTTTTTGTGTATATCTTGGTAGGTAGACTCCCAAGAATTTTATACATTTTATAGTTACTGCATTTATGTACATATATAATAAAATATTTATTTTAAATGGAATTTCTCTTTATATTTCTTCCTGTAAGTTTTATTGATATTATACAATTTGCAGATTTGTTTTATATCTCTCAAATTAACTAAAATTTTTAATACTTTTCCATTGACTCTAGGGTTCTTTAAATACACCATTACATCATCTGCAAAAAGTGATTAGTTTCTTCTTTACCTATGTTTGTTGAATTTCTTTTTCTTGCCATTGCTATAGCCAGAATTTTTAATGCTATACCAGTTAGAAGTGGCAACAATGGACCTATCTGTTTACGCTTGATTTTATTGGAAAAGATTTTAGTTTATCTCTATTACATAATAGTAGCTCTTGATGAGAATATGTTTGTATGTATGTATATGTACACATTCTCACACACACATGAAACATTATATATATATATATATGTGCATATATACAACTGTATATATGTATATACTATTCATTATTTTGAGGAAAGGTCAATTTTTTCTAGTTTTTTTAATATAAATGAATGTTGTATTTTCTTAAAGAAACTTTTTCTACATCTATTGATGTAATTACATTATTTTTATTTATTTTGTTATTAATCTGGCTAATCAAGCTTGTTGTTTTCCAGTACTGAATCAGCCTTATATTCTTGGTATAAATTTAACATGGTCATAGTATTTTATCTTTGTGATATATTGTTTTAGCTTCTTCTTTAATATTTTAAGTTTTTGCATTTGTTGCCCCATTTTGATAACATGAGACAAAATAACAAAATGTCTTCCTTACTGAATATATCATGCTTTAAATATCTGTAGTACATCCTAATTTGTTTCTTATAAACACCATACAACCAAAAAAATGCTTTTTTTCCAGGCCATTCTAATTTTTATTGTTCTCAAAGTGCTCCATGCAGATTTCTGGTTATTCCAAGGTAAATATTAACACAGTTCTGCAGTGTGATCAATGTTAATAGGTCACAACTCAACTGAGAGTTAGTGAGGGGATGGAAGAATTTAAAATTTCCCTGCTATCTTACAAATGTAAATCCAGCTCAAAGAGTAACTAAAGATCACAGCTCTTCGGTATCTCAGCAACTGTATCATGAAACATTCATCTCGGTAACATTTTGTGCCAATATATCTGGATACCACTACGATATATCAATATTCCTTAGTATCTCAGGAGATGTAAATGATTGTGAAACATGCCAATAATGCCTCAATAGAGAAATTACACTAAGAATCATCTGTTTCTATAATTTATGGTAAATTACCACCTGGAAGTCTGAAATGTTTTCAGTTTGATAAAAGTCAAGGCATATGAAATTAATAGGCCAAAGATTTCTCCCTGTGTCCTGATTGTTTCCCTACTACCTATAAACCACCCCCATGTATCCTCATCCTCAAAAAATCCTCACTTGATTTGTCCATCCCTGATAGTCCTGATAGCTTACATCCCATCTTTCCTTTTTGTGTGTGTGACTAAACTCCTTGAGAATACCATCTCTAATTGCTGCCTCCACTTCCTTTTCTCTCATTCTCTTCTCAACTTTCTGCAGTCTGACTTCAAATCTCATCATTCAACTGAAATTGCTCTCTCCAAAATTATTGATCATCCCTTAATTGTCAAATCCTTCAACACTGTTGATGACTTTCATATTCTCTTCTTTCTAGGTTTTCATGACATTTCTCTTTCCTGGTTCTCCTCCTATCTATCTGACTACTGCTTCTCAGTTTGTTTTGCTAAATATTCATCCCACTCATTCCCACTAACCATAGGTAGACCTTAAGACTCTATCCTGAGCCCTCTTCAACCTCTATGTCATTTTGCTTGGTGATTTCATCAGCTCCCATGGGTTTAGTTATCATCTCTATGATAAAAAAAAAATGCTATATACCTCCAGAGAGACAACTGAGGGCAAAATGAAGCATATTTTCTTTCATTTTCTTTATTTTTCTTGTTTTTATCTGCAACATGACTAATATGGAAATGTATCTCACATGACTTCATATAATTGATATTATATTCCTTGCTTTCTCCATGAGGAGGGACTGGAAGTAGGGAAAGAATTTGGAATTGAAAATACATTATTTTTAAAAAGTGAAAAAAGGGATGCTAGAAAGTCACCTATTTCATTGAAAGTCTATTTGTTTTTTTCTATACCATTATATTATGGTTTTTTTCTGGATAAGTTACTTTTGGTTGTAAGCCCATATCCTTTTTATTCTAGGATATTGTATTCCAAGTTTTCCCCTACTTTATACCAGTGGTTGCTAAGTTTTGTGTGATTCTGACTGTACTCAGTACATATATATGTATGTGTGTATATACACACACACACACACACACACACACACACACACACACACAACACACATATATATATAAATTCCTGGTTGTGCATAGTATTTCTTCTTTGACTTGAGGCTCTGGATTTTAGCTGTAATATTCCTGGGAATTTTAATTTTGGGGGTTGTTTTTGGAGGTGATCAGTCAATTCAAATTCTCTTTTGCCCTCTGGTTCTAAAACATCTGGGCAGTTATCTTCTAACATTTCCTGAAATACAATTACTAAGCTTTTTTTTTTTGGTCATGGTATTTATATAATCCAGTGATTCTTACATTTTCCTTCTCTGTTCTATGAGATTTTACTGTGAGATACCTTATATTTCCTTATTTTTTTTTAGCCTTTTGACTTCCTGTTAATATTTCTTGTTGCCTCATGAAAGCATTGCATTGCATATGGTCCACTCTAATTTTTAAGGAGTTTGTGGCTTGGGAAAAGTTTTATGCCTTTTTTTGTCAAGCTATAAATTCCTTTTCAAATTTTTTCTTTCGCAGCTCTCATTTCTTTTCCATTGTCTTCCTCAAGTGTTCTTGTTCTATTTATTAAAAAAAATTTTGGACTTTCAAAAAAATTCTTGCTCCATCTCTTCCAGGAATTTTAATTGAATCTGTACCCAAGCTGTGTTTTTCCTTTGAGACTTACCTTATAGGTGTTTTGGAGTCATTCTCTTTTATGTTTGCATCTTAAGCTACCCCATCACCACTATAAGCTCTTTATGGTAGAATTCTTTTTTATTTGTTCATTCTTCCAGTCTGTTTCCTGATTTTAGACTTGACATTAGGACTAAGCTCTGCCGCAGTTTGGAAGGAAATGTCCCAGCTAGTCCTGGTGCTGCTTTCATTGGTATTGAGTGTTCTGTTATTCCAGGATCTCAAGGATAGGCTGGGGGCCTCCAAGCTTTCAGTGCTCCCAGCATGGTCTGATCAAGGATAAAATCAGATTGCTGTCCCCATAGTCTGAGTTTCACAAGTTCCTGACCTGGGTTTTTTTTTTTTTCTGAGCAAGAGTCGAATGCTGCTGAACCCATCTCTGTCAACCATCTAAAAGTTCAGCTGATTTCAAGTAACAGAATTTTAGGTTACCTGTTGGTATAGGATTCCTGACCTGTTTATTCTTCTTTAGGCTTCAGACTAGGGTAGATGCTAAGACTGTCTAACATTTAGTCAAGGATCCCTGGAATTCCACACTTGATACTTACCAATAGGTTACTACTTATCCATTAACCACTGTTCTTTGTGTCCTCCCATTCAATCAGGTCTTAATCTACTAAACTGTGGCATCACCCTGCCCATTACTCTTCATCTTTTCCATAAAGATACCACGAGAGACTTAGTTAAATGCCTAGCTAAAAATCAAAGTATTGTGGCTAATAAGAGAAATGTTTATTTCTCTCATATTAATAACCAATTACTATTGGAGAGATCCAGAGGTTTTTACCTTCCTATTTCCTTATTCTCTAGTGGGTCAAATCAGCCTCTGAAGAATATGGCTGATGATGAGATTGGATTTTAACATTCTCCTCAATCTTGTTCAGCTCTCCCACCCTCAAATGAGGAAATGGTTCTGATTAAAGAGTAAAAAGAATCTAATTTAGGTAAATTCCTGTCATCATGTTCTATTCAGAGAAGCTTGGGTAATAGTAGATCCCTCTGTCTAGATTGCTTCAGGCTGGTTAGAGATAAGTAAGAAGGATATAATCAAGGTCACATCCCTATCCCCTCATTAGACTGGGTACACCTCTCATTAAAATATTTGTTCTCTCATTAATTATTAACCAATCAAAGTTGATTGCCACCTGTCAGGAACACCCACTCTTTCAAGCATATATAAATGTCAAGAGGCCTCCAGGAATGGTCTTTTGGTTTACAAGGGACAGCCAAATAACCATTCTTTTATCAATAACTTGCTAGCTATTATTAATAGAATTATTAACCCAGAAACTGTCTCTCAAACTTTTTATATGTCACACTACTAACCTAATCTTAAATTCTCAAGACTGACCACAATCTAAACAGGGTCAGGGTGATCAGATAATAGTGGATGAAAATACAATTAGTAAGATTGATTTCTGGAATAAAATAAGTTCAGTGGAGTCAGCTTAATATAGTGGAGAGAGTCACTAGTACAGTGGATAGAGTCCGAGACTTAGAATTAGAAGAAACCTAGGAACAAATCCCAACTTCTATCCTTTATAATTATATAAGACTAAGCAAATCATTTAACTTCTTTTACCCTAAGTAGAAGAGATGATATGATTGTAATACCTACTTCATAAAGTTGTTGTGAAGAACAATTGAGAGGTATGTGAAGCACTTTCTTTAATACTTTTTCCAATTACATGTAAAAACAATTTTTAACATTCATTTTTTAAAATTTTGACTTCCAAATTCTCTCCCTCCCCTCATCCCTTGCTGAGGTGACAAGCAATTTGATATAGGTTATACATGTGCAGCCATGCACAACATATTTCCATATTAGTCATATGGTGAAAGAAAACAGACCTCCCCAAAAAAATTTTTTTTAAGTTTAAAAAAGTATGCTTCAATCTGCATTCAGACTTCATCAATTCTTTCTCTGGATTGGACAGCATTTTTTCATCTTAAATCCTTCAGAATTGGCTTACATCTTTGTATTGCTGAGAATAGCTAAGTCATTCACATTTGATAATCATACAATGTTGCCATTACTGTGTACAATGTTCTCCTGGTTCTGCTCACTTCATTTTGCATCAGTTCATGTAAGTCTTTCCAGGTATTTCTGAAAACATGCTGCTGATCATTATTCTAGCACAATAATATTCCAACACAATCATACACCACAACTTCTTCAGCCATTCCCCAAATGATGGGCATCCTCTCAATTTCCAATTCTTTGCCTCCACAAAAACAGCTGCTATAAATATTTTTGTACATATAGGTATTTTTTTTAAAAAAAAAACCTCTTTTGGGGGCAGCTAGGTAGAGCAGTGGATAGAGCACCTTCTCTGGATTCAGGAGGATCTGAGTTCAAATCCAGCCTCAGCCACATAAACTTACTAGCTGTGTGACCCTGGGCAAGTCACTTAACCCCATTGCCTAGCCAAAAACAAACAGAAAAAAAAAACTCTTTTGGCTGCAAACCTAGTAGTGTCATTGCTGGGTCAAAGGGTATGCACAATTTTATAGTCCTTTGGTCATAGTTCCAAATTGCTCTCCAGAATGGTTAGATCAGTTCACAATTCCAATAGCACATTAGTGTCCCAATTTTCTTATATCCCCTCCAACATTTGTCATTTTCCTTTTCTGTCATATTAGCCAATCTGATAGGTGTGAGATGATGCCTCAGAGTTGTTTTAATTTGAATTTCTCTAATCAATAGTGACTTAGAACATTTTGTCATATGACTATAGACAGCTTTGATTTCATTATCTGAAAACTGCCTGTTCATATCCTTTGATCATTTACCATTTGGGGATGACTTGAATTCTTACAAATTTGATTCAGTTCTTGATACATTTGAGAAATGAGGTCTTCATCAAAGAAACTTGCTGTAAAAAAAATTTCCCAGTTTTCTGCTTTCCTTCTAATCCTGGCTTCATTGATTTTGTCTGTGCAAAAACTTTTAAATTTAATGCAATCAGGATTATTCTTTTTACATTGAATAATGCCCTCAATCTCTTGTTTGGGCATAAATTCTTCCTTTATACATATATCTGACAGGTAAACTATTTCATACTCCTCTAATTTGCTTGTGGTATTACCCTTTGTGTCTAAATCACACACTCATTTTGAACTTATCTTGGTATATGGTGTGAGATGTTGTTCTATACCAAAGCTTTGCCAAAACGCTTTGTAGTTTTCCCATTTTTGTCAAATAATGAGATTTTGTCCCAAAAGCTTATGTATCATATATTTAACCTACTCCACTGATCAACCACTCTATTTCTTGTTCAGTGCCAGATTATTTTAATGATTACTGCTTTATAATGTAATTTGATATCTGGTACAGCTAGTCCATGTTTCTGTGTGAAGCACTTTCTAAACCATACAATATTGTATGGTTTGGTTTTGGTTTTAGACATGATTTTATTGGTCTAAGAAATACTCAGTGAAGAAATTGCTTCTAATAATGGAAATTAACAACTGTTCTGTAAATTAAAGTCTTAGATAGTTGCTGGGAGCACTGAGGTAAAGTGACTTCCCCAAAGTCATACAGCCCACAGAGCCAGCACTTGAACCCAGGTTTTCCTGACTTCAAAAGCTGAGCACTAATTTACAGTGTCTCTACTGTATGGTTAATATGGCTTATAAAAGTGAGCCATTGCCTCAGTTTTATGCATGGAGTGACAATGATGCCATTGGACTACTATCAGTGAAACATTCGCTTTGAGTTGTTTTTGCATTGGTGGCAATTAGTTTGCTCTGAAATGGCCACAAACTCAGGCCTGATTCCACTTGTGAACACCAGCATGCATTTCCTTTCGGAGGCAAGGTCCTCTAAAGCGTGTGGCCATATGATATGTACTTCATCTGCATTACAGCACTGTTTTAGTTTCTGGAGCCAATCATCTAATGGGAATGAATAAATGCAAGGATAAAAGAGCAGTATTTATTATTCTCACCATAACAGACAGGATAGATGTTGGAGGGGGGTGAGGAAGGAAACAATGTAATTAGAAAACTCTCAAATGGCAATGGAAATTATAGAATTTGTACTTTAAAAGGAAAAAGGAAAAGATCCCTCAACATATTTAAAACTGAACTCATTATCTTTTTCCCTAAACCTGTCCCCCTTCTAAACTTCCCTAAATCTATCAAAGGCATCACTGTCATTCCAGTGTTTCAGGTTTATAAATTCTGAATTATCCTGGAATCCTCACTCTCCTTCATTTTACATATCCGATCTGTTATTAAATCTTGCCTTCAAAACATCTCTTGAACAGGTTTTTATCACTTCTTGCCCATACTCTTGTTATGATCACTTTATTTGGTCTTCCTGCCTCAATTCTCTCCCCATTGCAATCCATCCTACAAACCACTGCCAAAATATTTTTCTTTAAGTCAATTCTGATCACGTAACTTACAAACTCAACCAATTCCAGTAGCTTCCCTGTTGCTTCTAGGATAAAATGCAACCTCTTCTATTTAGGTTTTACAACTTGCTTTCAGTCTAGCTTTCCAGCTTCGTTGGATTCACTCCTTCTCCCACATTCTTCAGTCCAGCAACTCCAGCCTTCTCTCTGTTCCTCACACACAGTATTCCATCTTTCTCCTCGCCTTTGCACTGGCCATTCTCCATGACTGGAATGCATTCCCTCTTTACCTCTGCCTCATAGAGTTCTTTTCCTTCAATGAGAAGAAACTTAGACATCATCTCTACACAAAGACTTTCTTGATTCCTCTAACTACTAGTGCCCTCCCTCTCAAATCACATTGTTTTCAACTACATTCTATATATTTGTATTTATTAACTTTATATTTATTGCTGTATGTATTTTTATATATACTTGTTCTCTCGCCTATTAGATATAAGTTCTAATAAGGATCATTTCATTGTTTCATTCTTTGAGTTGTATCCTCAGTCCGTAGCAGAGTGACTGGCACATAGTAGGCTTCAAAAATCACTGATTACAAACAAGTCTAAGAGTGTACATGTAGTATGACCCATACTACACCAAAGTAATCAGACTTTGCTGTTGATTAGAAACTAAAGACAAAAATGTGTGGAGGAAGAACACTGACCTTGCCCTCCTCAGCCCACAATTTATTCTGGCCCAAATTCATTTTCAGCTAAACTAGAGAAGGTCTTGGAAATATGTAAGCCTGGTACAATCCTAAGTTAAAGAGCTTTTGTTTAAAAAAAAAAGAGTAGTCTCTGCTTTAATATGTGTCAGTAAGGAAAGACCTAAGCTTACTCTGGGGAGATTTGCCTGGCTTTTATTAGCTAGATGTGATCTTTACAACTAACGAATTTTTAGTCTGCCCTTCTCAAGGACAAAATCTAATGGCTATAGCCTAGCATCCTGAAGCTGAAATAGCTTACTTGACCCTCAAGAGATGATCTCAGAAAACAGGAACAGATAGTATGTAATTAATGCATGGCAGAAGTGCTGTTAAGACTGAACCAGATAAAGAGACAGTTTATCAGATAAAGGTCTCATATCTAAAATATATAAAGAACTTTGTCAAATTTATCAGAATACAAGTCATTCCCCAATTAATAAATGGTCAAAGGCTATGAACAGGCAGTTTCCCAGTGAAGAAATGAAAACAATTTACAGTTATATGAAACATGCTCTAAATCATCATTGATTAGAGAAATACAGATTATAACAACCTTGAAATATCATTTTACACCTACCAGATTGGATAAAATGATTGAAGGAGAAAGTGACAAGTGTTGGAGATGTGGAAAAATTGGGTCACTAATTCATTGTTAGTAGAATTGTGAACGGATCCAATGTGAAATTATGCCCAAAAAGTTATTAAACTACCTATGCCCTCTGACCCAGAAATACCACTACTAGGTCTATTTCCAAAAATGATTAGGGAAAAAGGAAAAGAACCTATATGTTCTAAAATGTTTACAGCAGCCCTCTTTATGGCGACAAAGAACTGGAAATTAAAGGGGCACCTATCAATTGGGGAATGGCTAACCAAGTTGTGGTATATGATTGTGATGGAATTCTACTGAGCTTTAAGAAATGATAAGCTCAATGATTTTAGAAAAGCATGGAAACACTTGCATAAAATAATAAAGAATGAAATGAACATAACCAAGAGAACAGTACTGTATACAGTAACAGTAATATTGTTTTAAGAACAACTTTCAGGGGGCAGCTAGGTGGCCCAGTGGATAGAGCACCAGCCCTGGATTCAGGAGGACCTGAGTTCAAATCCAGCCTCAGACACATAACACTTACTAGCTGTGTGACCCTGGGCAAGTCACTTAACCCCATTGCCTAACCAAAAAAAAAAAGAAAAGAAAAGAACAACTTTGAGTGAATAAGTTATTTTGACTATAATAAATACCCAAAATAACTATAAAGGACATATGAAGAAAGACACCATCTGCATCCAGAGAAAGAACCAATAGACACAAATACATAGACTAATTTTACATACATACATACACACACACATACCTATTTGTGTCTAATGGTAGCCATCTATGGGGTAGGGAAGAAAAAAAAGGAAAAAAAGAAATTTATATAATTTTTTTATCTATTTGAAAGGAATAGCAGGTTGTGCATAGCAGATTTGCAGTTTCACGTGCAATCTTTTTTTTTTTTGTACTATGATATGGAAATACTTATTTTACTCCATAAATTAAAAATAATTTTTTTAAAAGACAGAAAGAGATAAATGAAAAGTTCTTCCCAAACTCTAAAGTGTTATTACAATATAAGGTTCTAAAATATTATTATACAGGGTTTGCCAAGTTGGGCAATTTCTGCTTCTCAGTAAGCAAATGAGATTCAACTGACAGCATATGGGAGACTCGGTTGCCACCATTCTAAAGCAGAAGTAAGGCTGAAGACAATCAGAAGGGAGACATTCCACTGAGCAATTTCATGATTCACCCTCCCCATTTCTGATCACCTTTTCCTGCTCTGTCAGACCCAACCCTTCTTCTCCCTCCCTAGGGGTGTGTCAAGAGATAGAGGAGGTCCCTTTCTCTCCACCCCACACCTAGGAAAGAACAGAGTACTGGAACACATCCGGGACAGCGCCAGCCACCCAGGAACACCAGCAGCAGCAGCAGCAGCAGCAGCAGCAACAGCTACAAGAGAAAGTCTTGGAGCTGCTCACAGGACAGCAGTTAGACACGACCCTAGAAGATGGGATCAGGGTTTATTAGTGAGTGTGAGTCTCCTTATAATTTTTTCTCCCCCTCAACATTGCTTCCTCTCCTGCCAAATGGAAGAGCAAAAAAAGAGGAGGGAAGGGGAAGAGAGAAGAAAGGAGAGCAAGAGGAATAGAGGAGAGGAAGGGGCACAGAAAAGAGAATGGAATCAGAGAGGGAAAGGGAATAGGGGAGGGAGGGAGAGGGGGAGGAGGAGGAGGAAAGAGAAAGAAAAGCTACAGCTAGAGAAAAGGAAGAAGAGGAGGGGACAGAAGTATAAGAAGAGAGAGCTGGACAGAGGGTAGATAAGCTGGTTGGGCTGCTCCCATACTGGGGAGAAACCTTCCCTCTTCCCTTTCCACTTCCAAACCCACTCTCAGAAAGGAGATGATGGTAGATAGAAGTTGGGAATTGTGATGTTTAAACTACATGGCCTTGTATTTTATGCATGGTTGATGTAACTTAGGAAGGGAGGGGGAAGAGAGAAGGGAGTAGTGAAAGATGTCAGAGTAGGTTAGCATTTTCTATGCCCTAACAAGACAAAAATATTATTTATGTATTCCTTCACACCCTTTTGTCTTTTCCATTTTAATGGTTGAATATTGTCTCCCTACCCCTAGCAGGAATGGCAGATAGAACAACGATGAGGGAAGACAAACAGTGACAATCTTTTAGCAAGAATAACATTTGCCTTGAAAACAGAAAGCAAGGAAGAAGGGGCTCACCACTGGTGAATAAGAAAGAAACGATTCATAATTCTTCCTAATTCTTTTTGGCAATTAAATTTGGTCCTTGGGTGGAGGTGGCCTACTTAAAAGGACACAAGAAAGACAATAGAATTGACGTTATAAGTGAGTGTAAGTGAGCAAATATGAAGTTCAAACATTGCAATTTATTAGCATTTGGTAGAAGCACTATGAAAATACCCTGAAGGCAAAAAAGAAAAGAGCTTAGGGTGAATAAATAAGTCAAGTATTTATTTAGGCTTCATGGTAGGCACCGTGTATTGGAAGGAACCACATACTGGAAGCCAGGTGGCCTGGGATCATAGTATCACAAAATATCAGAGCTGAAAGAGGCTTTCAGACATCAAGTTTGTATCTGAGGAAAAGTTTCATTAGACGTCTTCCAGCTCTTAAAAATAAATATTCACGTGACCTGTATTGGGAAGTGGAAATGAAAAGTAGAGAAAAAAGTAGCTGCCTTTGTTTCCTTCCAAACTAGCTTGATTTGCTCTTTAAAGTTTAGCTGTTTGAGTTCTGATTTATTTATTTTTTTCTTTTTTGTACAATATGTTTTAAATGCTTGTTATATTTCTTGCTCCTTTTTAAGTATACTGGTTTCTTAGCCGTTTTAGATGTGACTCTAAAACACACACACACACACACACACACACACACACACACAAATGAATGCTAGCTACAGAAGGAGCCTTAGAAATTATTTAGGCCAGCCTCCTCATTTTATAGATAAGGAAATCAGAACTTTGAGAAACTGAGTGACTTGCTTAAGGTCATATAGCTCAGTGAAGAATCTAGGCCTGGAACGGAGTTCTGACTTCCAGTAATTCAATAATCCTTGCATGCTCATGGAGGAGGGGAAGAGAAAAGAGGTTTACCCAATAGATGATGACTACAACAATGACAACAATATCTTATCCCCTTTCTTTTTCCCTCTTCCTGATTTCATACTTGTTAGGGTTGAGCTCAATACAATTCTGGAGGCAAAGTCTGGGCTAGGCTTGTTGCTGCTTTCTTAAAGCAATGAATGTTACATTATTTCAGAATCTCAGGGACAGGCTGGGGACCTATAACCTTTCAACATTGCTGGAGTGGTATGATCCAGGGCAAAGTTTAATTACTGCACCCCTGGTCTGGGTAAAAGTAGAATGCTGCTGACCTCAGTCAGCTGGAAAAAGATTGTTGGTACAGAATGAAAGAATTATAAGTTCTCCTTCGGTCTGGGATTCCTAACCTGACTTTTTCTCTGCAGGAGTCAGACAGAACTAGAAGCTGGAACTGAGAGGCGACTCTGCTCCTGGGGTCTAAGCCATATCACTACTACTTTCTTCTAAACTTCCTTCTTTCTCAGTACACTGCTATGTGTCTTTTAGAATGCTACTCTTGAGTGTGGATCATCTTTTTATTCCTCACAAGCTCAGTCCTGCAAGCAGACACATTTGGTCAGCCTGCTTCTGGAAGTATCCCTATTTTTAATAACTTAATGGACCCTTAAAGTATTGAAGTATTGTAGAGATACAATTACAGAACACTCCTTAAAGATATAAAGAATGATTAAATAACTGAAGATATATTAGGTACTTACACCTTGCTCATATCAATAGAATATAAATGAAACTACTACCTAAATTATTTATATATTTAGTGCCATACCAAATTATCAAGAGGATATATTATAAGGCTTGAGAAAATAATTAAAAAAAATTATGTGGAAGGGCAAAAAGATATAGAATCTCAAGGAAAATAATGGAAAAATAGGAATAAAGGGGGAATAGCACTTCAGACCTCAATTTTTACTATCAAGTATTAATCATCAATATTATTTGGTATTTGTTTTTTTAAAAAGATCATTAGAACAAATAAGGCCTAGAACTAGAAACAAAAAATGGTTAATAATCCATTATTTGAAAAACAGAATAGAAATTATTTAAAGAGAAACACTTTTTTAAAAAAAATTTACTGGGAAAACTAGAAAGCAGTTTTAAAGTTTATATAATTTTCTAAAAATTAAAAGAAAACTGGATATTGTATCTGTCATTATGGTTGAACTCCTTTTTTGTTCTTTTTTTTTCCAGCCCCATTATTTTTTCTATTAATTCTTTTCAATTAACAAGAATCTTCCTTCTGTTCCACTCTCCTCCCTCCCACTCCTTTGAGAAAGAAAGAAAAAGAAAACCCATATTACAAACATGTATAGTCAAGCAAAACAAATTAACCACATTGGCCATGTCCCCCCAGAAGCAACTCATTTTGCACACTGAGTCCATCACCTTTTGGTCAGGAAGAAAGTAGCGTATTTCATCATTAGTCCTCTGGAATCATGGTTGGTCTTTGTTTTGATCAGAGGTTCTAAGTTTTTCAAAGTTGATTATCTTTAGAATGTTGTTATATAAATTGTTGTCCTTGCTCTGCCCACTTAGCTTTGCATTAATTCATACAAGTCTTCTCAGGTTTCTCTACAGCTATCCTCAGTATTCCATCACATTTGTATACCACGATTTTGTCAGTAACTTCCTGATTTATAGGGATTCCCATTTAGATTCCCATTCTTTTCCACCTCCAAAAAAGAACTGCTATAATTTTTTTAATGTCTTCAGTTCGAATTTATTTTGCTTAGGACTAATACCTCTCTTAATCTAAACTCTGTATGCTCCTTTTTCCCTGCTATTTTTTCCTACTTGTTTTCCTGTTAAGTAAAACATATCTCTATGCCCTCCTATAAATATATAGTATTCCCTCCCATTGAGGAGTTCAGATAAGAATAAATATCAAGTGTCACCCACTCCCCTACCCACTCCTTCCTCCTTATTTGTTTATATGGTTGCATACCATGAAGTGAGATGATTTGCCTCATCTTTCCTTTCTCTTTGTCTCTCTCTCTTTTTTAATATTATGAAAACAGAGCCTCCCCAAGACTCTCTGATTCATTTGACTCTCTCTATGACCCCTATGTGATGATAGTGTTCTGAGGGGATACATGTATCATCTCCCTATTTAAAGGACTAATTTTTGCCTTTTAGAATTATAATAACTTTTTCTGGTTAAATTATTATTGGTTGTAAGTTTTCTTCTCCTGAGTTTGAACCCAGATCTTCTCTGTCCCCATAGTAGCTATCTAGGGTCGGGTTCTTTCTCTTTTGCTTACTCATTTTTCAGTGGCTTTCTTGGCTAGTAACTTTATCTCCTCATCAGCCTCTAGTCCCCAGGTGTGGGAAAGAATATCTCAGAATTCAGGTTTTTCATGCTATTGTTTTCTTAGCTCTATCTGGGAGACTGACTTCAGGTACTCCTCTCTGCCACTGAGCCACTGCCAGAACCCACAGCAATATTGTCACTGTGAAATCTTTTTGCTCCCTGTGATCCCTCCCACAGCTACATACCTCTGCTCACTCCTCTGCCATGGAACCAAAACCAGGGATTCTGTTTTCTTGTGAATGTTCACAGCCAGTAGGTCCCCACCCTCTGTTGTCACACTCATCAGTGTGTGCTTACCCCATCCCATAGCAACAGCCTGGGACTGCATCTGGTCAGTACACCAGGGCCCAGTACCTTTCTATCTTCCCCTGATCAGCTGTCCAAGTCCCACACTAACTGGGAGACAAGAGTTCTTGGAGTTGAGACTGCCACCCAACACAACTGTCCCCAGTGCTTCTTATTTGTTGATTCAGCAGTATTTTCCTGGAGGTATCTATACTTCAATCAGGCCAGACCATCACTCTGGAAGACTGGATCTTTCCTAAGCACCTTCCAAGTTCTCTTAGGAGGACAACTGTTTTAATCCAACTTTTAATTGTTTCTGCCACTCAAAGTTTACTTTGAGGCATTATTTAAATTGGGGGGGGGGGGATTTGAGTGAGCCAGGTATTTTCCTGCTTTATTCTGCAATCTTCTCAGAATCCTCCAATGCTTGATAATTGGGGGGGGGGGAATTAAGAGATGATACTTTGAGCCAAGTGGTTCACTCTTTGTGAAATGAGAATGACCTATTTGAGGTTCACTTCAACCAGAGACTAGAAAGGTTAATATACAGATTCATGGAGTGAACATTAAAAGAGAACAAGCTGTTTGATAGTATTAGAAGGAGGATGTGGAAGCAACAGTGAGGAGGTAAAGTACATATCTATATTGACATTATCCTTTCTAGCAGTCCTCTCCCATAATCTTTCTCACAACTATGGCTAGAGGGAAGAATTCCTAATTAAAAAGGGATGAAGAAGATCACAAAAGGTGAAATAGATAATCTTATTTACTTAAAGTTGGAACTTTTGAAGGATTTTGTTAAGACCTTTAATTTTGTTAAGGTTATTTGATACTAGACCTCATTTCCTTTTTGAATAGTGTTCCTAGACTGCTAGTAAATAATTTTTAAAATTTTATTTTTAATTTATGGAATAAAAAAAGCATTTCCATAACATAGTACAATAAAAAAAGAAGATTGTACATAAAACTGCAAATCAACTTTGTACAACTTGCTGTTCCTTTCAAATATGTAACAAAATTATCTTGTAAATATCTTCTTTTCTTTTCTTTTCTTCTCCCCGCCCCCAGAGATGGCTACCATCACACATAAAGAGATATGTGTGTGTGTGCACAAAATTATTCTGTATATATTTCTGTTTATCAGTTCTTTCTCTGGATATAGATAGCATATTTCTTCTTTTGTTCTTTTATTTAACTTGGGTATTTATAATAAGCAAAATAACTTATTCACTTAAAGTTATTCTTAAAACAATACTGCTGTTGCTGTATACAATGCTCTCTTAGTTCTGCTCATTTCACTCTTCATTGTTTTATGCAAGTCTGGGCTCATCATTTCTTAAAGCACAGTAACAGCCATTCCCCAATTAATGGGCATCCCTGCAATTTCCAGTTCTTTGCCACTACAAAGAGAGCTGCTATAAACATTCTAGAACATAAAGGTTCTTTTCCTTTTTCCCTGATCATCATTGGAAATAGATGAAGTAGTGGTATTTCTGGGTCAAAGGTATAGGTAGTTTAATAACTCTTTAGGCATAATTCCAGATTGCTCTCCAAAAATGGCTAAATCAGTTCACAATTCCACCCACAATGAATCAGTGTCCCAATTTCTCCACACTTCTCTAACATTTGTCACTTTCCCCTTCAATCATTTTATCCAATCTCGTAAGTATAAAATGATATCTCAAGGTTATTTTAATCTGCATTTCTCTAATCAATATGATTTAAAGTATCTTTATATGACTATAAATTGTTTTGATTTCTTCATTAGAAAACTGCCTGTTTATATCCTTTGACCATTTATCAATTGGTGAAAGACTCCTATTCTTACATATTGGACAAAGTTCTTTATATAGTTTAGATAATAGGCCTTTATCTGATTATCTATAAAAAAAAGTTTCCCAATTTTCTGCTTTCCTTCTAAGCTTGGCTATATCAATTTTATTTGTACAAAATCTTTTCAATTTAGGATAATCAAAATTATTTTACACCTAATTTTGCTCTCTCTCTTTCTCTCTCATTCATAAATTATTCACCTATCCATAAGTCTGATATGTAATATGTTCCATGTTCTAATTTTTGTGTAAAATATATCTTTATAGGTAGGTCATGTATTCATTTTGACCTTATCTTGGTAAATTGTGTGAGATATTGGTCCACACACAGTTTCTGCCATGCTGCTTTCCAGTTTTCCCAACAATTTTTGCCAAATAAAGAATTCTTATTCCCAAAATCTTAATTCTTTACACTTGTCTAATACAAGGGTATTATATGTATTTGCTGCTGTAAATTGCATGTCTACTCTATTCCATTTATCTACCTTCATATTTCTTAGCCAGCACCAGATAGTTTTGATAATCACTGCCTTATAATATAGTTTAATGCCACTATAGTTATAATTCAGTAAAGCGTATGAGAATGCCACCTTTCATATGAACAAGATGTAGTAATGTGGGCTAAGTGTTATTACAGTTAGGTGAATTCAGAATTTGTTGAATGACCAAATTCAGAATAGTCAATTAATAGGTTGTTTAGTATTTTTATCAGGTACTTTAACAATAGTATGGATTGCATCCTTATTAAATTAATAGATGAGAATGATAGCTAAAAAGTGAGTAATAATTAAGATTTTTAAAAACTCCATAGGCTAGAATAATGAACTTCATTTAATAAGTAAAAAAAAATTTAGAAGGAATAAAGTCATTTATTCTAGTTCAGAAAATGAACTTCACAAATACATAGTGAGACACAGATAGACAAAAGTTCATGTGGAAAAGATCTGAGGAGTTATAGATGTACAAGCTCAGAAAGATCTTTTGACAGCCAAAAAGCTATATTATTAAGTAGAATCTAGTGTACTCATACCATACTTAGAGAGTTGTTCTAATTCAGGATGTCAACATTTTAGGAAAAACACAAAGAAAGTGGACAATGTCCAAAAAGAAAACTGGAGACCATATCATATCGGGATAACCTGAAGGAATTAGGGAAGTTCAGCCTGGAAGATAATTGGGATGATGGATATGATAATATTTGAAGGGCTGTTATGTTAAAAAAAAAAAAGGCATTAACTGTTTTCTTCTTGGCCCCAGAAGGTACAATTAAGAGCAAAGGGGTGAGGGGAGAGCAAGTTCAGTTGAAGACAGACAAGATTTACTTTTTATGTAAGGAAAAACTCACAATTAGAGCTATCCAAAGTCTGCCTTGGATGAAGGCTAAATGATCACTTGTTGGGTACTCTATAGAGGAAACCTCTTCCAGTGTGGGTTATATTAAATGGTGTCTGAGGTCCCCTCTAAACCTAATGCTGTGTTCGCTAATAATACTTCTCATGTATATAGTACCTTCCAATTCATAAAGCATTTTCCCATAACAAACCTGTGGAGTAAGTATTGTACATTATTCTTATTTTACTGATGCAAATTGATATCTGCAGTGTTTCTTCTGAGATACTGCTAGATTCTGAATCATTGAACAGATTCATTTTTTAGAGCAGGAAAGTATACTTCAATATGCTTCAATTATTATACAATACAGTTGGTTTGAAATTGAATACCTTATTCAGTAAGTATAACTATAATATTTTAGAGAGCACCCAATGTGAGGTGTCTTATTTGTCCAGTGAAATGATTATCTAATGGAATTTCTAACTAGGTTGGATACTATACTTATTATAGGTATTATTTTTTCTTTTTTTTTAACCTTTTATTTAGTATTTTATTTCCCCCAGTTACATGTAAAGACAATTTTTAACTTTGATTTTTAAAACTCTGAGTTCCAAATTCTACCCCTCCTCCCTCTCTACCCATTCCCCATTGAGAAGGCAAGCAATTCAATATAGGTTTACATGTGTAGTAATGCAAAATATTTGCATAATAGACATATTGTGGGTTTTTTGTTTGTTTGTTTTGGTGAGGCAATCAAGGTTTAGTAACTTGCCCAGGGTCACACAGTTAGTAAGTGTGAAGTATCTAAGGCCAGATTTGAACTCAGGTCCTCCTGACTCCAAGTCCAGAACTCTATCCATTGCACCACCTAGCTGCCCCATAATAGACATGTTGTTAAAGAAAACATATACAAAAAAAAAACAACAAGAAAAACAAAGAAAGTTCAAAAAAGTAATGCTTCAATCTGTATTCAGACACCATCAATTTTTTTCTCTGGGAATGGATAACATTTTTCATCATAAGTCCTTTAGAGTTGTCTTGGATCATCATATTGTTGAGAGTAGCTAAGTCATTCATGGCTGCTCATCTTACAATATTACTGTTTCCTTGAACACAGTACATTTCACTTTGCATCAGCTCATGCAAGGCTTTCCAGGTTTTTCTGAGAGCAACCTGCTCATCATTTCTTATGGTACAATAGTATTTCATCATAATAACATACCACCACTTTTTAAGCCATTCCCCAATCAATGGGCAACCCCTCAATTTCTACTTCTTTACCCCCCAGAAAAAAAATTGCTATAAATATTTTTGTACACATATGACCTTCTCCCTTTTGTTTTTTATCTCTTTTGGGATATAGATCTAATAGTGGTATTTCTTGGTCAAAGGATATGCATGGTTTAAAGCCCTTTGGGCATAATTCTAAATTGCTCTAAAAAATGGTTGAATCAGTTCACAACTCTACCAACAATGGATTTATGTCTCTACAGAGTATTATTATTCTTGGAAGTGCTTTTGAGCTAAAAAACGAACTTGGCCTGGATCCTACTATCATTAGGCACCGTTTCTATCTTAGATTTTCAGAGACATAATTTCTATCAAAACACGTCTAACAGTACATGGGTGCTAAAGGTAAAACTACCTTTTTTTTTAAACTTTCTTTGGATATCAATATGACAAAAATGACTGGTCTTTTATTGTGGTATAGGATGTTTTGCCTATTTTTTGTGTATTTTTCTCTTCTCTCTCTAATAGTCTCTCATTCAGAATGAGTAATGATGGGGGCAGCTAGGTGGCACAGTGGATAGAGCACTGGCACTGGATTCAGGAGGACCTGAGTTCAAATCCAACCTCAGACACATAACACTTACTAGCTGTGTGAACCTGGGCAAGTCATTTAACCCCGTTGCCTAACCAAAAAGAAAAAAATACAGGCAGCAATATTAAATGTCAAAAGATTAAAAAAAATGAGTAATGATGACATAGTATAAACTCTGAAGAGAATACTTAGGAGGCCATTTTAGGTAATTAGCCCACTTATCATCATTTCTACAGTTTACTAGGGAGCACTTTGTCCTACTTAGCTATAGAAATTGTAAGCTCTCACTAATAAGATGTTTCTAATGATACTAAAAAAATTTCTTGGAATAATAACATAGGCTATATTG
Organism: Phascolarctos cinereus; assembly: GCF_003287225.1. NCBI lineage: Eukaryota > Metazoa > Chordata > Mammalia > Diprotodontia > Phascolarctidae > Phascolarctos > Phascolarctos cinereus. The sequence continues at coordinate 40,439,313 of NW_027556098.1, read as the reverse complement.
ATTTAATTGGTTTTGTTGCAGATAGTTCATGTATCTAGCATGGGATAATATAGATGAGAAAAAAATTATTTGTTTTTTACCAAGAAAAAACTTCAATTCATATTTGCTTTGTTAGTTTTATGGCCTTCAATTATTTGAAAGAAGCAGTGAGTACACATGTAGTAGACAGCTGATGTCAAAACCAGTAAGAAGTGGATTCAAGTATCATATCTGAGACTACTAGCCATTTAATCTTGGGCAAGTTACTTAGGTCATCAGTGCTGTAGGCAACTCTCTCTAAGACTCTAAATAATAAAGAAAGTCCCAATTTGCAATGGTAAAGAGAATTTCCTCGCCGGGGAGTTATGTCAATGAAAACTCCAGTCTATGACCTACCCTACTTCTATATACCTTAGGACTGATGGATAGGAATTACAGAAAGGAGATTTTGGTTCAATGCCGAGGAGTTACTATCCATTAGATCTTTCTAGAAATTGAAAACGATCTTTTGAGATAGTGAGTTTCTCATTAATGTAGATATTTCAACAGAAGCTGTTGGAATGCTGTAGAGAAGTATTTCATTGAGTACAGGATTGAGCTAGACATCTGAGTTCTCTTCAGCTCAAGATTCTCTATTTCCATGACATTCCAAATAACTAATTAAATGTGACAATTTTGATTTTGTTGTTGTTGTTAATGAGTACTTTTGGGGAGGATTGCTGCTTTTAAAAGTATTAGTAGCTAAGTCCTATGTGTACAAAAGCACAGTGGCTGCATTTATATGCTATTGATTACACTGTAACTTTGGGGTGTTTTTTTTTGTTTTGTTTTTTTTAAGGCAACTGGGGTTAAGTGATGACTTGCCCACAGTCACACAGCTAGTAAGTGTCAAGTGTTTGGTCTGAGGTCGGATTTGAACTCAAGTCCTCCTGACTTCAGGGCCGGTGCCACCTAGCTGCCCCTGCACTGTACCTTTGAAGTAGGTCTTAGACAAAAAGATAACAAAGCAAATATGAAGTTAAGCTTTTCCTTGATTAGAAAAACAAACTTTTTTCTCATCAATATTACCTTGTGCTATGTACATAAACTATCTGCAACAAAACCAGCCAAATCATAAAGTCTCTGTTGTTCCAAGAAATTTTTTGAATATCATTAGAAACATGTTATTAGTGAGAGCTTACACTTTCTGTAGATGAGTAGGACAAAGTGCTCCCCAATAAAGTATAGGAAAGATGATATATGAGTTAATTACCTAATGAATCTTGCTTGTCATTAGTTTTTACAGTAAAATCTTATTGTTTTTCCCCAGATTACATTAAGGGACTACTCCTTATTTTTGCCTCCATATGTTCTTGGTATTCTGGATACTTACTTGCACAGTCTATACCTCATGAACCTTTGTCTAATGCTGTCAATACTGTTCTGAACCTTGGAGAGAAAACTGTCCTCAAATGTAAGTACTGAAACTTTTTTTTCCTATTGTAAACTGGTCTTCTCTTTTAAATATAGGATAAAGACTGTTGGAGGCAGCTGGTGGCTCAGTAGATAAAGCACTGGGCCTGGAGTTCAAGAAGCCTCAGATGCATCCTAGCTTTGTGACCCCGGGCAAGTCTCTTAAACTCTGATTGCTTGGCAGAATGGATCCCCCGGAGTCACTAGAGAAGGAAATGGCAAACCACTCCACTATCTTTGCCAAGAAAACCCAAGGGGGGGGGGCACAACCCTAAATGCTACACGATGAAAATTATGCTCTTTTTAACTATATCTATTTTAATTCAGTTCACCAAGAAAGGAGTCAGAGCCAAGAACAAGTAGGCTAATCCTTTTCATTTCATTTCATCAAGCATTTATTAAGGAAGTACTTATTTTATTAGATAAATTTTACTAGACCCTGGGGATACAAAGGCAAATTGAAGCAATCCTTCCCCTCTAGTAATTTATGTTTTCCTTGTCTCATAACAAGCTGGTTATGTTGATAAAGTATTTGGAATATATGGCATAGTGCCTGGCACATAGTAAGTGATATATAAATGTTAGCTATTATTATCATAATATTCATTATTTCTGAAACTTCAAAGTCCCTAGGAGTATGTATGTTTATACAAAATGTTCAGGACATCTCTAGAAAACATTATTTTCTATGTCCAATAGAAGAGAAAACACAAATAATTCTTAAATAATTCTCCCAAAGTAGCTAGCAACAATTAGATCATTTCTTGACTCAAATTTCAATGTGCCATTTGAGAAAAAGAGTAGTGTCCTTTTGTCAGAAATAAATTAAGTACAACAGCTAAATTTTAAATTATTAGTATTATGACTGGAAAAAAGCCTCATCTTTTAAAAAATATTGACTGTTTTAAAATTGAAGATATAAGGTACTGTCCTTTAAAGTGCTGCCCTTTCTTTAAAAAAAAATATTCAACTTCATTCTATTTTCAGTTCCAAATTCTCTCTGTCAACCTCCCTTCCCCAACCATTGAGAAGATAAGAAACATAAAACTCATTACAAATATGAAGACATGCCAATCAAACTTCCACATTAGCCATGTTCAAAAGGAAAGAGGGAAGGAAGGAAGAAGAAAGAAGGAAGGAAGGAAGGAAGGAAGGAAGGAAGGAAGGAAGGAAGGAAGAGGAAGGAAGAAGGAAGGAAGGAAAAAAGAAATATGCCTCAATTTGCACTCTTAGTAGACAGCATTTTTCATCATGAGTCCTATGGAATTGTATTGATCAGAGATAGTCTTTTGCAGTTGATTATCTTTACAATATTACTGTTAGTTGTTGGTAAACAATTGTATAAATTGTTCTACTGGTTCTACTCAATTCATTTTGCATTGGCTCACATATATCTTCCTAGGTTTTTCTGAAACCGTTTCCTTCATGATTTCGTAGAGCACAATAGTACTCCATCCCATTCATATACCAGTTCTTTGCCATGACAAAAAGCTGCTATAAACATTTTTTACACATGGGTCCTTTTCTTTTTTCTTTGATCTCTTTGTTTTATACACCTAGTAGAAGCCTATTAGCTGGCTCAAAGAGCCACTATTTAATAGCTTGCATAGTTCCAAATTACTTTCCAGAATGGAATATAATAATATTCAAAGTAGAATAGAAAAAGAAGATTGTTTGCAAAGCTGCAAATCTGTATTATGCTCGGCTTAATTTTCTTTTGAAATGTCTGATTTTTCTTCTTCTTTTTTCATTTTAACAAACCTGTTGCTACTCTTTCAGTCTCTACTCCAAATTGTAATAAAGAAAAAATAAAACCCTTATATCAAATATTCATACTCAAGCAAGCAAATCCCTCCATGAGCCTTTTATTTTAACAAACATGTCTCATTCTGCATCCTAGTTCATTACCACTCTTTTAGCAGGAGGGTAGTATTTTTCATTACCAATCTTTTGGAATTGTTATTAGTCAAGATTCTCAAACTTTTTTGAGTTTTTTTTTAACAACTTTGTTGTTATTGTATAAATTGTTCTCCATATTTTACTCCACTCTTTTTTCTCTCCCAAGATATCTTTAGAAAGCTTAATGGGCCCATATACTTTCTTTGCCTTGATGAAAATATCAAATATTCAAATATATTTTAGTTTACATAGATTAAAAGGGGGGAGAGGCATTCCCTAGAATTACATGCTATACCCAACTTTTTATTAAAAGATCTACATCTTGTTACCTTAATTTTGAATGTTTCCTAAAAAATGTTTTAAAAGTTTCTTATGGACAGGGAAAAGTAAAACAAATAAGAACTTTAAAACCTTTTTTTCCCTTTGTGGTGGGAAATCAAAGAAGTCAAATTCTTTGCATTACTGTTTATGTGATCCATGTACTGTTTTCCAATCTTCACCTACATCTTTTAAGGTGCTGACTTATGTCTGCTCACCTTTATAGATAAGAAAGGTAAGATAAATACACACTGGACTCACTGAGGAACTCATATTTTTTTCAAAAGGCAGGATTTTGTCAGCCCCTCAATTTTCTTTTCATTTTACAGGGCTTCTACTTCTAATGATTAATAAAAGGAATAGGAATGAACAGTGAACTCAAGTTTTCTATCTGACATTGTAGTACCATATGTTCAATGTGTAGTCCTCATAGCACAGATTGAAACACATTGTTTCCTGAAAATAATATTAGAAAAGTATATACTTCTACTAACGAGATCCTTATATGAGGTTAGTATAATGAAAATAAAGCATTTTTAGATGCAAACTTTTTTTTGTAGGACAACTTTAGGAATATGTTTCACACAAAACTTTCCAAAATTTTTAGTCTCCAACTATATAGAAAAATGGCTTTATCACTAAAAGAAAACCTATAGTTTCACTTTTTTTTTAATAAAGGATAAGGCTGACAAATTTATCTAATTTTTGCTGCAGAAAAACATTTTCACTTCTATTAAAAGTATTGAGTGCATGATTAAATAATTATCAAAAACATTTTCTTCACATAACAACAAGCTAAGCAGCTATTTTCATCATCTTGCTTGTTATTTCTTATAACACAATAGTATTCCATCACAATCATATAACCACAATTTGTTCAACCTTTCCCCAACTGATAGACATCACCTCAATTACCAGTTCTTTGCTATCAAAAACAAAAGCTACTATGAATATTTTTGTGCAAATAGGTCTATTTACTTTTTGGTTTTTAATCTCTTTGGGATATAGACCTAGTAGTGGTATTGCTGGGTCAAAAGGTATGCACAGTTTTGTATCCCTTTAGACATATTTCCAAGTTACTCTTCAGAATGTTTGGATCAGTCCAAAATTCCAACAGTACATTAGTGGCTCAATTTTGCCAAATCCCCTTCAATATTTGCCATTTTCCTTTTCTGCTCTATTAGCTAATCTGATAGGTATGAGGTGGTACTTTAGAATTGTTTTAATTTGCAATTCTCTAATCAATGGTTGTTTAAGGCATTTTTCATATGTCTATAGGTAGCTTTGATTTCTTTATCATAACCTTTGATCACTTATCAATTGGGGAATGACTTATGTTCTTATAAATTTGACTCAGTTCTCAACGTATTTGAAAAATTAGACCTTTATCAAAGAAATTTGCTACAAAAATGTTCCCCAGTTTTCCATTTTCCAATTTTGGCTGCATTGGTTTTGTTGGTACAAAACCTTGTTAATTTGATGTAATCAAAATTATCCATTTTATAGCCCATAATGGTCTCTATGTCTTGTTTGGTCATATATTCTTCACTTATTCATAGACATGATTGATTGGTAAACTATTCCATGCTTCTCTGATTTGCTTTTAGTATCACCCTTTATGTCTAAATCATGTTCCTATGTTGACCTTATCTTGGTACATTGTGTGAGATATTGGTTTAAACCTAGTTTCTGCCACACTGCATTTTAGTTTTCCCAGCAATTTTTATCAAATGGTGAGCTCTTGTCCCAAAAGCTTATATCTTTGCATTTGTCAAACACTAGATTGTAATGGTCATTACCTACTGTGTCTTATGTACCTAATCTATTTCACTGATCCACCACTCTATCTCTTAGCTAGGACCTGATTGTTTTGATAATTACTACTTTATAATGCAGTTTGAGTTCTGCTATGGTGGAAAGCCACTTTCCTTCACATTTTTTCCCATTAATTCCCTTGATATTCTTTACCTTTTGCTATTATTTTTTCCAGCTGTATAGAGTAAATTTTTTGGTAGTTTTATTGGCATGGCACTGAATGAGTAAATTAACTTAGATAGAATTGTCATTTTTATTATGTTGGCTCAGACTACTACTGAGGAATTAATATTTTTCCAATTAGATCTGACATTATTAGTGTGAAAAGTATTTTACAATTGTGTGCAGCTCCTGGGTTTGTCTAGGCAGGTAGACTCCTAAGTATTTAATATTGTGTAGAGTTATTTCAAATGAAATTTCTCTTTTTTTCTCTTCTGGTCGGACTTTGTTGATTACATATTGAAATGCTGATGATTTGTGTGGGTTTATTTTATATCCTACAACTTTGCTAAAGTTATTCATTATTTCAACTAGTTTTTAGTTGATTCTCTAGATTTCTCCAAGTATGCCATCATATCATGTGCAAAGAGTGATAGTTTTGTTTCCTTATTACCTATTCTAATTTCCTCAATGTTTTTCTTCCCCTATTGTTATAGCTAGCATTTCTAATACAATATTGAATAATAGTGGTGATAATGGACATCTTTGCGTGGTCTTGTTGTAAAGGCTTCTAGTTGTTTCCCTTTAAAGATAATGTTTACTGATGGTTTTAAATAAATACAACTTATCATTTTAAGAAAAGCTATATGTATTCCAATTGTTTCTAGTGTTTTTAATAGGAATGAGCAGTGTATTTTATCAAGAGCTCTTTCTACATCTATTGAGGTAATCATATGGTTTCTTTTGGGGTTTTTCTTTAATTGATATGGTCAATTATGCTGATAGTTTTCTTAATATTGAACCAGGCCTGCATTCCTGATATAGATCCCACCTGACCATAGTGTATAATCTTTATAATATATTTCTGAGAGCTCCTTGATAGTATTTTATTTCAATTTTTTTCATCAATATTCACTAGGGAAATTGGTCTACATTTTTCTTTTTCTCCTTTTGCTCTTATTGGTTTAAGTATCAGCATTATATTTATGTCATAAAACAAATTTGGTAGGATTCCTTATTTGCCTATTTTTCCAAATATTTTATATAGTGTTGGAATTAATTATTCTTTAATTGTTTGGTAGAATTCACTAGATCCTAAGGATTTTTAATTAGTGAGCTCATTGATGGCCTGTCCAATTTCTTTTTGTAAGATGAAGTTATTTAAGTATTCTGTTTCCTCTTCTGTTCATCTGGGCAATTTGTATTTTGGTAAATATTTCACTTAGGTTGTCAGTTTTACTTGCATACAATTGGGAAAAATAACTCCTAATAATTTTTTTTAATTTGATCTTCATTGGTGGTGCAATTACACTTTGAATTTGTGATACTGGTAACTTGTTTTTCTTTTTCTTTCTTTATTTAAATCAAATTAACCAATGACTTACCCATTTTATTGGCATTATATAAAACTGCTTCTAAATTTATTAGTTCAATGTTTGTTTTTATTTTCAATGTTATTGCTTCCTCATTAAATTTTCAGGATTTCTATTTTGGTGTTTAGGAATTTTTAATTTGTTTATTTTATACTAATAATATATTGTTAATTTTAATTTGTTATTTGTTAATTTGTAATTTGTTAAAATTATTCATTTTAATTAATTAACAATAATAAATTGTTATTTTTTTTATTGTATGCCCAATTCATTGATCTTCTTTTTCTCCCTTTTATTGATGTATGCTTTAGAGATATAATTTTCCCAAGCACTGCTTTGGTTGTATCCCATAAATATTGGTATGTTTTCTCATTGTTGTCATTATCTTTAGTGAAATGATTTATTGTTTCTTTGATTTGTTCTTTGAACAACTCATTCTTTCAGATTAAGTTATTCGTTTTCCAATTTTTTTTACCTTAGTAAGATTTCATTCTTTTTTAAAAATTTAATATTTTCCCCAATTACGTGTAAAAACAACTTTAACATTTTTTTTAATTTTGACTTCCAAATTCTCTCTCTTTCTTCCCTCCTCCTCTCATTGAGAAAGGTAAGCAATTTGACCCAGGTTATACATGTATAGTCATTCAAAACATAAATCCAGGTAAGTCATGCTGTGAAAGACAACACAGACATAATAATGATAATATAATAATAATAATAATAAATATGAAGAAAGTAAAAAAATTATCTTCAGTATACATTCAGGCTCCACAAGTTTTTTCTCTGGAGATTGACAGTACCTTTCATCATTAAGTTCTTCATAATTGTCTTGGAGCATAATGTTGCTGAGAATATCTAAGTTATTCACAGTAGATCATCATTCAATATTGTTGTTACTGTGTACAATATTCTCCTGGTTCTGCTCATTTCACATGAATTACAAAGTACATTCTTTTCTATTCCCATTCAGTTTTCTTCTATCATATCTAACTTTTAAAGATTCTATTCACTTCCTTAGTTCCTTTCTTGTTTATTTTTTGGTTGGATTTATCAAGTTCTAAAAAAGGACAGTTGAAGTATCCCACTACTATAGTTTTGCTGGGTGTTTCTTTCTGTAACTCACTTAACTTCTCTTTTAAGAATTTGGATTCTCTATCATTTGTAAACATGTGTGGAAGAACAAATGGTAAAGAATATCAAGGGAATTAAAGAAAAAAATGCAAAGGATGGTCACCTAGCAATACCAGATCTCAAACTATATTATAAAGCAGTAATCATCAAAACTATCTGGTCCTGCTTAAGAAATAGAGTGGTGGATCTGTGAAATAGATTAGGTATACAAGATACAGTAGTAAATGCCCACAGTAACTTAATGTTTGATAACTCCAAAGACCTCAGCCTCCACAATAAGAATTTACTATTTGACAAAAACTGCTGGGAAAACTAGAAATCAATATAGAACAAACTAGAAATAGACCAACTTAATTGCTATCCTTGCCTTTCTTTACTACAGCTGAAGCATAATAAATACTGTTCCAACCCCTTATTTTAATTCTATATATGTCTCTCTGTTGTAAACAACATATTGTTGGGTTCTGGTTTCTTTATTTTTTTATTTTTTTATTTTTTTGGTGAGGCAGTTGGGGTTAAGTGACTTGCCTAGAGTCACAAAGCTAGTAAGTGTTTGTGTCTGAGGCTGCATTTGAGCTCAGGTCCTCCTGACTCCAAGGCCAGAGCTCTATACACTGAGCCACCTAGCTGCCCCTTGGGTTCTGGTTTCTAAACCATTCTGCTGTCTTCTCTTTTATGGGTGAAGTCATCCCATTCACATTCACAGTTATCACTATTAACTATAAATTTCCCTCCATCCAGTTTTCTTCTTTTTATCCTCTCTCTCTTCATCCCCCGTCCCTCCTCAGAATTCAGTTTTGCTTATGAACACTGCCTTCCTTACTCTACCCTCCTTTTTATCACCACCTCCTTCACTTAGCCATTTCTCCCCCACTTCCCTGTTGAATAAGATAGATTTCTAGATGCAGTTGAATATGTGCGTACAATCAATCTCAACATTCCCATGTTTGACTTTCACAACTTCAAGCATTTGCATGATTTTATTTGTAACCTCATTTTCACTTTTACATTGGCAAACCCACATTTGTGTCTACGTGCAGTAAAGAAAGAAATGAGAGGTGTTAGGAGCAAGTTTATGTCCACCAAAAGGAGGAAATTGAAGGGGGTTTTTTTATTCATTTTGAACTTAAATACATAAAGACAAAAAGGAACATTTACATATACACAGCACAACCCACAAAGAGAATTTACTACAAAATCATGAATTTAACTAAAAGTAAATAAATTATCCTAAAAAACCCCATGAATTTCACCCTGTTGACTCTTTAAAAAAAAAAAGCTATATAGTAAGTATTACACAATGTTTTCAAAGCTACCTTGCTTTTCTATGCTTTCTTCTAAGTTTTCTTTTGTTCTCTACAATGCACTTTTTATATTTTCCCTACCTCCCCTCCCACCCTAGAGATGGTTACCATTAGACACGTGTGTGTGTGTGTGTGTGTGTGTGTGTGTGTGTGTGTAAAACCATACTATACATACTTCTATTAATCAGTTCTTTCTCCAGAGGCAGATAGCATCTTCCTTCACAGGTTCTTCGTAGTTGATTTTGGTATTTATAATACTCAGAATAATTTAGTCACTCAAAGTCATTCTTAAAACAAAATTGCTGTTCCTGTATACAATGTTCTCCTGGTTCTGCTCATTTTGCTCTTGATTATTTCATGCAAATCTTTCTGTTTTTTCAACATAGCTAACATTTATCTAACAAGCTTATCATTTCTTATAGCACCATAGTATTCCATCATAATCATATACCACAACTTCTTTAGCCATTCCCCAAATGATGGGCATTACCTCAATTTCAAGTTATTTGCCACCACTGTAAATATTTTAGAATATGTAGGTTCTTTTCCTTTTTCCTTAATCATCTTTGGAAACACACCTAATAGTGATATTGCTAGGTCAAAGGGTATAGGCAACTTAATAACTCTGGGCATAATTCCAGATTGCTCTCCAAAATGGTTGGTTTAGTTTACAGTTCCACCCACAGTGAATTAGTGTCCCAACTTTTCTACATCCCCTCCAACATTTGCTATTTTCCCCTTCTATCATTTTAGTTACTCTAATAAGTAGAAATAATATCTCAAGGTTATTTTAATTTGCATTTCTCTAATAAAGAATGACAGAGCATTTTTCACATGACTATAAACTGTTTTTATTTCTTCATCAGAAATCCACCTGTTCATATCCTTGGCAGAGGACATTATTTCTAGAGGTGTTTGTGAATCCACTCCAGAAAACACTAAAGTAACCTCTCAAGTGCTTAATTAGGGTCCAGCACATGAAGTGGCAGAGAAGCCCAGCCTGACCTGCCTTGTCCAACCTCTGCAGAGCTGGATCAGCCAACCCCAAGTAGAAGTTCTGAACTTGGATCAAGGTCTAGGGACTCACCTTGAGGCATGTGCTTTTCCTTGGGGAACAATGCAACTAGAAGCCAAAAGTGAAAATAGAGAAGGCAGGCCCCCCCTTTTTTACCTCAGGATTCTTGTGACATCATTGCCCCTGCCCTCCTCTTCCATCTGCTTTCTCCTCTCCCCTTTATTTTATGGATTTTTTTAATGGTTATTATGTTAAGAAAAATGTATATTATCAGAATTAATGTTTTGTTATAAAGAAAAAAATGATTTTCAGTAATCGCTAGTAAAAGATTATAGTTACAGTTCTGGATGGTTGTGGGAACCTAGCCTATTATTCCCCATATGTCTGATACATCAACATTTGTATTTTTTACTTTTGTGCCATTTTCTAAGAACGTTACCCCCACACAGAAAAGTTGAGGGAAAGTTAAGAGTTGACGCTATTCTTCCCTCTTTGAACCAATTCAGATGAGGTAAGGTTCAAGCATTTCCCACCCACCCACCTACCATCATTTTCACCTCTACTATGAAAGGTCTTCCTTGTGTCTCTTTTATGTGAGATAATTTTCCCATTCTTCCTCTCCCTTACAGTTCTTCCAGTGAATCTCTTTTTCTCACTCATATGTTTTTTTAGAACATCCCAACAAATCTACTCATTGTCGGTGCCCTCTGTTTATGTAGAGCCCTTCTAGCTGCCTCAATAATGATGAAGTTCTTAGAAAGTACATGTATCATCTTCTGATACAGGAATATAAACAGTTTTGCCTTATTGATTTCCTGATCATTTCTCTTTCATGTTGACCTTTTTATGAATCTCTTGAGTCTTGTATTTGAAAGTTAAACTTTTTATTTAGCTCTGGCCTTTCCATCAGGAATGCTTGAAAGTTCTCTATTTTGTTAATTAACCATTTTCTCCCCTTAAGGAATATACTCACATTTGCCGGGTGCTTTATTCTTGATTGTAATCCTAGCTTTTTTGCCTTCCACATTATCATATTCCAAGCCACATAACTCCTTTAGAACCTGTAGCTGCTAAATCTTGTAATCCTGACTATGGCTTCCCAGTATTGTAATCATTTCTTGCTGGCTGCTCGAAGAATTTTATCTTTGACATGGGAACTCTGGAATTTTGCTGTATTTCATTTTGGGATCTCTTTTATATGATGATAAGTAGATTCTTTCAATCTCTAATTTACTCTCTGGTTATAGAATATGGAGGTTTCCTTTATAATTTCTTGAAATATGATATCTAGGCTATCTTTGATAATGGCTTTTAGGCAACCCAATAATTCTTAAATTACTTCTGTTTTCAATGTTAGTTAGTTTCCCAATTAGATATTTCACATTTTCTTCTATTTATTTTTATTTTAATATTTTTGTTGTTTCTCTTTTTTTTTTAAATTTTATTAATTTATTTTAATTTATCAACAATCATTTCCATATACTTTTCAGTTAAAATTTTTCTCCCCTTCCTCCCCCCACCTCCCCAAGACGGCACAATCTGATATAGGCTTTACATTTACATTCCTATTAAACATATTTTCACATTAGTGAAGTTGTAAGTAAAAATTAAAACCAATAGGAAGAACTATCAGAAAGGTGAAACAAAACTCAACAGAAGGAAAAATAAGTGATAGCAATTCAACTTCCATAGTTCTTACTTTGGATGTGGACAGCATTTTCCATCCCGAGGCCTCTGGAGATGTCTTAGATCCTTGTATGCTGAGAAGGGTTCAGTTTACAATAGTCATCATAACATGGCTGTTATTGTGTACAAAGTCCTCTTGGTTCTGCTCACTTCACTCAGCATCAGACCATACAAGTCTTTCCAGGATTTTCTGAAGTCAGCCTGTTCATCATTTCTTATAGCACAATAGTATTCCATTACATTCATATACCACAACTTGCTCAGCCATTCCCCAATTGATGGGCATCCTCTCAATTTCCAATTCTTTGCCACCACAAAAAGAGCTGCTATGAATATTTTTGTACATGTGGGTCCTTTTCCCATTTGTATGATCTCTTTGGGATATAGCCCTAGAAGTGCTATTGCTGGATCAAAGGGTATGCACATTTTTGTAGCCCTTTGGGCATAGTTCCAAATTGTTCTCCAAAATGGTTGGATTATTTCACAACTCCATTCCAATTTTCCCACATCTTCTCCAACATTTATCATTTTCCTGTTTTGTCATGTTGGCCAATCTGATAGGTGTGATGTGGTACCTCAGAGTTGTTTTGATTTGCATTTCTCTAATCAATAATGATTTAGAGCATTTTTTCATATGACTATAGATGGCTTTAATTTCTTCATCTGAGAACTGTCTGTTCATATCCTTTGACCATTTATCAATTGGGGAATGGCTTGTGTTCTTATAAATTTGTCTTAATTCTCTATATATTTTAGAAATGAGGCCTTTATCAGAGAGACTGGTTGTAAAAATTCTTTCCCAATTTTCTACCTTCCTTCTAATCTTAGTTGCATTGGCTTTGTTTGTGCAAAAACTTTTCAATTTAATGTAATCAAAATTATCCATTTTGCTTTTCATAATGTTCTCTATCTCCTGTTTGGTCATGAATTCTTCTGTTCTCCATAGATCTGATAGGTAAACTATTCCTTGTTCTCCCAGTTTACTTATGGTATCAGCCTTTATATCTAAGTCATGAACCCATTTTGACTTTATTTTGGTATATGGTGTGAGATTTGGGTCTATGCCTAGTTTCTGCCATACTCTTTTCCAGTTTTCCCAGCAGTTTTTTTCAAAGAGTGGGTTCTTATCCCAGAAGCTGGGGTCTTTGGGTTTATCAAATAATAGATTACTATAGTCATTGACTACTGTGTCTTGCATATTTAACCTATTCCACTGATCCACCTCCCTATTTCTTAGCCAGTACCAAGCAGTTTTGATGATTGCTGCTTTATAATACAATTTAAGATCTGGAATTGCTAGGCCACCTTCCCCTGCATTTCTTTTCATTAGTTCCATTGACATTCTGGACCTTTTGTTTTTCCAAATGAATCTTGTTATTATTTTTTCTAACTCTATAAAATAATTTTTTGGTAGTTTGATTGGTATGGCACTGAATAAGTAAATTAGCTTAGGTAGGATTGTCATTTTTATTATATTAGCTCGGCCTACCCATGAGCAACTGATGTTTTTCCAATTATTTAGATCTGATTTTATTTGTGTGAAAAGTGTTTTGTAATTGTGTTCATAGAGTTCCTGGGTTTGTTTCAGGAGGTAGACTCCTATTTTATAATGTCTACAGTAAGTTTAAATGGGATTTCTCTTTCTATCTCTTGCTGTTGGGCTTTGTTGGTAATATATAGAAATGCTGATGATTTATGTGGGTTTATTTTATAGCCTGCAACTTTGCTAAAGTTGTTTATTATTTCAAGTAGCTTTTTACTTGATTCTCTAGGATTCTCTAAGTATATCATCATGTCATCTGCAAAGAGTGATAGCTTTGTTTCTTCTTTGCCTATTCTAATGCCTTCAATTTCTTTTTCTTCTCTTATTGCTAAAGCTAAGGTTTCCAGTACAATATTGAATAACAGTGGTGATAATGGACATCCTTGTTTCACCCCGATCTTATTGGAAATGCTTCTAGCCTGTCCCCATTACATATAATGCTTGCTGAAGGTTTTAGATAGATGCTATTTATTATTTTAAGGAAGACTCCATTTATACCTATGCTTTATAGTGTTTTTAATATGAATGGGTGTTGTATTTTATCAAAAGCTTTCTCTGCATCTATTGAGAGGATCATGTGGTTTCTGTTGGTTTTGTGTTGATATGCTCAATGATGCTGATAGTTTTCCTAATTGAACCAACCCTGCATTCCTGGTATAAATCCTACCTGGTCATAGTGTATTATTCTTGTGATAAGTTGCTTAATCTATTTGCTATATTTTGTTTAAAATTTTTGCATCTATATTCATTAGAGAAATTGGTCTATAATTTTCTTTCTCTATTTTGACTCTTCCTGGTTTAGGTATCAACACCATATTTGTATCATAAAAAATTTGGTAAGACTCCTTCTTCACCTATTTTCCCAAATAGTCTATATAGTATTGGAATTAATTGTTCTTTAAATGTTTGATAGAATTCACATGTAAATCCATCTGGCCCTGGAGATTTTTTCCTAGGGAGTTCATCAATGGCTTGTTCAATTTCTTTTTCTGAGATGGGGTTATTTAAGTATTTTACTTCCTCTTCGGTTAATCTGGGCAATTTATATTTTTGTAAATATGTATCCATTTCACTAAGATTGTCAAATTTGTTGGCATATAGTTGGGCAAAATAATTCCTAATTATTGTTTTAATTTCCTCTTCCTTGGTGGTAGCTTCCCTTTTCATTCTTGATACTAGTAATTTGGTTTTCTTCTTTTTTTTAATTAAATTAACCAAAGGTTTATCTATTTTATTGTTTTTTTTTCATAAAACCAGCTCTTAGTTTTATTTATTAGTTCAATAGTTTTCTTAATTTCAATTTTATTAATTTTTCCTTTGGTTTTCAATATTTCTAATTTGGTGTTTAGTTGAGGATTTTTAATTTGTTCTTTTTCTAGTTTTTTTAGTTGTATGCCCAATTCATTAATCTCTTCTTTTTCTATTTATGTAAGCATTTAGAGATATAAAACTTCCACTAAGAACTGCTTTGCTGCATCCCATAGTTTTGGTATGTTGTCTCATTATTGTCATTCTCTTGAATGAAATTATTGATTGTTTCTATGATTTTTGTTTGACCAATCTTTTTAGGGATTAGATTATTTAGTTTCCAATTATTTTTTAGTCTATCTTTCCATGGCCCTTTATTACATATAATTTTTATTGCATCATGATCTGAAAAGGATGCATTTAATATTTCTGCCTTTCTGCATTGGATTGTGAGGTTATTATGCCCTAGTACATGGTCAATTTTTGTGTATGTGCCATGTACTGAGAAAAAAATATTCCTTTCTATCCCCATTCAGTTTTCTCCAGAGGTCTATCATACCTAACTTTTCTAATGTTCTATTCACCTCCTTAACTTCTTTCTTGTTTATTTTGTGGTTAGATTATCTAGTGCAGAGGTTGAGGTCCCCCACTAGTATAGTTTTGCTGTCTATTTCTTCCTGTAACTCCCTGAACTTCTCCTCTAAGAATTTGGGTGCTATACCATTTGGTGCATATATATGTTTAGTAATGATATTACTTCATTGTCTATGGTGCCTTTTAGCAGGATGTAGTTTCCTTCCTTATCTCTTTTGATTAGATCTATTTTTGCCTTTGCTTTCTCTGAGATCAGGATTGCTACACCTGATTTTTTTACTTCAGCTGAAGCATAATATATTCTGCTCCAGCCTTTTACCTTTACCCTGTATGTGTCACTCTTTTTCAAATGTGTTTCCTGTAAACAACATATTGTAGGATTATGGTTTTTAATCCATTCTGCAATCCATTTCTGTTTTATGGGAGAGTTCATCCCATTCACATTCACAGTTATGATTACTATCTGTGTCTTTTTCTCCATCCTTTTCCCCATTTTATGCTTTTCTTTCTCCTTTCCTTTCCCCTTCACTAGTGTTTTGCTTTTGACCACCCCTCCTTCAGTCCCTCCCCCTTTTATTATCCCTTTCCCTTTTCTTCCCCTTTACTTACTGCTTCTTCCCTCCCTTCTTCCCCCTCCCTTTTCTTTCCCCTTTTCCCTCCTACTGCCTATAGGGCAAGTTAGATTTCTATACCTAACTGATCACGTTATGCCCTTCTTGAGCCAAATCTGATGAGAGTAAGGTTCAAACAATGCTCCCCCCCTCCTTCTTTCCCTCTGCTGTAATAGGATTTTGTGTCTTTTCCTGTAATGTAATTTACCCTTGTCTGCCTCCTCCTTTCTCAGTACATTTTCTAAGATCAGATATCCTTATTTGGATCCATTTAACCCACTTGATTAGATTTTTTTTATCATTACATCAAAGTCAACTAATATCCACCCTCTTTATGTATACTCCTTTAACATGGTGTAATAACAATACAGTTCTCAAGGGTTGCAAGTGTCATATTCCCTTGTAGGGGTTTAAACAGCCCTTATTAACAACATATTGTATCTTTCTGTCCCATTTACCTTTTTAAGTCCTTCTTGAGTCCTGTACTTGAAGATCAAATTTTTTGTTGAGCTCTGGTCTTTTTATCAGGAAAGTTTGGAAGTCTCCTATTTCATTGAATATCCACCTCCTCCCTTGAAAAATGATGCTCATTTTTGCTGGGTAATTGATCCTTGGCTGCATTCCAAGCTCCTTTGCCTTAAGGAATATCATGTTCCATGCCCTGTGGTCTTTTAATGTAGAAGCTGCAAGGTCCTGTGTAATCCTGACTGTGGTTCCATGATATTTAAATTGTTTCTTTCTGGCTGCTTGCAGCACCTTCTCTTTCATCTGGTAATTTTGGAATTTTGCTATTATATTCCTTGGCATTGTCAATTTGGGATCTCTTTCAGGTGGTGATCGGTGGATTCTTTCTATGGTTATTTTCCCTTCTGGTTCTAGGACTTCTGGGCAGTTTTCCTTTATGATTTCCTGAAAGATACTGTCCAGGCTCTTTTTTTCATGATTTTCAGGTAGACCAATAATTTTTAAATTGTCTCTCCTGAGTCGATTTTCCAGGTTGGTTGTTTTACATGAGGTATTTTACATTTTCATCTATTTTTTCATTTTTTTGTTTCTGTTTGACTGATTCTTGCTCTCTCATAGAGACATTAGTTTCCATTTGTCCAATTCTAGTTTTTAACAGATTGTTTTCTTCTGTTAGTTTTTGTACTTCCTTCTTCAATTGGCCAATTGTGTTTTTAGGGACTTGTTTTCTTCAGTGTACTTTTTTTTCCAATTGGCCAATTGTGTTTTTTAGGGACTTGTTTTCTTCAGTGTATTTTTTTTCCAATTGGCCAATTGTATTTTTGAAGGACTCTTCTAACTCTCTCATTTGACTATTAAAATCCTTCTTGAGCTCTTCTAAGAAGGCTTTTTGGGCTTCAGACCAGTTCATATTCCCTTTTGTTGTTGCAGATGTGGGTTTGTTGACAATGTTGTCCTCTTCAGAATTTGTGTCTTGATCTTCACTCTTCTCATAATATGAATCTATGGTATGTTTTTTTCTCATGGTGTTTCTTTATTCCCTGGCCTTTAAAGAGATTGAGCTCTCCTGCTGGGGAACAGAGGGTACTGACCCAAGCTTCTTGTGTTGGGAGCCTAGGTCTTGGTCACTGGCTTTGTGTGCTGGGGCCTCTTATGTGGCAATTGGAGGCTGTAGGTTTCTGGCAGCTTACCTTGTGTTGGGCTGGAATCAGCAAGGCTGGAACTTTCAGGCAATTCTAGGTTGCCTGCTTTTCCTTTCCTTTAGCTTTCTTCAGCTCCTTTTAGATGGGTGCTGGAGGGTGTTTATCTGCCTGGGGCCCCTGCAGTGTTGTCCCCTCGTTTCTGCTAATGCACTGGGAGATTCCTTTGTGGTACAGTGCCGAGGCACCTGGTGGTTTTCTGAGCTGGTTTCCACCTGTTCCCCTGCCCTCACTGAGGCACTCGGAGGTCCAGGTGCTGGTGTTTGCCTGCTCTACCACCTGGGCTTCAGGATTTCTTCACAATTGGAGGCCAGGTTGACAGCTTACCTGGTGTTGGGTGGAATCAGCAAGGCTGGGCTTTAGGAAGCCTAGGTTTTCTTCACTCCTTTCAGATGAATGCTGCAGGGTACTTATCTGCCTGGGCCCTTTGTAGTGCTGCTTCCCTTATTTTTGCCGAGGCACTGGGAGACCTGTTTGCTGGGCTGCTGCACTGCTGCTCCCCATCTTTCTTCTAGTTCAGCTGCTCCAGGGTTTTTTTTCTGGGGTGATATTTTCTGGGTTTTCAGAGGTTGATAGGGGAGGGTGAGAGTGACTACCTTTTCACTCCGCCATCTTGGCTCCCAGAAGTGGAAGAGCTGTTGTTTCTTAATGTGTCATGGAATCATTAGATTCTATTTGCACAATTCTGATTTTTAAGGAATTATTTCATCAGTGAGCTTTTGTACATCTTTTTCCACTTGACCAATTCTGCTTTTTAAGGAGTTATTTTCATTAGTGAAATTTTGTACCTGTTTTCCCATTTAGTCAGTTCTGTTTTTAAGGTATCATTTTCTTTCTTCTTCTTTTCTTTCTTTCTTGTCTTTTTTTTTTTTTTTGGCTAGGCAATGGGGTTAAGTGACTTGCCCAAAGTCACACAGCTAGTAAATGTCAAATGTCTGAGGCCAGATTTCAATTCAGGTCCTTCTGACTCCAGAGTTAGTGCTCTATCCACTGTGCCATCTAGCTGCCCCAAGGTATTATTTTCTTTTGTACATTTTTGTGCCTCTTTTAACACACTGTTAATTGTCTTTTCATGATTTTCTTGCACTGGTCTCATTTTTTTACCCAATGTTTTTTCTACCACTCATTTGATTTTTGAAAATCATTTTTACCTCTTCCAGGAATTCTTGTTGAGCTTGTGTGTAATTCACTTTTTTTTCCCTTTGAAGCTTTGCTTGCATCTGTTTCAACATCACTATTTTCTTCTGAGTTTAAATCTTGATCTTTTCTGTCACTATAGTAGCTTTTTATGGTCAGGTTTTTTTGTTGTTGTTATTTGCTCATTTGTCTAGCCTACTTCTTGACTAGAGATTCCTAGGGTTGAGTGTAGAGGACTATCCCAAGCTTTAGGCTTTTTTGCACTGCTGTTTTAAAAGCTAGTTCTTGGGGGTTAAAAATTTAGTGCTTCCAAGGTGGTGTGATTCAGGGAGCGTATCGTCTCTGCTCAGTCAGTCTGTACTCTAGTCCTTACGTAGGAAGGGCCCCAGATTCCTCATAGCCCCAGGGGATACTGCTCCTCAAGGTCCCTGCTTCCTTGGGACCAAAAGTGAAACTGCTTAATAAATGCTTGCTAATTTGACTTGACTTGACTTAATTGATATGTCGCTGAATAAATTAGCTTAGGTAGTATTGTCATTTTTAATATATTAACTCAGTCTATCCATGAGCAATCAATTTGTCATTCTAAAAAGATCTGCTATAAATATTTTTGTATATAAAGTTCTTTTCCTTTTTTATAATCTCTTTGGGATGTAGATCTAGTACGGGTATTGCTGGCTCAAAAGGTATTTACAGTTTTATAGCCCTTTGGGCATAGTTCCAAATTGCTCTCCAGAATGATTCGATCCACCAACTCCTCCATTAGTGACCCAATTTTTCCACATTCCCTCCAACATTTGTCATTTTTTTTCCCTTTTCTGTCATATTAGCCAATCTAATAGGTGTGAGATGGAACCTCAGAGTTGTTTTAATCTGTGTTTTTCTAATCAATTGTGATTTAGAGCACTTTTTCATATGACTATAGATAGCTTTTTTTTTGTCTGAAATATGCCTGTTCCTATCCTTTCATCATTTATCAATTGGGGAATGATGCATATTCTTATAAATTTGACTCGGTTCTCTATGTATTTGAGAAATGAGGTCTTTATAAGAGAAACTTACTGTAAGAAATTTTGCAGAAAGGAATAACGGAAAAAATTTTACAGTACATTTCTGTTATTCCCTTTTGTAAAGGTGCTATGCACAGCTAAATAATGTTTACTTCTTTCTATTTCCATTCAAGTAATTGTCAGAGATTTATATCTAATTTTCCTAAAATCCTGTTCTTATTTATCTATGGGTTAGGTTTTTCTAAGTCTGAAAAGGTGCAAAGAGGTCCCCAACTATTGTAGTGTTGCTGTCTATTTCTCATTCCCCTCCTGGCCCTTCTTTTGTACTTCAAAACAATGCCTCTGTTACTATCACACAGAAATTCTCACAACTCCAAGTTCTCTTCATGCTGAAACATACAAACATACATGTGGGCTTTTCAACCTGAAATATCCTTTGGTAAGACCTCCCCCTCTTCTTCCACTGGTGAGTTCTCCTTGTGTCCTCTATTTTGTGGATAGGCCAAAACCAGCCTTTATTCCCCTCTCAGCCCTGTTTCTGACTTCTGGCATTTCAACCCATGGCTTTGCACTTGGTTTCTGTAGCTCCCTGCCATTTTTTTGTTTCTTTTTTGTGTTTTTTCTTTTTCCATTTGAAAGAAATTTCCTTGAAGGTAAAGACTTTCTATGTTTTAACTTATATTTGTATCCCTAGCTCTTAGCATACTACCTGACAAAATTAGCATTTAGTAAATGCTTCTTTCTTTCCTTCACTGTAATTCAATTAACAATGCTTTAAATATTTAAATGGTCTGCCATATGATAATACATTAAATATTGGTATTGATACATTTTCCAGCTTTCCATGGTATATTTGAACTTAATATAGTTTTATCATTTTTAATCATGTCTGTTTTTACTTTTGTATTGTCTGAAATCATGACTGCTATCCCTGATATTTTTAGTTTAATCAAAGCATAATAGATTTTTCCCTAACCCCTTATTTTAACTGTGTGGATATTTTCATTGTAATCTTTTTTTATTGTAGACAACATATTGTTGGATTCCTCATCTTAATTCTTTATGTTTTCAACTTTTTGGACTCCTTTCTTCTGTTTCATGTGTGAGTTCATGCCATTCATGTTCAAAGTTCAAAGGGATTCACCTGAACTCTCCCCCAAACCCTCCAAATTGCTTTAAATAATGACTCTAAACAAATTCTAGAACAGCAGGACCCACTAAAAGATGGAGTAAAACAATTTTCCAGCCTAAGACAATGTAAAAGATTAGCAAGAAAGGTCTTTTGCACCAGGTGAGAGAGGAGCACAACCTAGTGCAGGCTGCCCCAGCGTAAACTGGGTCCCAGCAAACTCAGAGCAGGCCTAGGGCAACTGAAATAGTGGCAGTAGTGGCAGTTTCCAGACCTCTCAGTTCACAGAAACCAAAGACAACTTGGAAGGTCAGAGAGAAAGGTGGAGCACAGCCCAACACAGGTCACAACAGCACAAACCCAGCCCCAACAAACCAGCAATATGCCTTGGGAATGATTGAATGAGCAGTGGCAATGGCTGCTTCTGGAGCTCTCAGCCCACAGGTGGTAAGGGCTTGAACAACTAGTCAAAAGGAGATTACAAGGGTCTCTTTACCAGCACTGAGGCAGAACTCTATTGCTTTGCCCATCCTCCAGTCTGGGACCCAGAGAAAGAACTGCTAGTGTCTGAATACAGATTGAAGCATACTTCTTAAAAATTTTTCTTTAGTTTTCTTGAAGTGTTTTGTTTTGTTTCTGGCCTATGTTTTTTCTCACAATATGACTGTTATGGAAATGTTTCACATGACTACATATATATAACCTATATGAAATTGCTTGCATTCTCAATGAGGGGAATGGGGAGGGCAGAAGGGAGAAAATTTGGAACTCAAAATTTTTAAAACAAATGTTAAAAATTGTTTTTACATCTGACTGGGGAAAATAAAATACCAAATAATTTTTTAAAAAATACCTCAGAGAGGCAGCTAGGTAGCACAGTAGATAGAGCACTGGCCCTTAATTCAAGAGGACCTGAGTTCAAATGTGGCCTCAGACACATGACACTTACTAGCTGTGTGACCCTGGGCAAGTCACTTAACCCCATTGCCTAACCAAAAAAAAAAAAAAGACCTCAGCAATAGCTTAGTCCATCGAGCTGCAAAATTTTAGCACTCTAAGTGGTCCAATCTGGTGCATGTTATGATTGCCAATTCTAGGTCTGGATGGCATAGCTGCAGATTCATTCATGGTTGGAACTTCGGGAGACAACTGCTAATCCCAGGTCCAGTCAGCACACTGAAAGACTCTGTAGAGTCTAACCTATACTTCTTGGTGTGGATATACAGCTTGTGGTGCAAGCCCTAGTCTGAATTCAGGGAGGCTTTTATGTGAACTTTCCTGGCTGGACCCCCTCCCTAGTTTCTACGGACTTCTTGTTACCTCCCTGTGCTGACTTGTGGTGCAAAAAGGCATCTGCTGTAGTTTCTCCTTGGATTTTCTTATCACCATCTGATGTTATTTCTTGATCTTTGCTAGAGTAGTTACATGAAGAAGCTAGGCTGTACTGCTTCTTCTCCCTCCATTTTTTGCTATTTCCCCTACTTTATAAACTATCATATTTTTTAGAAACTTAATGTTCAATATTTCCCTCATTTTCTGAAATTGTTTTACATGATTTGGCATTGAAGTTAACAAAATTGTTTGATAAGCTACACTTTTTATCACATTCAATATTGGATACACTATCATTGATTAAAAATCCTTTCCAATGGGGGCAGCTAGGTGGCACAGTGCATAGAGTACCAGCCCTGAAGTCAGGAGGATCTGAGTTCAAATCTGGCCTCAGACACATAACACTTACTAGCTGTGTGACCCTGGGAAAGTCAGTTAACCCCATTGCCTCACAAAAAAAAAAATCCTTTACAAATCTAGCCTTTATTATAGCCCTTAGATTTTCAATGGGGTTTTAAATCAGCACATTGAAACATGTTTATCTTGATCTCTTATATAAATTTCTGAAGCTTTTGTTACATGTAGCATAGTGCAAGGCCATGCTGTGGTATTCCATATCCATTTTTTCCTATAACAATTCTTCTTTTTCATATATTGATATATTTATTATCATTCCCTCAATGGAAGCAGGGTTTTCAGGCATTCTAGAAGGTTTTTTTTAATTCCTTAAAACTTTTTGGTGAATACTTTAGCCTGATTAAAAAATATTCAGACCTTATAAACTTAACTAGAATTTTTCTGATAGTTTTTTTTACATAACCTTGAATGAAAAAGGGAGTTTTATCAATAAAAATTACCTTTCCTCCCAAACCTCAGTACTCTACTCTTTATATGGTTTGCTCATGATAAGCATTTTTTCTTCATAACAATTGATAGTAGTTCCTTTTTTGTTTGTTTTCTTCTGTTTTATTGATCTTCTCACTGCTCTTCCAACTTCAAGAAGCTACACAGTCCCCTCCAGCTGACAGTTTACTCAAAAAGTCTGTTCTAGTTTGTCAGTTTAGAGCAATAGTCTTCATTTTTTTCATTGCATTTTATTTTTTGCTTCAGTTTAACTGATACTTTTTCATCATGGGCTTTAATGATCTTCGAAATGCTTGTCTTTCTCACACCAACAGCCACTGCAATATCTCAAATGGTCATTGAAATTTGCTTATCAAGAGCCTCAACTTTTGCATCTTCCTTGGAGTAATATCCATTCTTTAAAAACACAGAATCAAAAAAAAGAAAGTGCTGAAAAAATGCATATACCTGCATATCAGGAAATTTGGTACTCAGCTTACTAAAGGTAGTGAAATGTGGGTTTGTTTGGTCATAACCATGTTTTCTGTTAATCTAGTATCAGTAGAAGCATAACTTAGGACCACTGGTTTCACAAAATGAAGTCACATTAAAACCACCACTTGTTCCAGTTCACAAACCATTGTAATTACTGTTTCATTTGCTGTCCCTCTAATCCCAAACAAACTGCATGCACCTCTACGTTGCCCTTTGGGTGATCCTCAACTTCAGTTCTTCAGAGACTGTAGTTTAATATGACTGACAACCATATAACATCACCAGAAAAAAAAATAGACTAAAATGATGGACTTCTCGTGCTAAGAGAAACTTTAAAAAACTTTGTAATTTCCCAAAAGCAATTCAGTCATCAGTCCTTTAATCTTGGTAACCCTTCATTGTCTCTTTGTTGTTCCTGCCAAGGATTTTGATAGACAAAATCTATTAAGGTTCATTCACTTATATGCCATAGTCTAAATAATAGAAATTCTTCTACTTGGTTTTTCCTGTGCAGGTAGTTAGTCCAAAAGCTTTGGAGTGACTCTTGGTCTCATTCAGAAGAGTATGTCTTGATGCACTAAATCCAATGTTATCTATAAACAGGAACATGTGGAGAACCTCACTTTCCATAGCGAAACTCTCTTAAACTTGAATTCTGTGCTGGATTTCCTCCATTACAATGACCAGAACACATGACAAACACTTGTCTCTCTACATTTTATACTCCACTCAATGTCCGTATTCAGTGTCATTGAACAAGATTATCTCTATTATATGTTTCAAAGAATCTTATATAACTTTGACACATGCATGGGAAGCACTCTATTGAAAAGGGGACTTTATGTAATGTTCTACTGAATCAAAAAAATTTAAATGATCAACAAGCAGTAAGTATAGTGGAACCTCGCATTCTCTACATCTTATATTGAGTTATGTGATGATTGATATTTTCTCAACTCTAGAATACCTTTCATAAAAGCTTCCCTGTTCCTTTCTATAATCAGTAAAACCATCAATACAAATGGTGATTATTCTTAAAATAGTAGAAGTGCTGGCTAATAGTTCATCATTTTTTGGACTCCATTTTTGGTAGTGATAAGACCTAAGGCTTTTTCCATGCCTGTTTTCCAATCCTTCAGATAACCTTAGAATTGATTCCTCAATGCCTTCACAATTATAACACCTCTATCATGGATCATTTCTGTATATAATTGGTCTAGTCCAACTGCTTTCTTTTTTAAAATATTTTCTTTTTTATTATTATGAACTTGACAAACATGAACATTTCATACAAAAAGGATATAAAAAGAGTGTGTATGTGAATTCTTACTATGTAGTTTCTCAGTGTATAAGTTTAATATGGTAGTTTTGAGAATGTCCAACATGTCTATATCTTTTTCTGAACCTCCTTCTGCTATCTGAAGTATATTTTTAAAACATCTCATTTGTTTCTCCCCTTCCTCCTTCTCCTCTTTCTTCTTCTCTTTTTCTTCTTCTTTATCACTATCACAATTATTTGAATACCCTTTTTCTAATAGAAAAGGAAACTCAACATCTAGATATCATTGAAATATGTTGTCATTTGTAACTGAAAGTCTTTAGTATTTTTTTAAATCTTTGAAACAATTTTGAATAATGGCTAAATTCTTATAATAGACTTCTTTGTGGATGGAAAGGTCATGGAGTGTACTTAGTGACAGAAGCTGAGTAGGAAAGCTATATGTACTTTTTTTCAGATTCAAAGATGAATGACAAATGATTCATATTTGTGTACATAGGTGTGGCTAAAGTGGCTAATGTATGACCAATAAGTCTTTTTCATAATGCTAATCTATAAAAGTTGTTTTGAGTTTTTCCTAGCCTTTGTAGAATAATAATAGAGCAAATATTTTTAAATACAAAGTTCCCCAGAGAAATTTCATATTTGGGAGATGATATTAAATCTGAAAACCTGGAAAGTAGTCCACATGCTACCAGGATCAGGAAGCTTCTCTACAGTATCCTGAACAAGTCGAGATCTAGCCTCTGCTAAATGCCCTCAGGGACAGGGAACTCATTATTTCACAAGGCATCTGAGTAATTTGTTACATAATTTTTCTTTTAATTGAGCTGATATCTGCCTTTCTGAACTGTTCCTTCATTGTTCTGCCCTGTAGGGCCAAGCAAGATCCTAACCCATCTTAAACATCATAGTCCTTTAAATGTTTGAAGATGCTCATGCTGTTCTCCCTTAAGCCTTCACTAATACCTAGACTTCTCTCTTTAAAAAAAAACTTTTTATTGATGAGATTTATTTTTACATCACATTTGCTTCTGAATTTTTACCCCTACCTAGAGAGCTATCGCTCATAACAAAGATTTAAAGAGGGGGAAAAAAGTCAGTTTAGTCAAACCAACTAACCATATCAAGTGCATCTGACAGGGTATGTGATATTCTATACCATCTACAATGAAGGGAATGTGGTGCATCTTCTTATCTTTTCTCCAACCTTAGTCATTATGATTACAGAATACTCAGTTTCTTTTTGTTATTAGGTCCTTCAACTTTGTTGGAGTCATTGTGGATATTGCTTTTCTCTTTAGATGACTTCATATGTCTTCCCATAAAAACGATATTCTTAAGTTCTATTTCCAAATATACCAGATTTATTTTTCCCTAAAAGGATGATTTTATATCCTTGAAACTTGATTGGCTCAGAGAACTAAGACTTATAACAATTAATATGGCTTCCTAAGTACAAAAGAGCCAGAACATGAACTGTTACCTGATCCTTCTTCGGGCTTCTGGTTGACAGAGCAAGATGACTGAAACAGGGCTAGGGAAGCTGAACTTAACTCAATCAATGCTGTATCCTAAATTAACATGATTACAAAGTGTCAGCATAACTTCAACAAGAACAGGTCATATAAGACTAACCTAATTTTCATTTTGGACTGAGTTACTGTTTATAGATGATGGAAATTCTCTACTATAATAGTGCTCCAGACCATTCTTGTGGAGAAGATGGAGAGATGTGAACTGTATGATAATATAATTAGATGGACTCAGTCATGACTGTGGCATTAAAGTTGGATAGCTCAACTCAGAGTGATTGTTAATAGTTCCATGTCAGGGAGGACATTAGTGGAGCACCTTGGGGATCTATACTTGACTGCGTGTTGTTTTTAGTAATACTTCAATAAAAGAATAGGTAATATATTCCTCAAAGTTGCAGATGACACGAAGTTTGGAGGAATAATTAACACACTGGATGACAGAGATTGAACCTAAGAAGATCTTGCAATGATGGAGTATCAGGTTAAATTTAATAAGAAGAAATCCATTAGGGATAAATGGAAAGTACAAAACAATCAACTTCATAAGTAGAAGATGAGAGAGGTATGGTCGAGCAGCAGTTTATCTGAAAAAAAAATATCTGGGAGGTTCACAAACTGAACTGCCAGCTCAGTATGAATTGGCAGTAAATTGTAGAAACCAGGAATGCCAATGAAATCTTGGGCCTGCTGGTGGATTTCCCCTCACTCTCAAGTCTCTCCCTATTCCAATCCATCCTCTAATCAGCCCCTGCAGTGATTTTCCTAAAGCACAGATCCATGTTACCCCTCTACTCAATAAACTCCAGTGGTTTCCCTTTACCTCCAAGATCAAATACAAAATACTCTTTTTACCTTTCAAAAAACCATCATGACCTATCTCCTTCCTATCTCTCCAGTATTCTTACAGCTCACTATTTGCTTTGTACTCTTTGATCCAGTGTCAGGGGCCTCCTGGCTGTTCCACAAACAAGATATTCCATCTCTCAGCTCTAGGCATTTTCTCTGGCTGCCCCTCATGCCTGAAATGCTCTCCCAACACCAATCCAATTAATGACATTCCTGACTAAGTCCTAAGTAGAATCTCATGTTCTACAGGAAGCCTTCCCTAAATCATCTTAATTCCAGGGCTTCCCTCCATTAGTTATCTCAAATTTATCCTATATATAGCTTTCTTTGTATATATTTGTTTGTGTATTGTCTTTCCTGTCAGATTGTAAGATGTTTGAGGGCAGGGACTGTTTCTTGCCTCTTTTTGTGTCCCCAGTGCTTAGCACAGTGCCTGGCATATAGTAGGTACTTAATAAATGTTTCCTGAGACTTTGAGCCTCTGATTACAATCCTATGAAAACGGGAGCTAATAATAGCACCCATTTTACATGTCTATTGTGAGGATAAAATGAGATTATATATGTTAAGTGATTTGCCAACCTGAAAGAACTGGAAAGAGGTCAGCTTTTATTATTGTTACCATGGTGAAGTCACAACCTCTCTGAGCTATAGTTTTTTTGGTGGGAAAAATGATCCATTTACTTAGTTGTAAATCTTGTTTGGCACTTACTTGGGATTTGTGATAATTCCTGCATAGAATTATTCATTGTTCCTTTTTATAAATAGTTCAAAACAAGGAATGTAACTCAGGCATTGTATGTTTGAGATTTGTTATATAATAGAAATCTAAGTGATAATAGAAAGATAAAAACTAGACCTATCATTTCAGTGGTTTCAGGAACTCTTTAATGAGAAACTGTCTCTATCAATACTGTCACCAGGTCATCACTTTTCTGCAAGTTATAGTCCTTATTTCTTAGAACACTGAGAGGTAAAGAGACTTTTTCGAGTCACACAACCAGTATATGTCAGAAGATAATGATCATGTCAGTGTCAAATGTCATCTTTTCCATAAAGCGTTCCCTGATTCCTCTGGTCAGAAATGAACTTCTTACTTGGACCTCACATAGTATTTTATTATCCACCTCTTTGATGTATGTATTCATGTATTATTGCATATAACAGTTATCTCTATGTGTTTCCAATCCCCCTGTTAAACTGTAAGCTCTATGATTGTAGGAACTATGTCATAAGTTATTGCATCTTTCTGAGCAGAGGGATCTGCACAAGTAATTGCTTGATAAATGCTACTGAGTGAGATGAAAAAGAGAGAAAGAGAGAGAGAGGCATACCTTGCAGTAGCAAGGAGGTCACAGTGCCACCATGTTCTTCCTTTGTCAAAACCTCATCTGGAGTTTGGTACTGTGTACCATCATTTAAGAAGGGTATTGATGAATTAGGAGGAATTAGAGCTGCCTTCTAGAGAAGAGCAAACAATATAGTGAAAGACCTTAAGTCCATACTATATAAAGACCAATTAAAGGAAACGGGCAAGACTCAGAGAGAATATAATAAATTGTCCTCAAGTATTTGAAAGGCTGTCATGTGGAAAAGGATTTGAATTGTTTCATTTTGTCCCAGAGATCAAAAAGAATGAGTCAAATTTAGGCTTGATGTCAGTAAATACTTCGTCACAACTTGAGCTGTCCAGAAATAGAATGGGCTGCCCCAAGAGGTGATGGGCACCCTCTCCTTGGAGGTCTTTAAGCAGAAGCTGGATGATCGGATATGTCATACTGTGGATTCTTTTCAGATATGGTTTGGATTATATGTCCTCTGAGGTCCCTTCCAACTCTCAAACTCTGCTTCTGTAATTTGTAGCAATACTTCCTATGTTTCACCCCAGGAAGTACAGGTTAGGAAACCAAGGGATGAAGGGTAAGGAAAAGGCAATGCTGTTGACTCCACCCAAAAGTGGAGGTAAAGTCTGACCCTGGTTCAAAGCTCCAATTCAGAAACTAAATTGGATAAGTGAGTGAGTTAAAGAAGAAACCAGTATTTAAAAATTAGTATAGACTTAGAGACCCTCAAAAAGAAGAGAGAATAATTCCACAATAACTACAAGCAGACAGCCAAAGGAAAAATTGATTTTCCAGAAAAAATACATACACGACCAGAAAAAATGAAGCAAGACATGAAAATTGAGTAAAGCTCTGGAAAAAGGAATTTGAAGTAACTTAGAAGAGAAACTGGTAAAACTTACCTAAGATGTAACTCCCTAAAAACTAGAATATACCAAACACTATTAAATGATTTCATGAGACATCAAGAACCATTAGAACAAAATCAAAGGATAAAAATGTAAGATATTTTTAAAAAACTGACCTAGGAAAAAAAAAGTCAAGTAGGGATCATTTGAAAGTTCTTAAATGCCCTGAAAAACATTATTTTAAAAAAAAAGAGCCTGGATACTATGTTTCAAAAAATTGTAAATTAAAACTTCACAGTTCTAACCAGAGGGCAAAATGAAGTTAGAAAGAATCCGCTGATCACCTCATGAAAGGAACTTCAAAAGAAAAAGTCCCAGTAATGTCATAACCCAAATCCAGAGTTCCTACTTATCGAAAAAAAAAATCCTAAATGAAGAAAAATCCTAAATGAAGCAGCTTAGGTACTAAAGAGCTATAAATCAGGATCACAAAAGGCCTGGTAGTTTCTACTATAAATAGAAATAGGCCTTAGAATTGTAATATTCTAAAAGGCAAAAGAGATAGGCTTACAACCAAAAGTAACATACCTTGTAAACCCAATAAATTTTTGAAAATGAATGTTTAATAGAATAAAGACTGTTCAAGCATTTCTTATGAAAAGACCAGAGCTAAGTAGGAATTTAAAAATACAAATACAAGTCCAAAGAAACCTACAAAAGTAAATGTATTTGAGTAATTGGAGGGGGGGGGAGCATGTGAAGACATAGTGTTATCATTCTAATAAGGAGAGAAAAAACAAGTGTTTTTTCAGAACTCTAATATAATTTTAAAAAAAGTACTATGTGAGCTAAATTATGAAAAACAGCTTAGAGTGGAATGGTTTGAGGATTTGAAGAGAGGGAAAAGAAGGCATAGTAAAAGGAATGTACTAGTATAGAAAAGAAGAAGAAACTATGGAAATCGAAATTTCCTATGATGGGGGTTATGAGAAAAAAAAGTAGAGAAAGGGGTAGAGGGAACAGGTAACAGATTGTAACAAGACTCTGGACTCCCCTCATTCCACCTCAGAATGAAGGTAGATCTACATCTGCCTTTCAGGGTCCTAGGGGTACCCATGGGGTGAGCATTAGGAGAGTCTTTTTCCAATGCTATTTATTCAAGTTTCCATTTGGGTGTGTCCTCTCTAATATTAACCACCAGTTATTAGCACCACAGTCTCATTTAACTAATAACCTCAATTAGCACTTGTGAAAGGATGTTTACTGCAAAGCTATAGCAAAAACAGAAGTAACTACATTCCCTCATCCCAACAAACCTGAGGCCACACTGTCCTATACCACCTGAGTTCAAGTTTAAAGTAATTTCTACAAAATATTTGATCCCATCAAATTCACTTCCAGATGTGACATACCTAATGGACAGAGTTGCTCCCTTTTTTATAAGACCCAAAACCTTGGTTTCAAGGGAGAATTTGCTGATGAACTATGCTTTTGGACTAGGCTTGGATTGCCATAAACTGTCTTTAACTCATACTTATCTTTTAAATGCACCCTAGTTGCAGCTCAGCAAGCAATCAAAAATCATCACACAGTTATCAGACTGCGAACATAAATTATCTGTGTATGTTCAACATTGGGACTGAATCAGCCACACATGCTATACATTCTCATAAGAATTAGGCTTGGAGAGTCTCTCCCCCAATTACAAGATAAACCTTACTCTTATCTGAAATGTTTAGTCAGTCAATAAACATTTATTAAATGCTTTCTGTGTTCTTGAAATTGTTCTAATTCCTGGGAATACAAAGAAAGGCAAAAGAAAGTCCCTGCCCTCGAGGAACTCATATTCTAATGAGTAAGACAAGTAAACAAATACAAACAAGTTGTATACAGGATAAATAGGAAATAATTAATGAAGAGAAGAAACTAGAACCAAGAAGGATTGGGAAAGGTTTCTTATAGAAGGTAGGATTTTGGACCCAGGGAATCCAGTAGGCAAAGATGGGAAAGGAGGCATTACAGCCTTGGGATAAAGCCAGAGGAAATGCCTGGAGCTGAGAGATTCAGTGTCTTGCTCAGAGAATGTCAAGGAAGTCAGTGTCTCTAGATAGAAGATTTCATGGAGATGTACTAGGTATAAGAAGACTGAAAAGGCCAGGAATGGGGAGAGACAGGTTATAAAGTGATTTGAATGCTAGAGTATTTTGTATTTAATCCTGGAGGTAATGGGAAGCCACTGAAGGTTATTGAATATATGGGTGACATGATCAAGCTGGTGCTTTAGGAAAATCAATTTGGCAGCTGAATGGATGATTGACTTGACCAGGGAGAGATTTGTGGCAGGCAGACCAACCAGAAGGCTAATGCAGTAGTCCAGAGGTGAGGTACTGAAAGCCTGCACCAGTGTGGTAGCAGTATCAATGGGGAGTAGAGGGCATATTCAAGGGATGTTGCAAGAGTGAAAAGTTTGAAATAGCCACTGTGGGGAATGGGATAGTGACTTAACAAAGGAGGTGAAGAAGGATTGCCTAGCAGCATGGAGGACCCCGTTGATATCGTGTAACATAACTTTGTTGTGGATTTAGTCAGAATGGTTGCATGATTTTCTTCACATTCATTCAGCAGCACATGAATAGGAATGAAGGCAGCATATACAGGAAGTGATCCAACGCATGGGAGGGTACAATAGGCAATATAACAAAGGAGTCAAGGACTCCAGAGAGGAGGTCTATTTAAAGTTGAATTGGTTTACGAGAAGGTCAAGATGGGAAAGGGAGGAAAGAGTGGCTAATGCAGAGGTGATGACCTGGAAGAGAACTGAGAGATTGAAGGATTGGAGGTCATGGTATAGCAAAAAGCAAGGTTTGGTATGGGAAGACAGAGAGAAGCAGAAAGCCAAGAAATTATGGTAAGATAAGGGGGTTTCATAGATCTTGAACACGGAGGTGTTACATTTGAGTGGGGTACATTTGTGTGTATGAGTTGGGGTAGAGGAGTAAGTCATGGGAAGTAAGTAATATAAGGAACTGAAAAGTGAGGATATTTGAGAAACCATCAATATATATGTTGCACTCCCCTGGTATGAGGGCAAGAGTTGAGGCAGAAAGACCATTTTGAGAAAGAAAGCCAAATATCCTTGACATCTCTAGATAACGGCTCCTAGGATTTTGATTAGGTAGAAGATGTGGATTGTATGGACCTCAAAGAAGGGCAGATCACTGAGAGATGGAATTTTTTTTTCTGGTGGCAATGGGAAGCAAGCAGTATTCTAACTCCCCTGCCTCAACCAACTATCCAATAAGTGCAGCCAGTACCAACAAGGGTTTCCAAGGGGCCAGGGCTCAGTGATTGTCAAAAGACAGAAAAAGTGGGAGAGAACAAGGTTTAAGATGAAGGAGGTTAAACATACACTTACTTCTTGTTCGTATTCATCGTATTTGTCATTTCGTATAGCACCGTATATTCCAAATGAGGAAATTGAGCCCCAGCCCAATGTCATATGGCTAGACTGTGTGTGAGGCACAGACCTACATTGTTCTGTCCAATTTACCATGTGCCCCACCTAGTTATTCTTTATTTTTCTTTATTATTCTTTAGAAGCTGTTCCTATTATTAGCTATAGCATATTTGGAAGGAACTACCACAGCATTAAAACACTCCAAACTGGACACAGATTTGTAGTCCATTTTTATTTAAGTCCATTTGAGTCCATTTTGAATCCATTTCCCTCCTCTTGGGGAATGTTTGTTTCTTACGCCCAAGAATTGTAGCAATTAAAGTTTTACTGCTCCTGCCATGGGTGATTACCTTTCTCTCCTCCCCTTTTAAAATGTTATGTTGTAAGAGAAGTTGCATTGGTACAAGGGAAAGAGAGCTATCCTTACAGTCAGGTCAACATATTTCAAGTCCCACCTCTAACGCTTATTAGCTGAGTGACCATGGATAATCTTTTATCACCCCAGATGGGTACCATTCCCCTTGTATTCCCCACTCCTATCTCTTAATTAGATTATTGCTGTGTTGAACACCTTAATTTCAAAAACTAAAGTGAAAAAATAGTTTATCCACAGAAGTTTATGACTACTGCTCCCTAATAATATTTGGAGATCTAAAATATATGAATTGGTTTGCAGAAGATAGACAAAGGTATTCACATATTTGTCGCCTTTCTGCTTCTCTTCAAATGCCAACTTTTCTACCCCTTTTCATTACAGCTCCATTTCCCAAAAGACAAAAATGTGACCACCGGACTTCGTGCCCACCTAACACGTATTCCTATCGGTTACTGAGTGGTGGTGGTAAAGATAAATATGCCAAAATTTGCTTTGAGAATGAGCTGTAAGTATCAGTTTGGGTGCTAGAAATAATTAATTTTCATCCTTAAAAAAGGAGAGTTGGATTAATATGTGTCTGTAATTAAAATGTTAAGAAAACTAACATTGCTAAGTTGTAATAGCATTGCTATAACAGTTGTAGAAAAAAAGGTCTTAGGAGTTCAAATCTAGCCTCAGACACTTATTAGCTGTTTGAACCTGGGTGAGTTACTTAGCTCTATTTGCCTCATTTGCAAAATGAGTTGGAGAAGGAAATGGAAAACCACTGCAGTATTTTTGCCGAGAAAACTCCAAATGGGATCACGAGTCAGACACAACTAAAACAAGTGAATAATAACAAGGACTTGGGCTATATGGTTATCAGCATGTTAGTGAAAGCTTGATAATTTCACCTGACAATTGGTTTTGGATAAGTCTTACTTATTACGTACGTTTACATTCCTTCTAAAGTTTGGGGCATAAAATCCCCTTCAAGCTTATAGAAATCGAGTTCAACTGTGCCCAGGGCCTCAAGACTGTATACATTTCCAAATGATCACAAGTTGACATTGCTTTCTTTGCTTCTCTTATTTAATGATCATCATTTGGGGTTTCATTAAATATAGAAATTCAGACTAAAATATAGGTTTCCCTTGAATTACATACCTGCTATTAAACATGCTTCTGATTTTTTTTTTCAATTTTCATGTTAAACTCTTAATTTAACTTAAATATTCAGGACAGTGAAAAATCTGATTTAGAATGTTAATAGGTACTTCCATTAAATCATTATTCACTATAGAAAAATGAAATTGCTCATGCTGGCTATAAATAAGGAGTAAATCACTTCTATGTAAGAGTTTTATCAGCTATTTAAAGCAATTGATTAATAAATCAATATGTAAGACACAGTAGTAGGCACTGAGGATTACAAGGACCGCAAGGATCCTTTGAGTCAATTTCCCTCTTCTTAGGGAAGATTATCATATCTGTTTCTTAGCTCCAAGTACTGCAGCAATTAAAGTTTTACTGACTTCCTATATGTGGCAAGAGATATATATAATCCCTACTCAATAGGAGATTACTATCAAGTTAGGAAGGCAGGACATTATATAGTAGAAACAACATTGGCTTAGTAGCCATGAGGTCTGCCACTAATAATTTTGCTTGTGAATTTACACAGTCCAGTTATTCTTAATTTATTTCCTTCTTCCCCCTCATAAACCTCCTCAAACAAATTTTGATGTTTACTCATTTCCTACCTAAGCTTTAAAGCCTAAACCAAATGTAAATTCTTTTAGGAAACATTTGTCCCTTCACTTTCCTCATCACCCTTCCTTCCTCCTGCAATTGGTAATATTACCCCCTTCATAATTCACAAGCACTTTATATATACCTCCAATGCAAAATAATATCATTTATTATTTTGTATTATAACTGTTTGTGTACATCATATCCTCCTTCTAGGTGGTAAGCTTCACAGCTTATCAAAACTTTGTATTTCCTCTGGTACTTATAGTTTTTCATACGGTACTTAATGTCTATTGAATTGAAATAAATAATAAAGAGCAGATTCTGGAAAAGAGATAGGAATATTCATTTCTTAATAAGAGTGAAATTCTTAACTAAGGCTTATTTAAATTTCAGGCTCATAAGTGAAGGGAAGGGTAATGTTGCAAGGGGTATCAACGTTGCCATTGTGAATTGTAAGTTAAATGTTTTTTTCATCACTTCTCTCATATTGGATTGGAAAATTTGATGATTTAATATTTTGTCCACTAAAAAAAAAGTAATTTAATTTAATTTTTAAATAGTACCCCTTTCCTTACATAGAGATAGGGACAATAATCCCTGATGGATTGCAGAGTGCAAATTGATAGATACAGATAAAAGAGATTGGACATGGCCAATGATGGAATTTCTTTTGCTTGACTAAGCACATTTGTTATGAGAATTTTTTTTCCTTTTTCAATATGTTTAGGGACAAGGAAAGAACTTTTTTTTTTAAAGAAACTTAATGATTCTTCAAAATTCTTTGTGGACACCATGCAATCTATAGTATTTGTATTTTATTGCTTTTCACAGCATCTAAATCCATGAACCAAATGCAGCCCTCTTAGAATCTTAGTAAAAAAAAAAAGTTATGTTTAATTAGGTAGTCTATAAGTACAATTAGTCCAGCAGCTTCTTAGCACCTGACAGTTGCTACCTTGGTGTAACTGCCTACAGGTTAGTAATTGTGATGGTGAAAATTTAAAAATTAATGGTCCCTCATGCATAGAGAGCTTATCATTTGTCTCACTGCTGGGAAAAAAAAAAACATGGAAGATCTTTTCAACATTTAAGAGTTTGGGGATTAAGCTCATCCCTTATTTACAGGATATAGTAACCATGGATCATTTCATTCTGTTTATTTAGAAGTCCAACTAATGTGTTGGAACTTGTAAAAATGTGTTTTGCTTTGAAAGAAAAATTCATCAGTGGTGTTATCCTGGCCAGCTGAATGAGTGTTTTGTCAACTAATACAATTTGCCTTAGGCAAAGAATGGTAGAAGGGTCACATCCCTACTGCTTTTTCCCTAGAATCTTGCCCAATTTATAAAGGCAGAAGCCAGGTCTTACATCATTCTGCTGCTTCTTGTACTGTCTGAGTTTGAATGAATCATAGACTTAGAATTATAGGGGGATTTCAGAGAACTGACCCTCCACTACATGTAGAAATTCTCTCTACTCTTATAGATATGTGGCCTCTATGCACTATTTGAGGTTGTCTATTCATCTAGTTTGCCTGAATGAGTCCAATGATCTGGGAACTCACTACCTCACAAACAGCCCACTCTATTTTAATGGCTCTTGTTGTTAAGGTCTTCCTTATATTGAGCTAAAATCTGACACCATGTAACTTCTACTGGCCCTCACTCTACCCTTCATAGTATAAGTTTAAAACCTTCTTCCAAATAATATTCAAATATTTTAAGCCAGCTACTTATGTCTTTAAAATAGTCCCCTTTTCAATGAAAACATCTCAAGTTCTTTTAAATCATTGTTCTTAAGACATGGTATCCAGATACACAGTACTTCCCACATTTGTTGTCTGTTGATTGATGCCACATCATTCTGGTTATCTCTACTTGCATATATTCTATGTGGCTAATTACTGCCTGGCACTAGGAACCGAAAATAGTGTCCTATCCTATGTTTCTGTGAAAGAGAATAGAACCACACCCAGACTCATGTAATGATAAAAAATTGTCCTGTTCAGAAACACTTGAACTTCACACCTCAGCCCCCTGCCTGGGTTGGAGCAGCACTGCCATTTATTAATCCCCACCCTCTTTCAATACTAACACAAGAACATCTTAGTCACTCCCTGATTCAGTGCAGTGACCCATGATTAGCTAAATCTGATGGTCATAGTCTTTGTTTCGATAGAACCAAACTAGAATTTTATTTCTGCTCATCTTCTCTAATCAAAACCAAGCATTCTTAAAGGGTTCTCTCCTCATATATGACTAGAAGTCATATTAAGATTTCTTCTTCCTGTCCTGCATATCAGTTCTTTCCTCAGTAGGCCTCATCAAGGCAAACGTTGTACGTGATGTTTCCTGTAGAATCCTAGGTAGAGTTGTAGAAATTTTGAAGTCCCTTCATTATGTGAGCCTTACAGCACCCCTTCTCATGGGTAGAACTCTCATAATATCTCTCTCAGCTTTAAAGTACTGTGTGGGTACATACCCATTCCAAACATTAGCTCACAAGCACCCAGTGATGTATTTAATTTATTTCCATTAAGCCAGGTTAAAGAAAAGGCATTTAATAACATCAGATAGTGAAAATACTTGTAATAGAGTACTTCCCTTCCCCATAAATGTGAGACACATTTTTGCACAAATATACATACCACCACTGGAGAAAGAGGGAAATAAAAGCGTAGAGGGATCATGCATGAGGAATACATATGATGGGGTAACACATACCTCCAGTGCTACAGGACTCCAATATCTTTTGGTGATGTCATCATACAGATACATATCAGGTAATACTGCTCTCAGTAGGCCTGTTCTTCCCTTGGTATGTCATCTCTGCTCCCTGGGTTGTTCAGGTCTAGTGACAAGAACCTTTCTCTGATTCTCTGAAGTAGATAGCAGTTCTTTCTAGTTATCCGGTTAACAAAAGAGAGAGAGAGAGAGAGAGAGAGAGAGAGAGAGAGAGAGAGAGAGAGACAGTAGGTCCCAAGGCTAAGATTAGATCTTTCCTTTTCAACCTCTGACCTCTGAACTAAAGGTTAAAATCCTCTGCTATAGATTACTACTTAATTTAGGGTTTCTTTAATCTTATATATCTCCAAGATATTCTCTGGCTTAGATGGAAATGGATTTGAGCAGGAAAGGTGATGAACTAAGGAGGCAAGGTCAATTCTCTCCATGAACCTAGCCCAAATTCTTATCTGTATTGTGCATATCTGTTGGCCACAAATCCTGAGTGCCTTGGTACTTTATTTTGGCAAGTACAAACTTCCATCTCCTTGCAATTACACTATAGGTGCTTTAAATTATTACAAGATAAAAAATGAGGTCAGATGCACTATTTTTAAAGCTTTTTTTTTCTCTTTCAGATAAAACTGGGAAAGTTATAGATACAAAATATTTTGACATGTTTCAAGGAGGTAAGAAAAATAAACTTTTTTGTATTTGAAAGAATAAAATCCCTTTCCATTCTAAGGGGCATTAAACTGAAAATGTTTGGATTTCTTAGTCCATCATCTATCTTTTGCTATTGAGCTAACCAAATTAATTTCTCTACACTAATATGTATTAAAATTGTTCTACATACACTTTTCAGCCTTTAAGGCTTTATTTTGCTCTAGAAAATCAAATGCTTTCATATAGTTAACAATGACTAGAAAGAAATGGGGCCTTTATCAGAGACACTGATAAATTCTTTCCCAGTTTTCTGCTTCCCTCCTAATTTTGGCTGCATTGGCTTTATGTATGCAAAAACTTTTCAATTTAATGTAATCAGAATTGTCCATTTTGCATTTCATAATGTTCTCCATCTCTTGTTTGGTCATAAATTCTTCTTTTCTCCCTGTATCTAAAAGGTAAACTATTTCTTGCTCTTCTAGTTTGCTTATAGCATCAGTTCTTATATCTAAATCATGTAACCATTTTGACTTTATCTTGTTATAGGGTGTAAAATGTTGGTCTATGCCCAGTTTCTGCCATACATTTTTCCAGTTTTTCCAGTTTTTCAGGGCTGAGAACATAGGCTATTGAACTAAATTAGTGAATAAGGAACTTGGGCATTTTCAATGAAAGGATATAACTCAGAATGAAACAACCTATTTTGTTTATATCTTCTATATTTTAATGAAGCAGAATTCTGTGTAAGATGGCTATATCAGATAATGAAGTGCCAAAAAGGCACATTGTAAGATTGCACTTAGGTCACAGAATTATAGAGCTGGAAGGAAGTCTGAACTCCAGTCCAACTTTCTTACTTTACAGGTTAGGAAACTGAAGTCCAAAGTAACAGAAATTCACCTAGCATGGTAACCTACATAATAATTCTTTGATGAATTGATTTGAATTGAATTGAATGGCTCAGACACACAGCTAGCCCTAGGACTGCATCCTAAGGTCAAATTCCAAGAATAGCTTTTCAGTATAAGTCTAAGTATACTATTTTCATGGTTTGTGGTTGTGTAGTTAACAGAGAAGCTAAAAGGGAGTTTGGAAATATTAAAGCTAGAAGAGATCTTAAAGTTCATCTAGTTCACAGAGAGGAGCTAAGATTGTTTTGTGTTCTACCAACAGATAACTCTGGACCATTGACCCAGTTCATTAAAAATGCCCCACAGAAGTCTCTAATCTTGATGGTGACACACGATGATGGTAGCAGAAGGTAAAGATGTTTAGTGGTTCATTATCATCACTGCTACCAGAGAATAAGCAAATGTGGATGTAACCCTTGGCAGAACTGATGAGAACTTACCTGTAAGGTGACACATGACATAGGAAAGCAGAAGAGGTGGATGTCTCTTAAGGAAACAATCCCTTTGACACAATACCATCTTCAATGTGAGAGAGAGAAAAAGAGAGTGCGCAGAAAGTGTATTTTGTCAAACTAATGAAATAAAATAGCTAAGGTTTATAGTAGTAAAACTAAAGCTTAAAATAAAAAAGGATTCTAAGAATATATAACAGGAAATTGAAAATGTTCCTTTAAACCTATTAGGAATAAAAAAATAAGGGTAAGCTTTTTTTTTCTCTGTTAGATGCAACACATTATAAAATGATACTTTCTTACTTAGAAAAGATGGGTTTCCTCTCATTCATTAGGCTCTCCTAATTAATATCAAAAGTCCCTTTCAAATAAAATTCAAATCCAATTTGTTTTTCTCCTTTTTTCTACCATCTCCTGCCTTATTGAGCTTCCAATATAATTATATTTGAATATACTTTAAAATATGGTACAACTGTATTTTTAATGGTAGATTTATATTGATTTTTGCTATGGTATTTCTTTTATTCTGGTTTGAGTGACCTATGCCAACCACATTTGACAACCAAAAAAGGGGGGTACAGCCGGGATAGAGAGAATAGGAAAACAATATGAGGCAAAATAGTTCAACAAACATCTATTAAGTGCTTTCTATTTGCAGAACATAATGCAAAATTCTAGGAGGAAAAATACATAGTTTAGCTGACACACAGTCCCTATTCTCATAGAAGTAATAGTTTAGATGAGACTATGCCATATAAGACAAAATAATATATTATACATACATTAGAAGTATGTAAAATTCCATATGAGAAAAAAGGCAAGTAAAGTTCATTATCATCTGGGGGGGGGATGGATCAGAGAAGTCTCCTTGTCTTTTGAATTGGGCTTTAAAGAAGAGGTAGGAATTCTTTATGTGTAGGGATAAGGGAAGAAAGGCCACTCAGAATAGCATGAGCAAATGCACCAAGGCACTTACCTCAATTCCAGGTTAGGACATTAAGTTTAATTGTAGAAAAGAGGGAAGATGTTTCAGAAAGTTGCAAGAGTTGAGTAAAAGAATGAAATCTATACAAAAAGAAGATGTCTGATAATGGTTTTTAAGAGAGCACAGACAAGAAAACCTGTTAGGAGATTATTGGAATGGTCAAGACAAATGATAATGAGAGCCAGTCCTTGAGTGGTAGCAGAGAAAATTGAGATGTGTAAACAAATGTGAAAAATCTTGAAAGTAGAATTGAAGGGACTAAGTAAGTGAATATAAGAGTGGAAGAGGAGAAAAGAACCAAAGATGGCACCAAGCTTTCAAACATGGAAGGCTAGT
This sequence comes from Phascolarctos cinereus, assembly GCF_003287225.1. NCBI lineage: Eukaryota > Metazoa > Chordata > Mammalia > Diprotodontia > Phascolarctidae > Phascolarctos > Phascolarctos cinereus. The sequence continues at coordinate 40,398,082 of NW_027556098.1, read as the reverse complement.
AAGTGTTTAATATGTTTAATATGATCATACAGGTATAGCCTATATCAGATTGTATGCTGTCTTAGGGAGGGGGGAGTGGAGGGAGAAGGGAAAATTTAGAACTCAAAATATTATAAAAGTGAATGTTGAAAACTAAAAATAAAGTAAGTAATTTTTAAAAATTGACTTCAGAAGAAAGATCAGGTTTTTAGAAAGATAAGCTTGGTTTCAGACATGTTAAGATTGAAGTGTCAATTCAAGTAGAGAAATTGTATAGTTTTCACAGATGTAGGAATAAAGTTTGTAAGAGAGGTCTGGGATATTTAGGAAGTATCAATATAGAGTTTGTTAAAGCCATGAAAGTTGATGAGTCATGAAAGGGAGAAAGTATAGAGATAGGAGAAAAGATGGCAAAGGACATGGAACCTTAGGAAGCACCATGCATTAAGGAACCAGAAAAGACTGGGCAACTTTGAAGGAAGATATGCAGTGAGACATTAGAGAGACAGAAAGAGGATCAAAAGAATGTGAGGTCTCTAATGACAAATATCTTTAAAGGAGATTATCCAAAAAGAAAAGGTAAATATTGCAGAGAAACTAAGGTGAGGACTGAAGAAGAGTCATTGAATTTTATGATTAGGAGCTCACTGAAGTGTTGATAGAAAAAAGCATCATTAAAGCTAGACAGTTTTTTCAAGAAATGTGCCCAAAGGAGGTGAGAGATATAGTAGAGGATTGGTGAGATTACTCTCCAATGCTATGAAAGGGTCAATAGAGAGGAAGATATTGAAGACATGTGATAGATGATAGTGATAAGTTTTGGAAAAGATGAGATGGTGTGAGATCAAGTGCACAAAGGGAATAGCCTTCACAAGACCCTCTTCCTTTGAGACAGAAAGGAAGAAATGTGACATTTATATACATGAGTACCAGCCTTATCAATTAGGAATTGAAACCATAAGAGATAAACAGGACAACTGAAATGTAAACATTATGACATTGCCATGTTGGGGAAAGACAAACAAAGATATATGAGTAACCAGCTTTCATGAAAGGGGATTTTGTTGTATATGAAATAAAAGATCATATAGTTGAGAAAACTTCAATGAACGATAAATACAATTGACTATAAGATACTCGAGATACAGCTCTTTAGGCACTTCGATTACTTCTAGGATAAAGTGTTATATGTCTCAAACATTAAATGATGATATATTTTCCTCTTTATTATGCAGATTAAAAAATGATACCAAAAATGCCGTAGAAGATTTGGGCAGTAAGGAAATAAAAAATATACAATTCAGGTCAAGTTGGGTATTTCTTGGAGGAAAAGGTGTCGACTTCCCTGAAAATATTCAAAGAGAAAAGGTAGGTGGGGTTTTTGTTTTTAATCATCTTTTACACACAATTTCGACAAAATGTTATAGTATATCAGTAATTTGTGCCACTCCCTTCCTAGGGCCCACCAAAATAAATACAAAGCAATAAAATAACAAAGTAAAAGACTTAATAGCCTGATTAACTTATAAAACATGTGTTAGTTCTATTACCCTCCCCCCAACTCCTATCTAAAATCAAGGTTTGTTGCAGTCATAACAATAGGAATGCTAACAACAGCAGTAGCTTACATTTATACAGCATTTTATGGTTAAAAACCACTTTAACATTGTTTATCTAATTTGACTTCATGACAGATTTGATATTTTGTGTTCATTGTCATCAATCTTGATGAGAAATTGGAAGCACATAAAGGTCTGTGATTTTTTCAAAATCACAAGGTTCCTCAAGTTGCAGTGAATCTTCAAAATCCTATTGTCTTTCTACTTTGCCATGGCAAATTTCTCTGGTGTTTCAAATTTTTAAAAAATCTATATAAATCACATATTCTATCTGGACGTCACTTTGTTCACAAGGAATGAGAAGATTATTTCCATCCTTAAGGATAACCTTCCTGCTCAAATTTTATATCAAGTACTGGTGATCTATTACATCAAAACTATGACTCCCTGCAGCAAGCGAGCAGCCTAGCCTTTTCTTGCTGCATTCTCTAAGTGTCGAGAACAAGTCCTGAGGATACAAACACAAAAGTAAAACAATCTAGGTCCTCAAGGAACTTACACTCTAATGTGGAGACAAAATATGCATATATAGGTATATACAGAACACATACAAAACATTCTAGGAAGGGAAAGCACTAGCAGTTTGGGAACCAAAGAAAAACCTTACGTGGAAAGGAGATCAAATCAGTCTATACTTAAAGAAACTAATGCACGATTATGCATTGGAAGGACAAATACTAAAGTTGAAGCTTAAATACTTTGACCACATATATGAAAAGACAGGACTCATTGGAAAAGACCCCAGTGGTGGGACAGATTGAAGGCAAAAGGAGAAAGTGACAGCAGAGGATAAGACGGATGGATAGTGTCATGGAAGCAATGAACATGAGTTTGGACAAACTTTGGGAAATAGTGGAGGACGGAAGGGCCCAGCATGCTATTGTCTATGAGGTCACAAACAGTTAAACACAACTAAATAACAAGAAGGTGGTACTTAAACTAAGTTTAGAAAGTGTCAACTTGAAATAAACAAGACTGCCAAAACAGAAAAAAAAAATAAAAATAAAAACAAAAACCTAGGGTCTTTTAACCAAGGCAAAGGAATTGCAACTCAGGGCCAGGGTGTAGCACCAGGATGCAAGAGTACCCAAGAGGGGTGGAGGGGGGCAGGGTTAAATATAAATACATTTCAATCCGGAGGGAGTCTTAAGAGAGGAACAACCTAGAAGCTTCTATATAAGCTATTTTACATAATAGCCGAAAGACCATAGAGAAAACTGGGGGAAGCTCTGGTTTCAATTTCCCTCAGGAAATCTGAAGCCCTGGAATCAGGCATGGTCAGCTGGATTCAGCATTCTCCATCTTGGTAAAGACAAATTCCATTGTTGACCAAGGGAGACATTGAGGTGACCAATGCATTGCCGGGAACAGTTGGGGGGTAGTCCCCTTCACAAAGCAGGTTTTACAAAGAACAATGACACAAGAGAAAGAAGTGAAAGGGAGGATATCTCGCTCCCACTGTCCATTGTATCTGCCCCTCATATCTCCGGGCTCAGACATCTCATGCAACTGTCTGTTTTTTGAGAACATCTCCTACTGCAGTCATCTGGTCTTCTAGAAACCTCCCCTCCCAGGAATTCTGGAATGGGCAGGTTCTCAGAGCAGCTTCTTCCATGAAAATATTTGAATGATTTGGCAACACTGTTAAACATCTATGTGACAATGAATAGTGGCAAAATGTACATATAATTTCTTAGGCTGCAAATCTACAACCACATTGTCAAAAGGAATAGATGATTCTTTAGGTTTTGCTTTTGTGTGTGTGTATGTATACATATATATGTGCATACATATTTATTATAGAATTGAACTCTACTTTTTAATACAGCATCTTACATCTGCAAATTAATTTTAAATTATTGCAAGGCATTCAATGAAGAACTTACTGATCCATGCTGTCAGGAACAACAGGCATGCAGCATTACTGAACTGATTGAAATGTCTTTATGACTTATAAATCATTTGGCATCAGCGCATAGAGCAGCAATGAAAGCTAACTTCATTAGCCATCTTGATTTAATTAAATGTATAATATGCTTTTAGCAGCATCATTTTGCATTTTCATTAGAAATTAATTGTAAAAATGGTCATCAGAGATTTCTTGAGCAGGTATACATACCAGGGATGCTTATAAGTATTTCAATATTGGAGTAGACTTAGAGCAGGCCTGCACAACCTGCAGCCCACCAAAGATTTCAGGCAGTCCATGAAAAATGTAGAGGAAAACTTCCTCTACATTTTTCATGGGCCAGCCGAAATCCTTGGCATGCATGCAGGCCACAGGTTGTACAAGCCTGACTTAGAGGCTTAGACCTTAATTACCTTTCAGAGAGGAAAGAAAAAAACAAAGGTAGAAGGTACCTCATTAAGGCTGGACCTAACATAAGTCACACTTGGTATGAAGATGCAGTGTATCTAAAAATACCATAATAGTGACATTTTAAGACTGAGATCTATTAAGACTAAGTTGCTTAAAGATGTGAACAAATTCCTATTTACATCCTGGTTTTCATGAAGGAGTGTTTCCATTGGAGGAAGGCATTCAGTCTTCTAAGTGGAGTAATGCATAAAATCTTTCACAAAGCTCCATCATTTTTAGAAGTGATAGATTTGAAAATTGAAACAAAACCAGTCAGGTGACCTCAATTAAGTTGAATGCGTTTCCAAATCACCTAACGTAGAAAATCACAATCTGTAGGAAGGTTGGGAAGGTAGGATAATAATAATAATTAATAATACTAGCAATAACAGTAATAATAGCTAGTATTTATATAGTGCTTTAAAGTTTTGTAAAGCACCTTATAAATGGTTATCTCATTCAATCCTTAAAACAAGCCTGTGAGGTAGATGGTATTTGTTATCTTCACTTTGCAAATTAAGAAACTAAGACTGAAAGAGTTTATGTGACTTGACTAGGATCACACAGCTGTGTGTGTCTGAAGCAGAATTTGAATTCAGGCCTTCCTGACTTCAAGGCCAACATGATATCCACTGTACCACCTAGTTGCCTAGAATAATACCAAGTTGTGAGAAATTTTAAATGTCAAACAGAAGAATCTGTGTTTGATTCTATTGGCAACAGGCCCAAATGGAGTTCATTGAATATGGGGTGACATACTCAGACTTGAGCTTTAGGAAAATCATTTTGAGTAGAATATGTATTAGAGTAGAAAGCTCTGGCAATAGGGTAGTGACTGCTTGAGTAGATAAAAGGAGACTGACTATACAAAAGATTTATGCAGGAAGAAATGATAAGATTTGGCAACTGATCAGATATAAGTGGTAAATGAGTCGAAAGATGACAATAAGGTTGAAAACCTGAGGGACAGGCAGAATGTCAGTACCAAGAAAAGTAATAGTAAGGTTCTGAAGAGGAGAGGTATAGGGTGAAAAATAAGGAGTTCTGTTTTGGCCATGTTGGATTTAAGTTGCCTTACGCATATACGACTTAAAATGTCCAATATGGAATTAGTAACATAGGATTGGAGCATGGGAGGATAAGCATTTATCACGTGCCCACTAGGTACCAATGGGCAGCTAGGTAGCACGATAGCTAGAGTGCCAGGACTGGAGTCAGGAAGATTTATCTTCCCAAGTTCAAATCCTACCTTGGACACTTACTAGCTGTGTGATCCTGGGCAAATCTCTGAACCCTGTTTGCCTCAGTTTTCTCACCTGTTAAAAAAAAGAGCTGGAGAAGGAAATGGCAAACCACTTCAGTATCTTTGCCAAGGAAACCCCAGATGAGGTCATGAAGGTCAGACACAACTGAAAAAAAGATTAAAACAACAGCTACGTGCCAAGCAATGTGTTAAGCACTTTATAAATATTATTTCATTTGATGCTCACAACAACCTAGGGAGGTAAATGCTATTATTATCCCCATTTTAAAGTTGAGAAAACTGAGACAGACAAAAGTTAAATCACTTGCCTAGGGTCACATGCCTAGTAAGTGTCTGAGGCTGAATTTGAACTTAGGTCTTCCTGACTCCAGGAGGAGTGCTCTAGCCACTGTGCACCTAGATGCCTCTAAAACTTTCAATTAGATATAGAGATTGTGGCGTCATCTGCATAAAGATGATAATTGAATCCATGAGAACTAATGAGGTTGTGTGGTGAGAGAGTATAGAGAGAAAAAAAACGCCCTAAGACCTAGGACCAGAGCTTCCTCTTCTCCCCTTCTTGTCATCTCACGATCCACACCATCTCTTCCTTTACTCCAGCTTCTCCAATGATGATACAGCCCCCTACACTAATCCAGAGGTGTCATATATGTGACCTGCAATACTCTCAAATGTGGCCTGAATCAGATTCAAACGTAAATGGGAAATATCTAACAAAATGAAATTTAAAAACATTAAAACAGATAACATTACATTTTTAAATGAAGTCAATACGTGGCCCACAAGGATCCCTCTGCTTCCATTTGAGTTTGACACCGCTGCTCTAGGCCAACCTTCTACATGTACCCTTGATCCCATCATACTTCCTATCTTTTCCAGATTGCCCTTCCTGTTATCCCCTCTTTTTTCAAATCTTCAGTCTCTATCTACTGGCTCCTTCCCTTTTGCCTATAAACATGCCCAAATCTCCCTATCAAAAAAAAAGTCTCACTAGATCTTATTTTCACTAACCTATTTTCCTTCTTTTCTCAGCCAAATTCCTAGGATAAGCTGTTTAAACTTGTTGCCTCCACTTTTTCTTTTCTTTTTCATACTTCAGTTCTTTGTAATCTGAGTTTTAATCTCATCACTCAGCTGAAACTTCCCTCTCCCACGTTGCCAGGGATTGTTTCATTGCCCAATGAGATGTTTTCTTGAACCTCATCCTTCTTGGTTCTCCTCCTACCTTTCTGACTGCTTCCTCTTAGGGTCCTTTTGTTGGATCATTAACGACATTATGTTCACAACTGTGGACAGACCACAACATTCTGTTCTTGGCTCTTCCCCCACACCTCGAATGAATGAATGAAAAGAATTTATTGTACTAAGCACTGGGGATGAAAAGCCAGCCTTGAAGACCGTACATTCCAAAATAGGAAGACAATTTATGTAGCGGAAAGGAATGCCTTTATTCAAAGGAGTTATATGGGGTGTGTTGTAGGGCAATTGATTAACACATCTTCCAGCCATTTTTCCTTTTCACTATTCCACCAATACTTCAGATTTAGCATATCCAGAAAGAACTCATCCTCTCAAAACTTGTTCCTCAACTTAACTTCAATATCTCTATTTAGGGCACTACCATTTTCTCAGTTACCCAGACTTATGACTTCGAAGTCATCCTTGTGTCTACCCTTACATCCACTTAGTTACCAAGTCATATTAATTCTACCTCCAAAAGATCTGTCATCTCTTTTCCCTCTTTTCTTCTCCTCCTCTCACCTCTGTAGTTCAGTTCCTCACTAGTAATAACCAGGGCCCCAGACTGACCATCCAGTGTCTTGCTACTTCAAGTCGTATTTCACACTGTTGCCAAAACAATCTTCATGATATATAGGAATATTCAGAATATACATCATTCCATGCCTTTCAAATATCTTGACATCCCATGTTTCCAACGTACCTTATTTCACATAACTGCACTCATTAGCCAGATTCAACTGCTCAGTATTCTTCAGTATTTTTCTCTCAACATTATAGATTTTCATACCACTATGCCTGTTCTATTAAAGGAGCATCATAGAATGTTATAGTCTATAAGGACATTAAAAATCATATAGTACAACCCATTTATTTTAAAGATAAGGAAGCCAAGGGCCAAAAATGTGAAGTCATTTAACCAAGGTTGTAACGGTAGTCGGCAGCAGAATCAGGACTAGAACTTAGTCTTCCAACTTAGTGTATTCATCTTTGTGTCCTCCAGCAGGCATGGCCCGGCTCCTTACACAGAATATGTAATCAAGAAACGTTCCTTTAATTGAATTCAACCATAACCTGATTATTTCCAGCAACAGACTGATGATAACTCAGTTGCCGATATTTAGGCCGCAGCAGATCCCCTCCTAAGAAATTATGTATACTGCTCTTCCCTGAATAGGCACTGAATAAATGTTTGTTGAATAAATAATCGAATGTGTACATTTTCTTTCTAAACAGATCAACCATTCTGATGGCAGCAGAAACAGATACATGGATTGGCCAGCTGAAATACAGATAGAAGGATGTATACCCCATGATACAAGCTAAAATCAAATCTTCTTATTAAATAAACTTGTATAATTACATATTTAAGGAAATGATTATCTCAAATGCTTTACTTTATTTACTTTTCCAAAAAAATATCAGAATGTAAGCTTCTTGAGTGTAAGGACTATTTCATTTTTACCTTTGTATACCCAGTACAATGGCTGACATTTGGCAAATGTTTGTTTTATTGAATTGAATAAAACACCATTCTAAAAACAGATCAAAAAGCTTTTATATTTCTGAGGTGAGTAGGGATAGTATTATTATTATTATTATTTCTCTTATAATTATTATTAATATGATATTCTTATTTGTAATTTTAGACCCTTCCAGTGATACGTATTAAGACAGAAATGTCTCAATGATATTACAGGTATGTTAAAGTATTGCTGTCTCAACTGATGCCAAAGAATGATAAAATTCCATCTCTGTAAGGTATCAATACCTCCCACCTCCTCACCCCTGTACTTACTATTTGTGCAATTCATTTAGCTGTTTAAGGAGAAAGTGTGGTAGAATGGATAGAATATTAGCTCTAAGGGGCAGCTAGGTGGCCCAGCCGATAGAGTGCCGGCCCTGAAGTCAGGAAGACCTGGGTTCAGATCTGGCCTCAGATAACTTATTAGCATGGTGTCCCTGGAACAAATCATTTAACTTCTGTTTGCCTGAGTTTCCTCATCTACAAAATGGAGGAAATAAAAGCACCTGCTTTCCAGAGTTGTTTGTGAGGGCCAGATGAGATAATAATTGTAAATGCTGTATGAATGTTAGCATTATTATTTGCAAATTCATATTGTTTCCTTACCCTCAAGGTTTGCCCTGGATTCATTTATTACTCTGTGGTTGCCTGATTCCTCAATAAGAGAATAGAACACTGGTTTCCCAGAACCCTAATTCTACTCTCCCCTCAGATTCCTGAAGAACAATTCTGTTTGGGGTGGGGGAAAACAGGTGGCAAGGGTTCCATATACAGATACCCAGCACACAAACGTGAATCAGGTTATGGAACAAACAGTCTTATTCCCACACACAGAAAAGGTCATTCTAAACAATAATGATATTATGATTATGATCAATTCAGAGGCTAATTGTATTCAAGCCTTGTTGGGTCATTTGCAAACAACTTCTTTGCAAGACTGGTTTATTAGCTAGTTTACATTTCTGCTCTGTTGAGTACAGCTTAATCTGCACAAATGCAAGCTGATCTGGGAGCCAGTATCTTTCTGGTCAGCTGCCTAGGGACACCAGCTTCCTTTGGAGACCTTACAAAGACTAAAAGAAAGAAAACAGAACCAAGAGGCGACCAGATATAAGCTTGTATAGGAAGTCATGGGCCTGTGGCCCATTTGGGGAGAGGGCATCCCCCCACCAACCCTTCAGAGCTCAGAGGGTCATCTTTATATCTCAAGGCCAGCAGGTGGAAGAGACTCTGAGGGGTAAAGGTTGCTTTTTTTCAGCGTATCCATGTATTTCTGGCTTGACAGCCAATTGAAAAATGTCATAATGGGTGATAGGAAGCATTCATAGTGCTAGGAGGGAAGGAGGGCCCCTAAATCATGCATGTCTCAAGGAAATGCTACACTTATGTGTACTACTCTTATATATATAATTTCACACTTTAACTGCGGTTTGTCTTTTTTGTGAGTTAGTCTTTTATACATTAAACATCCCTTTTATCTCCAAGTAAATTGTCAGCTCCTTGAGAACATCATACATTTTTCCATTCTTAGCAACAACCACAATGCCATACACAACAACCATTTGATGATAGTGTTCTAGTTTAATTCAAACAAAAAAAGGAAGACCACACACATACATATTACAGGCAACTAGGTAATGCAATCTTTATCCCTTTCTGGACTGCACTGCTGACTCATCTCTACAGAACTTGGGCTATCATGGCACCTCTTCACCATGGAAGCTCACACCACCCTGGACTACTTCTGACAATGGAATTAATCTCCACTTTCTGATTGGCTGGTTCCCCCAAAAGCCTCCAGTTTAAGGAGAAGGCCCAGACCAAAGATACCTTTATCCTTCTTCAGGGTGTGCTGCTCACTCATCTCCACAGAAATTTCTCTGCCATGTACCTCAGCCAGGTACTTTCCTCTGCCTCCCTACCCTGGCTCATTTCAGCTCCCTTCTATGTGTTATCTTCCCTCCATTGGAATATAAGCTCCTTGAAGCCAGGGACTATCTTTCTTTCTACTTGTACTTGTATTCCTAAGTACTTGGCACATAGTAAGAAATTAGAAAATGCTTGTGGACTGACTGTCTGCCAGTAGATTGAACACTGGTCCTGGAATTAGGAAGACCTGAGTTCAATCTGGCCTCAGATATTTACTGTGTTACTCTGGAAATATTACTTCACCTCTCTCTGCCTCTGTTTCCTAATCTGTAAAATGGGGATAATAATAGTATCTGCCTCTCAGTGTTGTTGTAAAAGTAAAAAGAAATAATATTTGTAAAGAGCTATATAAATGCTAGCTTTCTACTCCGAGCATGTGAAGACTTCCCCTGCTAAATGGGTCGATGAGAACAATTTTTTTCAACAGCCATGAAGGCAACTGAAACAGGCACTGTGGAGGGTTTGGTCAGACATCGAAGATGCCAAGGACATCCACTGCATCTTGGGCCATTGCCAGTCATCTTAACTTTTGTCTTGCCACTGGATTTTGATGACTCTTTTTTTTGTTGTTGTTTTTAAACAACATTTATTGACAGCTTTCACCTATGTGTTTCAAATGTATCCCACTGCTACATAGAGCATCTCTTATAACAAAGAATAAAAAATTGGTATAAGCAAAAAAGGAGAAATAACAGTTTAGAAAAACTAATCAATATACCAAAAACTATCATATGCAGTTTTCCACATCTTTTCTTTTTTTAAATTAATTTATTTTTCATTTTCAACATCCACTTCCATAAGCTTTTGAGTTTTAAATTTTCTTTTCCTCCCTCCCAGACTCTCTCCACAAGACAGAATGCAATCTGATATAAGCTCTACATATATGTTCCTATTAAACATATTTTCATGTTAGTCATGTTCTAAAGAAGAATTAGAACCAATTGGAGGAACCACAAGAAAGAAGAAACAAAATAAAACAGAAGAGGAAAAAAAAGCAAATAGTATGCTTCAATCTGCATTCCAACTACATAGTTCTTTCTCTGGATATAGATAACATTTTCCATCATGAGACTTTTGGAGATGTCTTAGATCCTTGCATGCTGAGAAGAGCTAAGTCAATCAAAGTTAGTCATCACACAATGTGGCTGTTATTGTACACAAATGCTCTCCTGGTTCTGCTTACTGCACTCAGCAAGAGTCCATACAAGTCTTTTCAGGTTTTTTTGATGTATGCTGACTTTGATGACTCTTGAAGAGAGAGTGAGGCTAATGACTTTGTGCAACTCTGCCTCACTTAAATCCAATTCACACACAAGTCAAGACATCATCCCATGATGTAATGGGTCCTCTTCAAAAATGAACTTATATTCATGAAGGCTAGGTAGCACAGTGAACAGAGCACTGGGCCTGGAGTCAGGAAAACCTGAATTCAAATCCAGCTCACACATTTACTACCCTTGTGACCCTCGGCAAGTCAGTTAACCTCAACTTCAGTTTCTTCAAATGAATCATTGGTATAATAATAGTACTTACCTCCTGGCATTGTTGTGAGGATTAAGTGAGACAATATTTGTAAAACCTTAGCACAATGTCTGGCACATAGTAAATGCTTGTTTTCTTTCTCTCTCCTTCCTTTCTTCTTTCTATCTTTTCTTCTTTCCTTCTTTCTTTCTTTCCAATGTTTGATAAATTTTGGTCAGTTACAAAGAGCTTTTCCAATTTTTGAGGTGAATAGTCTTATTCTTCCCATCTTACAGATGAGGAATATGAGATCCAAGGAGGTTTTGACTTAAAAAGGGTCACTAAACTAGTAATTATTATGAGTATGGGAGCCAAACCCAGGCTTTACATTTCTATGTCCAGTGCGTTTCCCCTCTACATCATGATACCTCTCATTCTTCAATCTAAATAGATTATTTTTTTCCAATTTTAGTTAACTTCTACACATTTCACATTTGGACCAAAACATCATGACAATTGTTTGGAATGATGTTCAAGAGATTTATGCTGACATTCTCCTGGAGTCCTTGCCAACTCTGAGATTTTGTGATATCCCCACTATATTTTTTGCTGTTCAACAACATCTAAATGTAGACCACATTCTAGGAAGGATTTACATGAGTTCTATGGCTACCCTGGAGAAGAGAAGACTTTAAATGGGGCATGATAGCTATTTGTATTTGTATATGTGTATATAATATTTGAAAGGCTGCCATGAAGAAGAGATATTAAACTTGTTTTGCTTATCCTCCCACCCCCAAAGACAAGAAATAAGATCAATGGATGGAAATTTTAGAGAGACAGTTTTACCTTGGTAGAAGGCCACTGTTGTTCACTATTCGAGACTATTGAGATCTTTTTACCCTTATTCTATCATCCAAAGTATTAGCAATTCCTCACAAATTTATCACTTAACATATTAAAGTAGTCAATTCCCATGGCCACAAATACAGGCTTTTCTCTCTCTCATTAGTTTACTCTGACTTCCTTCTTTTCCTTCCATTGTCTTATCTTTGAATTATACTAGGAAGTATATTTTAAGCATACTTAAATATACTCAAATTTACAATTTCTGTGTCACATTTTATATGTAATAGACTTATAGTAGTTAGGATTAAGAACACATATATACAAATACTAGTCGTGGCATGATTATTTGGGTCAACCAACCTCACTTGGCTGTTACCTGACCCTTCTTTTTGGCTTATTCCCAAATTTAATCTTAATAGTTTTATAAAGAAAGAAAATATCTTCATTTTCTTTCTTCCCGTCTTCTGCTTATCTCTAGCCAAGATAACAAAATAGTAGTTCATTTAGACTGGATGACTGAAATGATGAAGGAGAAATAGATGTTCTCATATTATCCTGCCTATCAACCCTGATATTAATCATTTTTGTTGATCTTAGCTTTCCTCACTAGCCTCAACTCAATTTTTTCATTCCCAACACAGTTTTTATGGCACTTAAGTTATGCATTTTTATCCACTTTCTATTACCTAGCCTTGTTTCTATCTCCTGCATATTTCTTTTTTAAAAAATTTGAGTTGTGGGGGAGCCTAGGTGGCACAGTGAATAGAGCTCTGGCCTTGGAGACAGGAGGACCTGAGTTCAAATCCAGCCTCAGACACTTACCACTTACTAGCTGTGTGACCCTGGGCAAGTCACTTAACCGTAATCACCTAAGCAAAAAAAAAAATCTGAGTTGTTAGAGAGTTCTGTGTGTGTGTGTGTGTGTGTATACATACATATGTGTGTGTGTGTGTGTGTGTGTGTGTGTGTGTGTGTGTATACACATATATCTTAAGACAAATCCCATTTTTTCCTTATGGGAATTTTTTCCCTTGCATCTTCAAAATTTCATTCCTGAACATGTACAATCCTTCCTAGGCTGACTTTCCCTAGTGCATCTTAGTCCATGGGATCCAACCTGCTTTTCCACTAAACACTTTGAAATCTGCTTTCTCCAGAAAGCTGGGGAAAAATTTTTACAGCAAGTGTCTCTGATAAAGGCCTAATTTCTCAAATATATAAAGAACTGAGATATTTATAGAAATACAGGTCATTCCCCAATTGACAAATATTCAAAGAATAGGAAAGGCAATTTTCAGACAGAAATAAAAGCTATATATATAGTCATATTAAAAATGCTCTAAATCACTGTTAACTAGAGAAATGCAAATTAAAACAACTCTGAAGTACTACAGCACACCTCAGAAAAACCTGGGAAGACTTACATAACTGAAGCAAAGTAAAGCGACAGAACCAGGAGAATATTGTAATAGCAATATTGTAAGATGATCGGCTGTGAACAAATGAGCTATTCTCAGCAATATAACGATCCAAGACAATTCTGAAGAACTTATGATGAAAAATGCTACCCATTTTCAGAGAAAGAACTATTGGAGTCTGACTACAGAACAAAGGATACTATTTTTCACTTTGTTTTTTTTCATGGTGATTTGGTTTTTTTTTCTTTTTTGACCTCTTCTTTCACAGCACCAATTATAATGAAATATGTTGTGTATAATTGCACATGTATACCTATATCAATTTGCTTCAGAGGAGTGGGAAGGGAAAAAAGGATGGAGAGAATTCAGAACTCAAAATTTAAAAAAATTAATGTCCAAAATTGTTTTAATATATAATTGGGATGAAATATTATTTAAAAAAAAAGAAATCTGTTTTCCCAAAATCTAGTGTGCATGCCTGGATTTCTTTTCTCTATCATAAATTCTAGGACTGAATGGTTATTTCACCTCAACATTTCTATCATTTCCATCATAGTAACTAGTTCTTCCTATTAGTGAGACTTGAATATAGAATATAACTTCCTCTGGATGGTGCTTCCAAATTTGGAAAAAAGAAATTATTATTAAGGCAAGTCAATAAACTATTTATTAGCTGTTCTGCTTTTGTTGGAGAGAACTCCAGCAGACATCTGGATAATTGAAATCCCCAATTACACATCTGTGCCTGATTTGGATATTTCTAAAATTCCTTATATATTTCCTCTTTCTATCTCAATGGTTTGTATATTCCAATGACAAAATCATTTCTGTTTCTCCCTCTGTGGCCTTAACCCAAATACCAATCATCGTACTTCTCACTAAATTTCCTCATGATTATAATTTCTTAATTTCAAATACTACCTACTTTCCCATTTATTTTAAATAAATAAAATTTTTTAACTTGTTTCTTGTGAATAAGGTACGCCTACCCAGAATTATGGCTGATCAAATTTACTGTTTTTTCATTAATACCTCTAGTTCCTCCTTTGCTATAAAATCCAAAGGCAGATGTCACTGCCATTTCTAGAGAATGTGAACTTTGTTGTCAACCTATAGGTTCATAAACAACTGCCCCTTTCCCTTCTTTGCAGCTGCTCTTTATTGATTTCCAGTTTGGGGAATAGAATTTGAAAGTCTTTTCCCTTCTCTGTTTTGTTCTTGTTTGTTTGTTTAGTTTAAAAGCCTTTTGATTAAATTTGCAAAATAGCCAGTAAGTAATTTACCAGCTTTTGCTAAGCATATTCTATATTTGGCTGTCATTTCTATATATTATGCCATAGTCCAGAAACCCTAGGCACATTTTCAGACAATGTTGTACAAAAGGTTTTATTTCATAGAATCTAAGCATTCTCAGTGGAGGCAGGCCAGCCAGCTTTTGTATGCTGACTCTAAGAAAAACCTAATTTTGGCACCAGACTGAATAATGATCAATGGATCCAATGAGACAGGTAAATAAGCCAGTAGCCTCCCAGAAAGAGAAGAGATGAGTCAAAGACACATGTAGACTTCATGTCTTTTATGTTCAGAGTAGAACCCCACTTCCCAGAAAATCCAAGGGAGTGTTAAAAAAAAAAAGTTCCACAGTGTGGACTTTTGGAGATTTAGGAAGCATCAGTGACCAGTGTGAACAGCAGCAATCAGATTTGGGACAGCACAAACTTCCAGGGGCTCACTCCAAATCCCCTAGCATTCTTTGCTGAGATGCCATGGAAACCCTGAAGATCCAGTGCTCTACACTTCAAAGCCTCGGGAATGAAAGGGAGGAACACCAACCTTGGGAAGTAGGGGTCAGCTCAAGAACCCAAGTGACCAAGGATGAGACCAAGCAGGAATGACCAACCTACCCAAAAGTGCAGCAGGGAACAGAGCCTGTCCCTAGTATAAAGCCCCAAATCAGGAGCTAAATTGGAGAAATGTGTAAATCAAAGAAGTTACCAATGGTATAAAAATTGCATAGATTCAAGGATATTCTGAAAGGAGAAAATTATTCTTTAACGATAGTAAATGGAGAATGCAAGAGAAAAAAAATGGTTTTCTACAAGAACCACATGAATGCCTAGAGAAATGAATCAAGATAGAAATAATAAAATAAAAATGTTAGAGGAAATAAGTTGAAGGAGAATAAGAATCTTAGAAGAGAAAGTAGTGAACTTTATCCAAGGGCAGTACTCCTTGAAATCTAGATTAAACCAAAGAGAAATAAATGACTCCATGAGACACCAAGAAATATTAGAATACAATCAAAAGAATGGAAAATAGAAGAAAATGTGTGACATTTGATATCAAAAACAACTGACTTGGGAAAGAGGTCAAATTTAAGAATCACTGGGCTCCCAGAAAAACCATGGTTTTTGAAAAGGCACTCAAGGGAGAGATAAAAGGCACCTTTCAGGTGCTGGTCGATTTGAGGCTCATGGGAACCCAATTGGGTACAAAGGACTGTAGAGAAAAGGCAACTAAGTTTATCTCAGAAGCTGATAAGAAAAGAAGAGGCCAATGAATTGAAAGAATAAGGGTTCATTTTTGGCACTGCCTAGGTTCACAAAAGAGCAAAAGATGGAGTTGAATGTGTTATTAGTTGACACCAGCCAACCCACAAATAAGATGTAGATGTAAATCAAATAAAGACAATAGAATACTCATTCAGGGAAAACAAGGATTAATTAACCTCTCTGGTGAATTGCAATGGTTTTTTACAAATCATTTTCCTGCTTTTTTTTGTAGTTTATTTTGAGGAGTGATAATTGGCTAATGTAACACTATTCTTTCATAAAAAATGACAAAAGGGGGAGCTTCCAAAAGATTTACAAAGGCTTTTATGAACTTATGCAAAGTGAAAAATCATAAAAAATAAGTTATACAATAATGATATTGTAAAAACAATGAACTTAGAAAGATTTAAGATCTCTAATCAATGCAATGACCAGCCTTGATTCCAGAGGAGTAATGATGAAGAATACAACTGAATGCTTGACAAAGAAGTGATGGACTCAATATATACTGAATCGAACATATGTTTATGGATGTGGCCAATGTGGAAATTTATTTTGTTGAAGGAATATTTGTTATAATGATTTTTCGAATTAGGAAACAGGAAACCCTAATCCCTAATTTAAAAAAAAATCATTATAACAAATTACAATAAATATTCCTTCAACATGGCATAGTGAGACAGAAAGGTATGACACTGGGTTTATAGTGGTGCAGAGCCCAGGGAGAGTTTGCAAAGCAGAACAAGGAGTCCTAAACCACACCGGGGTACTCCCAGGCCCATACCAGGGCACCATGACAGGGAAAGGTGCAAACTAGCCACTATGTTGAGCACTAGCACATGTTGACCCAATTCTGAGTCACAGATCCAGGGCAGACCAATAGGAGGGCATGTGCTTCCCCACTTCCCTTTTCCCAGCAATCTTGGGCCCTAGGCAGTATTCAAAGAGAGAGCAAGTTCAGAAGCAAGCAGAAGTGTGGCTCAGACCCCAGGAGCAAAGTGGGGTGTCAGTTCCAGCCTCCAGCCTAGTCTGAAGCTTGTAGGAATTCCAATCTAAAGGGGAGATTAAGTTCTATAACTCTGAAACAGCAGAACTTCCCAGCTGGCTGAAGATTGATGAATCCTACAGCAGTCTACTGATGATCAGACCCAAATCCAGGTCAGAAACTTGCAGAGTTCAGACCAGGAGGGGAAGAAATCAGACTTTGCCCTGGATCAGATAGTTTTGGGAGTGCTGAAAGCTTATATGTCCCAAGCCTGAGATTTCCCTAAGATCTTGAAACAACAAAATATTCAATACATCAAGAAATTAGCAACAGACCTTCCCTTCAGAAGTACAGACAGAGAGCTTCCTTCTAGAAACATAGATAGCCATAACATCAAGTCAAGTCAAGAAGTAGGCCAAAAGAATGAAAAAAAAAAATTTCCCAATAAAAAGCTATTGTGGTGTTCAAGACACAAACCCAAAAGAAGAGAATGACTCTAAAATGTCTACAAGCAAAGCATCAAAGAAACAAAGCATGGCTTTGACACAAATTCACCTAGAATCTCTAAGAAGAATGAAATAAAAGTTTAAAAAGAGTTTTAAAAATGTTTTTGTCAATGAAATGAGAAGGCTAGCAGGGAAAAAAGGATAACAAATAAGAGCTATAGGAGAAAGAATTAGAAAGGAATTAACAGCTAGGACATAAGAGGTACAAAATGCTGACCAAGCAACAAACTGTCTGAAAGAATGGACCAAATAGAAGCCACAAGAATGCAAGAAATACACATATTATACATATATATATATATATATATATATATATATTATATGGTCAAAGGTATATAATATATACATATATAGTCAAAAGGTTAAAAGCAAAAAAAGGTTTCATAGCAAAAACATCTGACCTAGAAAACAAATTGAAGAAAAAACATTGAGCTATTGATGTAAAAAAGAGCCTAGACATCATCTTACAAGAAATAATTTTTAGTATTACTCTGTGGATTTAGTACCCCTGTGACTTGGTAAATGTTTGAAGACCACATACACCAGCACACCCTGATCTTCTGGACATAGACACATTAACATATGGAGACCAAGGGCAAGTATGTGGACAGAAGCTAATGGCCACTATTTCCTTGCTGCCTATCCTTTCTATGTCAGGTCTAAGTAAACCTCCTTTTGTTACCTCTTCAATGACATTTTTCCACTAAATCAAACCTAAGCTAAAAATCTGACAGTGTGAAAGACTTGGCACAGTTAGTAATTACAATAAAATGAGATGCCCCCAGTGACTCATATTATGGTGGACTTCAGGCAAGGGCATTGAAAACATGGAGGATGGGGTGATCAGATGGCCAGACACCACATGATGGCATTCAATAGGAAGAGACCTTCTCCAACACATGTGGGCTGTCATCTCAGTGGGATAGGGATCACTCTTCCACTCACATGCACCAATTAGCTCAGTGAGTGTTAGAGAAAAATGGCAGGGAGGGTAAAGAAAACATGAACTTCAGCATTCTCTGGTTATTGTTGACCACCTGGTAGAAATTGAACTGCCAGTGTAATAAAGCTATATATTGGCATTAATGTACAACAATGCATTAAACGTACTGTTTTCCCACAGCTCCTTCAGTAGTAGTAGTCAATTTCCTTTTTTTGATCCACTTTGACAATATGATGGGTATTATGTGGTGCTTCAAAGTTGTTTTTAATTTGCATTTCTCTAATTAATAGTGATTTAGAACATTTTTACATGTCTATTGATAGCTCAAATTTCTTTCTCTGAATACTACCTATTCATAAACTTTCTTTCTTTATTAATTAGGGAATTACTCTTATATTTTATAAGGGCAGCTAGGTGGTACAGTGGATAGAGCACTGGTCCCGGAGTCAGGAAGATCTGAATCCAAATTCAGTATGAGACACTTACTACCTGTGTGACCCTAGGTGTTAGCTTTACCAAAAATTACACGAAGCCATTGTTGAACCAGGAAAAAGCTTTGTTAACGGCCTGGGAAGGCCCGGGTGTCGCATGTGTGAAAGTACACGTGTCCCTCAGATACACACCTTTTTTATTCCCTATTCCCGATTCAAATTTCCCTCCCCTGTTTCCCCATTGGCTGGGTACTATAGAGGTTACAGCCTCTCTGAAGCACCTAATTTCCCCACATTAGTCTCCACCCCTTTTCACATCTCCCACTCCCCACAATTCAGCTGGCCCTTTTTACTTTTGCCTTTATTTGAGTATGCCCACATCCCTTTGGACTGGGATATGGATATGTTAATCTATACCTAACCTCAGAACCGGTTTTCCCTGGTTAATCTATTCACCCACCAATTCTACTTTATGGCTTCCTTTGTTCAACTTCCACCTAGCCTCCAGATTGCATTTTTGTGGAAGTACAAACTAGCTATTTCTCACATTCCCTTCCATTTTAAACTGACTCTAATATTGTCACATAGGCGCCCACCCCCTGATTGAGTGATACGCAGAAGCAACATCCCCAGCTACTTTTTCCACATTGGGCAAGTCATTTAACCCTGTTTACCTCAGTTTCCTCATCTGTAAAATAAGCTGGAGAAGGAAATGGCAAACCACTTCAGTCTCTTTGCCAAGAAAATCCCAGATGGGGTTATGAAAGGTCAGACACAATTGAAAATTTATCCTTATACATTTGAACTAGTTCCCTTAGAAATCTTTATGAGAAACTTGCAAAAATTGTATTCCCAATTTCCTGATTTTCTTATTTTAGCTACATTCGTTTGTGCAAAAAAAAAACTTTTTAAATTTTTATGTACTCAAATTGTTCATTTTACCTGTTGTGAACCTCTCAGTTTCTTGTTTGGTCATGAATTCTTCCCCTATCCATAGATCTGACAGATAATTTCTTCCTTCCTCCTCTAATTGGTTATGTCACCTTTTATGCCCAAATCATGTACCCATTTGGAGCTTATTTAATTTGAGTGTTGGTCTGCCAGACCACATTCCTATTTTCCCAAGTTTTTGTTGAATAGTGAGTTCTTGCCCTAGTAGCTGGGCTCTTTGGGTTTATCAAACACTAGACTATTGTATTTGTTTGCTTCTGTGTATTGTGCATACCTAATATATTGCCCTAATTAACTTCTCTATTTCCTACCCAGTAACAAATTGTTTTGATGATTATGTCTTTGTAGTATAACTTAAAATCTGGCACTGTGAGGTGCCATTACTTCCCACTTCAAAAAAAAATCAATTCCCTTGATATTCTTGACCTTTTATTCTTTCAGATGAATTATTATTTTTCTAGCTCTTATAAAGCAACAATTTTGTACATTGATTGGTACTGTACTGATATAAGTAATTTAGACAATATTGTCATTTTTAATAGCTCAACCTATAAATGGACAATCAATATTTCTCTTAAAGGGTGATACCATAAGCAAATTAGGAAAGCAAGTAATAATTTATCTGTCAGCTCTATAGGAAAGGGAGGAATTTACAACCAAATAAGAGAGAGCAATCATTACAAGACATAAAATGGACAAATATGATTATATTAAATGCAAAATATTTTGCACAAATAAAACTAATACAGTAAAGATTAGAAGGAAACCAGAAAGCTGAGAAACAATTTTTATATCAAGTGTCTGATAAAGGCTTCATTTCTCAAATATAGAGATTTGAGTAAGTCTTTATTTGTATAAAGAATGTTTTGTATTTTTGTTCCTGTGAGCAACTTGGCAGGTAGATCCCAAGTATTTCATATATTCTGAAGTTGTGGCATTTCTTTATCCCTTTCTGCTGGTAATATACAGAAATGATGATTGCTATGGGCTTATTTCATATGCTGCAACTGCTGAAATTGTAAATTATCTCAATTAGCTTTTTAGTTGACTCTAGGGTTTTCTAAGAACACCATTATATTATCTGAAAATAATCACAATTTCATTTCCTCTTTATCTGTGCTTGTTCTTTCAATTTATTTTTTGTCTTGTTATATCTACCATTTTGACCATTATATTGAATATATTGAATAGTAATGGTGATGACATCATTACTTTATTCTGGATCTTATTGGAAAGACCTGTAACTTTTCCCAATTATGTTGGCTGTTGGTTTTAGATAGACCAGTTTTACCAGTTTAAGGAAAGTTCCATTTATTCCTGTGCATTCCAGTGGATTCTATGAACGGGTGTTATAACTTGTCAACTTTTGATATAATTATATATTTTTGGTTTTGTTATAATCAATTGTTTACATTCATGGTGTAGAAGCAGCCTGGTAACAATTGCTATAGTCTCCTTCCTAATATGTATTTTTTTAATTTTTGCACCAATATTCATTAGGAAAACTGAACTAGTTTTCTTTCTCTATTTTGATTTTTTCTAGTTTAAGTATCAAGGCCGTATTTGTGTCATAAAAGGTAATGTTGTAGGACTTCAATCTTTTCCTGTTTTTTCAAACTGTTTATGTAATTTATAGTGGAATTGAATTGTTCTTTAAATGTTTGGTAGAATTTGCTTGTAAATTTTTGTGGTCCTGGGTATTTTTCCTTTGTGAGTTCATTTACTTATAGTATATTTTCTTTTGCTATGATAGTTAAGTTCTCTATTTCTTAATCCGTTAATCTGGGCAGTTAATGTTTTTGCAAGTATTCATGCATTTCATTTAGATTGTCAAACTAGTATACAGTTGGACAAAATGGCTTCTAACAATTCCTCATCTTTCTTCTTTGGTTGTTTCACATTTTTCATTTTTGATACTGAAAACTGGGGATTTTTCTGTTTGAAAAAATCAAGTTAGCTAATGGATTTTTAAACCATCTCCTACTTTTATTTATTTACTTAAATTTTTTTTTGTTTTCAATTTCATTCTCTTTGATTTTCAGAATTTCTATTTTCATGTTTCGAATTTGTTGATTTTCTAGGGAAAAGAAAAGGGGAATCAGTTATAAAATGATAAAAGCATTGCCTTGCTACAAAAAGGGATCAGTAGGAAGATTAAGGGGTTGATCCAGGGTTGGGGTTTGGCAAAAAGTAAGTGGCCCTAAGACAAGTGTACAGAGATTGAAGATGGAAAAAGTGAAATTAGAGGAAGGGTAAGAGTCTGAGAAAGTACTGAGGGATGTAGAAATCAGAGGTCTTAATGAGAGTGAAATATAGGTTTAGGAGTTGGTAGGTACAGGGGAAAGTTGAATGATCGGTGATTATTTTTATATAGAGGAATGTCAGAATCTCAAATTAAGGGAACATTTATGGCAATATTAAAGTTTCAAAGTTTAAAGACTAGAGTTGAGGATGAGAGAATGATGGCGAGCCAGATGAATTCCTTGAGAAAGGAGGCATGATTTGGAGGTTGATTATGTAGTGCAATAAATAGAGTGCTGGTCCTACAGTTAAGAAGACTTATTATGAGTTCAAATTTGGCCTCAGATAGTTACTGGCTGTGTGACCCTAGGCAACTGACTTAACCCTGTTTGCCTCAATTTCCCCATCTGTAAAATGAGCTGGAGAAGGAAATGGCAATCTATTCCAGTATCTTTGCCAAGAAAATCCCAAATGGGGTGACAGAGTTGGACATGACTGAAAACAATTCCACATCAACATAATGTAATCAACATTTGGATTGGGTGGGAATTTTGACTGGACTGCAAAAGAAGAAAGTCCATTAAGTGACTTAGGTATAAGTGGAATTTTTGAAGTGACAATAGAGGGGAGGAGGGAGGGAAGGAGAGGGAGAGACAGAGAGAATGTGTGTAGGGAAAGTCAAAGATGGTACAGCCAGTGCTAGAGAGGATAGCTGAGAATGCAGACTCATCAGGGATGAGCTAAGTCTCAGTGACATGGAAGAAGTATTAGAGAAAGTCATCTGGGATGAAAGGGAGTTTGTTCAGTATGAAATGGGAATTCCAAAAACACAGTGAAAAGAGTGGACAAGGTTGGATAGGGATATGGGTCGAGCAGAGTTGAGGATGTAAATGAGAGATCTGGAGGTGGGGGCTAGGGAGTTTTCTCTTAAATGAAAAATTATTTATTAGTACAGGAATAGAGAAAAAACAAGAGAAGACATGAGAGTAATTAGTGTCTAATGAATAATGAAATCCAGTCTCCAAAGCTATTACAGATGATTATGGGTGAGATCTAAGGTTGTGTTCAGCCTGACCTTTAAGTACCATTCCTCCTCCTCTTCTTGGGGAAATGGTAGAGGTGACAGGCTTATGAGGGAGTAGAAGGGGGGCAAAATAATGGTTCCTTTGGTTGGCAGAGGGTACTGGTCAAAGGTCCTGAGTCTGGGCTCAGTTCTATTATTTGGGTGTAGTTGTTCCTCTTTTCTAAAATTTGGAATTTTAAAGAAAACCGAACTTTTGTTGATTCATTTATCTTTTTGTCATTTACTGAATGAGTTTTGAATATTTTTGAAGTTAGTGGTTGTACTTTTTTTTTTACTCTCAAGATCTAATGAAGATTATATGTTTAAAAACTGTTCTTCCATCACCACACTGGAGGTTTTTCCATAATAATTTTAACACAGTTGGGCCTAGAACTAGATGGTGGTTATGGATACTGCTAGTCAAATACTCTATACTTATCTTCCTGATTCAATCACAAAGTATGCATTTAACAAAGGTGGTGATAATTTATGTAAATGTCAAGTAATACATTAGTTGCCACATGAAGACCACATAGATATTTAGGATGGAAAAAAGTAGTATTTATTTGCAAGATAATATGCAATTTAATTTTACAGCTGTTTAAAATTATATAAAATGTAGGTTAAAACTATTGGTTACATATAAATAAAACTAAACATCAGGAAAAAAATTGTGCGTTACAGATAGATCTTTTAGAAAATGGGCTCAATTGTCTGATATCTTGTGATATTGGACGCTGTTTGGAAATTCCTAAGGAACATCTGTTGAGAGTAACACCAAAGGCAGAGGAAATATCAACATGAGATGCACATAATATATTAATGATTTTTGATTCCATGTTCCACAGTAGTATCATTCAAAGTCCTTGGAATTGGTGTATCCAGAAAGGAAGTGGCCAGAGGATGAGGAAGTTTATATACAAGATAGTCATTTAGACTTCATTTAACTGTATGAATTTGGTTTAAAACAATTAACTCTCCTCTTTCACAAATTTAGCACCGTTTATAATATTTATATATATATATATATATATATATATATATATATATATATATATTTGTTATTCTGAACTTGGCAAACACCAGGAAATGAGGATATCCATATACAGAGAACAGAAAAAAAAAAGTGGACCGTACATGAAACCATGAATCTCCATTAAAAACAGCTTGGTTTTTAGATATAAAATACATTCTGTATGTTTGTAGTACCAAAGCTGTCCTGCTTGCTTACATTTCTCTGGGAACTTCCACTTCAAAAAATACTTCAATTTTCCTACCATTAATTTTGTTTTGTATCACTATCATCCCCCATCCCAATTCTTTTTGAAAACATTTCTTTTCAACTAATTAACATGGTCAAGAAAAACACACATATTCACCGTTTCTGAAGATGTATGTCTCATTGTTAACCTCTAGCTCATAAACACTATGAAAGCAAGTTTCTTCATCAGTCTTCTGGGGTCATGGCTGATCAGCACATTAATGAGTCTTTCAGAGCAGTTTTTCTTCTCAATTTTTAGTCTCTTTATAAAATCATTCTCCTGGTTCTGCTCATCTTATTATGCATTAGTCCACAAAAGTAAGTCTCCCTTTTATTTTCCTGAATCAGTTTTCTCACTTATTATATCACAATAATATTCTACTACATAATTTTGTTACCATAGTTTGTTAATCATTACCCATCTGATGGTTACTGCTAGTTTTCAGCTCTTTGTTATTAAAAAAAAAAGTACTGCTATAAAGGCGTTTGTACATACAGGTCCTTTCCCTCTTTGGTGTATAAGCCTAGCTAGCAGTGGTATTGCTGGGACAACTATATGTATACTTTAGAGATTTTGATGACATAATTCTAAATAACCTTCCAGAATATCTGTAAAGGTTCACAGCTACATCAATTTTGTTTTAGTATGACTGTTCTCCTGTATCCCTCCAATAATTATCATTTTTATTTTTTATCATCTTTGCCAATCTACAGCAGCGCCATTTATTTGGAAAACTCTAGAAGACACTGATATCACACATTCTATCAACAAAAATCAGTCAAATCTAGAGTATTTCAGATATTCAGTTCTCAGATTTCATGAACATAATATCTCCAAATAGCCAAATATTGATGTAATAGTTTAAGGCTTCAAAACTCAAATCATATAAACACAGAGGTATAAATAGAAAGCTACATGAAAACACTATAATTTAAATAGCACATCCCTGATTTTCCCCCAGGTGCCTTAGTTAAGTTAGTCATTCACTTCTAGCCATAGCACAATGCTACTAAAAAAGAAAAATACAAATTAACAAATACCTCTGAGAAAGCTATCAGGCTTCATGTGAATGTACTGCTGGGGTACTCTCATGTTATTCTCACCCAGGAAGGCTTACCTGTCCTCCCCTGAATCACGTTTCATTTCAAGTCAATTAGCAGCTGAGTAGTTCTAATCACTATCTTTAGTTCAATACACACTGTTGTGTGTTATACAAAACTTAGATTATTAGAAAACATTACTGTGCAACAATCAATGACTTTCTCAATTATGAACATAAACTATAAGCTAATGAAACATTCTGATTTGATTCACAAGTCTCCACACTCCAAGAAATATTTGGCATTCATTTCAAACAAATCAGTAACACTTAAGTTCAGGTACATTGTGTTTACAGTGAAAAACAAGGGGAAAAAAAGTTACTGTAGCCTGCACAGAACTGTGAAGAGTAAAAAAGACAGCTGAATTTACTATTTAATAAAAATGAAAGAACCTGTGAATTGTTCTAATGATAAATAATGTAGAGAAAATCCACCCTTGGTTAACTTGATCATTTTCAAAAGTGGAAGATATACAGATCACCTGTTTGCCTGTAAGAAACAATAAAAGAGAAAATATTAGTCCAAATTTTAAAAAATCAATATATCTTCTGCTCAGTTTTGACTATTGAAACTTTTTTGGCAACTGGTAAGAGTGGTCTAGAACTTGTGATTTCAATTAATTCATGAATTTCCAGTGAAGAACCTCCTTCTACCAACATATGTCTGTCAAATCAAGACAGCGAGTATTTATTAAGCAAATACTATTCAAAGCATTGTGCTAGGTGGTGAGGATACAAAGAAATGCAAAACAAAATCCTACCTCTCAAGGAGCTCATAGTCTAATGGAAGAAATAACAAGCAAATACTTATGTACAAACAAGATGTACACAGATTAAATTGGAAATAACCAACAGAAGGGAGGTGTTAGAATTAAGGGGAATTAGGAAAGGCTTCTTGTAGAAGACAGGATTTAAGCCAGGAAAGTCAGGAAGTAGAGATGAGAAGGAAGAGAATTTTAGGCATGGGTGACAGCTACGTCCAGTGTCAAGGGATATCAAGTCCTATGTGAAAACAGTAAAGAGGACAGTATCACTGGATCATATAGTATATGAGTGGGGACAAGGGAGAAGGTATAAGAAGACTGGAAAAGAAGAGGACTTTATATCTGATCTTAGAAACCACTGAAGTTTATCGAATGGGGTGAGAGAGGGTGACCTGTTTTAGGAAAATCAGCTAAGTTGAGGATATACAAGAAAAGGAGGAGATTTTGAGTCAGAAAGAACAACCAGAGGCCAACTGCAACAGCCCAGACATAGCAATAAGGGCTGGCACAAGGATGACAGCAGCGTCAGGAGAGAAGGAAGCACAAACAAGAGACTTTATGAAGATAGAATCAATAGGCTTTGGCAGCAAATTGAATATGTGGGGAGTGAGAGGGTATGGAGACACGAGGATGATTCCACCTTGCATAACTGATTGACTTCTCAAAAGTTATAAAGAGAGAAGGGCTTGGGAGGAAATGCAATGAATTCAGTTTTGGACTTGTTGAGTTTAAAATATAAACAGTTAAAGATGTGAGACTGGAGGTCCTGGGAGAGGTTAGGGTTGGATAAAAAGATCTGAGAATTGGCAATGGCAACATCATCATCATCATCACCATCATCATCCCTAACTATGCCAGACACTGTATTAAGCACTTCACAATCATTATCTCATTTGATTCTCACAACAATCCTGGGAGGTAGGTGCTACAATTATCCCTATTTACCAGATGAGGAAACTGAGTTAAATAGAAGTTAAGTGATTTGCCCAGGGTCCCACAGCTAATAACTATCTGAGGCCAGAGCTGAACTCTGGTTTCTTGAGTCTAGTCCCAGCACTCTTTACACTGTACTACCTAGAGAGCCAGAAATATCTTCACAAAAATGATAAATTAAGCTGATGAAATCATCAGGTGAAATAGTATAGAGGGAAAAGAGGAGATTCACCCAGTTAATAAAGCAGGATTTGATCCTAAGTTTTTATTATTTTGAGGATGAATCTCGAGCTACGACACCACATTTTTTTCTCATGAAAACAGCTAAAATGAAACATAATCAATGGAAATTTGAGAGGATGACACAGTCATCAAAATGCAATTGGAAATTGTAGTTTATTTCACTCTCAACACCAAACCAATTCTGGAAAAACTTCTTGGTTTTCATGTTGGATCAAAATTTCATAGTTGGAAATGGGAAAAGGTATTCTTTTCATTAACAATATTAGGGATCCATTTGTTGAAAGGATGGATACTGGGGTCCCAAGAAATATGACATCTACTTGGGATAACCTCCAAAGTTCAAGGAATCTAGCAATATGGTATAATTAATGACGGATAAGCAGTAATTACAAGCCCTTGACTAGAGCTTTCTCCTACCCCAGGACCATGAACAGCCGAATCATATGCCCTGGGACTATGACTAAGGTGAGCTGATATCCAACAGGCCTGGTGTTGCAGAAGGCAAGGTATTAAGTATGCCAGGTCATACCAAGATATTAGGTATGCCAAGTTATAACAAAACCTATGGAAGGACCCAATTGGCACCAGGAATATAGCTGACTGTTATTGGTAAAAGATATTATGGGCCAACCTCATTCACGAGCATCATGATCATCATCATATTCTACATCATCATTCCCCATAGTCATTTTCAGCGCCACTCTTGGGAATAAATGAAAGATGATGCCATTGACATATCAGCCTGAATAGAGATTATGGATTTTGACTTATAAAATTTCAATGATAGCCTAGCAATCAGGGCAGCTTTTACAAAAGGATTATTAAGTGGTTTAATTTCCTCTGGCTGCATTTTGTCATGAGTTACTTCATGAATTGGTTCATCACAGGGTTCACCCAACTTGTGGGAGGTCTTCAATTTCACTTGACATCTCATGAGCACCAATGAGCACTTCATCTATGCAACATAACCAACCCATCTTCTTTGTGACTTTTACCAAAACCTATTCCCCTGCCTTTCTCAAATTAATTCAAAACTTTAAAATTATGCTGTCTACAACTAGGAAGGATCTGAGACAGAATCTAATCCAAACAATCCCTTCTTTCCATTTCACTGTGTTACTAATCATTATCTCACTTTTTTGAAAAATAAAATTTGAGAGATGAAATATGTCATAAAGGAAAACAGTCCTGTAATAGGAAGAAGAGCAATAGAAATGCCGGGTCATTCATAGGACAAAAAAGATTCAAAAAAGGAACCAGTGATAAAACAGAGCTTGAAGATATTTATACACAAGTGTGTACAATGTAGGTAATAAAGCAAAGCGATATTCTAATAAAAGAAA
The DNA here is from genome assembly GCF_003287225.1 of Phascolarctos cinereus. NCBI lineage: Eukaryota > Metazoa > Chordata > Mammalia > Diprotodontia > Phascolarctidae > Phascolarctos > Phascolarctos cinereus. Next base: position 40,369,124 of record NW_027556098.1, on the reverse strand, counting down.
GGGAAAAAAAGCTATTTCCAAAAAAAAAATTTTTTTAAGCTATTTCTGTCTAGGATATCATCATCCTTCTAGTCATTCAAGTTTGCAACCTCAAAGTCTTCTTCAAATCTTCCCTTTTCTTCATGTCCCATATCAATTCAGATGCTCTAGCTTGTCGATTATTTCTTCCTAGTACCTCTTGGATTTAACTCCTCTCCATTTACACAGTTCAGGTATTTATTCATCTTGCCTATACTGCTACAATCAACTTTTAATCGATGTCCTTGCTTCTATTCTCTTTCCTCTCCCTTCCATTCCCCACATTAGCCAGATCACTGTTTCTAAAGCACAGGTCTGACCTCTGCCCAAGAAGATTCAGGGGCTTCTTATTGCTTCTATGAGAAAATACTCTGATGTTTAACACTCTCATTATCTGACTACAACCTGCCTTAGGAGACATTTAACCTGCCTTAGGAGACATTTGACACTAATCGCCACACATTTTGCAATCCAACTAAAATACTAAAATGCTTTCTGTTTTTTGTCCATTGTCTATTGTCCTTTTGTCCTTTCCTGCCGTCCCTTGTTCCTGGAATGCTGTTTTCCCACCTCTACTCCTTGAAACCCCTGGTTCCATTTCAGTGAAGTGCCTCTTACATAAGGTCTTTATTACTCCTCCCTCCCACTGTTTGCCCTTTCCTACGTTCCCAGCAAAATCATTTATATTTAGTGTATGCATGTTACTAACATCATCATCATCATCATCATCATTATTATTACTACTTATCTTCATAAGTAAAGCAATGTGGCAGAATGGAATCAAATTGAGTCCATTTTGTATCATTATAGACATTGTATACAGTTGCTAGCTAAGTTCTGTGTCCCTGAGCTAAGTTTAGTTGTTTCTGTAAATTGTCATTTCAAGGAAATCAATATTATTGTATCCCTAACTGGCTTGAAGAATGCAAGTGGATGTGACCAATAAACATTCCTTAAGCCCTGAAAAGTACCTAAATCTAAAAATAGTAACTATGTTTTACTATTAAAAAAAAACCTTGTAATTATCTTTTCTGGATCCTTGTGCCTCCTGAGGGGCCATGTATTGATCTATCTGCAATTGCATGCCTTGCTAATAAATTGCATAGCTTAGACTTTGTTTCCTCAGTTTACCTCAATTCAAAAATGAAAACTGACAATCACAAAGGGATCTAGAGGAGGTCCTACCCCCTAGAATGATGTCTCCAAGGAACTCCTTGGAGCTTGCCAGTTGACTTTCTCACTGAAGAATTTCTCCACTGAAGTACACCCCTGAGGTCTGACTCCCCTTCAATTTCAGCTCTTCCAAGCTTAAGGTAAGCCTTCACAAACTATTGGGGAAGGATATCCCTGGGAATATTCCCCTAAGGGAAAGATAGGATTTCAGTATTAGCATACCAAAGGGTAAACCAAGGTATCCCTCCACATTGCTGGGGAAGATTCCTCCTTGGTTTCCAGTAATATTATATCAAAAGAATTCCCACCCTGGAAATTTTTCTTATGCCATGGGACCAGGGGAAGCTCCTGAGGAATCTGGGAATGACCAAGAAGCACACAACTAGGTTAGGTGAAATTTTGTCTAAAACTCTAAGAGATTCAGATAATAATTCGTTTTGGCCTCAAATCAATACCTCAGAATATTGTAAATTAAAGATGAGAAGAGGCTGCCAACCCTCACCACACGAGACTATATATCTGTCTTGTTTTTGTTTCTGTTTAAGTGTTAGTATTTGTATAATGTCCAGTATTGTTGTTAGCATTGTCTGTGTTTTATGTCTTGGTAAATTTAAACTGATGTTTTCCTGTGGTCTAATTAGCCAGGGAAAAAAGGATTTTTTTTTCTAAGTCACCATAAAATAAATGCTCTTTTAAATGTTTTTATTTTGATGGATATAGGGTCCTCCAATTTGTGTGAAAAAAATCTAATTCATTAGAATAAGACATATACAGGAAGAGCTAGACAAAAGGTAATATGAAAAATATCTGAAGAAATGAGGTTAAAGACCTCTTTTGGAGATTTGTTCTGTGAAATTTGGATTCAGGCAAAGGGCCGCACTTGAGGACCTAGAAGTCCACATGTGGCCTCAAGGCCATAGGGTGCCCACCACTGGTCTAAAAGGTACCAAACCATTCATAGAAGCATTCTTTGTAATAGCAAAAAAATTGGAATAACTAAACAAGCTATAGTAAGATAATGGAATGGAACCCTATTCCACAGCAGCCAACTATGAATGAGGATTTTAGAAAAATGGGGTAGGATGTATACGAACTACTGCAGAATGAATAAGTAGAACCACAAGAACAGCATACATGTATGGAGGCAAAAAGACAGCAGCCATCTATCTCTTTTGACCTGAGGGACTATAACAATAAAGATAATGATAATAGAAATGACTGCTAACATTTCTATAGCACTTACTGTGTGGAAGTCACTGTGCTAAGCACTTATAAAATAACTCATCTGATCATCTAACAACCATGGGATGTTATAATTATCCCCATTTTACAGATGAAGAAATTGAGTCAAATAGAGGTTAAGCGACTTGCCCGAAGTCATGCAGCTAGGAAGTGTTTGAGGCCTGGATTTGAATTTCGATCTTCCTGATTCAAGACAAAGTCCTATAGTTTGTTAAACAAAGATAAAGTTCTACACCAAGCCTAAAATGCAGGTAACTGCTGAGAAGACTATATAAACAGAAATAAGCTACTTTTCTGCAAGTGTAAGACTTCTTCAAGCTCTGTTCAGCGATTTCTTTCTTAAAGAATCCACCTGTAACTATGTATACTGGTGTTCCTGTATTTTAAGAGGACAAGTTGTGTTTCTTGTCACAACGTGTAATGACCAAAATAATAAAAACAAGGGGGGAAAAAACTAGTAAAAGGAAACCAAACTCTGAATACCTGTAATAAACAATCTTGGTCCCAAAGAACTAGTAAAGAAGTATATCTCCCTCTTCTTGGTGGAGAAGGAGAAATACTATTATGTCAAATGTGGTCACTGTGTTGATCCTATTTGATGGACTGTTCTTCTCTGTTAAAAGGAGATCTGAGAAGGAATCCTGAAACAACTGATGTAAAAATGAAAGGTGATTTAAAAAATCTTTTTTTAAAAAAAAAGTGCTCTTGGGATTCTTAGTGGACTTCAAGCTAAGTGTGAGTCAATGGCAACCAAAAAAACTTACATAATCCCAGGTTGCATCAATGAGAACAGTGTACAAAAAGGAGATGGTAGTCCTGTTGTGCTTCACCCAGATCATATCATATCTGGAACTGTCTTCAAGTATTTGAAGGGTTATCACAGGAAAATAGGAGTAGACTTTTTCTGCTTAGGCTGCAATGATACAACTAGGATCAAGCGTACAAGTTTCAAGGAAACATATTTATACTTGATTTAAGGACAAACGACTCAATAATTTGAGCCGCCCAAAGTAAATTGTTTCAAGAGGTAGTCGCTTTCTTCTTCCATAGGTCTTAGAGAAAAGGCTTTTCGAGTATGTTGTAGATGGCATACTCAGTCTACTTTCTCTTCTAATTTCCAAAATCTGTACCAGAGAAATGGCTCCCAACTAACATCACTACTACTTGGAAAGGAAAAAAATACCAAAAACATTTCCAACTGCTAATAATTGGCCATTCACATCTGTGTTAATAACAAAGGACCGCAGTATATTATATATGTGTGAGCTTTAAAAAGGGAGGAAGGAATGATATATTTAATGAATTAAAGGCAAAATGGAAACATTACCTGCATTTGTTGGTAAATCCAGTCTGTAAATACTGTCAGGTTTCCATAAACTCCAGGTCTATTTGTCTTGGCACATCCAGATCCCCAGCTTGTATCACCAACCAACCACCATACAGAATCTTTCTTGGTGACTAAAGGCCCCCCGCTGTCACCCTAGGAACAACAAAGAAAGTTACAGAAAAGGAAAGAATTCAAAAAGAAGACAAGGATGTTTGATATGAATGAATACATGAGAGACAATTGGGAGGGAGGAAGGAGGAAAGATTTTGGGGTGGGGAGGATGATGCAATCCAAACAATGTTGGTTTAAAGCCTTGCTTTGGAAGACTTACTACCCCCCTGTCTCCGTTCTTCCCTTCTTCAATTCCTTCCTTCCTTCCCATCATCTTATCTTGTTTAGGAATTTATCATTTCAATCTCCCTCTACCTAATATTAAATACTTGTCTATGGCTCTTTCCTCCTACTTGCAAACATGTTTAGCTTTCCACACATACTCCGAAATCCATACAAGACAAAATGATACAGTATTTTCAAACTATTCTCTTACAGCTCTCCTCCTTTTGATAGTCAAACTGCAAGAAAAAGTTGTCTGTATCAATTTCTTCTACTTTCTCACCTTCCACTCAACTTTACAGCCCTTTGAAACCTGCCTTCCCTCTAAACTGATTAACTAAAATTACTTTCACTGTCAGCAATGAGCTCTTCATCCAATGGTCTTTTCTCAGTCCTCATCCTCCCTCAAAACCTCTATAGTATTTGACACTGCTGCCTACTCGCTCCTTCTGGATTTTCCTCCTCCTGGGGTTTTCATCAACACTGTTCTGTTATGCTTTTCTTTGTTCCTGTTGGGGGAATCATTTTTCATTTTCGTGGTTGGATCATCATCCATATCCTAACTACCATGTTTAGATGTACCCCAAGTTTCTATACTGGTCCTTTTCTTTCTATACACTTTGTTGATGATCTAAAAAGTTTGAATGAGTTCATTTGCCATCTATATGTAGATGGCTCTGAAATTGACAATAAATTTACTCCTAATATCTCTCTGGAATTCCACTTCTGCCTTTCCAGATTATTAGGGACAATGAATTGTTCCTAAAGAAAACAAGCAAGGCTTCAAGGGAGAGGCAAGGAGGATTAGTTGAAGGAAGAGGCAATGTTTATGAGACAAGAGAAAATTTAGGGGGTATATAAATGACTGTAATGCAGATTTACTCTATTTGGACTCAGAAAGAAAGGGTAGAAGTTGAAAAGAGGAAAATTTTGCATTGATATCAGGAAAAATTTTAATTAGATCCTTCCAAAAGTGAAATGGGCTTCTTTGAGAAGTGATGAGTCAGCTCTTTCCCCCCACCCCTCCAAACACACACACACACAGAAGTCTTAAAGCAGAGATTGGATGACAAATTATCATGTATATGATCATGGAGACTCCTTTGGGTTATGAGCTGAACTAAATCTTCCCTTAGATGCCTTAGAGACTGCTTAAAACTGAACATTCCTGAAACGAAATTCACTAACTTTCCTCCTAAAACCATTAGCCATTTTCTAACTTCCCTATGTCTAATTATGCTACCACCATCACCCATCCATTCATCTAGGTTTACAAGCTAGGAATCATTTTTAACTCTTCATTCTCATTCATCACCATCACCAACCCCATCCAATCAGCTGACAAGATTCAAGGATTCTATCACATTAATATCTCTTGTATCAGTCCCTTTCTCTTTACTACATCTAAATAACTCTGGGTCAGGCCCATGTACCTATTAACTTAGATTACTGGAAAAACTCCTAATTGGTCTTCCTCAAGAGTAAGGAACCTGTGCCTCAAGGCATGTGGCCTCTAGGTCCTCAAGTGTGGTCCTTTGATTGAATTCAAACTTCACAGAACAAATCCATTTGTGAAATTCCATTCTATGAAGTTTTTATACAGTCAAAGGGCCGCACTTACCCAGATGGCCACATGTGGCCTCAAGGCTGCAGGTTCCCCAGCCCTGGACTCTACCTACATCCATCTCTTCCCTCTACATAACTACAAAATTGATATTCTATGTGTGTGAGTGTGTGTGTGTGTGTGTGTGTTTTTCTACTGTATTTTCATTTATTTTCTTAAAAATTTCCCAATTACATTTTTTACTTTTTTTATTCATTTTTAAGTTAAATACAAAAAGACAAAAAATTTTTTCCATATACACAGTACAACACAATGAAAGGATTCAGTATAAAACCATGAATTTCCACGTGCATGGCTTTTACTTCTAAGTTTTCTTTTGTTCTATGCTGTATACTTTTTTCCCCTCCTCCCTCCCCTCCACCCCATACTACAGAAGGCTACAATTACACACACACACACACACACACACACACACACACACACACACACACAAACCCATAATATCCAGTTCTTTCTCTGGAAATGAATAACATCTTCCTTCATAGTTGATTCGAGTATTTATGATACTCAAGATAAATTTGTCATTCAATGAATGTTGTTCTTAGGACAATATTTCTGTTGCTATGTACAACATTCTCTTGCTATTGCTCATTTCACTTTTTATTATTTCATGCAAGTCTTTTCATGCTTTTCTGAAAATCAACCACCTTATCATTTCTTATAGCATAATAGTATTCCATCACAATTACATACCACAACTCCTTCAGCCATTCCCCAATTAAAGGGTATTTGTCAGTTTAACCTAAATCTGATAGTTTAAGTTGATGTCTCAAAGTTTTTCATTTGCATTTCTCTAATGATTTTCATATGACTATATATAGCTTTGTCATTGAAAAACTGCCTGTTCATATCCTTTGACCATTGATCAATTGGGGAATGACTCATTTCTTATAAATCTGATAAAGATCTTTATATATTTGATCTGAGAGACTATAAAAATTTCCCCAAAATTTTCTGCTTTCCTTCTAATATTGGCAACATTGGTTTTATTTGTATATATACTTTTTAATTGAATCTAATTGTTCATTTTATACCTCACAATGTCTCTGTCTCTTATTTATTCACAAATTGTTCTATCTATAAATTGAATAGGTAATAGATTCCATGTTCTTCTAATTTTCTTGTGATATCCCCCTTTATATCTAAGTCATGTGTCCATTTTGACCTCTTAGTAAATTATTTAAGATATCAGTCCGTGCCCAATTTTTGCCAGATTGCTTTCCAGCTTTCCCAATTTTTACTAAATAATGAATTCTTATGCCAAAAATTTAAATCTTTACATTTGTCAAACACAAGACTGCTATAGTCATTTGCTACTGTGTATTGTATCTGCTGATCCTTTTATTTCTTAGCCACTACCAGTTAGTTTTGATAATTACTGCCTCATAATATAGTTTAAAATCTGGTACTGTTAAATCTTCTTTGTTTACATTTTTAATTAGTTTCTTTGAAGTTCTTAGCCTTTTATTCTTCCAAATAAACTTTATTATTTTTTTTAACTCAATAAGGCCAAATTGTTTACTTCTTATATGGGAAAATGTTGTCATTATTTGAGTAGTTTGAAAGAACATATAGAGAAATAGAAGGATTGGGACTGAGTTGAGTGTGGTGAGAATTCTAAAAAGCAAAATTGGGTAGGGAGAGGTAAAATGGAGCAATTATCTCATCAAAATTAGACATGCATGGAAGAACTGTTACAGTGGAAGCAGGTGAGGATGGTAGTGCTGGAACCTTATTCTCATCAGAACTGGGTTAAAGAGGGAATAACATACATATAGAATGGTATAAAAGTATTCCAAATTTCTAAAGAAATAGAAGGATGAGTACACAGGATAGCATAGGGACTTTTAGAGTGTGTGTAGATTGAGAAATAGGAGGTTGTGGGGAAAGGATAAAGAATATCCTCTACATTAAGGAATAAGAGGGTAAGAAGAGAGGATAATGGAGGAATTATTTAAAAGATGTGGATTACGGAGGAAGTGGTTAGAAGTAAATCAGACATGCGAAAAGGGATAGGGTAATTGAAAGAGAGTGAGAAGGATAATTGTGAGTAAAAATATGATGGAGGGAAATACACAACTTAGTAATTATAACTTTGAATGTGAATGGGATGAACTCACTCATAAAATGGAAACATAGTAGAATGGATTAAAAATCAGAATCCAACAGTATGTTGTTTACAAAAAACAAATTTTAAAATGAGAGATACACACACAGCTAAAGGACTGGAGTAAAATTTATTATGCTTCAGCTGAGGTAAAAAAAAAGCAAAGTTAGCAATCATCTCAGAAAAAGTTAAAGTAAAATAGTTTTAATTAAAAGATATTAAACAGGGAAACAGCAAATGCTATAGCATCTAAATTTTTAAAGGGAAAGCTAAATGTATTGCATAGAGAGTAATACCATAACTTTCCCCTCTAAGAATTAGACAAATCTAACCAAGAGATAAGTAAGAAGTTGAGGAGGTAAATAGAATCTTAGTAAAGCTAAATATGATAGATATCTGGAGAGAACTGAATGGCAATATAAAGGAAAACACCTTTTTCTGAGAAGTAGACACATTTCTACAAAATTGTATTATAAAATTACAATTCACAAAAAATACAAAAATACATATATTAGGGTATAAAAATTTCACTGATAAATGCAGAAAAGTAGAAATATCAAATGCATCCTTTTTAGATCACAATGCAATAAAAATTATGTTCAAAAAGGGACCATGGAAACACAGATTAAAAACTATCTGGGGACTAAACAATCTAATCTTAAAGAATGAGTGAGTTAAAGAAGAAATCATACAATCAATAATTTCATTAAAGGGAATGACAATAATGAGACAATATATCTAAACCTGTGGAATGCAGCAAAAGCAGTAATCACAGGAAAATTTATATCTTTAAATGCTTATATCAATAAAATAGAAAGCAGACCAATGAACTGAGTATGAGAAATAATTATTAATAACCTATAATTTGGGGAGATTCAGAGCTCTCCTCTTCTTCTAAAGTCCTGACTTTAAAAGTTCAGTCTCTTAAAGGACATTGCTGATAATGAGATTGGACTAACTTTTTAATTCAAGATCACACTCTGGTGGAAGCTACTATGTTCTGCTCAAGCTTGGGTGGGGTATTTTTATATACCTTTGAATAGATAGCCCAAAGTTGTGGGCGGTCTGGTACTAAGATAACTTCTTGGTCCAAGGGTGACAAGATGTCTTGCTCAGCCCTTCATTTTAATTTAGTTCGCCTTCCATTGTTTTATCCAATCAGAGTTGATTGCCACCCCTGAGGAACACCTACACTTTGAAAGGTACATAAACTGTGAACTAGCTACCATGATTGTCTTTAGTCTAAGACAGATGGCCAAATGATCAACCTTTTATTATTAATGTGTTGGCCTTATTAGTAAAATGATTAAATTACCTAGAAACTATGTCTCTCAAACCTTAAAAAGGTTTTTAAGGCAATTAAAAATTGCCACAGTATCCAATTTAAAAAAACAGAAAAAGAACAAATTAAAAATCCCCAATTAAACACCAAACTGGAAATCTTAAAAATTAAAGATGAGATTAAATAATACTGAATTAAATGATACTGAAAAAGAACAAATTAAAAATCCCCAATTAAACACCAAATTGGAAATCTTAAAAATTAAAGATGAGATTAAATAATACTGAGTGTAAGAATAATTCTCAAAACTACCTGGTACTGGCCAAGAAATAGAAAGGTAAATGGTGGAACAGAGTAGACATACAATACATAATAGCAAATGATTTTCGTAACCTTGTGTTTTGGGATAAGAATTCATTATTTAGCAAAAATTGTTGGAAAAGCTAGAAAGCAGTCTAGCAGAAATTGAGCATAGACCAATATCTTATACCATTTATGAAGATCAAGTCAAAATGGATACATGACTCAAATATAAAGGGAGATTGTATAAGAAAATCAGAAGAACATGCAACATATTACCTATCAGACTTATAAATAGAACAATATATGAATAAACAAGAGATAGAGAGCATTGGGAGGTGTAAAATGTACAATTTCAATTGTATTAAATTAAAAAGGGTTTGTACAAATAAAACTATTGTAGCCAAGATTAGAAGGAAAACAGGAAATTGGGGAAAAAATTTATACACTTTCTCAGATAAGGATCTCATATCTCATGTCTCAATTTTTTTTGCCAAACTTATATGAAATGAGTCATTCACCAATTGATAAATGGTTAAAGGATATGAACAGGCAGTTTTTCCATGAAGAAATCAAGCAATAGTCATATAAAAATGCTCTAAATCATTTCCAATTAAAGAAATGCAAATTAAAACAACTTTGAGATACCATTTTACATCTATCAGATTGGCTAAAACAATAAAAGAGAAAAATTACAAATGTTGGGGGGAATGTGGAAAAACTGGGACACTAATTCACTGTTGGTGGAACTGTGAACTGATCCAACCATTTTGGAGAGCAATCTGGAATTATGTCCAAAGAGTTACAAAATTGTTTATACCCTTTGACCCAGAAATACCACTATTAGGTCTGTTTCCAAGGAGATTAGAGGAAAAGTAAAAGAACTTATATGTTTTAAAATATTTATAGCAGCTCTTCATGGTGGTAAAGAACTGGAAATTGAGGGGATGTCTATCAATCAGGGAATGGCTAAACAAGTTGCTGTATATGATTGTAATGAAATACTACTGTGCTATAAGAAATAAGCTGGTTGATTTTAGAAAAACATGAAAAGACATGTATGAAGCAATGAAGAACAAAATTAGAAAAACCAAAAGGACATTATACAAATTAACAGCAATATTGTTTTAAGTCAACTTTGAATGACTAAGTCATTCTGAGTACTCAAATCAACTACATCGGAAAGGACCTATGAAGGAAGTGCTATCCACATGCAGAGAAAGAACTTATAAAAGGATGTATGTACAGTATACTTTTATACACACACACACACACACACACACACACATACATATTTCATATGTATACACACACACATACACACACACACACATATAGATACAAACACACACAAACTTGCATCTAATGGTAGCCCTTTTTCTGTAGGGCAGGGTGGAGGAGAAAAGAATTAAAATGTACAGCAGAGAACAGAAGAAAATTTAGAAGAAGCACAGAAAAGCAAGATAGCTTTGAAAATGGTGTATAGTATTACATAGTTTAAAAAGAAGTAAACAGTGAAATAAAAATCCATAGTTTGATATTGAATCCTTTTTTATGTTGTGCTGTGTACATGGAAAAGTTCTTTTTTTTTGTCTTTTTGCATTTAAGTTCAAAATGAATAAAAATTAAATTTAAAATTAGGTTGGTTTAGGAAATCCATGCAATGGTTAACATGGAAATATATTTTGCATGACTTCATATGTATAATGGATATATTGCTTTGCCTTCTCAAGGGCTGGCAGAGGGGTTTAAAGGAGGGTGAGAACTGGAACTCAAAATTTAAAAAAGAATGTTAAAATGAAAAAAGAAAAAGAAAAGAAATACACATAGCCAAAATAATGTTTACCAGAGTTGGACATAAAACAGCAATTACCTGACAAGAATCAATTTTCCCTCTGAGATATCCAGCACAAATCATGGAAGGAGTGATCATGTTATTGTAGACGTATCGGCTATTACATTTCCAAGGTTCTATTATGGGTACCATAACGGCTTTCAAGAAGTCAGAAGTTTTACCTAAGGATCCAATATATGACCATAAAATTTAAGACAAGGATGGATCATTTCAACTGGAAAAGTTAATAGGTTAAGTTAATAAAGTTAATAAACTGCTACCAAAGCAGTTATACTCATGTTTGATTCTTTTATGTCACCCCTCTCCCTACCTCCCTTATTCTTCAGTTTCATTGCAGAGTGAGTTATCCAAGAAGCCTGAATCATCACTTCCAATGGAATAGACCATATCTGATGTTAAATGTTACAAAGTACACTTCTGGCACTCAGTAAGTGCTAATCAGCAAAAGGAGGCATTACTTCATTTGTTAAAGATTATTCTAGATGAGCACTTTTCTTTCAGGTCTCCAGATTCACAAAGTCTATTTTAATTAAAGCCAAGCAACCTACAGAAAGTACCTAAAAGAGGCTGGATCACCCTTTTTCCTTCAGAAAGAATCATAAGCATCTTTATTTCCAGAAGGTAACAGATGTCTATCTAATTCTTATTAAGTACGATTCAAGCATCATAAATGCTGCACTTTCAAAATCCTGGAATTCTAAAATTCCTTTGAAAGCAATTTTCTTTCCTTCCAATTCTCTAATTCCCTTATTTGTTTAGCATCATCATAACTGTCTATGTTTCAATTCTTAGCCTCTCCATATATTAACTCTGGTCCTGATTCACTTTCCACTTTACCTAGCCATGAACATATTGTCAGCTACTTTAACAATGACTTCTCTTCCACATTCCAATTTCTTGATCTTCTGCTGTTTCAACCCTACAAACACTCAGGCTTGGATATCCACTCTCAGTCTGCAAAATGTGACTGAAGGAAACCACAAAATTATTCCATCTATTACAAATTTATGTTATCTAGTTTCAAGCGAGCCTTCACTTCTGCTAGGTAATTTTTAAAATCATCTCTTATTGAATCTTTATCACATTCCTAACAATACCTGTTCCAAATTTCCTTTCTTAGGCACAGATTTTTATAATCTAGCCAATAGTCCATAGATGCTCAGATTCCTTAAGAGTCTAGCTAACATGGCAAATCTTTAATAAACCTTGTTTTTGGCTGGAAAAAAAACAAATTTCCTTTCTTCAAAGCCAAATTTGACCTCATCTTCTATGTTACAAAGATTAACGCCATCCCACGTAAACTCTCTCAATCCTTCCAAAACCTTCAACATCCACATCTTTCTTTGCCTTTCCAACAATAACTTAACAAGAAGTACTGATTTCCCCTTGCTAATGGTACCACTACCTTCAATCTCATTCCTGCCTCCCCATTATTCTTTGACTTTCATCCATTAATCCTCCTCTCTGAAGACAGGCTCTCTCTACCTTAGGTATCTTCAGTATCTTCATCTTTAATGTTGCCTTTCCTTCACCCTAAAAATATGCATGGGTATCTTCTATCTTTTAAAAAAAAAAAAGCACTTCTTCCTTTGATAATACTATCTATTCAAGTTATCATCCTTTGCTGAAAATTTCAAGAAAGCTATCTATACTGGCTACTTCTCCTTCTTTTACTACCTACTCAGTCCCAAACTCTTGCAATTTGGCTTTCATCCCACCATTCTATTAAAACAGTTCTCTCCAAATCCACTAACAAAAAACCCAATGGCTTTTCTTTCTCTCCTCATTCTCCTTGACCTCTTGGTGATATATGACATGAGCTATCTTATTCCTTCATGATGCCCTCTCTCTCGCCTTCTGTAAACTACATTCTCAAGTTCTCTTCCTTTAGTATCTCTCATTACTGTTCCTCCTCTGTGCCCTTGTTTATTTTCTTCATCCTCTTCCACTGTAATACAGATTTCTCCTACAGTTGTCCTGGTACTCTTTTATGCTCTGATGCCTTCAATTATAACCTCTATGGAGATAACTCCTAAATCTGTATCTCTGACCTATCTGTTTTTTATTACCAATTGTGAGCTGGATAGGTCTACCTGAATATTATACTAGAACCTTACAACATTGTAAAGATAAAGAGCTTTGAAATACTTAGGAAAGCAGATCAACATATGCTCTCCACCACCAGGTGACAGATTCAGAGTTACACCATTTGCATGCTAAAGACATTCCCTAGGAACTTATTTCTGTGTCCCTACTCCATTTCCATGATTCTCTGTAAATAATTCTATGTCAGTGAGACCACTCTAAAAAGAAGAATGAAACAGGAATGGAAAAATAAACCTTAAGAGACAAAGAAAGCAACATTGATACAGAAGAGGTGTGGGACAGGGGGAAATAAAACACAAAACTTGGGACTTTGTCCCTAATAATACAATGAATCATAGTTGCTGAATGAATTGTAATGCCTTTTCTCAAAAAGTCACATAATTAGATTCACCAGACTCAACTTTGGCCCACACTTCTACACCAATATTAGATACTTAAGGCATAAGGAGTCTGGCCTTAGAACATCAATTATATACAAATGCTGCTAACATTTATTTATAGTACTTCCATTATTTTTCTGATTCCATTTTACTGATTCTAAGCCATTCCGAGTTGTTTATGTCAGAAGCTGCCAATCACAGCCTCTACTCCCCATCTCAAAAATCCTCCTAGCAAACTCCACCCCAATCCTCCCAACCATGGTAAAGGCCAGTCCTTTAAGAAACTTGACTTTAAGTTAGCTTAGCTTTCTTTACCTTTGTGTTTTTTCTGCTTTACCATAACCTATAATTGTGGACTTATCAATAGTCTATATTAATTGTATGCTTATGAAGCAGTTATATATGCCAAAATATTTTGACTGAATTTCTTGCTAAATTGCCCATTAACTAAAATGTGATCCCCAAATCATTACTTCTTAGAAACAACCATCTCACCTTTTTCATAGGTTGCACCCCATCCTGATATCCAGCATAACTGAGTGGGTTCAAACATCATTCCTGGGTTAGGCAAACACACTGGTCTTATTTTTTCTGTTTTAAAATAAGAGCATAAAATATGATAGTCCATTCTCACATTTGTGAAATGGTCTGAAGAAAGACCATTTCTTCCACTGCTTTTTCTCGAAGAAATACAACTGGGCACCACAAGAGTGTCACCATCCTCTAAGATGAACAAATTTTACCAGAATATATAAGCCTATAATCACCACAAGGAAAGGGACCATGTCTTATCTAAGCTTTTTTATTTTCCCCAGTACCTAATATAAGCTCTGCACATAGTAAGCATTTGATGTCTGTTGAATGACTAATGAAAAAAAAATTCCAAGTTCATACCTCCACTGTCACATCCCTATTTCCAGTAGGAAATAACAGAATAACAACAAAGCAAAGTACATAAGAAGGCTGGGGATATTTTTCCCTGTCCTTGTTACAAATTATATTATATATTAGGACTGTTTCTAAAAGCACACAATGAGAAGTCCAAATAGCTTCAAATTAGCTTCAAAATAATATTTCCTATACTCTGGCTTCATGATTTTAGTTGAATGTATGCTTTATATGGAATTAGAGGACACGGTTTAAAATAGCCACTTTGCCATATAACCTGTGACAACCTCCCTGGGCTTCAGTTTCTTCATTTGTAAAATGAGGAGATTGAAGTAGATGGCCTGCCAGGTCCCTACCAGCTCTAAATCCATGATCCTATGACTCTGTTGCCTTTGCATCTTTGTGAAAACAGGTAAGAGTTAGATGAAATACAATATCCACATCTCATGTGCCTGGAATATTCTCCCTCATAAACTATGCCTTAATCTCTAGCTTCCATTAAGGCTCAGTGCAGTCCTTTCTGGGTCTCCCTAGATGCTAGTGACTTTCCCTTTATAGTTACCTTCCATCTACTCTGAATGTATTGTATGTGTACCAGTTTATGGGTATGCTGTTCCCTTCATTAGAATGTAAGCTTCTTAAAAGCAGGGAATGTATTTGCTTTTTTCTTTGTATTATTCAGCACATAACACAATCCCTGGCACATAGTACTAACTTAATGAATGAAGGACTGGGGGAATCCCATAACCATAGCAATGTTAAGGTCATTCTTTCAGGTGATGTCAGAAAGACAACTGAAATTATCAACTGCTATTTAGGAGTGGGGGGAAGGGGAGGGTTTTCTCCTTGCAAAATCCATCTTAAATTTTTTCCTATGAACAGAAAACTTTCTTTAATTTTTTTGAGATTTATTCAAAATATTCTTTCCACTAAATTATTATATCCCATAAAGTAGACAAGAGTAAATACATACCATTAAATACGAATGGTGTTTGCAACTTCATTAGAGCAATATCATTGTTCTTAGTTTCAGAATCATAACTTGGATGAGAAATTATTTTTTGCACTTTATATCCACTTCCATAGAACATCACAGACTGCCTCAAAATTCCTGCAAATGCTGTCCAATACCGGGGATTGGAAAGAGGTCTGAAAAAAATGAATCAAGGGCATCTTGAGCATAGTGACTCTAAACACTAATCTGAATATCTTTAAAAAAAACCACATATATAAGAACCAAATGACTTCTAACCATAACAAACCAGCATATGTTACCACAGACTGCTATTGCCTATATAACAACAGAGAGGGCTACATACAAGGAGAATGTAGAAGATGGACAATGGGGGCTAAAAATTGAAAAAACAAATCTTGACTATTACAACTATTATTTACACCTTACTATAAATTTCAGAAATTTAGAGCATTTCAATCTGTAATCTTATCAATATCCTGCCTAAGTGTTATTCTCCTCTCTTAGTTTTGTTTTGTATGTGGTTTTTTTATTATTCTTTATTTGGTTTATTTTTAAAATGGAGACCATAAAGTTTTAGTATGATCACTATCAGTGGAATTTCAAATATAAAGGTTATTCTACTTGACCTCAGGAATTAAGACCAATGGGTAGAAGTTTTAGAATGGTAGATTTCAAATCAGTATAAGGAACTATATAAAAAATTAAATGGAAAAAGTAATTTCCCTATACCTGTAGATCTTTAAGAAAAGAGTAGATGACTACTTGTCAGAGTTGCTATGATAATTATAATGATGATGATGATGATGATGATGATAACAACTAACAAAATTTATCAGACACTCAAAGGTTTGCAAAGTACTTCATTTCAAACCTATGATGCCTTTCAATACCAGATTCTAGGAACTTAGGATATTAATAGATTACATTTATTGTAATGGATAGAGACCTACCTCAAAGCCAGTAAGATCTTCAACCAAGTCCGCTTTTGATGCATACCAGTTGTATGACACTGGCCAAGCCACTTAATCTCATCCTGTTCTAGGTATTTATCTAAGACCACACAGGGCAGAGTAGGTGCTGGCCTGCTTTGGTAAAGGAGTACTTCATACCAATGAAATCACAAGTCCAATTTTTTCCCTGTCTACACTGATTCCAATTGCTCAACTAAAAATATCCATCAGCATATTTTTCCTTCTCTTAGAAAAGCCCAATTGAATAAACATGTAGGATGATAAAACTTGAAGGAGCATTAGATAATCAATGTCCAACCCCATTATTTTACAGATGAGAAAACTGAGGACCCAAGAGATCAAGTCTACCTAAAGCTCCAGGAGTCACAGCAAAAAGAACAGTAGAAAACAAAATGACTTTTACCTAAATAAGACGGAAAATATTCAGATAATTTGGAAGGGTTTAGATTAGTGAAATGGGCCAGAATTGAATTCAAGGAGGAGAAATTTGGTAGAAATTGAAGAAAATGTGAAGAACAATCTCCAGGTCTTAATTCTATTTTCTGGATGAGAGAGGAACAGGATGATGGGTGATGGGAGAAAAAGGATCAAAGATGGTTGAGAAGTAGGAACCAAAGAGGGAGTTATGGAAGTAAAAAAGAACTTGGCAAGAAAAAGCACAGTAAGCAAAAGGAAAAAAAAAAGATAAATGGAATGAGTAGAAGGTGAAGCCAATTCAGAGTGGATTGGTGGGTGGGATAAGGGGAAAGTGAAGATGCTGAGTTGGTATGGGATTGTTGAGATCAAGAAAAGAAAGTTTACTGGGGTGGTCAAGTTATTTAGAGACGATAACTAGCTGTAAAAGTTTAATCCAAGTCCTTAGGGAAGAGATTTAAACATTTACAACTATTTAAAACAAATTAATCACACAAAAACCACACCTAGTATGGAAAATAGGGGAAACTGTGCAATGTCTTTTATCAAGAATGCTGTGCTTGTATTTTTTAAAGTACTATGGATGTATTTTGTTTTTTACATTTACAGATTACATCTACTTCATGAGAGGTCTCTGATAACAAAGTAAAACAGTTAAATAAAACTAATAATACTTCATCTGAAAGTACATGAAACATTTCCATCTGTAGCATCCCTTTCTGCCTCTCTTTTTTTTTCAGTTAAGAGGTATCTATTTTCTCTCCCTCCCATTCCCACCCTCACACCAATTGAAAAAAAAAATAAAAACAAATTTATTGCAGTAAATATACACAGTCAACCAAAACATTCTCTCAAAGGCTATTTACAAAAAAAAAAATCTCATTTTGCATTATAAATCCATCATCTGTAATGGATGGCGTGTTTCAGTCTAATGGACTGATGTGAAATTATTAGTCATTTGACTTCCTCCAATTAACTTATTTGGAACATTTAAAAAAAAATACGGCTATACATAGATCAGGTTTCTTCCCTTGGGACCTGTTTTTTTCACATATAAAGACTATTTATCCATTAGGGATTGGCTATTTTTATTATAAATTTTAATCAGTTCTTAATCACTCTTGGAAATAAGACCTTTAGCCCAAAGGGCTATAAAACTGTGCATACCCTTTGTTCAGCAATACCACTTCTAGGTCTGTATCCCAAAGAGATCATAAAAATGGGAAAAGGACCCACACGTACAAAATATTTATAGTAGATCTTTGTGTGATGGTAAAAAAAAATTGGAAATTGAGGGGTTGCCCATCAGTTGGGGAATAGCTGAACAAGTTGTGGTATATGAATATAATAAAATACTATTGTTCCATAAGAAATGATGAGCATGCATCTGGAAAGACTTACATGAACTGATGCTGAGTGAAGTGAGCAAAACCAGAAGCAACACTGTACACAGTAATAGCAATATTGTTCAATTACCAACTTTGATAGACTTAGCTCTTCTCAGCAATGCAATGATCTAAGACAATTCCAAAAGACCCGTGATGGAAAATGCTATCCATATCCACATCCAGAGAAAGAATTATGGAGTCTGAATGCAATTGAAGCATACCATTTTCTCTTTTTTGTTGTTTTTTTCTTTCTCATGGTTTTTTCCCACTGATTTTGATTCTTCTTTACAATGTGACTAATGTGGAAATATGTTTAATATAATTGTACATGTATGTATTATATCAGATTGCATGCTATCTTAGAGAAGAGAGGGGAGAAAATTTAGTACTCAAAATCTTATAAAACTGAATGCTGAAAGCCAAAAACAAATAATTAATTTAAAAAAAAGAAATAAGACCTTTATCAGAGAAATTTAATGCAAAGATTTTTCCCAAATAATTTTTCCCTTTAAAAGTTTGTGCAAAAACTTAAAAAATGTTATACAATCAAAATTATCCATTTTTTTCCTTCTCATGATCAAGAATTTTTATCCTATTCATTGATCTGACGGTAATTTTTTTTCTAACTTTTTCTAATTTGTTTATGATATGACATTTAATATTGGAGACACTTTGTATATTTGTAAGATATTAGAATAAATCTTATTTCTTCTATACTACTGTCCAATTTTCCCATAAGATTTTGTCAAAAAGTGACTCTTTAATCTATAAAGTAGGGCCTTTGTATTTAACAAGTATTAGTGCTAAGCACTTTACTAAGGATTTGGGATTCAAATAATGGCAAAAACAGTCCCTGCCTGCCCTCAAGAAGCTCACACTCTAATGGGGGAGACAACATGCAAAAAAGACACAGCTTATAAGATTGTTTTTATTAAAGTATTAAGTAAAACAATGTTTTAAAAAGGCAGATGGGGATTTCTGTATAATCTAAGGAGAGAATAAATAGGAGATCCTTTGAGGGTAGCATGGGTCTTTATCAAGGTAGTTGTTTAATAATGATGCAATTTAAAATAAATTTTTTAAATTCCATTTAAAATTATTAAGGATATATAAAATATTTTCCAATACATAAATAAAATATACACAATGCAGCCAAAAACAACTATTTACACAAATAAAAACAGGCCTAAATAATTGGTAAAATATTAAGTACTAATGGGTAGGATAAGCCAATATAATAAAAATGACAACATAACATACAATACTTTGCTTATTCAACACCATACCAATCAACTGATAACAGCTACCAAAGGAATACTTAACGTGGAAGAAAAAAAGGATCAAGAATCTCAAGATAAATTAATGAAAAGATACAGAAATGAAGGGAGAGCATAACAATGCCAAATCACAAATTATACTACACAGCAGTAATCATTAAAACAATTTGGTGCTGATTTTAAAAACAGATCAATAAATGAGTGGTCAGTCAGTCTATAAACATTTATTGATTACTATGTGCCAAGCATTGGGCAGCAAGGTGGTGCAGAACATAAAGCTCTGGCCCTGGAGTCAGGAGGACCAGAGTTCAAATCTGGCCTCAGACACTTATTAGCTGCCCTGAGCAAGTCATTTAACCCTGATTGCTTCAGTTCCTCATCTGTAATATGAGCCAGAAAAGGAAATGGAAAACCACTCCAGTGTCTTTGCCAAAAAAAATCCCAAATAAGGTCACAGAGAGTCTGACACAATTGAAATAACTCAACACTGACAACAATATGCCAAGCACTGTGCTAACTGTTGAGGATACAAAGAAATAAGTCCATGCCATCAAGGAGCCCACAGTCTAAGGAGAAGGACAACATTCAAACAACTATATACTAACAAATTACATATAGAATAAACTCAATAATCAATGGAAGGAAGGCACTAGAATTAAAGGGAACTGGGACAGGCTTCCCAAGAAAATCTTTATGTTTTTATTTTATATTTTGATTGCATGAAATTAAAAGAATTTCACACATACACACACACACACACACACACACACACAATATATACAGATAAAAAGAGAAGGAAAATACACTGGAAAAAATCATAGCAGCAAAATTTCTCTGACAAAAGTCTTGCTTTGATGAGTTTTTTTAAAAATTCAAATTTATAAGAAAAAAAATCCATTCCTTGATTAATAAAAATAATGATTTTGAACAGGCAGTTTTCAAAGAAATTTAAGCTGCCAAGAGTCATTTGAAAAAAATACAAATCCTCCAAATCACTAATAATTAGACAAATATGAATTAAAACAATTCAGGCTCTGGTTTCACTTCAAATCCATAAAACTAACAAAGTTGGCAAAGGAAAATGAGAGGTTTCAGGTGTTTGTGCTCTTTTCCTCCTCAAATTACCTTATATTTACTTCTCTGCCTATATGCTACATTTCCTCACCTCCAATAAAATGGTAAGTTCTCTGGGGCCTAAATTTTTTTTTTCATTTGTGAGTCTTACGGGCTCAATGAATGGTTGCTGAATTTCTAAATCCTTTCCAGCTCTATAATTTTATATCAGTCACTGAGCACTAAGGAAGGCCATTCTAAAGCTATAACAAGTTAAACAAACTCTTGAGGAAAAAATAAATAAAATAATTGAATTCACAAGTTTTGTTTCTTCCAGATCAAGTACAAAGCAAATTTCTCTTCCTTAAATACCTTAATGAGTATGAACACAACTTCAGCCAATCCAAGAATTACAGTTCTGATCCTCTTTTGACAATTCTGAGTGAACACACAGCTGAAACAGGGAGAGAAAGTGATGGGAATACAAGAGCTCCTCAGAATGACTGATTAAATACTTACTCTTCCACACAATGAGCTGCTGTTACAATCCACTCAGGAGTAATGATAGAACCACCACAGACATGGACACCTTGGACATGAAGGCTGACTTGCCATGGCCATTCCCCTGGAGCAGCATTTGTCCCACCTACAATCCTGTTCAATCGATTCACCTTTGTCATTGTGCCACATTCTAAAGGCAAAAATTAAAATATAAACCACCCAGTACATTTATGAACCTTAAGCACCAACAAAAACAGTTCCACAGACCTGACTGTGATTTTTCATAATAGCATTTTTGTTTTAGTAAAGATGAAGGTGGACAGATAGATTTATGTAACCTGTTTCCTTCTTTCAAACATTTGAAAAGCTAAAGAGAGAATGTTTAAAGGTATGGATCTACATCAGAGATTTACAAAGTGGGCAACACTGCCCCCTGGGAGGCTCTGGAATGATGGTGAGGGTAGTAGCCTCAGGTGCAATTGGGGGTGTTGAATAAAAATAAGGAGGTGATGGAAGCATAAGGAAAGAAGAGAAGAGAAGAAAAATTTGAAAAACATCCATAAGTTTCATCTGTTGTGTAATAGAATTAAAGTCGTAGTGATTACATTATTTTCCAAATAAACACATAAAATGCAAGTTATAGCCAATCAGTGGTCAAGTCTGCCAACAGGACTTAACAAGCAAGTGTTGTCAGGTAAGCATGGCACACACTGTTGGGATATCTAGCATGTATTGGCAGGAATATGTGTACGTAATGACTTGTTTACAATACAATACTATACAGTTACATGACACAATATTGCATTGTCAAAATTTCAATTCAGGAAAAAAACTCAAACTTACAATAAATTATTGAATTTAAGATGTGTCATTTTTTAAAAAAATATTTTACATTTTTTTAAATGATGCAAATTTCAAAAAAAAAAAGTTAAAGGGTTAAAGAAAGTAGATTTCCAGGAGGGTGCTGAGTAATTTGTTTTTTAAAAGGGGACAGTTGGTCAAATAAGTATGGGAACCTCTGATTTACATGAACAAGGAGGAGAGAATTCGGGATGAAATCAGAAAACAGCTCATAGTCCAGTTTTCTAGAATGCATCAGACATGAAAGGAAATAGTGTGAAATAAAGATAACAAAGTAGGTTGGAGTCAGATTGTAATAAGAACTTAAATTCCATGAGGAGTTTGTATTTTATCCTATAAATAATAGGGAATCAGTGAAGCTTTTATGAAAAAGTGACTTTTCACTTTGCCTGGAATAGGAATTGTGTGTTCACTCCATCTCTGACCTTCTTCTGACCTAAACCAATCTATTTCTTGGTCTGAAATAAAGCCATTACTACTTTCAATAGACATCCAATGAAAATACTGGCTTTGATGAATTTATTTATTGTGTATTTATTTATTGTTAAATATGACACCTGGACTTTTCAAAGCATGCAGAAAGCCCAAACTTGTGTGCTCAATGCTCTGTTCTTTGTTCTCTTACAGCTACCTGTTACTCAAACAAATAGATGGAATAAAGCTGAGTGTAAGTAACAGCCACATTGTTCGATGATTAACTTTGATAGACTCAGCTCTTCTCAGCAATGCAAGGATCTCAGACATCTCCAAAAGTCTCATGATGGAAAATGCTATCCACATCAAGAGAAATAACTGTGGAGTTTGAATGCAGATTAAAACATGCTATTTGCTATTTTTTTCTTCTGTTTTGTTTTGTTTCCTCTTTCTTGTGGTTCCAATTCTTCCTTACAACATGACTAATGTGAAAATATGTTTAAAAGAGCCTCTATCAGATTCCATGCCATCTTGGAGAGGGAGGGGAGAAAAATTTAAAACTCAAAAGCTTATGGGAATAAATGCTGACAACCAAAAATAAATAATTTTTAAAAATTAAATAAAAAAGCTGTGTATATCTCTCCTTACTACCTTTTCTCAATTATTTACCTTATCTCTGATTCAAGTATTTCAAGCTATTGCACTAAAATGCTTCAACTACGTCACAGAACATAAGGCTGTACTTTGTTGTGTCAAAGTTTTCCTTCTAGTCTATATCAGCTCGTAATCCAGCACCTGCTCAATCATCTTAATGACAATTCTTCTCTATGTGTACTAGAGAACGAGTGTGGAACCTACAAGGACCTCCATCACAGTATCTCAACAGTCTCTTGTGAACCCCATACGAAAAATACTAATATAAATGAATGACTGTGATTCTCTAGTACATTGTCTATCAGGCAAGCATCCACACTGTGGTAACTATTAACCCCCCAAGCCAGAGCTTCCTCATTCGTAAAATGGGAATACTGATTGTTGCATTATCAACCTTACAGAACAAACATCCACATTTCACAAATCCCAGAGCATAATAAAGTGTGAGGTGGTTTTTGTTGTTATTTGGTCAAGTCTGACTCTGTGACCTCATTTGAGATTTTCTTGGCAAAAGTGGTTTGCCATTTTCTTCTCTAGCTCATTTTACAGATGAGGAACTTAGGCAAAGAAGGTTAAATAACTTGCCCAGGGTCACACAGATAGTAAGTGTCTGGGGCCAGATTTGAATTCAACTCTTCCTGATTCCAGGATGATTCAAGGGTTAGCTCTTTATTCACTATGCCATCTTGCTGCCCTAAAATGTGAGGTATCATTTATTTCAAATGAGGTAACTCGTAGTAGGGCAAATCTCCTTGCTTTTTGCCTCCTAAATCCATTGTTCTTTGTATTACATTACAGTCTCTAAATGCTCCATCCTCTTAATTTTCAATTTGTGTTTGGGGTACCTCCATCCTTCCAGTCATCTAGATTCACAATCTCAGAGCCATCCTTCAGTCTTCCCTCATCTTCAACATTATCCCTATCCAATCAGTGGCCAATTCTTACCAATTCTACCTTGCCAATATCTCTTATCTACATTATTTCCACTCACACAGAGATCACTCTATTTCAACACTATCTCTTGCCTGGACTATAGAAACAGCCTACTAACTGGTATCTCTGTTTCTACCATCTTTCCCTCTTCCCCTCTATACTCCAGACTGCTACCAAAGTAATCTTCCTAAAGTAGATGTTTGACCACCTCACTCTTTTAACTCAAAAAAGGTACAGTGGCAAACTGCACCTGAGAGATGTTGGGTGTCTAGGATGCTGTTTCCCTTTGATCTTCTTTAATGCACAGACTGAAATTCTATGATTCAAGAGGGCTTCCTGAGTTGCTACTGATGCCTTACTTTCTAGGACTATTTTCAATTATGCTATTTTCCAATACATTATTTTGGTAGGAGAGTTTCTAAGAAGTATTAGATATAATTAGTATGACATTCTATCCCAGGAAAAAGAAAATTAAAAGTACTAACCTATGCATCGGAGAGATACCACCATTTTTGAGAAACAGACATTACTAGGGAAGAAGAACAAAAATGGTTGTTATAAATTATGAATATCATTTCCAGAATATTTAAGAAAATTGTTATCCTTTCAAATATTCTCTTTCTTAACTCTCAAGAATAAGCAAGATGAAATAGAAAAAAAATATTTCTCATTTATAAGAAATTACTCAAATGAAAGTACTAGGTTCTAGGGTCCTCTTGTACTATTCCTCAAAGAAGACATTTATTTTCAAGCAGTCGTGCTCATAATGTTGATGTCATTCCTAAATGTAAAGAATAAAATCAATCATTTTTCTTGGAGGAAAATAAAACACAATCAGAATTATATACTTGGGAGGCCAATATGCCTGCTTTCAGATGAGAAAGAATGACCAATTCCTCCATGCTGGGGAATAAGGAGAAGTAAAGAATTCTGTTTGAAGAAAGTAAGAAACTCTAAAATTTAATGAGATTAGTTTAACAGATATTATTTTAAAGTCACAGTAGATAGACTCTAGCTATATCAATGAGGGATGAATGTTGCATAACAATGGACTTGTGTAAAAAGATCTCTTTCAGTTTCTCTCCTCTCTTCTTTCCCTTCCCCTCCCTGAATTGATTTTTCTTGCCTGCAGAAACTGACTGTGTGACCAGGGTAGGCAGACACTCATAGCTTATAACTAGTCCACCAATTGTGCTTTGTTTGTTAGATGTGTAACCTAATAAATCAGGCTTTTATAAATGGACATACTAGGACATGTGCATATTACTTTCCACAAGGCTATGCTAGTCTTATTTATTTTCTGTGTAAGATAGAACTAGGAATCCAGATTGATACACAGCCCCACTCCCAAGTTTTCCACTCATCATAAAGGAGAATTAGGATACTTACCACCAAAAGCTAGCAACTGGCTAGCTAAAATCAGTAGTAACTCTCATAGAAACAAAATGAATTAGGGAGTAAATAAGGTTCATAAAAAGCAGAAAATGTTTTGTTTTATTTTTAAAGCCACATTCAAGAGGGAATACCCTTTTTGTTTGGAAAAAAAATTATCCTTCTCCTCATTAAGGACATACAACTTACAGAAATATAAAATTACTTCTTCCAAGTTAAGTAGGGCAATATCTATTTCAAAGCATATTAGGGCTTAAGGGAACTCAGTTCACCATCCTGGTTAAAAATTAACCAGGATAACTATAAGAACATAGATTTAGATCTGAAAGAGATCAGCTGTCATCTAGTCCAACCACCACATCTTACAAAGGAGGAAAATGAGGCCCAGAGAGGTGAACTGATTTTGCTGCCAATCTTGGAAATAAACCCAGAAACTTTAAGTCTGAATTCAGCAACTTTCTATTCTACCAAACCGTCCTTTGTACACTTGCCTTCTGGAGTTCTAGTTTCTTTACTGTAACAATAGCACACTTAAATTCACAACTTATTATGGTATTAACAATTTTAGAGCACTGAACCTGGAGTCGGGAAGACCTAAGTTCAAAATCTAGCCTCAGACACTTTCTAGCTATATGACCCTAGGCAAGTCACTTAACCTGTCTGCCTCAGTTTCCTCTTCTGTATAACAGGATAAATGTACCTACTTAGTAGGGCTGTTGTGAGGATCAAATGGAATAATAATTGTAAAACTCTTAGCACAGTGCTCAGCATGTAGTAGGTGCTATATAAATGCTAATTGTTATTATTATTACTAGTTGTGTGACCCTAGGCAAGTCACTTAATCTGTGTGCCTTAGTTTCTTTTTTCTGTAAACTGGGGATAATACCACTTACAAGGATCAAATGAGATACCTCTAAAGCTCTTAGCATAGTGTCAGACACATATTAAGTGGTATTTAAATATTACCCTTTTTTAGCTATTGTGAAAAGAATTTTTCCCTAGGCAAGGCAGAATACTGAAGAAGAAAGAGCACATGAATTTGGTTCAGATGATCTAAATTTAAGGTGTAAATCAGGGCCACTTAATAGCAAGAAGTCCTTTAGCAGGTCACTGAGCCTCATTTTCATCATTTGTGAAATGATAAAATTTCTATTATGTACAGTCAAACTCATAAGGCTGTTATATGGACTAAATGAATGTTTTAACGACTAAAGTATGATGATTGTGAAGCCCTTTATAAATGTGAATTATTTGGCCATTACTTAATTTGAAGAAGAGGCTTGACAGGGAGTAAGTGTAAATGTAAGATAAGCTAAAACAATTAAATGAATAGCTTCTCAGATCAGACCTAGTTAAACACCAATATTCTCCTAATAATCGGTTTATCCATAAAGGAAATTGCATCATACAATTTCTACATATTATTTTTTGCATTTCCTAGCTGTCCATACATGGCATTTTTCAAAGAAGAAAAAAAAACACTGTGGTAGAGGGTCTGTCTACCTGTTGTAGAGTTTTTCATACAAATCTACATTTCCAGCACTCAGGTTCAACTTCATATAGCTTGTGGCACCAATATCATCTGTTATTCCTCGACTAGAGAAAAAACTATTCCTGGAAAAAAAAATCAAATTCAGCATCAGTCTTCATCATAAGTAATCACATCTTCTTTTATCTCATAAAGCCTATTATATTGATACACTGAGTTAAAAAAAACAATCTCCTATCCAAAATCTTAAACACATAGTCATACACTCACTCTTCAAAACTTAAATCATAACCTAATTTCATCAGTCCCAAATGGGAAATAAGAGCTCTATAACTGTGGTGCTCCAGCAAAGAAAAGAAAAAAATTAATAATGTGTTGGTAAATAGATACACTGGTATATTCAAATCCTGAATTGCATATGTAACAAAATATACTTTTCTGATCAAAATCCCATAGAAATTTAACGATGATCATCTTAAAATTCAACTAAGTCTCTCTGTTTAGAGTCGGCATGTTTTTATTCATTTAAAAATACTTCACCAGGTAATAGCAAGTTTTGCACAGTATAAAGATTTGGTTTTGAAGACTTCTACATGGAAAAACTTTGCAGTATCCCAAAAGACTATGGGAAAACCTGGTTTAAAAAAAAAGAGGGAGAGGGGCAGCTAGGTGGTGCACTGAATAGAGCACCAGCCCTAGAATCAGGAGGACCTGAGTTCAAATCTGGTCTCAGACCAGACACTTGACACTTACTAGCTGTTTGACCGTAGGCAAGTCACTTAACCCCAATTGTCTAGCCAAGAAGAAAAGGGGGGGGGGAAGGAGTATAGCAAATATAACAGCATGTTTTTGTTCTTTAAGTTTGCATTCTGAATATGCACACATCGCCCATTCAAAACAGCATGAGGCCACGCAAAAAGTAAGAGGGTTTTCATATGCAGTCCCCAAAATTCCCACCCTGCCCCTAGGCTGCTTCATAAATGCATGGTCCCACATCTGCGCTTCTTTCCTTCTCAGTGGCTAGAGTTGAAAACCTAGAAATCCCACTGAAAACTCTATTTCTTTCCTTCAAAGTGGCTGCAGTTAGGAGTAGCAGAAGGTAATCAGAGCTGAAGCAAAATGAGCTGAACCAGAAAATAACTCAAATTGTAATGTTTCAAGTAAAAACAACACTATATTGTAAGGTACCAATTTTGTCTGGGAATAAGAGGAATCAGATGGGAGATGGGAAGTGAGGAAAGAGACAACTCTTTTCCCTCCTCATGCTTTAGCTATGGAGACCCCTGAGACCATTCCCCTATACTACATCCCCCACAAAGGTTAAGAGAGAAGCTCAAGTGAGAAATTAGGAGGGAGAAATTTTTGGATTGGGACTTTAAAACTGCCCATGAGCTATCTCTCTTTTTTTTTAAGGCAATTGGGATTAAGTGACTTGCCCAGGGTCACACAGCTAGTAAAGTGTCAAGTGTTTGGTCTGAGGCTGGATTTGAACTCGGGTCCTCCTGACTTCAGGACTGGGGTACTATCCACTGCACCACCTAGCTGCCCCCTTGAGCTATTTCATTTTGACTGGAGAAAGACACTGTCACAACCATTAGACTTCTTTCTTTTCCTTTCAAGGAATTGGAAATTACTTTGCCTAAGACTGCCTCCTTAAGCAGTCACTCAATCATTCTCAGATTTCTCTAATCACCTCTTCTGGCCACCTAAAGCTCCACAGAAATTGCCCTGCTCCCCATCTGGACACCTTCCATTCTTCCCCCCTTTCTCCTGCTTTCCAGTCACACACACACATGACCTATGACAAACTCTAACCAAGGTCAAAACCTTACCTGAATTCAGACCTCAGGAACTCGCACCCCATCTCAGGGATTCTAAACCACCAGATGCCATTGTTCAAACTCCATTCTCCAACCCTCATTTACTTCCATCCCTTTCAACCCCCACATTCAAAATCCAACTTTAAAACTACCCAATCTTTCCACTGTGTTCTGAGAACTACGTGATCCACAGGTAATAAACTAGCTTTCACTTCATATCTTTTCCCTTTCTTGCTCCTTTCATCTTCTTTCATTCACTGAGACTTCACTTCCTCCTGATGACGCAGCTTCCCTGCCTACCTTCCCAGTACTGTTGTATGCTCACTGAAACCCCAGATTCACTAGCTATGGTGAAGGAGTTGGAAGACTCCTTGCTCACCATTGCTACTTCCAGGCTCTCCTACTGTCATCTTTGGTAAAATTTTATTCAATTCATAATTATTACCCAATCAAGATTTTGGTGGTTATGATCTACAGACCTCAAGAGCAATCTCCTTCCTTCCTTGATGAATTAATGTCTGGTTTATGGTCTTGATCTTCTCCCTAACTCCAGCTATCGTACCAGGGGACTTCGACATCATATTGTTACTCCCTCAAACAATCTAACCTCCCAGTTCCTCATTTTACTCATCTCCTATGACCTTGTCCTCAACCCATCTCTGCCATATACAAAGATGACAAGATCATATTCTTGATCTTATCATCATCCACTAATATTCCACATCTATGTTGTGATTTTTAAAATTCCTTTTATTTGATCATAATCTATTACCATTCCACCTTTCCCTTAGCCTTGTAACTCCAAACCCTATTCTTTGTCTTCACTACAACTTCTAAATCCTCCTTCTAAATGCTGTGATCTTTTCCAGATGATCACCCTTGCACTGACTACTTTCTGTTTCCTTCTCCATCTTGAACCTTTGGTGAACCCACTGAACTCTATACTGTCCTTTTCTCAAGTCCCTTGCCTCTAACAAAAATCTTGTCCTAACCCCAGCCTTGGATTACTCCCCCCATCCAATACCTTCACTCTTTCTCATGTGATACTGGACAAAGCTAGTGAAAATCACACGCTATAAACATTGTGCTGACAAGCAGCAAGAATTAATTCATTTGAACCATCCTCTATACCAATCATATCAGTTTGATATGATTCTATACGGGTAGTGATTATAAGTTCTGTACATTAGGCCTCAGAGCTGTGAACTGCAGATTTTAAGTTCACTCACTTAATCATAGGAAGCCAACCAGAGGACCTCTACCCTTGTTTTCCCCTGTTATGGTGACCAAGTTCAGTGTGGCAGAGGTGACTCAATTAATTACATGGGAAGTCCCCCATTTTATTTTCCTACCTCCAGACCATTTTCTCTTGTCCAACATGAGGAAGTGACTATCTTATGACCACTTAGCGAGTGGAGATGCCCCATGCTTGCTAACATACCATTTCTAGCTAATGGATCATTTTTGGCACACTAAGCAAGGTCTATCAACCAAAGGGATTCTGTACTTTGTATAGCCCCTCTAGAATGTTCAAGTATGAAACTGATATCAAGCCTTATAAAAATAAAGCCCTGGGGTAGGAGCCAAGATGGTAGAGTAAAAGCAGGGATTCACCTAAGCTCTCACTCAAATCTCTTCAAATACCTCTAAAAAGTGACTCTGAACAAATTCTAGAGTGGCTCAAAGAGACAGAGTGAGGCAGATTTCCAGCCCAAGACAACCTGGAAGGTCGACAGGAAAGGTCTGTTACACTGGCTTGAGAGAGGAGCATCCAGCCTGCAGGGTGCAGTGCAGATCCAGCCTAAGCAAAGCCAGAGCAGGTCTGGGGGTACTGAATCACCAAGAGCAGTGGCAGTTTCCAGTTTTCTTAGCCCACAGAGACAACTTAGTAGGTCAGTGGGAGGGGCCTATCAGAATTGGGTGAGAGAGAAGCATAGTCCAGCGCAGGGCTGCATGGCATACCAATTCAACGCCAGCACCAGCAAACCAGAAACAGGCCTTGGGAGTGACTGAACCAGCACCAGTAGCGGCTGCTCCTGGAGCTATTATCCCACAGACTGAATGTTTGAAAGTCACCTTTTTAGACTTGCGGAAGCCAAGATGGTGGAATGAGCAATAAGTAGCTCTCACCCTCCCTTTTGACCTTGAAAAACCCAGAGAATATTGCCCCAGGAAAAATCCTGAAATAGTAGAGTCAACAGAAAGACTAGATATAAGTCTTTTAGCTCCTGTGGCTAGGGGAATTAATGGGAAAGGACCCTCTTGCTGTGGCTGAAGAGGACCACTATAGGAAAGGAAGCATCCCAGCAAGACAGTGGCAAGCCCCACCTCAGCAAACCAGTAACTAGGCCTCTACCCCTCCCCCCAGCACAAGGAGCCTGGGACAGTGCCCCCTGTGCCCCAGAAGCAAAGATCAACTTTAAAAGCCAGAAAAAAAGCAAACATGAGCAAAAACCGACATAGAAAAACAATGACCATAGAGAAGTATCTTGGTTACAGGGAAGATCGAAACACAAATTCAGGAGAGGATAACATTGTCAATACCCACATCTGAAACCTCAGAGGGGAATATGAACTGGTCTCAAGCCTGAAAAGCCTTCTTAGAAGAGCTCAAAGAGGATTTTAAAAGTTAAATAAGGGAGGTAGAAGAAAAATTGAACAATTCCTTTAAAAATACAGTTGACAAGATGGGGGCGGGGAAGTACACTAAATGAAATAACTCCCTAAAAAATAAAATGGGCCAAATGGAAAATAAAAATAAAGTCCTGGAAGAAGGGAGCGTCTCAAACTGTGAGGAAGATCTGAGATCTACTTCATTAGAGGAGTCCATGGGCCCTTTAGTAAAGTGACCTTGGCTCAGATCTCTGCCTCACTGGTCTTTCTTGCAGGCTGGGCACTTATAATCCCCACAAAGGCTTATAACAAATTTATGACACAAAATCTCAACTAAGACCTCACTGTTGAAAAGCAATTCTTTTACATCTCCCTAATTGATCTACTATTCCACTCACCACAGCAGCTCTTCCAAAACTTTTGTCCCTCCACAAAATTCCCCCAGCTGCTCTTCTGCACCCTCTCAGCTGAGAGCCTTGCCTCATATTTCACTGAAAAAACTGAGGTCATTCACTGAAAGCTCTCTCTTTTCCCCTGTTCCTCATCTAACATCAAAATGCCTTTTGCCAGTATTTCCTCCCCTGCTCTTGTCTCACATGAAGAGGTGGCCCTTCTTACCAAGGCAAGCCCCTCTACATGCACAAATGGTTCCATTCCATCCCATTTTCTTCAGTAGACTGACCTCATTATCACTACCATTCTTTCACTTATCTTCAATCTCTTCCTGTCTACTGGCTGCTTTTCTACTGCATACAAACATTCCCTTGTCTCACTCATCCTCAAACAAACTCTCACTTGATCTCCTTTCACTCCCACTAGGTATCATCCCATATCACTCCTTGCTTTTGTGGCCAAGATCCTTGAGAATGCATTCTGTAATTCATGCGTCCATTTTCTCTCCTCTCATTTTCTTCTTAACCCTTTACATTCCTTTTTCTGACCTCAAACCATGGAAACTGTTCTTTCCAAAGTTTGCAATGATATCTTAACTGACAAATCTAATAGCCTTTTCTGAATCCCCAGCCTTCTTCACCTCTCTGCAGCCATTAACACTGTCAATCATCAACTTCTTGTTGATATTGTCATGACATTACTCTTTCTTAGTTCTCCTCCTACCTAGCTAACCATTCCTTCTGTCTTCTTTGCTGGATCTTCATACACATCATATCCACTAATTATGAGTGTCCCTAAAGACTCTGGCCTAAGTTCTTTTTCTCTTTTCTCTCTATAACATTTTACTTATGATCTCATCAGTTCCTCCGGATTCAATCATCATCTGTATGCAGATGACAATCAGATCTACTTGTCTGACCTCTCTCCTGATGTCTAAACTGCATTTTCACTGCCTCTCAAACTGGATGTCATGTAAACATTATTTTATATTCAACATATACAAAAATGAACTCATTATCTTTCCCACCAAATCCTTCCTTCTTCTTAATTTCCATATTACTACCACAGGTACTGCTGCCCTCCCACTTACCCAGGCTCCCAACCTGGATCAAATACAAACTCCTTTGTTTGGCTTTTAAAGCCCTTCATAACCTGGCCCTTTCCTACTCTTCAGTCTTCTTGTATCTTATTTCCTCCACATACTCTTTGATCCAATAACACTGGCCTCCTTGCTCTTCTTCACACATAACACTCCCTCTCCTGACTGACCATTTTCATGGCTGTCCCACATACCTGGAACACTTCCTCTTCACATCTATCTTGCATCTTCTCTGGCTTTCTTCAAATCAAAGCTAAAGTTCCACCTTCTCCAAGAAGCCTATCTTAATCTTATTGCTTTCCCTGTAAAATTATCTGCAATTTATCCCACATATATCTTGTTTGTACATTGTTGTTTGCAATTAGATTGTGAGCTTCTTAAGACCATCAAAAAATTTGTTTTTGCTTTTCTTTGTATCACCAACACACAGCATAGTTCCCAGTACATATTAAATACTTAATAAATACTAGGTGATTGATTGAGTCAATGTAGAACTACAGTATACCTGGTCCAAAACCCCATTGACAAGGAAAAGCTAGAGAGAGCAAAGTGATAACTAAAACCACTCCAAAGAATCATTTGAGGGAGCAATGACAGATCCGGCCATGCTATGAAATTTCCAATTGTATAAGATTGTGTCAGCCTCCAGCATGCGCTCCCCTGCCTTTTATCATAGGGTTTCCAAAGCAGCCTTGATTAAGTTCTAAAATCAGCTATTCTTTCCCTTTATTCTTTTTCCATATGTGTAAGCTGTAGGGGAAAGAAGAAATCAATCATTTACAGAAGTTTTACCGCAGTCTGCTTTTCAAAAGCTTCATTAGTTTTATTATGCTACATTTTCATAGCTACCTTGTATTTTAAAAAGCACATGGTCATTAAAAAGCAAACCATCTAACTGCTGATGAATTGGGTCAATCAGTCATAAATATGAAAAGGCCCTCACACTTCCCCCACACACATACCACAAGCAAGATGAGGTTAGAGAGTAGGGATAAGAGCTTTTCCTGTTTTATTTTGTTTTGAAATCATTTGGAGGCATAGACATGGAACTCAAGGTTGGAGTGAGGAGGGCAAGACAGTGAAATCCTGTGACTTAATCACCTAGAATTTATTAAGTACTTAATTTGCACCAGGAACTATGCTAAGTGTTGGGGATACAAAGAAATCCTGTGAGGTACTATAAGGAAGATTGTAGGCTTTGGCAAAGCCTCCAAGATACCAGACATGGCCATGACTGGCCATGTTGTGGCCAAAATATATACCATACCCCTTAATTGAGAATTTAGTGCTTTCTATAGACTGGACAAAGCAACGGGATGAGTCAAGTGTGGGTAGATATAGATCTCCCTATAGCAAATCAACAGTCAGGACCACTCAAACTGTCTCAGATTTATTTTTTAAATCAGCAAAATGAACACATTGGCTACGTGTGACAACACTTAGAGTGTTCAATACTCACAGTCATCTTTTCAATGAAAGGAAGAATGGCAAATTTTCTCATCTTTCTTTGCTCAGGGGACAAGAGTCATTATACTCTGTGTGTGTGTGTGTGTGTGTGTGTGTGTGTGTGTGTGTGTCTACACATATATATATGACACATTATAAAAACAATATTTTGTTCTCTTCATTGTGGTCAACTGCATCATACTTCAGGTGTATGACCTTTTCTACTATTCTTGGCTTCTACAATTCACTGAAATTTGCAGGCATTGATTTCCCATGGACAACATAATAAAATGCCAATTCAACTTCATTTTTGGCCTCAGAATTCCTACTTTTTAAGAATTCTCTCTCATTATTTCCCTATAGAAATTCTCCATTGTAGCCAGGCTGATCTAACTCACCAGAACAGAACAAGCCTTTTCTATTTTTGTATTCCATATGCTATACTCTGTGTAATGGGTTGTACCATTATCCCAAACTTAAAGCTTGCCCATCAAGACCCAGTTCAAATCCCATTAATCCCATGAAACTTTCCCTGAATATGCTAATTCAGACAAATGATCTCTCTCTCTTTCACCTGAATGTAGCATTTGTCTGAACTGATCATTTGAGAATGGAATATGGCCCAGACTTTGACTGTTTTTTACTGTTGGGCACATGTCCAATTTCCCTGTTTAAAACAAAAGTTACTGAGGGCTGAGACCATAAAAAAGATATTGTTAGATGTCAGCAGTGAGAGAAATGATAATTTTTCTATAATATTAATAACCAATTATTAAATTAGGATTAAGGGTTTTTTTCCTTTCTATTTCCTCATTCAGGGACTAACCCTTGTAGGTCATTCAGCCAGCCTCTGAAGGACAAGGCTGACAATGAGATTGGCCCAATGCTCAGGGTGCCCACTCAATGATCTTGAGTAGATCCCACCCAAATAGGGGACCTTACTTCTATTTAGAATGATCTACAGAATCTAATCTAGGTGCATTCCAGCCCTAAACCACTATATCCCTCCATTGCAGTCTAGGGGAACTCAGTTCATTAAGGAGAAAATCAACCAGAGTAGTCTGGATAGAGATGGATTCCTTCATCCAGACTGCTGAAGGAGGCTGAGTCTCATGATCAAGTCAAGTTCTCAGTGGGAGGAACTGAAGATTTTTAGCCCATCTCCTCATTAATATGTCCACTCTCTCATTAATTGCTCACCAATCAGGGTTTTCACCTTTCAGGGGCATCTTCTTTTCCAAACATATTTAAGCATTCAGGGATCTCCATGGCTTTGTCTTTGGAAACCACTGACCATCAGTCTACTGATTATCAGCTAGCCTAATTAATAAACTGATTATTAATTACCCAGAAACTGACTCTAGCTTTTAATTCATGTCAGTTGTATG
This sequence comes from Phascolarctos cinereus, assembly GCF_003287225.1. Lineage (NCBI taxonomy): Eukaryota > Metazoa > Chordata > Mammalia > Diprotodontia > Phascolarctidae > Phascolarctos > Phascolarctos cinereus. Next base: position 40,333,407 of record NW_027556098.1, on the reverse strand, counting down.
CACAAGAACAGGTAATTAATGAATACTTCAGAGAATCTCAGAACTGGAAAGAATGCTCAAATAAGGCAGTGTGGCACAGAGAAACACTAGCCCTGTAGTCAGAGAACCTGGTAGGTCATCTGGTAGGACCCAGCAGTTCTATCTCTATGCTTATTGTCTGTGTGACATTGAGCAAGTCATTTAACCTCCCTAGCCCTCACCTTTAAAACAAAGGGGTTGAACTAGATGGCTTTTAAGGTGCTTTCCAGCTCTATATTTATAATCCCATGACCCAAGTCCAGCCCCTACACTACATGAACAGTAATCCTCTCTACATCATCCTGATAATAGGTAATCTAGTTTTTGCTCGTCCAATAAGCAAAATAAATGCAACAAAGAGAAAAAAAAGCAAAACTAAGAGAATAATACAACAATGTTGAATTCTGAGTAACAGAAACACAAATGAAGATCCCAGAAAAAAGATAATGAACTATCTCCTTCTTTACAGCAGAGAGAATAGGGACTACAAAGACAGAATATTGCATATGTTGTTAAATGTATTCACTGCATCAGAGGATTTTGCTGTCTTTCAAAGTAATTAAATGAAAGAAAGCTGAGATGGAAGGGAGAGGAATGACTTTGATACTAAAATATTTTTAAACCTTTAATTATAAGAAACACACTACCCCCAAAGACAAGTCTTCTACTTTTGGATAACTCCAACAATTAGAAAGTTTTTCTGTACATCTTCTTCACTGAAACTTTTAGCCATCATTCCTCATAGTAATATTTTAGACCAAGCAGAACAAGTTTAATCTCTCTTCCACATGATAGTTGCCTTCAAGAGTTTAAAAGGGAGGCAGAATGAGGTTGGTTGTCCTCCCTGACACCCACCTTATTAGGGACATCAATTTATGTTGGCAGTTATTATAGCTCACTCATACTTAAACTTGTCCAAACATCTCTCCATTCATGACCAAGTAGGACAAAGACATATTACATGTGATCCTTTTCTTTCCACATTAGATATGTCATACTCACATGTTATATCCCATGTCTTTACATGCTATCTTTCCATAGTGATCATTCCAATCATCTTGGCACACAGGATACCAGGATTTGTTGTGGGATGAGTAAACCTGAAGGATAAATTTTGGTCCATAGAGGCGAACTGCATTTAAAAATAAAAATTTGTTTCAGTAAGTTTTATTAAAAAAAAGAAAACCAAAACTTACATTCTCTCATTTATATATGTATAAATAACTTAAAATCCTTTTTTTATAGAGATCTGTAGAATCCTAGAGCTAGAAGTTCTCTTAGAGACCAACATGGCCAAATCTTTCATTTTACATGAGAAACTAAGAACTAGAGAGCAAAATTGGCTTGCACAAGTCCGCACAGTGTCTTGTCATTGCAGTTGGAGTTACTAGACCTAGGATAGAATCTCAGTTCTGTCCTATCACTCTATTTACTTCACTTAACCTCTATGGCCCTTCGTTTCCTTATATGTAAAACCAGAAGAAAGGAAACTGGCATTATTAAACTTTATGCCAGGCACTACATTAAGTGCTTTACAATATTATCTCATTTTATCCTCACAACAACTCTGGCAGGTAGGTATCATTACTATGCCTCAGGTCATTGTTCACTGGCTAGAGTGTGTCTCAACAAAGGCAAAGAGCTGGAAGTCAACACCGTTCCAAATACTGGAGGTCATTTCATTTTCACAAGCAGAGCTTATCATTATAACCTTGTTAAGATATTTGCTTCAGGCAAATAAATCCAAGTCAAAGAGAATGGACCAATGTCAAGAAACAGAAAGAGCTAGGAGTCTGAGTATTATGATCTCAAGAAAAGGGAGGGAGGGAAGTCAGGGTCTGAACAAATGGCTTGTAGCCAGCCAGAAAATGTTCATTCTCATCCAGGAAGCAAGGACAGAATCCATTGCCTAGTCTGGGGCAAAGGAACATTATATATTACTAGATTAGGGTGCCAGAAACTCAGAGAAATGGAAGACTCAAGCCCTCCCTTGAGTACTTGAATACATCTGTGTGTGCTACCTGAACACAAATTTAGTATAAACAAATGATATGGAAAATAGATTCTGGAAGAATTAAGATACCTAAAAGTCTTGCCAAAGAAAATCTATATCAGCCCCTAGAATTCAATCTAACATCTAGCCTGACTGACCCTAAACAAGATCAAATGCTAAAGAAAAGAGGTGATAAGATGAGAAGAAGAAAAAAAAACAAAGTAAGAAAAGACAAAGGCTTACATCTGCATTTAGGAACAGGATTGACAGAGAAAATCTCTATAAAATTTATTATTTCCCTTTTATTTTTCACATTTAGTTCTCATATTTAATATAGTGCTTAGTAGTACAACTCTTAAAAGCACTTAAAAGTAGGGCTACCCAGTCTGTTTTCAGGAAAGAGAGCAAAGGAAAAGGGAAAAGCCTTTTTCTTCTCCCAAAGACTAGGCAAATTCAGAGGAAAAAAGTGGAGTGGTAAGAAAAAAGAAAAAGAAGGATCACAAGGGAGCAGTATGACAGATTTGGTCCCTTCTGGTCAAGTAAGATCTGAAGGAAAGCACAACCTTGCTGAGGTTGTTTTCATACTCTTGAAATGGTACTATGTGGCTTTTTAAGCTCCAGAAGAGAGAAAAAATTAAATATGTGTATATACTTATATGTGTATATATCTATGTAGACTTATAAACATAACCTGTTTCCAATTTTGAAATATCAGCCAAAGAGCAGTGTAAAAGAGTACAAAATTTAAATCTCATTGAAAACAAATAGAATTACCTGTAGAGGTACTGAAATAATATGTAACAAAATTTATAAGCAGTTTCTAAAATTTCATTCAACTGTCATGAAGTTATATTGAATTTGCCAACTTGCAGAAAATATTTCAAATAACCACTAAATGATTATTAATACTCTGTTATATAACATTATTATATTATTAACTATTAACAATTATTAATAAACATTATTCCTTGCTCTTTTTCTAATTATTTTTCTACAATATGTAATTTGATGTCATCTTCAAAAACAAATGCCCAAAATAAATTTAAAGACATCTACTTTCAAAGATAATTCTATCTTTTAGCTCTATAATCTGTTTTCAAATGTCCACTTAACAAAGTTTAAACAGTTTTTTTTTAACTACTTATGATTGGAATACTCTCCTAACTTTTTCCTACTTATAGTTGAATAAAATCCCAAATCCTTGAAGCACTGGAAGGGCTTCTCTCCACCAATGTAAATCGTGGGCCTGCCACATGTCCCTAATAAGGTTGGTGTCAGGGAGGATAGCTAAACTGCATTGTGAATGTCATTGGAAAAAAAAAATCACTTGGTGAATAGGAAAATTTCTAAGCAATAAGGAAGTCCTAAACAAGATAGTCCCTTCTCATTATTAATTTCTAGACATACTTACCACAATGGTTCTCATCTTCACCACTGGGACAATGTGATATTCCATCACACCAATTAGTTGGACTGATACAAGTTCCTGAAGTTCCACATTCTATTCCAGAATTTGGGCAGCTATTTTTCACTTAGAGAAAAAAGAGCAAATAAAATGTACACATGAAACTCACTAAAAAGGAAAAGAGTGATAAATCACAGATTCTACTAGGTTTTTAGCTCCTCTCGATGCTATATAAAATTTTACCAAATTTAGAAGTATAATAAAAAACTTATAAACCAATAGGCTTCCTCCATTAAGAGAAATAATACTGTCAGTACTAGTGGGAAAATATATTAATCACTTTCAAGTCACCAGATAAAGTATCACGCTCAATAACCTAAAAGAGTATTTTTTGTTATTGGCTAATTGTTCATATTTACTAATAAATTTCATTCATATTTGTTAATAAAAATTCTACATATATATACACATATACAATTATATATAGATACATAAACATATATGTACATATGCCTATTTGTGTATATATGACATACACACATAAGATTTTAAATTTCTTCTATTTCTGAAACTTAAAAAATAAATGAAAATTGTGCAATTACAAGAATACAAAAGTAATCTTGATAAAGTATTTTAGTTCTGTTTATGTTTTCTTAGTCAAAAAGAATAATCTTTGAACTCTAAAAGACAGAACAAAAAGTGGAATCATATTCCAGGTCACTCTGTCTGTGGTTTTCCCACATGGCTCTTTTCCTGGGACCTCTTCTCTTCTCACTCCATACTATTTCACTTGATGATTTTATCAGCTCTTATGGTTTTAATTATCATCTTTATGCTGACAAGCCACTTATCTAGCCCTGATGTTTCTGCTAACTCCCAGAATCATATTGCTAGTAGTTTATTAGTCATCTTAAACTCAATATATCTAAAATTGAATTCATTATCTTTCCCTCAAAATCTTCCCCCTCCCAAATTTCTCTATTACTGTCAGAGGAATAACCATCCTCCCATGCACCTAAGTTGAGAACCTAAATGTCCTTCTCGGCTCCTCACTCTGTCATACAAATCTGTTGCCAAGGACTGCTTCACCCTCATAATATCCCTCAAATATGGTCTCTTCTCTTGTTTGACACTAACCAGCCTGGTATAAGCCCTCGTGATTATCAGATAATATGAAAACCATGACCAAAAAAAAAAGTTGAGATCATATTTTTGTATGTATGTATTTATTTATTTATTTTTAGTTTTCAACATTCACTTCCATGAGATTTTGAGTTCCAAATTTTCTCCCCATCTCTCCCCTCTCCCCACCCAAGATGGTACACAATTTTATATAGGCTCTACATATACATTCATATTAAACTCATTTTCACATTAGTCATGTTATAAAGAATTAGAACCAATGGGAGAAACCACAAGAAAGAAAAAACAAACAAAAAAAGAAGAAAAAAGAGACAGCAAATAATATGTTTTGATATGCATTCAGACTCCATGGTTCTTCTTTTGGATGTGGACAGCATTTTTCATCATGATGAATTAAATGATGAATTAAAAACCACCCAGAACTCTTAGAACCAGAGGGAAAAGTGAGAATAAAAGAAACAAACAGCTGACTTCTTAAAAAAAATCCCAAAATGAAAACTCCAACAATGTCATAGCCACAATCCAGAGCTTCCATGTCATGGGGGAAAAAAACTACAAGAAGCTAAAAAGAAGTTCAAGTATCAAGGACCCCCAATAAAGAATCCATAAGATTTAACAATGGGAACTATAAAGGAGAGGGGAGCTTAGAATACAATACTCCAAAAGTCAACACATAAAGAGTTAGCAAAAAAAAAAAAGAATAACCCATTGACAAAACAAAGTGTAGTACTCTAGAAGTGGAAGAGAATGGGCCTTTACTAGGAATGATAGATTTCCAAACACTCCTGATAAAAGGTAAGTAGATACTTTGCAATGAAAATGCAAGCACTAAGAGAAAAATCAGAAAGGAACACATACTTGTTTAACTAAAAAGGAGTACATAAGGATGAATTGTTTACATGATTTAAAAAATGTCTTCTCAGATTCCTAATTTCCTTAAGGGTCACAGAGAAAGGTAAAGATGACAGGGTCTGTGGATAATTTATTATGCTTTAATGGTCTTGGAGAAGTAAAAAATATAGGGACAGAGTACTATACTGGGGAAGAGAAGAGAAAGACCGGGAAGGAAATCACTACTATATCATATAGGTACATAAAAAAAGAATATATAGTCATAGAAAGAAGGGTGGGGGGAATGAGCAATCAATGAATCACATTTCTTTTGAATACAATTACACATACCTATTCATAGTCACAGACACTGAGATTTTGCTTTAGAAAAACATTAATCTCCACAGGGAAATAGGAAGGAACAGGAACAAGGAAGGGTAGGATCTAAGAGGAAGGACAGGATAGGTAAGGAAAGAGTTGTAAGCAAAACAAAGTCAGATGTTTAAGGGTGATACATGAATGTGTTATTTACAAGAAACATAAGTAAAATGTAAAGATTCACAAAGAGTTAAAATGAGGGGGTGAAGCAAAACCTATTACATGTCAGGTAAACTCAAAAACATAGAGGTAGCAATTATAATTTCCAATAAGGCTATTGTAAATATAAACATGACAAAGAGAAATCAGCAATTATATTATTATTAAAAGTACCATAAAGGAACAGATCCATATACCCAATAGCACATCATCTAAAAGCTTAACGTAAAAGTTAAACAAATAAAAGAATTAGACAGCAAAATTATAATGGTGGGGAAACTTACTATGCATCCTTTTCTGACCTAGACAAATCCTAACCAAAAGTTAAACAATTAACAAACTGAAACCTGACAAGAACTTTAAAACAATTAGAAATAATATTTTTTCTGTGGGTTAATGAATGAAAATAGACATGAACTTACATACTTCTTAGTTTTTCATGGTACCTTTACAAAAATTAATCATGTTTCAGGGCATAATGACCTCCTGCTAAAATAAGGAAAAGCAGAAATACTAAACACATCATTTATTTCAAACAGACTAGATGACCCCATTGTCAATGATGTTGTAGAGTGGATTCCTGTTTGAATGCAGGGTAAACTACACGGCTTTTTATATCAATTTTAAATCAGATTTTATGAGATCACCTCACAGTTCCAGAAATGAAGGAAAGCCAGGACAAAGCCCTAACAATTCAAAATGTCATGCCTAATTATCACATTTTGAAAGTGATATCATATTTCACTTAGTGACTCCAAAATATTCAACTAAAAATTAATAGACATGCAATACATAGACAGCCAGGACCAGAACCAAACCAAAGCGACCTATCAATGTTACCTTTGTAACATTTCTCACATATGCTTCCTCCTGTTCTCAGGGTCATATCACCTCACATAACACCATCCAGAAGTACAGGAGTAGAGTTTGATCAAAACACAAGACTTCTACCTAGACACTGAAGGTGCTGATGTGAAAAAAACAAAGAAAAGTCAAGTAATGTAAGAAATACCTTGGACTGAGAATCAACCAAAGTGTAAACCTGGAAGCAAAGAATAGCCTCACAAGTCCAATTAAAGTCTCAGAAAAAAGTGTCCTTTCCAGAAGATTATAAGAGCACCTGGAAGAAATAAAACAAAATGTAAGGGCTAGAGAGGATAAAATGGCAAGGAGAATGGTACCTTAAAAGAAATGGTGGGAAACTACAGGCAAGGACTGATTACCCTGAAAGTCAGAATGAACTAAATGTAAAACATGACTCAGTGAGACAAGAAATAATAAAACAAAACTAAAAAATTTTAAAAAAAGAAAATATAGGAAATATTTTATGAAAAACAAATGACTTAGAAAATATGTACAGGAGAGATAATATCAAAATATTTGAAGTACTTGAAAATCATGACCAAAAAAGAAAAATTCCTGGATGACGGTATCCAAGAAATCATAAATGAACAAGAAGGTAAAGTAAAAAAAAGAACTCAAGTTAAGTTCAGAAAGAAATCTCAGAATGGAAAATCTCCAAATTGTCATAGCTAAAGTCCAGAGCTTCCAGGTCAAAGAAGAACCAGCCAAAAACACAGGGATCAAGTGCTAAGAAACCATGATCACAATCTCACAAGAATTGAGAGCCACTACAAAAGCTCAGAAAGCTTAGAAAAAGAAATTCCAAAAATCAAAAGATAAAGACTTTCAATCAAGAAAAATTTGTATGAAAAAAACTAAGTATAATCCTGTGGTGGAAGGGGAGCAGACTTTCATGATAGAGAGGACTTCTAAGCATTTCTGATGAAAAGGATCAGAAATGAGTAGACATTTTGAACTGGAAATGCAGGAAAAACAGAAAGTGGTATATTCATTTGTTCAATTGGAAGGCAATATGGGAATAATTTGTTTACATGCTAAATAGGAAGAAAAGAGAAATGTTTTCTCAGAAGCCTAATATCTCCAAGAGTCATGAAGAAAAATAATACAGATTAAGAACTAAAGGTGATTTTGTTCTGTTTTGATAGTATTAGAAGACAGAAATGAGAGAGATAAGCAACTATACTGGGAGGAAAAAAGGAAGAGGAGAGACATTGCTATTACATAATAGAGCTACATCAGATGAAGAGTATTCAAATAGTGGGCATCCTATGAATCTCATTATTATCTGAACTAAAGAAATATTAAACACAATAAGAGACAGAGACAGAGGTTTAGAAATCATTAAACTCAAAAAGGAAACGTCAGAGGAAAAGGCAGGGGAATTTAAGAAAGAAGGTAAGATAAATAAAGGAATAGTGATAAGTGAGACAAATTCCAACTGGAAGCATGGAGTGTGAAGGGGAGAGTAAAAGAAAAGAAGAAAATATTCAAACCTATCATCAAAAGCAAGGTAAGGGGAACAATGAGAGGCAATATAGCAAAAACAGACCACTTCACTAGTAGATCACAGGTGATAGGCAAAGTCCCTCTCTTTAACATTTCCTTCTTATTTATAAAAAAAAAGAGTGAGAGGTTAAGAACAAAGGGAAGAAAATAGACAAGAATGCAGGATTTAGAGAAACAGACAATTAATTGTCAAAATGATAAGTGCAAATGAGATTAGCACACCCCTAAAACGGAAGAACATAGCAAAATGGGTTAAAGATCCAAATCCAAAAATATGCTGAGAAGAAACATGATGCAGATAACATGAAACAAGATACAGATAAAATGAGAGACTTGGGGAAAAAATCTACTATGCTTCATATGAATCACAATTGTAATATTATAGGAAATACAGATATGATAAAAAAAGATAATCAGGAAAAGTGTATTAGGTTTAAAGTCATTAAAAGTGATAAATCAATATCAACACAATATATGTGCACTAAGTTGCATTGTATTTGAATTTTAAAGAAAAACAATCAAATTACAGGGAGAAATATACAGTAAAACTGTCATAGTGGTGAACTTGATTGTATCCCTTTCAGACACAGATAAACCCAATTAAAAGATAAACAAGAAAGTAATTAAGGATCTGAATAGAACTTTAAAAATATTAGAAATGTTAAATCTCTGTTATTACTGAATAGGAACAGAAAGAAGTTTCAATACTTCTCAGCCATGCATGGTACTTTTAAAAAAAATTCACCATGTAAGAGGGAAGAGGCATAAAGATCTCATCAAAAATGTCCTTATCAAGAAAATATTCAATAAAGAGAATTAATCAAAAGGCAATTGGACCAGTAAGTAAAAGAAAAATTATATAGAAAATTTCATCTAACTACAATGATAAGACAATATACCAAAACTTATGAGATGCATTAAAGCAATTCTAAGGAAAAAAAATTAATCTGTTTTCATCAACAAAAGAAAAAAAGAATCAGTCAATTGGGTATTCAACTAAAAAAAATTAGGACAGTAACAAATAAAAAAAACCAGGTAAACACCAAAGTAGAAATCTGAAATTAAAATAATAAAACTTAAGCAAAAAAACAAAACACCCCACTGAATTGATAAGCAGACAGCTTTATTTTTTACATTTATTTTTAAATAATAAAATAAATGGTAAATCTTAAAAGGTGAGAAAAATGAAATGATTCTTATCAAAAATTTAAAAGGAATATTTTCAAAAATTAAAGTAGAAATAAAGGATATTAACAAAAACTGTTTTACCTAATTACATGCAAACAAAAAAAAACCTCAGAGGAAATTCAGCAACACTTTAAAATGTTACAATCCAAGATTAACAAAATAAACCAATTATTTAAATAACCTAATATCAGGAAAAAAACTTGAATTTATGAATGAACTTCCAAAAGAAAAAAATCCAAGATCACATAGATTTACAAGTGAATTCTAACAAGGAGTCACAGAACAACAATTCATTTCTAGGGGGTTAGAATAGAGTGCTAGAACTAGAGTCAGGAAGACTTAATTTTGAGTCACTTACCAGCTGTGTGACCCACCTTAGTTTCCATATTTGTAAAACTGGGATGATAATATCACCTATTCCCCAGAGTTTTTGTGAGCATAAAATGATACAATTTTATAAGGCACTTTATAAGACTTAAAGCATTATATAAATGCTAGTCATTGTTATTATGACTATTGTTATTCCAACATTGCATAAACTGTTTGCAAAAATTACAAAAGAAGAGACCCAAGAACCTAACCCAAGGGTTTATTGAAATTCTTGCTTAAATCTATCATTGAAATGCTCTCAGGGCTGTTATTGAACAACCTTCTTGGTAAAAGGAAGAAAAAAAAATAAAAATTTTAGGTCCTATCCCGAAAGTATCAGCAAAAAGGAAAGGAAAGAAAAGGAGGAAGGGCAGAGGAAGACAAATCAGAATTTTTATGCTGTTTTTCCTGCTTTCAGAAGGAACCAAGTTTCAGATCTCAACAATCTATTCTATGTGGAAGGTTTTGCTTCATCTCTGCAGTTTCCAGAAGGTCTCCTAATGCAAGGTGATTATGATTACCCAATGAGGCAGAGCAGCACCAGAAACATCAGAGACACAGCACAAAAGGATGACACCTCCAGCACAGTCAAGGAATTTTCTACTAATACAAGGCTGTGAAAATAACCAAGAGCATCAGGGCCACATCAGAGATGATGACACAGAACAATTCATAAAAAATTAATGTAGTAAAGTGCCTATAAGGTCATAAGCCTCTTATATGCCATCTCTGCCAGGATCTAAATCCATTCTGAGGTTCTCACAGTTTCACCATTCACTCAGTATTCTCTCAAACACCCATTAAAAACTTTCCCTTTCTGAAAGTCATATCAGGGGGCTGATAAAAAATCTTAGCCTCTTTAGAAGCCTCTACAGATGGACTGACCCCTTATTCCACGGAGGCTAAAAAAAAGTATTCCCTCATCTCCAACCAGAAACACAGAATTATCACCAAGTCAGCTAGAGGATCCCTTTTATTTCCAAGTAAATAAATACACATTCATCACAGTTGCACAGTGACAGTTTCACCTCATCACATGCTATCAAGAAGGCAAGGCACCTTCCAACAAGACCACTACTTGGTCCCCTGAGCCCTTTCTGGAAAGGAGTTTTAAAAAGCATCCCAAAGGAAAGGAATCCTGTCAAAGAGGGGGATTTGTTCTCTAGGGTATACAGAGTTCTCTGAAGGGGGCAAAGACCTTAAGACCAAGACATCTCTGGAATGGAATAATGGTTGGAGAGGGTCAGCAGAGCTATGTCCAAAAATCAGTCCATTATTATCAAGTAAATCTTCTTAGAGACTGAATCCCAGAAACTACCGAACCAGACTTTCCTCTTCCTAAGATGGTGTTGATTAGTCATAAATTTGGCTTCAGAAAAGTTGGATATCTGACTTGAGTCAGGCGAATAATTATGTAACTGTTGATCAGCAGGAAAAAAAAACATTTTTCACTAATATTGGTGTGTCATTTTACCACAGGTTGGGGATCACTTTGGTTAGGTGGGTATTCTAACTGGAATCAAAAACCCAGTTCACGTGAGAAATGATTTGTTTGGACCGCTATTCTATTCCAATTAGTATTAATCAGTTTTATGTTTTACATATACCACATAGGGATAATTAGATAAGATGGTTTCCAATAGTAGGCCTCAAACTTTAATGTAATGTTCACTACTTGTTTACCAGTTACAAAACACACTTGCACAACCACAAGAATGTTGACAAAGGTATTTCCATCCTGTTTTGCTCAAATTCCACATCCAAACCCAGTGTGAGATAATTTGATTCTTTGGAAAATCCCCCAACTTATATTTGTACTTCTCTGCCATGCCCAGCTTGAGCAGGTGACCATCTTATAACCACTTAGTAGGGATGTCCTGTTCTTCACCCAACCTGTAACTCTCCTGTCATTTTTGGTTCTCAAGAGCAAGATCTAACAACCAATAAGATGCTGTATTTTACAATGCCTCTTTTGCATATTTGGGTATCAGATCCTATAAAAAACAAGGTCCTGGGGACCAGGGGCATCTTAGATCATGAGGAAGATCTGAGATCCGTTTGATTAGAGGGGGCCATGGACCCTTTAATAAAGTGCTATTTGCTTGGAGCTCTGCCTCAATGGCTTTTCTTGCAGATTGGACAATTCTTGACCCTACATTATATACAAATACCTGACTTACAATTAAGAAGATCACATGGTTCTATGACCAGCAAAACATAGCATCGACCACCCCAATTTCCAGATTGGCAAGGGACCCATTCCCAAACTCTGCTATTCTTGTAAAGGCTCTAACCTGGTTGTTTACCACATGATGTCTCTAACAGCTGATGACATGCCCTACAAACAACTGTAAGCAATGGAAGGCATCAATAAGATTTCTCTATTGGTCCTACTCCCAAAATGAGAACCTTTGATTACCAAGTCTTGTTTTCTCCAGGCCAGAGATCACTTAGCTAGAACCATCATCACTGCTTAGGAATTTGGAGATAAAGATCTTCTCTGCCCCATCACTGAAGGATCTCTCACATGCCAGCCATGCAACCTGAAGCTCAGCCCACTAGAACTTGCCAGGACACTTATTCTCTCAGACATTTCATTATCATATTAGTAGCTCCCTTAGTCCATTTGGGTATACCTCTCTCCTAGAAGATGGAGCTATCAATTGGCCTGGAAAAAATGAGTTACTTCAATAGCTAGTTCTCTAAGAGAGTGAGGGTAGGAGGGAATTTAGCCAGGATGAGGCAGGGTTCTAGGGTCTGTACTAGAGACCTTAGTTGTTGGCCTAGAGACTAAATTTATGAAGGGCATGAACACCAGAGGGAGCCAGGTATGATTTTTAATCTAGCATTTCCATTGATATTTCAAGAGAAGACTCCTGTACTCTACCAATCTCAGAATTGCACTCTACCTGTACTCTATCAATTACAGAAATTGACTCTAGACAAAGGGTGACTCATGACCCCGTATTATTTGTTTAGTAGGGACTAGGTGACTCATGACACTGTGTCATCTATTTAATAGCAACAAGGGGCCAGTAATGGGCAAATAACAGCTTTTCAAAAGTGGCTGTTTGGGTAAACTTGGAGTTCCAGAAGCCTGTTTCTTATTCTATCTCTTTATGCCTGCCAAAGGCTTCATTGAACATAGTCACTTAACTCAGATTGGAGGAGGAAGAAGGAGAAAGAGGGGGAGGAAGGAGGAAATGTCAGTAGTTGTTGGTGTTAACCTGACCAGAACTGGCCTCTACCCTGTAGGTGGTAAAGCCACAGAAAGCAGGCCAGAGGCAGGAGAGTCAGGCTGCAAATTTCAAAGTGAAGAGACACTTGCAAGCAGAAGTCCTCCTGAGGAGGAGGGATTAACATGATGAGGCAAAGGCAGGTCTTATATACATAAAAGAACCACAAGTGGGCTGGACCATGACATAGTATGTCTTAGCCATTCCCACGGCAGGCTCATGCATGGACAATTGTCAGCATTCCTGGGTCCTCTGTGAACAGTCTCCAAGTTGATTGTCTCACAGACACAAACAGAACCAGAGTTAGCATAGAGGGAACAGAAGTGCAGTACGTGGTTTGGTTCACTTAGCTGTTACAAGGAACATGGATTGTGAGCATGTTAAGAGGTATGATGGATGGCTCTCAGGTCTCTGGGAAATAGGGGGAGCTCTAAACATAAATCCCTCAATGAACAGCTGGTGCTAGTCAAAGCAATACACTTTGCCAGAAGGCGAGATCATCCAGAGTACAAAGGATTGTTGTTACGCCAAGCTCAGGGTGCAGCCGATTGCTGGGCCTTAGCTCTGGGAAATAGGGTGTCTCCAAATATTGACAGTGGGTTGTTTGGGGTTTTTTTATTTGTTTTGTGGACCATTTCTGGAATCCTCTGGGCTTTCTCTACCCAAACTGCACTGGACAAGACCCTGGATTTTCTTACGGTTAATTTCTTTCCTTATATGGACCATTATCTGATTTAAGGCTTCTGCCACCATGGCCTTATCTGGTCTGGTCAACATTATGTCATCAATGTAGCAATGCACAGCAATGCCTTCAGGAAGGAAGACTTCTTTCAGATCTTTGCCCACCAAAAAGTGACAGTGTGAAGGAGAGTCCAGGTAGCCCTGGGAAAGGACTGTATATTGGACTGCTTCCCAGGTGAAAGCAAACTGCTGGGGGGGGGGGGGAAGGGGAGGAAGCATTAGAAAGATAAACAACTGCATATCACTTCCCTTGGGCCTGGGCCACTTGCTCTAAAATATTCACAAGGTCAGGAACAGCTATAAGGATGGACTTTATTCAGCTCTTTGTTTTCCCATGTAAGCTGTCAAGAGTCATTTGCTTTCCTAATAGGCAACACAGATTGTCGTAAGGGGAGCTAGGATAACAAAAATATTCCAGGTTCCATCATCTCCATCAATGGAAAAGAAAAACCCATCACCACTCAGACCTGATAGTGTTTGGTGTGAACCACATGGAATGGTTCTGGTAACTCCAAGGATTTTCATTTGGCCTCACCCACAGTGACCTGCATAAATAATGCTGAAAGGACCCACCCAGATACTGACCCCCGAGAGTACATCTTTCTCCATGGTCTACCCTCTCTATCCTCCCCCAAATAATCTGAAAGAGACAGGGCCTTGAGAAGATACCTTACGCTAAAGTAGGGCTGAAGGATCCTGGATTCCCCTTTACAATTTTCCTCGTGAGCTTGCCATCAATTGCTTCCTTATTAAAGTCATGTTTCAGGACCCATACCCAAAGCTCCTCCAGGAAAGGTAGGGCAATGCCCTGCCACCTATCAGGGCAGCAGACTCTGTGACCTCCACCCACATTTGCCATAGAGTCTATCTGTACTGACAACAGCACTTGCCCAGAATACAGTTGTCCTCAACTCCTGGTCAAATTTCACCTGGTGACCAGTTCTCATCTTTGCAGTGATGTGGCAAAGTAGACCCAGAGCTGAAGTCTGAAGCTATTACGCCATTGTTCCACTAAGAAGGCAGAACTGAATTGCCTGTGAGGCAGGCTGGTCATAGGGTGTGGTATTCTATGAGATTCCCTTCCTCATCTATCAAACCCACTTCCTTTAGGTGCCTTGGCTCCTCCCACATTAGCTCCCCATGGGAGCTACCTGTAACAGTCATTCATCATCATGGGGCCAGTTAAGAATAACGCCCTATCTCTGCCACTTAAAAAAGAAAGAAAAGGCGGGCCCTGTCTAGAGATTCTAATAAATGCAATTCACTCCATGATAGCTTTCCTGCCAGACTATGGAAATCCTCCTGAGACAGACGTTCAGCATAGGTTCAGTTAACATCACATAATCAGGAGTCATTGCTTCAATGATTCATCAGGTCTCTATTTGAACTTCTCATGCAATCTGCCAATTCTTTAGTGAAGCCTACCCACCTCCTGCTCCCTCAGTTCATGGAAGCACCCTCCTCCCTAGAGCAGTAATAAAATTATTCTGTGGCTTTTAGTCACACTGAGAGCATCCAAGTCTTTTTCTCACTTCCTCTCTCATTTTCCTGTCTCATGGTTCCAATCTCAGTGAGATGCAATGGGCCTGGAACCTCTAGAACCAGAACCTCCTGGTCTGAGATCCCTAGCCCTATCAGGAAATGTCACCTTACTTACAAAGTCAGTTCCATTAGGTGCTCTTCAGCTTTCATTGTACATTCCCTTAAGGCTGAGATCTGTCTCTAGTTGCTTAATAAACTAACCTAGCTAAATTTTAGTCCTATTATGCTAGCTGTCCAATTTCTGCTGGATGCTCAATAACAAGACAATGCAGGACTTGGTACTTTCTTTACCCTCTGAAGGAGCCTTCTCCAGAACCCACTGAGCTAACTGCTCAGTGAGTGACAGCTTGCTTCCTATCCGATCAAGAGGACTCCCTATATATGATCATGTGACTTAACACCACCATGCAGTACCTGACCATCCATTCATCTAACCCTCTGTATTTGCAATGTACTTCCTCCAACTCAATCACAATGTGATCCACAAGAACATCTCATCTTGTTCCAATTACCAGCTATACCAAATGTTAAGGGTAAGCATGAAATGAGACACTCATAAGTCAATGAACAATTAACAAGATGTTAACTTTCCCTAACATAGTAAGTATATGCAATAAGGATAGAGTGGCCCTTAGTTCCTTGAGATACATCACTCTCCATATACAAATTCATCTAGTTAACAGAAAAGGATATGGTGACTCTTGTGGTTTTCAGATATCTATCCAATCAGAATGGCAATGACTACAGGTAGATGGAACTTTTTATGTTCTTAGATTGTCTAGAATCTGTGTCAAAGGAGACAAGGGCCAAACAAAATCCCGTTACAGTTTTGCTTCCTTTTAGGGAAAGCTTATACCTATTGCATCCCTGTTGAGGGAGAAAACCTGATAGATCTTGTCACCCAGATAGATATTGTCACAACAATCATATGAAAAATTTCTCCAAATCACTAATAATTAGAGAAATGCAAATGCAAATACCTCTGAAGTTCCACCTCACATCCATCAGGACAGCAAAGATGACAAAAAGGGAAAATGACAATTTTTGGAGGAATTTTGTGAAAGGGTACTTTTGGCTAGGTTTTGAATTGACCCAGGCATTTTGGAAAACAATTTGGAACCATGCTCCAAAAGGCACTAAACTGTACATACCATATGACTCAGAAGACTACCACTAGGCCTATACTCTGAAGAAATCAAAGAAATAAGAAAAGTACCCATATCTACAAAAATATTTATAGAAGCTCATTTTGTAGTGGCAAAAAAGAAAAGAAAAGAAGAATGTACCCACCTATTGAGGGACAGCTAAACAAATTCTGGTTTATGAAGGTAATAGAATGTTTGTTTTGTGAATGAACTGTTAAAATAGACAGTTTCAAAAGAAACTAGGAAGAAATTTATGAATTGATGTGAAATAAAGTAAGCATAACTAGGAGAACAATTTATACTATCAAAACAACATTATGAACAACTTCAAAAGACTTTAGAATTCTCACCAATGCAACGACAAATCTGAATTCCAGAAGATGGAATATGAAGCACTAGACCTATATTTTTCCAGAGAAATGATGGACTTAAAATGCAGAATAAGATAGGAATTGTGGGAATTTGTTTTGACCGTACATTATTTGTTATGAGGATATTCTTTATTTTTAATTGTTCATTGCAGAGGGAGTGGAAAAGGGAAAGAAAATAAATGCTTTTTAATGAAGAAAAAATAATAAAATTAAAATTTAGAAATACCAAAAACTTTGAAAAAGCAGGAAAAATAAATCCACAAATTATCAGCTTTTGTGTACATTACACAACAAAACACAACAAAAAAAGAAATTCCATTCAAAATGATTAAAGAATACACACAATAGTTAAATGTACATTTGCCAAGAGGAACACAGAAATAAGTCCAAAACTCTCTTTGTAGAAATAGAGACCTAAATTGAAAAGATGTTAAATGCTCATGTTTAAGCCATATTAATATAATAAAAATGATACTACCTATATTAATATTCAGATTCAGTGCCAAGCCAAATACACACACATATACACACACACACACACACACACACACACACACACACACACACACATCCCACAGGAACAAATGAATATTAGCAGTTTCAAATCTGAAACTAGACCAAAAAGTAGTGATCATCAAAAACTATTTGGTACTGATTTAAAAAAAAATTTGATCAGCAGAATAGATTTGGAACACAAGATCCAGAAAGCACTAAAACAGCAGCGTTTAATAAACCCAAGATCACAAACTAGTAATTTAAGGACAAAAAATGATGGAAAAACTGGAAAATGGTAGAAAATAGTCTGGAAGAAATTAGGATTAGATCAACATCTCACACCATATTCCACAACAAGCTCCAAAAAGATATATATAATCTAAATATAAAAGGTCAGAACATAAACAAATCAAAGGAGAATAATGTGTTCCATTCACAACAATGGATAGAGGAAGAGTTCTTGACCAATTCATGACAGAAGATCACAGGAGAAAAAATAAATAATTTTGACTCTATAAAATTGAAGTTTTTATACAAACTAAAGAAATACAGCTAAAATTAGAAGGGAAACAGTTAACTGGCAAAAAAATTCTTCATAGCAAGTTTCTTTGATAAAGGTCTCATATGCAAGACATATAAATAGCTATTTTATAAGAACAAGAGCTATTCCCCAAAAAATAAATGCCTGGAAGCTATAAAGATGAAGTTCTCAAAGGAAAAAAGCATAAGCTATCAACTGCCATGTGAAAAAGCAACAACTCTAAATTACTAATAATTAGACAAATGCACATTAAAACAACTCTAGGATAACATAACATAATTATAATAATCATAACAATCACATTGCAAAGATGACAAAAGAAAGAAATGACAAAATGTTGCAGAGGCTACTGGAAAACAGGTATATCAGTCAGTAGTACATCAATGAGGCTGTGAATTGGTCCAACGATCCTGGAAAGCAATTCTGAATTATAAGAAAAAAACTCTACACCATTCTTTCTTTGTGCTATTTACATCACCACCAGCTACATACACTAAAGAGGTTTAAAAACAAAAAAGACAAAAAGTACCTATATGTATAAACATATTTACAGCAACATTTTTTGTTGTAGCAAAGAACTAGAAATACAGTGAGCATCCATCAACTGAGGAATGGCTGAACAAATAGAACATTATTGAGCTGTAAGAAATAACCAAAGGGATGCAGTCAAAGAAACATGGGAAAACTTGTATAAAATTATGCCAAGTAAAATGAGTAGAACTAGGAGAACTATTTATACAAGGACTACAACACTGTAAAGTTAAACAACTTTAAAGACCTAAGAGAACACTGATCAATACAATGAATAACAAATCACAACTCCAGATGAAACACACCTCCTACCTCTTGTTGGAAACATCTGTGTGTACGTGTATGTATACATACATGTATATACATATACACATATGCATATTTAATATGTATTTTAAGACACAACCATTACAACACAAATTTGTTTAGCTTTACTATACTTTTGTGATAAGAGAATGTTTTAGTAAAAGGGTAAAGAGTTTGGGAAAAGAGTTGAAATGCAGTGACACTGCTACCAAAAAATTGTAAAAGGAAGACAGAAAAGAAAAGAGCATTAATACACAATTTTTAAAATACACAAAGCAGAGAAATAGACAATTAAGGAGGAGAGCAAGGAGGTAGGGAGAGACAATCAGCCAACATTAGTATTACCATATATAATTTAATATAAATTTAAAGGAACAAACTATTTGTAATACATTTGCAGTTTAATGAAGAATCTGTCATTTCTAGCCTTTGTACATGGAACTGTTCATGTTTATTGATGATTTTCTAGTTTATAATAAGGAAAAAATGCCTGGATTCTTTACAGCCAGTTTTTTTCAAGAGCCACAGTAGTACAAAGAAGACAAGGAAAAATAATTTTTATTTACCTAATTATTTTCTTAATTGATAAATTTTGTTCTTATATAAATCACGTCCCCAAAACTTTGCAAATAAACTACCTCAAATATATATTCAATCAATCAACAAACATTTATTAAGTGCCTACCATGTGCCAAGTATTATGTTAGGTGCCAGGGAAACAAACACAAAAGTGAGACAGTTCTTGTATTCAAGATGCTTGTAGTCTCCTAAGTTCATGTTCACAGAAAAGTAATTATAATATTTACACAAAATCAGTATAAAAACACTCATTAAAAAGAGTTGAGTAAAATTGCATAAAAATGATTTCTGACTGGTGCAACTTTACACTTTTGCAGCTTACTACTGTTAAAGAAAAATGTATGCAGTTCATTTTTCAATAGTTAATCATCCAACTGTATTTAACATTTTATTTAAAATGTCCCACTACTAGTCCTTGAACAATGTTTTTAAATCTCTATTTTTATAGTGTTAAAGTTTTATAAAGTTATCCTAAGTTCAAGTAAAAAGAACTATCTCTACTTGTTGCTATACCTCTTAACCTTTATTAAAAAAAAAAAAGATAACGCCAAATTAAATAGAAATTCTTTTCCCTTCATCTCTTTCTCCTTACACTATGGTACCAATGTTGTCCATTGTGTATGATCTGAATTTGGTTGCTGTTTGATATTTATTACGGTACTAACTTATATAGCTATGGTAATTCTTCAGGCGTGGTCTTCTTTATTTTGTACCATTTCACACAATCTCTGTATTTCTACAACATTCCATATTTCTATTAATCACTTTTACAACAGCTTTTGGGGGAGTACAGACCTATGATTACATCAGTGTAGGGCTCTTTTCATGATGAACTTACTTCCTCTACCAATGTAAATCTGCATCTGCTTTGCAAGATTTAGTCTTAGCAAGTTGCCTCAGGCACTGAGACTACTTTTGTTTGTTCATATATAATTTCTAAAGATACAGTAATATTCTAATACCTTCACTTACCACAATTTGTTCAGCCATCCCCTAATAAATAGTAACACAGTCCAAGAATCCACAAAATTTTAACAATGAGCTTGGAACACATAAAATATCTTAAAAACATTTGTTTTCATTATAAAAATTAGGGAAAATGCACTTACCAAACTTCCAAAGAAAGATAGTTGCAATCACAGCACCAATTAGTATTATTCCCATGCTAATGACAATACATACGATTTTCTTAGCCTCTAGAATAAGGTGGGAAAAGAAAAGAATAAAACAAAGCCAGACTATCATAAACCCAGCTCCCCACATGTTATAGCTTATTAAAAATATACTGACTTTTAAAAGCTTAATTTCCTATTTTTGTTAAAATGTATCTCAAGAATTTAAAAAGGGGGCAGCTAGGTGGTGCAGTGAATAGAGCACCAGCCCTGGATTCAGGAGGACCTGAGTTCAAATCCAGCCTCAGATACATAGCACTTACTAGCTGTGTGACCTTGGGCAAGTCACTTAACCCCATTGCCTAACCAAAAAAAAAAAAAGAATTTAAAAAAAGGATTAAAAAAAAGTATCTGGATACACACCTTCATACCTGCCTATGCACATCATTAGTAAAAGAATTATAGTTCATGCTTTATTTGTATGAAGAGTAAGAAACAAAGACATTATTAAAACTACATCAACAGATCCATGATCTCATCACTGTGGGTATAATCTACATGGTTACAGATCCTAACCCATCTAAACCTTCTCATGCTATGGATTTCACCCATAGATAAACGTAAGTTAGGACCTTTCCTTGAGGTTAACAGAATTAAACTCAGAAATAAGTAACTAGATATGTTGCATTAAAGAGAACCCCTAAAAGGCAAAATGGATAAGATAACAAATACTCTAAAAAAAAAAAGAAAAAGTTACTATACTAGAGTGATAAACTATTATTAAGCAAGAACGAACATTAATAAGAAAATACATGTTTTTTTTAGGAAAATTGAGTACTACGTGAATATTACAATGACCACATAGAAATAAGCCCAAGGCAGAAATAATTCAACTCACCAACATTTACTCAAGAAATGATTGGTAGAAGCAACAGCACGCAGGAGAAAGAAGATTGAAACAGTAATTTTTACCTAAGTTCTAAATATTACAACAATAAAAAGCTTACAATAATATATAGCCACTTAGGGTACCAAGTGATATTCTCAAATCTGAGCATTAAGTATTGGTAATATCATTTTTATTCTCTTTGGATATCAGTTTCATGTTCAACAAAAATAAAAGGAGCTGGATGATATAATTTCTGTGCTAATTCTAATATTACATGACTCTATAATTCTGATTTTAGAGCTTGGTCCATGAATCAGTAGGAAAGGGTAGAGAGACAGGAAAGAAGAGGGGTGTAAAAGAAGAGAGAATGAGAGATCACAGCTAGGTGGCACAGTGAATAAAGCTTCCAGCCTGGAGTCAGGAAGAGCTGAGTTCAAATATGGCCTCAGATACTTGAAATTACGTGTACCTGGGCAAGTCACTTAACCCCAATTGCCTCAAATTAAAAGAGAGAGAGAGAGAGAGAGAGGAGAGAGAGAGAGAGAGAGAGAGAGAGAGAGAGAGCTGATTTCAGATTCTGAAGATTTAGGTTGCATTCTGGGATCCATTTCCTATTATTTATGTCATCCTGGGCAAGTCACATAATTTCTCTGAATATTTCCTAATATGAAAGAAGATAATAATAATAATTAGAGTATTATCTCATTGGGTTCTTATGAGGAAGCTAAAACAATAGAAATGTGAGCCATTATGTTTGTTCCTCTTGGAAAATTAATCTCCTCCTCATAGTACTATAATAACTACAATTCACTCTTAGAGTGTTTTAAGTTTACAGGGCACCGTACTTATAACAATCCTGCAAATCAGATAGTGTAAGTATTATCTCTGTTTTAATGATACAACAAAGACTGGAACTAAAGAACATATTTGCACCCAAAACTCAAAGGAAAGTAGAAGTACAAACCAAGATATCAGAAGCACCAGAAACAATCCAATGTTGGTGCTAGAAAGAATTACATAAGTATGTCCAAGCTTCTGATTTTATAACAAGGACACTAATGATGAGATAAGCAAAATGACTTATCCAAGGTCATATTTACCCAAGCAGTAGTATAGCAGAAAGAGTTCTGGACTTAATGTCAAGAGAGATTGTGGCTCAAATTCTGCTTCTGACATGCCATGGACAAGCCGTTTCATTTCTCAGAGCCTCAACTGTTCTAATCTATAAAATAGGAATAATGCCTATATAGTATCTACCTGATAGGATTTGATGATATTAAAACCAGACAATATAAGTACTCTGTATGGTTTAAGTATTATCTATGTCAGCTATTATTTGTGATGGTAAGTAGATGGGATATAACTAGAAACCACCCAACACTTCTTTACAACCTAATTTACTTGAAGGAATGAGCAAAATCTTCTTTACTCTTATTCTCTAGAATACAAAAGAAGAAGTGGTTAGGCTGTGAATGGAATATAAGGGAAGGGAATATCAGTCCTTTTCTAAATCATCTCTCAACCCCTCCTCGTAAAAGTTAACTTTAGGCAAAATTAATCCTCTCAGTAACATTTCTGGCAAATGTTAAAACAGAGGCTTTCAAACCTAGATAATCCAACATACCATGTGCTTTCTGTCCTTCCCACATGGAGATGATGACGTTGACAATCAACAGAAGGGCATATGCTTTTACAAGTGTTATTGTAATTCTTATCACTTGATAAAGTCTTTCATGCTTTATTTGTAGAAAACACAAGGAAATGTGGTTTAAAGATAATCCATATCCATAATTAGGGGGATTTGGAACTGGATGAATTTCCAGAACCAAGTAATTAGATGTCTTTTGGATATCTTTGGATGGATGGATGGATGGATGGATCAATTGATTGATCCCTTTGGAAGGATACCTCCAGGAATCTATGCCCTATGCTGTTTAACATCTTAATAAATGATTTGGATAAAGGCATATAAGGTATATTTATCAGATTTGTAGGTGACACAAAACCATTAGGGATAATCAATACAATAGGACAACTATATGGTAAAAGATTAGAATGTTGGGCTGAAACAAATATAATACAATTTAATAGGAATAAATTTCAAAAAATCAACTTCAAAATACAAGATACAGAAGGTATGACTGGATATTGGTTTATCAGAAAAAAATGCTAGTGATTTTAGTTGAAAGCTGAATTTGTGTCCGCACTCTTACATGGCAGCTCTAAAAGTTAATGCAATCCTGGGCTATATTAGGAAAGGCAGAGCTTCCAGAAATAGAGACGCAATAGTTGTCTCTGCCCTGGTCAGACAGTACTTAGAGATCTGTATTCAATTCTGGTTACCACATTTTAAGAACAATGATAAAGTGGAACACATCAAAAGGAAGGTAACCAGGATGGCAAAGGGTCTCAAATTGATGCCATAATAAGATAGTTTGAAAGAACTAGGCATATTTAATCTGGAAGAAAGAATTAAAGTAAAAGGCAGAAAGAAGGGAATTTGTAGTTCAGAGAGGATTCTGTAAGGAACAGGAAAAAAAATGAAGACAGAAGAAAAATTGAAAATAAAGTATAAATAACAGAAAATGAATGAAAGGGTCATAGTCTAAACCCTAGACAGTTTGCTATGCTGATTCCAAGAAAACAGTTCAAATCTGGAAAGGTATCACTAGAATGTTTCAGTATCAGCTAGTCTTCACAAGGAAATTCAATTCATTAATACCATATTAATAGACCTAATATATACATAACAGTGTGCTAGGGGGAAAAAAAGGAAGATCCCAAGGTAAAGTAA
This sequence comes from Phascolarctos cinereus, assembly GCF_003287225.1. Lineage (NCBI taxonomy): Eukaryota > Metazoa > Chordata > Mammalia > Diprotodontia > Phascolarctidae > Phascolarctos > Phascolarctos cinereus. The sequence continues at coordinate 40,309,271 of NW_027556098.1, read as the reverse complement.
TGCATAGCCTTTGCTTTCTAGGCTTGCAATGCTATGAGAGATGAGACATACACATCTGAGAAAGTACAGTAAGAGTGAAGCAGCATTTGATAGAATGTTAGAAAATAAATGCTATGAAGTTTAGCTCTGAAGGAGGTCACTGTGAGCTTAATCATTTCAAGAACAATGAAAAAAAGTCAGATTTAATCTGGGTCTTGCAGAGTGAGTAGGATTTGAACACAGCAGCAATAGCATGAGCAAAAGTTTGGAGCAGAGGAAACAGCACAAGACAGTAGAGTCTACAGAGGATTCATGTTGGGGAATTAATAGTAAGAGAAGGTTCAAGGGATAGGGTAGGACTATAAACTAAAGATTACTAAATGGCACATTTATTTAGGGAAAAAATGTAAAATGGATAATACTTGAAGTAAACACGATCCCAGATGAAGATTTTGGTTGTAAATGGACTGTTGCTGGTGTTGAAGTATGAGTAAGAACTCTTGGGATGTACTGCGGCACCGCTGAAGGGCAATATGGAGCTGGGTAAGGTACATAAGCATTAGTATTCACAAGGTGCCCTGGAGGATAGTTTTCCAGTTGATAACCATGGTTTTCATAGTAAGGTGCAAATGCTGGTGGCCCCTAATAACAGAGAAGGGAGAAAAAATGCAAATTTCCTTAATTGTCCTAAACAATGAAGAAAAAAAAACACACATCCAATTCTAACAAAACAAAAAAGCAACATCCATGCTATATAGTAAAATAAATCTAACCAGAATCTTTAATATTCATTGGATATTAGATCAATGTAATCCACTTTAAGAAGAAATAGAAAAATGAGCTGACAAAGATTTGATTTCATAAAACTTTCAGGAAGGCATTTAGCAACCTTATCTCCTATGCCTAAGTGAAATTCATTCTAACATTAATCAAGTGCTAGGTGAGAAAGGCCACTTGGCACAGTGGATAGAGAGCTGGATTTGGAGGCTGGAAGACCTACCTGCAAGTTCCACCTTTGACTTATACTGACAGTTTGACTCTGGGTAAATAACTTTTCCATGTCCCAAGTAATTCTTAGAAGACTGTGAATTACAGAGCATATCCCAATCTATATTGGCAGAGGTAATTCCAGAGGAAGAAGAAGAGGAAAAGGGGAAAGAGGAGGAATAACAACTAGGGATAAAAGGTTAAGGACAGTTCCTGACTTCACTTAAATATCTGTGTACAAGATGCTTATAGAAAAGCGTGAAACAAAGTTAAAGGGATCTAGATAAGGTACTCTAGGAAAAAATGGAAGAGAACATTCAGCCTGGGGGTTCAGAAAAGCTTCCCAGTCCAGGAGGTGGAATCTGAGCCAATTCTTGAAAGAAGATAAGAACTGTTTGAGGCAGAGAAGAGATAAGATTGTACTGTAATCTTTGCAAAGATACTGAACTAGGAAATGGATTGTCAAGCTAGTAGCCCAGTTTGGCTGGAATAACATGTGTATAATGAAAGGGGAAAGGAACAAGAAGGTATCTTTTAGCCAGATTGTGAAGGCTCTGGGACTGTTGAGATTATATTTTATCTTAGAGACGAGAGAGCCAACTGGAAGTGGGGGATGTCTCTCCCATTAAAATATAAGTTCCTATGAGGAGAGACTGCTTTTTTGCCTTTTGTTTGTGTTTTCTGGCACCCCCAGCACTTGGAACAATCCCTGGCAGTCAGTCAACAAGCATAAGGGCTTAATAAACGCTTATCAATTGATTTCTAATTGGGCTTTTGTCTTTTTCTATTTTATATGGAGCATTTTTAAGTGTATAGCCCCTCATAGCAATTATATAAAGGCTTTCATCATCTGAGCTTGCCTTTGTCAGCATGCCATTAAATAGAATCACAGCTTTTCAGTAACTTGCCCAAGGTCAATTTAGGTAATAGAAAAGCCAGGATTCAAACTCGGTTCTCTAACTTCAAATCCAGCATTCCTTTTAATGTACCATGCTATTTCCTTCTTTCTTCTAATCCATTCTGCCTCTCTTCCTCTAAAAGATAAGGATTTACAAATATGCCCATTTCTCAGAAGTACTAGATCCTATTTATTGCTCTCACATTCTGACAATTTACAGCTTCAATTTAAATTAAATTCAATAAACTTTTATTAAATGCCTACTGTGTGCCAGGCACTGTGCTAAGCACTGGGGATACAAAGAGAGGCAAACAATAGTTCCTATCTTCAAGGAACTTATAATTAAATTATAATGATTATAATTTATTATTAATATTATTAATTATACATTTAATAAATATATTATAATGGTTATAATTTATTATTAATGTTAATATTAATACTATTACTATTATAATCATTGTAATTAAAACTATACTGATTGTAAATAATTCTCTAAATATAATTATATATTTTATATATATATAATCTAAATATAATTATAATAAAAAACAAATGTTTACAAAACAAGCCATATGCAGAATGAGAAATAATTAAAAGAAGGCAAGCACTAGAATTAAGAGGGATTAAGGAAGTCTCCCTGTAGAGGCTAGAGTTTTAGTTGAAACTTAAAGGAAGCCAGGGAGGTCAGTAGTTGGGAGGTGGTAGAGTAGCATTCCAAGCATGATCGACAGCCAGAGAAAATGCCTAGAGTAAAGCGGTGGAGTGTTTTTGTGGAACACACAGGAAACCAGCGTCATTTGTGTGCTGGGGAGTAAAGGACGAGAAGTCTGAAAAGGTAGGAGGAGGCTAGGCTATGAAGGCCTTTGAATACCAAATACAGCATTTTGTATTTGCTCCTGGAGGTAATAGGAGGCACTGGAGTTTGAGGCAGGGAGTTGACATAATCAGACCTGTGTTCTAGGAAAATCACTTTAGTGATTAAATGGGGAATGAATTGAGCTAAAGAAAGACTTAAGGCAGGCAGAATCATCAGCAGACTATTGCAGCTATCAATAGCCACTTTTGGTCACATGAGGGAAATTTAAGCAATTCTGATCATTTTGTATACATATCCACCTTTCATTCTTTAGAAAAACTGAAGTTTTCTGGGTAGAAAATTTTGTATTCTAGCCCATCCTTTCATTTTCCTTGAGAAACCTACCATGACCCTGACTAATTACCTAATAAGTAATTTTTGTCTTCAGGCAATTGGTGTACGTTTTTCCCTGACTGCTAATTATAACAACTGGAATAAAATTATAATGTGTCAAGGAACCAAGGAATAATCCATTTGTTTTCTATTGCTTATTTAAGCTCTATGAAGTATTCTTTGATAATTTCTTGAATGATACCATTCAGATTCCTTTTTCCTTAATTTTCTAGAATATTAGTTATCTTGAGATTAATACATTATGATCTCTCTTCCAAGACTGTCATGATTCTATGTTTTCTAATTCTTTGAATATTTTAGTGATTTTTCTGATTGTATATTTCTAGTAAATCTGTGTTTCCTATATTTAGTGGTAAGCCTTGTATTGGTTGATTTTAATGATTTCTCCAAGGGTTTTTTTTTTATTATAAACCCCATGCTAGCAATTTTCTTCATTATTTCTTCTTGATTTGGGGGAGAAAAGCTTTTCAATTTTTTTGTTTTGTTTTAAATTTGTTTAAGCTTCTTCCAGGAATTTTACTTCCTATTTTTTCTTTTTTCATTTAGGTTTTAAATTTTCTATTCTTTTTTGGGGGGAGGGGTGGAGTTAGGGGAGAAGAGTCTGAATTTGTGATTTTAATAATAGAAGGAACTCCCAGTGTGAACACATCTTCCACCAATGCAGACCACCAAATTGTCTATAATTTAATCTTTTTCTTAAAATTGTAAATAAGTACAAAATAAAATGGGCATTTCCACATACATAATTTAACAGAAAAAGACAACAGCAGTGAAACTGTAGGTACTTATTACATATATCTTGATACTTTAAACATAAATAATAACTTTAAAATATAATTTTTGAAGTTTCTCTAGTTGTCTATGATTTTTTTCTGGGCTTATTTTCTGGGTTATTTTCTGGGCATTTAAAAAAAAAAGATTGTTTCAATGACCTACTTTTTTTTTTGCTACCCTATCTTTATCCCCCTTTCCCTACCACCCATCCAAATAGGGATGGGGGGAGAAGAGACCTTACAAAAATATGCACAGTAAAACAAAGCAGTTTCCTACATCGGCAATGTACAAAAACATGTCTTATCAGCACCTTTGTTCCATCATCTACATGTCAATAAGCAGATAACATAGTTCATCGTTAGTACTCTAGTAACATGGCTGGTCATTGCACTACAAAGTTAAAGCTTTTTGAAGGCACTAGGTGGTGCAATGAATAGAGCTGTGGTCTTGGAATCAAGGAGGACCAGAGTTCAAATCCAGCCTCAGACACTTTATACTTACTAGCTGTGTGACCCTGGGCAAGTCACTTAACCCCCTTTGCCTCAACATAAAAAGAAAAAAAAAGCTAAAGTTTTTCAGGGTGGTTTTCTTTATAATGTTATCATGTAAACTATTCTGTTTTTGCTTGCTCACTCCATTCTGCATCAGTTCAAACAGGTCTTCTGAGGTTTTTCTGAAACTATTAATTTCATCATTTCTTAAAGTACAATAATATTCCATTACATTCATATACCATTATTTGTGGAGCCACTCCCTGACAGGAAATGCTAGTTTCTGGTCTTTGAGAAAGAAAGAAAGGAAGAAAGAAAGAAAGAAAGAAAGAAAGAAAGAAAAGAAAGAAAAGAAAAGAAAGAAGAAAGAAAAAAGAAAGAAAAGAAAGAAAGAAAGAAAGAAAGAAAGAAGAAAGAAAGAAAGAAAGAAAGAAGAAAGAAAAGAAAGAAAGAAAGAAAGAAAGAAAGAGAGAAAGAGAGAGAGAGAGAGAGAGAGAAGAGAGAGAGAGAGAGAAAGAGAGAAAGAGAGAAAGAGAAAGAAGAGAGAGAGAGAGAGAGAGAGAAGAGAGAGAGAGAGAGAAAGAGAGAAAGAGAGAAAGAGAGAAAGAGAGAAAGAGAGAAAGAGAGAAAGAGAGAAAGAGAGAAAGAGAGAAAGAGAGAAAGAGAGAAAGAAAGAAAGAAAGAAAGAAAGAAAGAAAGAAAGAAAGAAAGAAAGAAAGAAAGAAAGAAAGAAAGAAAGAAAGAGTTGCCATAAACTTTTTGTACAAATGAGTCCTTTTCTTCTTTCTTTGATCTCCTTGGGATATTTATCATTTGTCATTTGTTCTCAGAGAGCACTGTGACATGAGGAAGGTGATGCCACGACTTGTAAGTGGTATTGCTGGGTCAAAGTCACCTTTAATGACTTTTTGGGTGTGGTTCCATTTTTCTTTCCAAAATAACTAGATGAGTTCACAGCTTTTCTGAGTCACCATCCAGAACCTAGTACAACAGACCACTCAGAACAAGAGATTTGAAGGAAATGTTACTTTAATTAAAATCATATTTCACTAACATCAGGTAGAAGTAATTCTCAAGGTGGTTTAGGAGCAGTCCAGAAGACAAAAACAAATGAAACACAAAAAAGGTTTAAAAAGCAGTCAGCAAAGAGATTCTCTGGCTTCTCTAGAATTCCCTACCAATGTCTAAAAAACTTCTTTTATATTCTTCTTGCCCAAAGGGGCTGAATCAATTCCCCTGGGAGCAAAGTTAACTCCATCTGCCCCATGTCTATGCCACAATGTACTTGCTTCCAACAGTCCCCATTAGTATCTCATTGGTATTTGCACAATGCCTGGCTAGTTGCTTAACAAATGTTTATCAGCTCTTGACTATTATGGGAGTAGGAGGATGGTATTTCACATCTGATTCTTAGTACATTATACTACTATCAACATTATATTAGTGTGCCTGTTTACTGTTGCTCCTCCAATAGCAATCATTTATGTTTCTATCATCTTTGTCAATCTTCTGGGAGTGAGATATAAACTCAGAGTTTCTTCAATTTGCATTTCTCTAATTATTAGTCATTTGAAGCATTTCACATAGTTACTGATAGCTTAAGAAACTATCTTTTCATATGTTTTGTCTATTTATCCAATGGAAAATGTGCAATTTAGTCTTAGACAACTGCTTGGAGACACTGAGAAATTAAATGACTTGCCCACAGTCTCATCCTTAAGAGTCAAAAGGGTGACTTAAACCCAGGTTTTCCTGGCTATACCATTGGCCTACTCTAAATTGACTCTCTAATTACTTTACCACTTGAATCTTTGATCTCATGGGAGTTTACTCTAATTACCCATATAGCAAACCATTTATGCCTACCTATCCTGTGCAACCCTCATTCAAAACCTCCCAAATTCACCAAAGGATGAAACATACTAGAGGCCTTCCTCACTTCCTCCTACAATTGTGAGGCTACTAGTGGAGCACTCTGGCCATCTATGCTCTCTAGTTCTTTGGAATTCCTGATTTTATACCCTGCTCACCCCAAATGCCTTTCCTTTGCCATCTACAAGATGTTTATATAACTTTTTGACTGGCATTGATCTTCCAGGTCTTGCTTTCATGCTGCAACACTAGTAAAATAATTATATTAAAAAGATGAACTGCCATCTTGGGGAGGGGGAAGGAAGGGAAGGGGATAAAATTTCAAATTCAAAATCTTATAGAAGTGAACATTGAAAATTAAATATAGATATATAGATGAGCCTTAGTTATTATAGTTTCACAAATAGGTTAATACAAAATAAAATAAGTCAGCAAAAAGTGCTCTGTAATTTTCCAAAAAGCAACCCAGCTCACTTTCCTACTCTTTTTAAATTGTGAGTACAGCTTACATGGGTATATGTGAATTATCTGTCCCAGATTTGTTGGACAATCGATATAGGGTGCCCATTTCAATACATGTTGAAATCTGGGCAATATTCTTCATTCATGTTTTTTTTTCCCCTATGTGGATTGACAGGTCAAACTTTTTTGCATAATTACAGACCTCTTCCAGGAGGTTCTGTAACGTCTTAGGCTGATGCAGTCAACACAATGTAAGATGTCATGAGGTGAATCTATATGATGTGTAATCAACAGGACATCCCTCCTCAATCTGGACTCTGAGCAAAATACTTTTCATGAGCATATATTTTAAGCCATACTGGACAGTTATTATAAGCAGGCGATTAAATGAAGTTATTTCTACTATTACATATTGCAAGGGGTCTTGAATGATCTTAATACACATAGAGGAGCAACCTTGCAAAAGAGCCCATAAGGCTCTGCCAAATAAAATTCTGCTTTGTAATCAACAAATACTAAGTACAATGGGATTTTATATTCTCTACATTTTTCAGTCAGTTATGATTGAAATAACTATAGTCCATTGCTGACTATCTATAAAGGCCTCATTGTTAGTGATAGCTTCATCAAGGATGCTCTCAATTTGTGTATCAATTCTGGTCCTCATAATTTTTTTTTGTTTTTATAGATATGACAATAGTGGTGGAAGTTATTTTCTCAGTAACCTTTTTTTTTGTATCAATAAGGTCTCAGATTTTTTTCTACTCCTTTAGTAACTTCCTCTCCTTTTAAATCATTTCCTCAGTGTTCTTCCTATCTTATACTCAGGTCCTCAATGACCTCACAATAACATGAACTCTAGCAGAGATGACTTCTATATATACTTGGTCCAATCCTGCCACTGTTCCAAACTGTGTTCTCTTTTGTGCTATTTCTACTTTGTAGAAGTAAACAATTCAGGGACTGTGACATGTAGGCTTCAAGTGTGGGGGTTCCACTATTCTTGATGAAGTGAACAATTTGTTGTCATAATTTTTGCAGATACTTTTCATTTTTCTTCTTTTCATAGTGCTTTATGTGTTTTCATCCATGAATATCCTTGGGATGATTTTTTTAGATAAGTATCTTGCCAAGCTTTTTCTTTCTCTGAGGAGGGCAGTGTAGAGGAAAGATTGGTTTTACCCTCCAATATTTCTCTCTGGTTTAAGACAGATAATCTATCGTTCTTTTGTGTAAGACTTTACAGACAAGTATATATTTCTAAACTGTTGCCTTTGCAAGACATCACTTTCTATTTGGCAACAACTAAGGCCATTTTCAACTTACTATAAGCAATTATTTTGCATTGGTTTAACTTCTCCATGAAAACATTACAGTCAGTGTTACATTTCTTCTGTTGCCCAGTTCCCAGTTTTCCATTTTCAATAGCATATTTTTAATAATCTTGTGTTAAATATTAATTGTATACCATTTCTTTTTTTCTCATTCCTATGCTTTCTTGTTTATTATAAATTCTCTTCCTTGCTCTGATGAATTGATGATATGACTATTCAAACAACTGACCCAGGGACAACTTCTACTTTCATAAATTTTTTCCTGTCTATTTAAGATGGTCAATTTTATTGTGAGGTCCAGTGCCTAACATTTTTTTAATAAGGTCTTCATAATACTTCTATATAATATAGAACCTTTGACCTCCCTCATTTCCCCATATATTTTCCTGAATCTTCACCTTTCCCCATCTTTGCATTCAATGCACAAAGCATCAGAGAATAAATTGACTTTATTTAAGTTTTATTGTGCTTCTTATTTTATTTCCTTTGCCAGTATTAATTCTTGCTTAATTTCTTTAAGTATATAGCTTATTAGATTATCCTACAGGAAAATTTGCTTCTTTTTTTCCCATTTGCACTGCCACTAGCATTGCCACCTGTTTTAGATGTTTCTGTGGTAGCATTTTGCTTTTCACTCATTTTCTATCCACTGGTTTCTATTTTTTTTAATCCATTTTCCTATATCTTACTATATATATATATATATATATATATATATATATATATATATATATATATATATATATATATATATATATATATATATATATATATACATACATATATGTTAATGTTTCTGGTGGGGTATGTGAGAAGCCTGGCTTCCTTCAAATCTCTTACCCAACAATCAAAACTGGAAAGCTTTACACACACACACACACACACACACACACACAGAGTTGAATAAAATCAAAGAAACTTATTAATATAACAGGAAGAAATGTATAAAATTTACATATAGCATATTTTCAATTGTTTGCATGAATTAATACATTTGTCATAAAAATAAATGAAATTATGAATTGTTATATAAAATCCTCTATATTTTGGTTAATGCCTATTGTTTTAAAATTCAAACATTGATAAAATATGATCATTTCACTAGTAAAATTAGTTTCCATACAACTTTTATAAATTTTCAAGAAATAACACATACATGACGTACATGATGGGGGTGTTATATACACAAAATGGTGATGATAATAATAGCACCCATTTCACACAGTTGTTGTGAAGATCAAATGAGATCAGTAAAATACCTTGCATTTTAAAGTTGTATATAAATTTTAGCTATCATAATTATGCATCTTTTTGTCATGCACTCTAAAAGGTAGGGCATAGCTACATGCCATGGTAGCTTAATAATTAAAACAGTATTTACACTGTTACCTCCAAAGGAATATTCCTATTAAAGCAATAACCACTGACTAGTATTAGCTGCTCCGCTAATACGTCACCAGTAACTCTCTCTATAGATCAAAGAATATAACCGCAAATAGAGAAAAAACAGGGAAATATATATATATATGTAATCCTTAATCTCAATGGTGACAAGGTAGGAGCAAGAGGGAACAAAGACAATTTTTTAAAAAAGAAAAAGAAAAGCTTGTAAGCATTTTTTTAAGCTGCACCAAAGCCATTGGAGAACATGATAAAAAGAAATCAATCTGACATGAGTACAGGGTTGTAGAAAATAAGGTGATTTAAAATTTAAAATACACTGAAAAAAATAATGGAAAAGGTACATATCATTAAACAGTAAGATGTATTTTTAGATTTAAAAGAGAAACAAATGCAACACCTCTTGGTACCAGATATATAAATAGAAGAGATTGAAGAACTGGAGTCATTCTATCTGTAGTTGCAATGGACTGGGAAGAGGAGAATTTCAGAGAATAAAGAGGTAGTATTTCCTAGGCCAATGAGGAAGGTGTGCCCTCCCCAGCTGAAAAAGAAATGTGTGCTAAGGAACAGCTTCTTAGTTTTCTTTCTTCTCCTATACATAAAGGAACACACACACACACACACACACACACACACACACACACCCCTCTATTTTCTCATGCCCATTCTTCCCCAACATCATCCCCCTTCTTTTTTCCACCATCTTTCTTCCTCTAATCTCTATACCCCAAACAAAATAGGAAATGGTAATATGATGAGAATCTACATAATGGATACCAGGATATCATATCACAGACTATGCCCATAAGCATCATAACTTAACTTCTGAGAAAATAAGTCACTCTGAAACTGGTCTCCATAGCACTACTTACTCTTTAGACTCCTTTCTAATATGAAAAATTACTGGGAAAACTAGAAAATGTATATACATTTATTCATTGTTCCAGTAATAGATTTTAAAAGCATGGACCATGCTACCAGTAGAATTGACAGAAGCAGTTAAAGAACAAACAGCTTAAAAGGTAATAATTAACAACTTACTGAATTTAAAGCCATTTTGGTTTTAACAGCAACAGCATCAGGCAATCTAAAGTATTTGTAGAACTCCTAATGACCTAGAAGAATAAATAAGAGGAATATAATATTTGTGTAACAGTTATTCTTCTAAAGTTATCTGATTATTTCTAACTCTGTCTTTAAAGGTAACTAACTGTAACCACTTCATTAACTTACTTAAATTTGGAAGAAAAAAAAAACAATTGCTACTGACATCAATCTTCTTCATTCTTCTGTCCCCACCCCCAACAAATACCAGAAGTTCATCTCTTCCCACAGAATTTTAGAGCCAGAAGGGATCTTAAATGTCCAATCTCATCAATTATTACATGAGGAAATTGAGATCCAAAGATATTAAGCATCTTGCTCAAAGTCACACGCTAAGTTGGTTGCAGAGTTTCTGACTAGAACTAAACCCTCCTCATTCCAAGGGCAGGTTTTTTCCACCTCATCAATCCTGTTTATTCATTTCTGGAGAATTCAACCCACCCATGTTACTAAAGCCATTAAAATTGTTTTTTTAAAGATACGTAACTAATCTGTGGAACCAAGATAGCAGATCAGAGGCAGTCATTCAGCTGAACTTTCCCAACACACCCCTCCAAACAACACTAAAATAATGCTTTAAATCAAATTTTGGAGAGGCATAGTCAGCAAAAGATTGGGGCGAGACATTTTCATGGCGTAAGAAAACTTAAGAGCTCAGCAGGAAAAGTCTGTATCACCAGGGTGTAGGCATGTCTGGAGCCCACTCCCACAGCAAGGGCATTAGCAGCCGCAGAAGCCATAGCTTCAGGAGCTCTCAGCCCAGAGATGGTAAGGGGGTTGGAAAACTGATCAGGAAGAAATTATAAGGGATCCTTTGCTGGCCCTGGGCACAGCTCATGCTGATTGGCAACTCTATTTTACATACACAGTTCTGGGTCACAATTCCAAGGTGGAGAGGAGAGCTGGTGGTAAGTCACAAGTGAGCAGGGGCCCTGGGCACAATTCCAAAGCAAAGAGGAGAGCTACTGCCTGTGGCTGCAGTGGACCAGGGCCCTTCCTGGGTAAAGACCAGAGTGTAGACCAGGACAGCAGTGACCACATCTCTCTCAGGATCATATCACCTTGGAAGCATCAAAACTTGCAGATCCCCCCAAACTGTTCTGAAAACAGCAGCATGAAAAAACCTTAAGCTTAACACAGTGCTTCTCCAACCACAGGAGAGCAAAGCTTAACTTGAATATAAAGTTCAAAGTCAAGAAATAGCCTGGGTGGAGAAGCAAGGTGGCCCAGTGGATAGAGCTCCAGCCTTGGAATCAGCGGGACCTGAGTTCAAATCTGACCTCAGATACATGATACTCACTAGCTGTGTGACCTTAACACTGATTGCCTAAGTTGAAAGAAAGAAAGAAAGAAAGAAAGAAAGAAAGAAAGAAAGAAAGAAAGAAAGAAAGAAAGAAAGAAATATCCTGGGGAAAATGAGAAAACAATGACCAAAAAATGACCATAAAAAGCTACTACAGTGGCAGGGAAGACCAAGACATAAACTCAGAAGAAGACAACATAAAACAGCTACCTAAAAAAGCTTCAAAGAAAAATGCTAATTGGACCCAAATTCAACAAGAAGTCCTGGAAGAGAATATATATATAAACAGAATAGGTCAAATGGCTAAAAGTTGCATAAAAATCCACTGAAAAATCTACTTTAAAAAGCAGAATTATCCAACTGGAAAAGGCGATACAAAAATTCAGTGAAGAAAATAATACCTTAAAAATTAGAGTTGAGCAAGTGAAAGCTAAAAATTCCATGAGACATCAAAAAACAATGAAACAATGCCAAAAGAATAAAAAAATAGAAAAATGTAATGTAAAACATCTCATTAGGAAAACAAATGACCTGGAAAATAGATTAAGGAGAGATAATTTAAGAATTATTGGATTAGCTATGAGCCATGATCAAAAAAAAAATCAAAATTACCAAGGAAATCTGCCCTGATATCTTAAATCAAGAGAATAAAATAGAAATTGAAAGAATCCAATCTCCTCCTAAAAAAATCATCCCAAAATGAAAACTCCCAGGAACATTACAACCAAATTCCAAAGCTCCTAGATCAAAGAGAAAATATTTCAAATAGGCAGAAAGAAACAATTCAAATGTTGTGGAGCCACAGTCAAGATCACAAAAGATTTAGCTATTTCCACATTAAAGGTTTGGAATATTATATTCCAGAGAGCAAAGGAGCTAGGATTACAACCAAGAATCACCTACTTAGCAAAACTGAGTATAATCCTTCATGGGGAAAAAAATGGATATTAAATCAAATAAAGGACTTTTAAGCATCCCTGAAGCAAAGGCCAGAACTGAATAGAAAATTTAACATTCAAAAAGAAGATTCAAGAGAAGCATAAGAAGGTAAACATGAAAGAGTAATCACAGGGGGTTCAAAGTTAAACTCTTTATGTCCCATTCTGGGAAGATGATACAGTAACTCCTGAGAATTTTATCATTATTAAAATAGTTAGAAGAAGTTTAATAGACAAAGGGCATGGGAATCAGTTAATTACATTGGAATAATGTCAAAAATAAGGCAATGGGGTGAGAAAGAGGGATGCAGTGGAAGGAGAAAGAGACAGAGAGAATGGGGAAATTTTTCTCACATAAAAGAGGCAAGCAAGGAAGAAGTTTTATAGTGGAGGGGGAAATGTTGGAGGTGGCAGGCAATGCATGAACCTCGCTCTCATCAAAATTTGTTCAAAGAGGGAAGAATCTATATACACACTCAGTTGTATACAGAAATGTAATTTATCCATTAGGAAAATAGGAGGGGAAGGAAGTAAGAGAAAGGAGAGGACAGTAAAAGAGAATGCAGATTAAGGGAAGCAATAGTTAGACATAAAATAGACTTTTGCAGAGGAACAGAAGAAAAGGAGAGGAAGATACAGAAGAAAATGGAATAGACAAAAATATACAGTAGTCCTAACTCTGAACATGAATGTGATGAGGCCACCCTAAAAGGGAAACAGAGAGCAGACTGGATTAAAAATCAGAATCAAATACTATGTTGTTTAGAAGAGGCAACTTGAAACAAGACACATGCAGAGTTAAAGAGCTAGAGCAAATCTACTAGGCTTCAGCTAAAGTGAAAAAGTCAGAGATAGTAATCATGATAAAGCAAAAGCAAAAGCATACCTAATTAAAACACATAATCAGGGAAACTCCATTATGCTAAAAGATATCATAGACAGTTATGTACAGCAAGTTTCTCTGATATAGGCCTCATTTCTCAAATATATACTGAGTATAGAACTGAGTCAATTTTACAAAAAATATGAGCAATTCTCCAATTGATAAGTGGTCAAAGGATATAAATGTGCAGTTTTCAGAAGAAATCAAAGCTATCTATAGGCATATAAAAAATGCTGTAGGGGCAGCTAGGTGTTGCAGTGGATAGAACATCGGCCCCAGAGTCAGAAGGACCCAAGTTCAAATCTAGCCTCAGACACTTATTAGCTGTACGACCAAGTCGCTAAACCCCATTTGCCTCAAAAAAATTTTTTTAAATGCTCTGAATAACTACTGATTAGAAAAATGCAAATTAAAACAACTCTGAGGGATCACTTCACACCTGTCACAAATGACAAATGCTAGAGATGAATAAGGGGAAAATAGGTATGCTAATGAACTGCTGGTAGAGTAGTGAACTGATCCAACCATTCTGGAGAACAAAGGGCTATAAAACTGTGCAATACCAATACTAGGTCTGTCAAAAGTTCAAAGAAAAGGGAAATATTATATCTATATGTACAAAAATATTTGTAGCAGCTCTTTTTTGGATGACAAAGAACTGGAAATTAAGGGGATGCTCATCAATTGCAGAATGGCTGAACAAGTTGTGGCATATGATTGTAATGGAGTGCTATTGTGCTATAAGAAATGGGGGGGAGAAGGGGTTTCAAGAAAACATAGCAAGAGCTATATGAACTGATACAAAGTGAAGTGAAAAGAACCGGGAGATCACTGCACACAATAACAGCTTGTTTGTTGTTTGTCCTTTTTTTCTGGAAGAAGACCATGACATCTGGGAGGTGATGTTATGACATGCAAGTAAATTGGATTTAAGTGAGGGAGGGCTGTGCAAAGTCACCAGCCTCACTTTCTCCTCTGGAGCCATCTGGGTCTAGTGGCAAAATACACATCAGAACAACTGGAGATGGCCCCAGATACAGTGGAAGACCTTGGCTTTTTAAAGCTAAGGTCTTTTGCAGGTCTCAGTTTGACTGAAGCAACACCCATTCAGTGATTAAGGCTAGGTTAAAAAAAAAAGAGGCAAAGAACGGCCTCTTTAACCTAGTCAAAATTAAAAAAGTCAAACTGGGAGGGGAAGACTCTCAGGGGTTCTGGGTAAAACAGAAACAATCCCTATTTACATTCACTCTCAGTCAATCAGGCAGAAACAATGAAGAAGTGGAGTTTGGCCTGGGACCTATTGTTGGGCACTCAGTGACAGCCAGAATGATTTGGGTATAAGGCATGGTCCTTAAGAAAGGTATGTAGCCAGTAACCCCAAGAAAGGAGGGGAGGGGAGAGGATGGGAGGGAGGAGGAGAGGAAGGAAGGATGGGAGAGAGAACTGTATTGCCCAACTGGCCAGTTCCATTTGGGTTCCCAGTGAGGCAGCTTCTATTATTCACAAGGTTATTGTTTGTCCTCCATTCTCAAAAAGGACCATGACATCAAGCAGGTGATGCTAATATGGAAATGTCTTGCATGATTTCATTTGTATAACTGATATCATATTGCTTGCCTTCTCAGTGGGTAAGGAAGGAGGAAGGTAGAGAGTTTAGAATTCAAAATTTTAAAAGAACAGAATGTAAAAAATAATAAATTGAAATGTTAAAAAATAAGATACATGTCCTAAAGAATATTTATACATTCAACTGAAGAAGAGGTCAGGTACTTTATTTTTTCTGTACCTGTAGTATACCAGTTCTCTACCAAAAGCTTGCTTTATTGTTAGTCTTCTGCATTTGTGACTGGTCACTATATTAAACAAGAGTTGTCCTTGAAAGTGGTTTTTCCTCTACAATACTGTAGTGATTGCATAAATTGTTCTCCTAGTTCTACACATTCTATTCTACATCAGTTAATACAAGTCTTCCAGAGTTGCTCTGATTCTACCCATTTCATCTTTTTTTATGAAACTAATGTTCCATTATATCCATATAACATGGTTCAGCCATTCTCCAATTTGTTGACACTTTGTTTCCAGCTCATTTCTACACCAAAAGGAGTTGTCATAATTATTTTAGCACATATAGGTTCTTTAATTCTTTTATCTCTGTCAGGTATATAACTAGCAGTGGTATTGATGGGTCATATTAAAGAATATGACATTTTCCAGAACACTTTCTCATTTCATTCAAATACCAAACCTAAAATGAAGAGGTTACTGGCCAGAGTCAGGTTTATCCATTACAACTGGCATAGTGAATTAATGTGACGAGTCTGCATTTTGGCTTACATCATGACTGAAGTAGAGAAAGGGTGATGCAAATATACAGAATGGGGTGAAAGAATGGCCAGATATGAGACCATGGTACCCTATGGCAAAGATTTTTTTCTAGAGATATATGGAAAGCTTCTTAATGAAACAGAGAGAAGGTGCTTCTAAGCCCCAGGAAAACAGCAGAAACTACATCTTGCTAAAAGGTATTGTTGACAAGTAGTAATATCAATAGAAACATATATGCACCAAGTAATATAGTATCCAAATTCTTTTAAAAAAAAGATATGTGAAACACAAGAGGAAATTGACAGCAAAACTATACTAGTGAGGGACCCCAACTGTCCCCTTTAAGAACATGATAAAGCCAACAAAAATAAATAAGAAACTAAGGAGGTGAATTATGACAGACCTTTGGATGGAAATAGACTGAACTGAAATAGAATAGAATGTGTCTTTTTTTTTCAGCAGTACATGACACCTACACAAAAACTAACCCTGTATTAGGGCATAAAAACTTCAAAATCAAATGTAGAAAGGCAGAAATATTAAATTCATCCTATTCAGATCAGAATGCATAAAAATTACATTCATCAAAAGGAACTGGAAAGATAGATTAAAAATTAATTGCGAACTAAAAAATCTAATCCTAAGGAATAAGTGCATCAAAAAACAAATCATAAAAATCAACAATTACAATAGAATAGAATGACAACAATTACACAACATACCAAAAATGTACAGGATACAGCCAAAGCTGTATTTAGGGGGAAATTTATTTCTCTAAATTCTTACATCAATAAAATAGAGAAAGATCAATGAATTGGGAATGTGATTTAAAAAAAATAGAAAAAGAACAAATTAAAAATTCTCAATTGAGCACCAAATTGGAAATTCTGAAAACCAAAGGTGAGAATAATAAAACTGAAAGTAACAAAATTATTATTAAGTAAATAAAACTAGGAGCTGGTTTTATGAAGAAACAATGATACACAAAACATTACCTAATTTGATTTTTATTAAGTTTTTTACAGTATCACCCTTTTATATCTAAATCACGTACCCATTTCGACCTTTTCTTTGTATACCATGTCATATGAAGAAATACTCTAAATCACTTTTGATTTGAAAAATACACTTTAAAGCAATTCTGCGATAACACCTCACACTTATGAGAATGGCTAATATAACAGAAAAGGAAAATTATAAATGTTGAAGAGGATATGGGAAAATTGGAACACTAATGTACTAAAAATTGTTTTCCAGCGTCCTATTTTCCCTCTAATCTTGGTTGCATTGGTTTTGTTTGTGTAAAACCTTTTTAATTTAATATAATAAAAATTATCTAGTTTACATTTCATAACACTATTTTGCTGATGTGAATTCCTCCCACTGCATACAGTTCTTTATGGGTCGTGTCAGCACCCATCAGAAACATATGCTAAAAAAAAAAAACTAGATTGGAGCTGTTTACAAAAAGAGGTTGGAGAATGAGTCCAGTGTCATTTTGGACAGTTAGGTGGTGAAACCATGCTGTGCTGGTCACAGGACTACAACATCCCTCTCACTTACACCTGACCCAAGCAGGCCTCAACTTGGCCAAACTGGCAAAAATAAATAAATAAATAAAGTCAACCCACCCTCTCATCTCAAGATAAGAAGGTTGCCCCTATTGATGAACAGCTGCAGAATTACACATCTGACCAAGGAGGTCAGGTGTCCAACCTCCCAGAAGCCTTGTCTGTGACAAATCTGTGCTACCCTGCAAAGGGAAAAGGCTCTTTTGCTTGGATCCAGTTTTCAGGAAGATTTACTCAACAAGAATGGACTGTTTTTGGACATCATTCTGGCTGATCCTCTTGGACCCTTCCTCAGACTCAAGGTTCTTCTCTCAGCTCCCTATACCCTGGAAGAGTAGTGCAGATTCCCCTCAACTGTCAGAGCTCCTTTTCTGAGGGATGGTTCAAAGAAATCCTTCCCAGAAAAGCTTGGGGGACCAAGTGGTAGTATTGTTAGAAGGTATCATGCTTTTTAATAGCATATATGAGGGGAAATTGTTCCTATATAATTATGGTGGATACGTATTTATGTGGAAAAGACGAGATTCCTTAGTTGACTTGGTGATAATTCTCAATTACTTGATGAGAGTGAGGCAGAACCCTTTGCCATTGTGGAAGAAGGGGTCAGCCCTTCCACAAAGGCCTCTAAGGGAACAAAGATTTTGTTTCATTCCTCTGATGAAGGTCTCAGGGAGGAGAAGTTTTGGCAAGTGGGCCAGGAAATCCTGAGTGGGTGGTGGTATAGGGAAAGCCTTGGTGGTTTGCTACTTTACTATAGATGACGCCAATGCAGGAGCCCTGGTGTCCTTGGTGCCGTTCTAGTTCATCATTACCACTTTTGCATTATGAAACCCTCTGTAAACTCAAAGATGTGACATCTCCCATCACATGGGCCAGACTATGGGACTTTGAGACTTAGTCTTTCTAAAGGAGAAACTAAAGGCGTAGGCTTTCTGGGTTTTTAGTCCTTCATTAGTTTTGTTTTGTTTTGTTTTCCCTTTTCTCCTCTTTTCCAAACTACCT
The DNA here is from genome assembly GCF_003287225.1 of Phascolarctos cinereus. Classification (NCBI taxonomy): domain Eukaryota; kingdom Metazoa; phylum Chordata; class Mammalia; order Diprotodontia; family Phascolarctidae; genus Phascolarctos; species Phascolarctos cinereus. The sequence continues at coordinate 40,290,731 of NW_027556098.1, read as the reverse complement.
GTAACAAAAAGGGTAAGCTTATTAGGCCCTTGCCACCAAGAGTTGGTATGTGATAGAATAGCAATGTCCTAACTCATCTCCCTTTACCCTACAGCTTCCCCGTACACAACTTCCTTCAGACCCAGTTTTCCTGGTGGGCTTCTCTGGTGAAGCTTCCTCCTCCCCCACCCCTACAAACCCTGACACAGCTTCCTAGCCTAGGGTCAATAAAAAGTGCCTCTCAGACTTGGTGGGTAAGCCACTATAGCCTGATGACGAACTTATCGGACATGTTTCCAGATAGATGACAGGGGCTATATGTATAGAAACTCAGTACCATTATATTCTTATGGCATATCTTTACTATGATTGAGCACAGTAAAAACTCCTTTGTTAAATATTCAGTGACCTGTGTGCAACATCAAATCTAGAACCAGACCTAAGAGGGTTATAGCTTTAAAGTCATGCCTACAAGGTCAAAGAAGCCAGAAAATAAGTCTAATTAATCCAATTTCTCTTGTCAGGATCCAAGACTACCTCTGCCTTTTTAGACACCCTTTTCCAAAGCTAAGGCCCAGGAAGCAAGCTGTGCCCTGAGCTCAGCATAACAACAATCCTTTGTGTTCACCCTCTGGATGAACATTGCTGCAACTAAATCACAGAACTGATGGCACTTGAGCTGGGGCAAGCACCAGAAGGCCCAGACACGAAGCCCTGCTATGAATGGACTTTTTGTCACTACACAACCTTGCCTCACTATTGCTGATGTGCCTCACCACTGTTGCTATACTACATTGATTCTTTATCTAGCCACAAATTTATAAATCAAGGTTTATCCCCACTGCCTCTAGTCTCCTACTAGAGGAAACCCCAATACATGTCTAATTTCTCTCCCCCAGTGGAATAAAGAAAGCTTTTTACTTTTAACCTGTGTGAGCTCTTTGGCATTTTTGGAGTTAACAGTGATTGCTAAACCTCTGTGACTCTTTGGTCATTTGTTACCAGAACTGACACTCTTAACTCAAGGAGAATTGTAAGCTCTAAGGTATCTCATTAGGTCTATGTTTGGATAAAATTTCAGGAAATACAAATTTGATCTCATTGGCAAATTTCCAAGTTTGATGGCCTCTTAAAAGGTGTAATTAATTAATATTTAAAATCTACTTTTGCTGTTTAGTCAGGATTCCTAATAGAAAAAAGTAACTAAGAGAAGTGAAGCCTGTTACAGTAGAAATAAAGGTCAGAGGATCTTTGTTGAAATTCCACTTCTGATGCTTACTATTCCCCTTCCCTGGGCCTTAGTTTCTTAGTCCATAACATAACTGGGATTATATGGCCTCTGAGATCACTTCTAGTTCTAGATTTGTGAGGGGAAAAAACAAACAAACCAATTAACTAATACCATAAACTATCAAAGAAGGAGAAAACAGGTTTCAAAAAAGCAATTTCCAGTATAATTGAACTTAATTCAAATATTCTCATGATATAACAAATATGATAATATTAATAATAAGTTAATCCAGATTAACCATCATGATCTTTGGGGGTAGAAGACAAAATTAGTGGTCCCAAGAATTTTCTGGAATAAGAAAAAAAAATTCAACTGATACCTGAAAACAGAAGCCTTAACTAAAGTATACCCCAAATCTACAGAATAACTAAAGCAATAATAAATTAAATCACTAAGAGGAAGCTGAACTTTGAATAATTAGAAATCCAATTAAGCTCTGTAATTATTTAGAACTGATTTTGCATATAAATTGTATTTGTCTATATATGCCTGGTTTCAGCCCAATGTAATGCAAGCTCCTTAATGGCCACGCCTGTTGTACTTTTTGTTTTTATTTCTAGTGCCTAACACAGTGTCTGTCACACAGCAGATACTTAACAAATGTTTGTTAAATTGAATTTGAATAAATTACATTAGCCAGAGTATCTGAGGAAGAACACCCAGTAAATTTCCAGATACCCAGACCACAGAATACTCAAACATACATGAGTATAATAGTATAGAATGCCAAATAAATGTAAAACTCCTTGGGATAGTTATATGTCTTTCTTTCCCATATTAGGCATGGTATCATATACATAATAGGCACACAACTAGTGTTTACCAAATTCTGTTAAATCCAAATGGAATATAAAGTCTCTACCCAGGTCCAAAATAAAAAAAAAATGCAATTTGGCTTGCCAACATTTCATGTGAGAGAAACCTCAGGAAATGATGGCCACATTAGAGAGCATTCTTTTCAATCCTGGGCACATTTTATGAAAAATAATAACACAAACTGGAGAGTGCAATGAAGAAGAGGATCAGATTCTACAATATAGAAAGACTTGAAGGTGGAAGGGAGGGTGGGCATGGAATGGAATGTGATAGTTCATATTTGAAACATAGTCATATGCTCTACGAAGGATTAAAATTTGTGCTTCTTGGCTCCAGAAGACAAGTCCACGATCAATCCAGCCTTCTACAGGAAGCCTTTCCCAACCCCTCTTAATTCTAGTGCCTTCTCTCTGTGATTATTTCCTATCTGTACATAGTTATTTGTATGTTATTGGGCAGATATATGTTACAGCAGATAGAACACTTGGCCTGTAGTCAGCAAGACTCATCCTGAATTCAAATCCAGCCTTAAATACTTACTAGCTGTGTGACCCTGGGCAAGAAACTTAACCCTGTTTTGTTTGCCTCAGTTTCCTCATCAGTAAGATGAGATGGAAAAAGAAATGGTAAACCCACTCCAGTATCTTTGCCAAGATCCAAAAGGGATCACAACAAGTTTGACAGGACTGAAAGCAACTGAACAAAAAATAGTAAAAATTTGTATAGAGCTCAACACAACATGTAGTAGTTACTACATAGGCTTTCTTGAAATGGAAATGTATTGTTATATATTATGAATCCTCTTACATTCTGCTGTGCACAGGACATTTTTTTATTTCTTATTTTACATTTATTATGCTTCTTTTTCTTTTCTTATTATATATTTAAGTTTTAGAAACATAATTTTTTTTAAATTTAAAAATAAAATATAAGTCCCAGAGGCCCAGGCTCAGAAAGTCAGTGACCATGCCCATGGACCCTACCACAAGAAGCTTGGAACAGTGCCCGCGTAACCCAGGAGGAGAGCTCAACTTTAAAAGTCACAAAACAAACTGGAAAATAAGCAAAAAGCAAACAAAAAAGCCCTGACCATAGAAAGCTATTATGGCAATAGGGAAGATCAAAACACAAACTCAGAAAAGGACAACAATGTCAAATGCCTACATGCCAAGCCTCAAAGAGGACTGTGAATTGATCTCTAGCCCAAAAAGTTCCTTGGAAGAGCTCAAAAGGATTTTAACAAATGAGAGAAGAAGGAAAAATAGGGAAAAGAAATGAGAGTTATGCAAGAGAATCATGAAAAAAGAGTCAACAGCTTGATAAAGGAAGCAAAAATATATGGAAAAAATGTGCAAAAATTCACTGAAGAAAACAACTCCTTAATAAGGAGAATTAGTCAAATGGAAAAAGAGGTACAAAAAGCTCACTGAAAAAAAAAATAACTCATTAGAAATTAGAATTTGGGGGCAGCTAGGATAGAGCACTGACCCTGGAGTCGGGAGGACCTGAGTTCAAATGTGATCTCAGACACTTGACACTTACTACCTTTGTGACCTGGGCAAGTCACTTCACCCCATTGCCTAGCCAAAAAAAAAAAAAATTAGAATTGGGCAAGTGGAAGCTAATGACTTTATGAGAAATTAAGAATTTTTAAAAAATCAAAAGGATGAAAGAAAAAAAAACAAGGAAACGTGAAGTATCTCACTGGGGAAAAAAACTGACCCGGAAAATACATGCAGGAGAAATAACTTCAGAATTATTGGACCACATGAAAGACAAGATCAAAAAGAGCCTGGACAACATCTTTCAAGAAATTATCAAGGAAAATTGCCCTGATTTCCTAGAATCAGAGGGAAAAATAGTAACTGAAAGAATCCACCAAACATCTCCTGAAAGAGATCCCAAAAAAGAAAACTTGAAGGAATGTTATAACCAAATTCCAGAACTCACAGGTCAAGGAGAAAATACTGCAAGCAGTCAGAAAGAAACAATTCATACGTCAAGGAGCCACAGTCAAGAATTAGCAGCTTCTGTGTTAAAGGATCAGAGGGCTTGAGGGATTACAATCAAGAATCAATTACCCAGAAAAACTGAGCATAATCTTTCAGGTGGAAAAAAAGACATTCAATGAAATAGAGAACTTTCAAACTTTCCTGATGAAAACACCAGAGCTAAACAGAAAATTCAACAGAAAAAATACAAGACTCAAGAGAAGTATAAAAAGGTAAACAGGAAAGATTAAAAAAAAAGTTATTCAATAAGGTTAAACTATTTACATCCCTACATGAGATCATAAATATAACTCAACTCTATCTCTACTAGGCAGTAAGAAGGAGAATACATAGATAGAGGGTGTGGGTATAGTTGACTTTGATGTGATGATATAAAAAAAAATTAAGGGGTGAAAAAAAGAATTGTACTGGGAGAAGAGGGAAGGGGGAGGCAGAATAGGGTAAATTATATTATCCAAAGAGGTGCAAAAAGACCTATTAAAGGACATGGATAGAAGAAAGGGGGGTGAGCATTGTTTGAACCTTACTCTCATCAGAATAGGCTCACAGAGAAAATAACATACACACTCATTTGGGGACAGAAATCTATCTTATCCTTTAGGGAAGAAAGAGAGAAAGGGGAAAAGAAAAAAGGGAGGCTGATGGAAGAGAGGGCAGACTGAGGGAGTCAGTTGTGCAGAAGCATAAGTCAGTGTTGAGGAGGGATAGGGTGAAAGAGAGAAAGAAAAGCATAAGTGAGAAAAAATAAGATGGTAGAAAATACACAGTAATCCTAACTGTGGATGGGATGAACTGTCCCATAAAATGGAAGCAAATAGAAGAGTGGATCAGAAACAAGAATCCTGTAATATATTGTTTACAAAAAAAAAACTTCACTTAAAGCAGAGAGACACACATAGAGTAAAAAGCAAAAGGCTGGATTAGAATCTATCATGCTTCAGCTAAAGTCAAAAAAAAAAGCAGGGGTAGTAATTATGACCTCAGACAGAGGAAAATCAGAAAGATCTAATTAAAAGAGACAAGGAAGGAGAAACTATATCTTGCTAAAAGGTACCATAGACAAAGAAATAATATCAATACTAAACATACACGTACCAAATGATATAACATCCAAATTTCTAAAGAAGAAGTTAAGTGAATTATAGGAGGAAATAGTAAAAATATACTAGTGGGGGACATCAATCTTATCCTCTCAGAAAAAGAGTAAATCTAACCACAAAACAAGAAGAAGTTAATGAGGTGAATAGAGTTCTAGGAAATTTTGATTTCATAGACCTCTGGAAAAAATCAATGTGGATAGAAAGGAATATATTTTTTTCTCAGCAGTATATAGCACCTACACAAAAACAGACCATGTATTAAGGCATAAAAAAAAATCACAATAAAATACAGAAAGGCAGAAATATTGAATGCATATTTTTTAGATCAATATGCAATAAAAATTATATTTAATAAAGGGACACAGAAATATAGCTTAAAAATTAATTGGAAATTAAATAATCTAATCCTAAAGAATGAGTATGTCAAACAACAAATCATAGAAACATTCAATAATTACATTAAAGAGAATGACAACAATTAGGCAACATACCAAAATTTACAGGATACAGCCAAAAGTACTTAGGGGAAAATTTATTTCTCAAAATTCTTAGATCAATAAAATAGAGAAAGAGAAGTTCAATAAATTGAGCATGGAACTAAAAAAGCTAGAAAAAGAACAAATTAAAAATCCCCAATTAAACACCAAATTAGAAATCCTGAAAATAAAAGATTAATAAAACAAAGAAAACTATTGAATAAATAAAAGAGCTAGTTTTATTTTTTAAAAAATGGACAAATATTTGGTTACTTTGATTAAAAGAAAACTAATTACCAGTATCAAAAATGAAAAGGGTGAATTCACCACCAATGAAGAAGAAATTAAAGCAATAATTAAGAGCTATTTTGTACAACTTTATGCCAGTAAATCTGACAATCTAAATGAAATAGATGAATGTTTTAAAAAATTGCCCAGATTAACAAAGGAGTAAATGGAATACTTAACCCCATTTTAGGGAAAGAAATTGAAGAAGCCATCAATGTACTTCCTAAGAAAAAAACCCCAAGGCCAGATGGATTTACAATGAATTCTATCAAACATTTAAAGAACAATTAATTCCAATACCATATAGGCTATTTGGGAAAATAGGCAAAGAAAGAGTTCTACCAAAGTCCTTTTATGACACAAATTTGGTGCTGATATCTAAACCAGAAAGAGCCAAAATGGAGAAAGAAAATTATAGACCAAATATTATTAATGAGATTATAGCAATTATCACCAGGATAATATACTATGACTAGGTGGGATTCATACCAACAAATATTAGGAAAGCTATCAGCATAATTGACCATATCAATAACAAAACCAACAAAAATCACGATTTTCTCACTAGATGCAGAAAAAGTTTGACAAAAATGTAGCACCCATTTCTATTAAAAACACAGGAGAGCATAGGAATAAAGGGAACTTTCCTTAAAAGGATAAGCAGTATCTAGCTAAAACCATCAGCAAGCATGATCTGTAATGGGGATAAGTTTTCCCAATAAGATCAGAGGAGAAACAAAGAGGCCCATTATCACCACTGTAAACAATATAAAATATTTGGCAGTCTACCCACCAAAACAAATGCAAGAACTATATGAACACAATCATAAAACACTTTTCACACAAATAAAGTCACATCTAAACAACTGGAAAAATAGCAATTGCTCATGAGCTAATGATAATATAATATATATTGAGCTGATATTATAAACTGAGCTAATATAATATAACTGAGTTAATGTAATAAAACTGATGATTCTGCCTAAATTAATTTAATATTTCAGTGCCCTACCAATCAAACTACCAAAAAGGTATTTTATAGAGCTAGAAAAAAAAATAACAAAATCATCTGGAAGAACAAAAGGTCAAGAATATCAAGAGAATTAATAGGGGGGAAATGTAAAGGAAATGGCCTGGCTGTACCAGATCTAAAAATGATATCATAAAGCAGCAGTTACCAAAATTATCTGGTACTGGCTAAGAAACATGGATCAGTAGAACAGATTAGGTACACAACACACATTAGTAAATGACTACAGCAATCTACTGTTTGATAAACCCAAAGACTCCAGTTTCTGGGATAAGAACTCATTATTTGATTAAAAAAAAAACTTCTGAGAAAATTGAAAAATAGTTTGGCAGAAACTAGTGTGAGAGATACTAACAGTTTGGTTTCAATTTATCAACTGATTTATTGGTTTATTGATTTGGTTTTTTATTATTTTATTGGTTTATTGGTTTACACAAAATGTGCAAACAGAAGAGATTGGTTTTCACAGGTTCTACAGAAATAATAGATATTGTACTGTAAACATAGATGGTATAAGGAATGTGCAGGAATGTTGGGACAAGTTGGGGGTTAAAGCCAAGGAATCATATATAACCACTTGTTCTACTTCTATATTGGTGTGTGAGTTCCATGAAGGAATCTATACAGCCGTTTGTCATGAGAATCGTCAATAAAGATATCTCTTCTTTCACTTAAAAATTGTGATTTCATAATTACGCAGTTAAGTCTTGTTTGGGGAATTCACCGAGCCCAGTATCAGGCTGAATTCCAAATTGAGTCTCGGGCTTTTATAACACTAGGTATAGACAAACATTTTACACCATTTAGCAAGATAAGCTCAAAATAGGTATAATGATTTATACATAAAGAGTGATACCATAAGCAAATTAGGAAAGCAAAGAATGATTTACATGTCAGATCTATGGAGAAGGGAAGAATTTATGATCAAACAAGAGATAAAGCACATTACGAAATGCAAAATGGATAATTTTGATTATATTAAATTAAAAGGTTTTGCACAAACAAAACCAATGCAACCAAGATTAGAAGGAAAGCAGAAAGCTGGGGGGAAATCTTTACAACAAATTTTTTGGATAAAGGCCTCATATTTCAAATATATTGAGAACTAAGTCAAATTTCTAAGAATACAAGTAATTCCCCAGTTGATAAATGGTCAAAGATATGAACAGGTGGTTTTCAGATAATGAAATCAAAGCTATCTATAGTCATATATGAAAAAATGCTCTAAATCACTATTGGTCAGAGAAATGCAGATTAAAACAACTCTGAGGTACCACCTCACACCTCATAAATTGGCTAATATGACAGAAAAGGAAAATGATGAATGCTGGAGAGGATATGGGCAAATTAAGACACTAATGCATTGTTGGTGGAATTGTGAACTGATCCAGCCATTCATAAGAGCTATTTGGATATAACAAAGGGCAATCAAACTATGCATACCCTTTGATCCAACAATACCACTCCTAAGGATGTCTGTATCCCAAAGAGATCACAAAAGAGGGAAAAGGATCCCCATGTACAAAAATATTTATAGCACCTTTTCATGGTGGCTAATAATTGGAAATTAAGGGGATGTCCAACAACTGGGGAATGGCTGAACAAGTTGAGGTATATGAAAGTAATGGAACACTATTGTTCTATAAGAAATGATCAGGCAGATTTCAGAAAAACCTGGAAAGACTTACATGTCCTAATACTAAGTGAAGTGAGCAGAAGCAGGAGAACATTGTACACAGTAACATTAACTTTGTGAGATGATCAACTTCTATAGACTTAGCTCTTTTCAGCAATACAATGATCTAAGAGTATTCCAAAAGACTCATGATGGAAAATGCATCCACATCCAGAGAAAGAACTGTGAAGTCTGAATGCGATCTAAACATACTATTTTCTCTTTTTATTTTGTTCTTTCTTTCTCGTGGTTTTTTTTCCCTTTTGTTCTGATTCTTCTTTCACAATATGACTAATGTGGAAATTTTTAGTATAATTGTACATGTATGGCCTATATCAGATTGCTTGCCATATTGGGGAAGGAGGCAGGGAAGGAGGGAGAAAAAAAATAGAACTCAAAATCTTATAAAAGTGAATTGTTGAAAACTACCTTCACGTGTAATTGGAAAAAATAAAATACTATGAAACGGGGGGGGGAATAATGAGCAAGATGATTTCAAAAAAACCTGGAAAGACTTACATGAACTGATACATACTGAAGTGAACAGAAACAGGAGGACACTGTACACAGAAACAGCAACATTATATAATGATCAACTATGAATGACTTAGCTATTCCCAGCAATACATTGAGCTAAGACAATTCCAAAGGACTCATGAGGAAAAATGCTATTCACACCCTGATAAAGAACTGATGGAATTTGAATGTAGATCAAAGCATACTATTTTCACTTCATTTTTTCATGTTTTTTTTCTTTTCATCTTTCTTCTTTTACAACATAACTAATATGGAAATATGTTTTACATGATTGCACATATATACTCAATATCAAATTGCTTATTGTCACAGGGAGAAAGGAGGCATGGGAGGGAGAAAATTTGGAAGTCAAAATTTTTAAACAAAAATAAAAATTGTCTTTATATATAATTAGAAAAATAAAATACTATAAATCTTTTTTATTAAAATAATGTTCTAGGGATGTGTAGGGTGTCAGTGAAGCCAGAGAGTGGTAATCATGACACAGTAAGATACTTCCACATCTTCCCTGGCAAAGGAAAGAGATTTACTCTTCTTCCCATATCTGTAACTGCCACAAGCATCTATCTTCCCCCCACCATCTGCCATACATCCTATCCACTTACAGTCCTCTTATATAAGCCACATAACTCGAGCTAGCAAGAAAGAGTACTAAGTTCTTATACTAAAAGTTACTATATAGTAAAAGAAAAAAAGAAAGGTATTATCTGTACAAAAATAATTAATAAAACTAGCCACTCTCTCCTCTTCATCCCATCCTGATTCCTTAGTGAACCAACTCAACTCTACATTGCCCTCCTGTCCCGTATCATCGGTCCCTTATCATATTGCTGATAACACCTAACCATGCCTTAATGTTAGATTGAACCCACTATTCCTTATTCCTAAATACATGCTGCAGAATGAAGGTGGAGAAAGTCATACAACCACTCTGAGTTCATCACAAATTTATATTACATAATCTCAACAAGGCCCTCACTTCTGCAAAATAATCCTATATCCTTAATAACTCACTACCTCACTCTCCTCAGTGGAGCCTCCAAACCTTTTCAAACCTACTCAAATCTCCCTTTGCTCCCTCTTCTCTCCCCCATTTTCTCAGCTGAGAACCTTGCGTCATATTTCATAGAAAAAAAAATGGAGGCCATTCACCATGAAATCTTCTTCTCTCCTCATCCCCTGTCACTGGGATGCTTTCTGCCACTTTCTCATCCTTCACCACCATTTCACATGATGAAGTAGCCTTACTCCTAACTAAGGCTAGTCCCTCTAAGTGATCACATCTCCTCAACTAGGTTGCCCCCTGTCATCCCCAAATCCTACTCTTTGATCTAGTGACACTGACCTCCATGTTCTTCCACAAACAACATTCTCTCTGGCTGTCCCCAGTTCCTGGAAGGCTCTCCCTCCTCTGCTCTGACTACTGACCTCCCTGGGTTCCTTCCAGCACCAACTAAAATCCCGCTTCCTACAGGAAGCCTTCCCTAACCCCTCTTTATTTTAGTGCTTTCTTTCTTTTAATTAATTACTATTTGCCCTGTATGTAGCTTCCTTGTCCTTTTGTTCAAATGTTGTCTTTTCAATTAGATTATAAAATCTCCTTAGATTATAAGTAGGGACTGTCTTTTGCCTTTTTTTTTGAAGCAAAGAGAACTTATAAGACAAATGCTGTGAAACTAAAAACGACAAGATTTGGCAATGGATTGGCTATATGGGGTGAAAATGGGGAGGTAAAGATGACATGATACTGTGAGTCTCCGTCACAAGCAGAATAGTAGTACTCTCAAAAGTAGTTCAAAAGAGGAGAGAGTTGGAGGTAAGAAGAGAATGAATTGTGTTTGGGACAAGTCTAATTCGGGATTCCATAACCATCTGCTTAACCCTAGCAGTACCTGTGTGGGGTCCTCAAACACGACCAAAATTGACTTGAAGTTGCCCAATACAACAAACTTCTTCACTGTTAGCTTTTCGTGTTCGAAGAGTAATAGTCTACAAATATGAGCTTGGATCAAAAAGACTGTCCATGCCCCACTCTAATTAATTAGGGGGAAACATAGCAAATACTTAATCTGGTGTCAGAAGACCAAGGCCCCAGTTTTCTATGCCTCTCCCCACCACCCACCTATATGGCCTCGGGCAACTTAATTCATTAACTTCTCAGAACCCCTTTCCCACCAACTCATCCAAGTTGTTGTGAGAGACAAATAAAAGTCATAAAGAAATACAAAATGTTTTATAGAAATATCATGTCCTATCCCTTTCCCTTCACCACAAATTCAGTTTCTAGTAAAAACATTCCAATTTTTGTATGAATGTTATAGGCAGCTGGTGAAAAGCAGTTGTTAACATGAAATATGTAACAGAATCACCCCTTGGGTCCATGAACTTGGAAAAAAATACATCTTTATTTTCACTAACCTCTAAAATTTTAGCATTTTCTTTAATTATGAATGTAGGCAATAAACATTATTACAAGAACTGGTCCATAAAGCTTCACTAGGCTGCCAAAGGGGTCTGTCTATAACACACACAAAAAGGTTAAGAAACCCTGGTTTATGTGATGAAAAACTTTTCTTTAGCTCATTTTTATTTCACATTTGTATCTAATCACCAGGGATTGACTTTAAATAATTGACATTAAAAGCCAAGTCTATACTATAATCCTTTCCCCTTAAGTTACTTCCTACATTCTGGCTTCTTGGTCATTAAAACTTACCTTAATCTTACCAAGTTTTAGCACTTCGTATAAAATATTAGAGCTAGAAGGAGCCTCAAAAGGATCTAGTAAAATTTCATGTTATTGAGTTGATCTCTGAGGTCACATGTCATTTCCTCACCTCTTTGGGTCAGGGGCTCATGTGCCCAACTTGTAGGAGATACAAAAGAACCTATTCAGCTCTTTTTGTGGTGGTAAAAAATTGGAAATTGGGGATGCCTATCAATGGGGAATGGGTGAACAAGTTGTGGTATATGATTGTGCTATTATACTACAACAAATGACAAGCAGGATGCTCTCAGAAAAACCTGGAAAGACTTACACGAACTGATGCAAAGTGAAATGAGCAGAGTCAGAAGAACATCATACATAGTAACAGCAATATTGTATGATGATCAACTGTGAATGACTTTGCTACTATTGTCAGCAATACAGTGACCCAAGACAATTCCAAAGAAGTGGTGATGAAAAATGCTATCCACATCCAGAGAAAGAACCGATGGAGTCTGAATGCAGATTGAAACATACTTTTTTATTTTATTTTTCTTATTTTTTGGTCTGTGTTTTCTTTTACAACATGGCTAATATTGGAAATGCGTTTTTCATGATTGTACGTGTATGATCTATATCAAATTGCTTACAGTTCAGGAAGGGATGGAAAGAAGGGAACTAGAAAGAATTTGGAACTCAAATTTTTAATAAATGTTTAAAATTGTCTTTACATGTAATTGGGGGGAAAATATTTTAAGTGCCTACTAAATTCTTGCTTATTATCATTATTGATAACAGTTCAAGGATGAGACTAAAAAAGTAATTTGTACTATCAAATAGACAAGGTGCCCCACAAGCACTGGAAACACAATGACTAACCTCTCTATTCAGATTCAGCCAGAATGGGGGAACTGAGGAGAAAGACCACAAAAAGAAGATGGCTTTGGTACTTCCCACCAATCAGTATTTCCCACAACTTTTCTCCACATTTTTTCAGCAAAACTAGAATTAGAAAATTCTAATGCCTACTATCCTGGTGGTCTTAGGCAAGTCACTTAATCTCCTTAGCCTCAGTTCCCTTATAAATTAAAGGACTGGGGATTGGACCAGATGGATTCTGTGGTCCCTTGCAACTCTAGAGACTTAATCTTGTATAGTAGCTACTTAGTGAGCATAGAGTGCTTTTGAACATCTATTAGAAGCTCCTAACCTGTCAACACCACACAGACACAGCCCAGCTCTTTTATCAATGTCCCTCCCTCCAAGGCTGCCATAACCATTTTAACATGATCTTACCTATTAAAAAAAATACTTCATGAAGTGCAGTGGGAATAGTGTCTTTGGAAATGAAAGGCTGAAGGAGAATTCAAGATTATCCCCAGAAGCCTGACCTTCAAGAAAGAAATGGTAAGTATACAAGGTTCAAATTCCACTTCAGGCTTACTATGTGACACTGGGGAAAACACTTAACTTCCCAGTACCCTTAGGCAACTCTTAAGATTACAAGCTAAAGAAATAACAGATCTGCCTATGTACAGGAAGTTCCTCACCTAGAGGTCCAAATATCATTAAAATCATAGGTCTGTATTAAATAAATACATAAAAGTGAGTCATTTCACTCAAGGTCCATTTCATCATTTCTATTCAAAACAATTCACTTGGATTCCTGTCAGACCTTTAAAAGTAGCCCGTAGTGCTAGTGCGCTAAATAGGAAAGACCCCAGTTCAAATCTAGCTTCAGACCCAGTTGTGACCCTGGGCAAGTCACTTAACATGTGTCTGCCTCAAGTTGCTCAACTGTAAAATGGGGGTAATAGTGCTGAACTCACAGGGTTATGAGGATGAAATGAGACAATATTTGTAAAGCCCTTAGCACAAAGCTTGGCATATGGTAAGTAGGTGATTAAATACATATTTCCTTACTTCCTTCTATTCCTGTTCTATAGAGGCTATGAAACCATTGCAGGAATGTCATTTTTCTAGACCCTTCTAGAAGAACAAGAAATAGTCCTAGGGAAGGCCAGAAAAGGGGACAGGGGAGTGTTTCATTGTTTTGAGTAGAGGGCGGGAGGACAAATACACATGCATACACACACTAGCCTCCCAAAAGCTTTGTCTATGTCCCAGTGCAAAGAGTAACTGATGTCAGCCCCAGAAACAAATAAGCATTTTACCAATACAGTTTGCAATGTTCCTGACAGATTTATATAGTTTCAAAACTTTGATGTTTAGAAAAATAATCTTCAGAAGCACTTTTTGAGCAGGGTGTTCATGTCTCATGTTTAGTGGTAATTCCACTATTGCTACATTATTCCTGTGGAAAATCAAATTTAAGTGTCTGCAGTCAAACTAGAGCAGAAATATAGCTATTGAGGTTTCTCTTCAAAGGAGAGAGGTTTATAATCCACAAAATGCTGCTACACCAACATTCTTCTCCCCCTTTGGAGTGACAATCTGACCCCCCCTTTCAAGGGGCTAAGTTTCAAAGGTTAAAAAAAAACTGAGACAAAACACATATTGAAATAAATGGCATTCCTCTAACTAAAGATTAGTTTATTGGCAGTCTATCCTTTTCTCTGATTTGATCAAGTAACTAAACACCTCTAAAAGGCTCCCTCAGAATTTAAAATGAACCTAGAGACTCAAATTGTTCTGTTGAGCCAAAAGCATATCCTTTGAGTTATTTCCACCACCATCCCCAATCATCTTCATACTTAGCCCCAAAAGACAAATTGTCCTACAAAGGACAATTACACAGACTATTTCTATTTAGTCCTAGAATTAAAGAGCCAAAAGTGGTCCATTCAAACCATGAGGTCACACATTTCACAAGATCCCTCACCCTCTCCATCCAACCATAGCTCTGATAGCATCAAACAAGTTGCTAAATGACCTATAAACTTAGTATTAACTAAAAAGTAGAAGTTACTCACGTAACGTCCATGTCATCTTTGCCTACTGGGATTTTCCACAAAGAAATAACCAGCTCAGCCAGAAAATCTAGTTCTCACCCTCGGTGCTAATCCAGAGGTATCTGGGGGGGGGGGAGAAAAGAGTAAATATACCCACCAGAGTCCACAATCACCAGGAAGTAAGTCTCTTTCTCTTACAAATTGTCTAGGTAGCCAGAGCCAAAGTCTTTCCTGAGCCAAAAGACGCTGGCTTCATGTATGATTTCATTTGGGCTTCCTCCACCTACCAATTTAGCATTTAAAAAGATAAGGTCCCTTCACCCACTCCCTCCCCAGAAGAACTATGTATAGAAAAGCTTCCCTTAAGGGCTAAAAACCGAGAGAGCCAAAGCCTGCGCACCCCGTGTCCAGGGCTAGTTGGGTAAGTTTAACTAGTAACTACCACATTTGATCAGAAGCGATCCACTGGCTCCTACCCCTTCTCACCTATTCGTCCAAAATCCGTAATTATTTCGGGTTTTTAAGTCATTTCTATTCTATATATACGTGCTTTGGAAGGAGCATTGGGTTTGTTATACGGGAACCAGTACCCCTCAACCCAGCCACACTCTCCTCGAATAGCCTCCAGCCCAACCTAGCATAGGACATCCAAATAAACCGACAAACCAGCCTCTCAGATTGTGCCCTCGATCCCCACTGCCAGGACAGACAGATTTATTTTTCTTTTTATTTTCTCCCCCAGGTATCACTTACCTGCTGTGCGGACAGAACGCTATGCCCGACTCCTCCCCAACAAAGCACAGGTGAACTCGCACAGCTACCGCGGCTCCGGGAGCCCTCAGGCTACTTCCTCCTCCGCCTCTTCGCCAGCCTTTCTTCCTCTTTTCTAGGCTCCCAGCCCACTGGTTCTTTCACCTGATAGGTGGCGCCCAGCCTCACATAGCTTCAGACACTCAGGAATGACCTGAGAAGATCCTAGGACCTGGGCACTGCAGCCCGGGGCAGCTGTTTTACTGTTCTTGGGACAGGCCAGTAAGTTATAAAGGAGAACAGCAAGAAAGCAGATGATGGAGCCGTTTCTCCGATGAAAGTCTTGTGACTTTGTAGGGTTTCCTTACCTGAGGACAGACACTACCCCTGAATTAATTAGGGCTACCTGTCTGAGGCCAAAGGAAACCACTCACCATCTTCTACCTCAGTTCCCCTAACTGCACTTTTGGAAGTGCTGATGAGCAGTAATTTCACCTTAACCATTTGAACGAAAATTGCTAGAGTTACATAGCCAGTCTAGGACCTAGTGCTTCAAGTTCGTTTAGGTTTCAGACTTGTGAGCCTTGGGTTAATATGAGTTTTAACTTGACCATTATCATCTAATTGGAAACCCCCTCCCCCTTATATTACAAATGAGAAAACAGGTCCAGTAATTTAGCCAAAGTCATGTAAGGTTTTGTTGTATAACTGCAACAGGACACAAGCAGAGCTGCCCTTCCTTGTGGATAACTACATTTGCAATCAGAGATAGCTTGCACGTTTTAGGGATAAGGAAGTCTATGGACACTTCCCTCTGGCCATGTGACTAAACTGTGAAGGATTCTGGCACTTTGGGAATAATGAGGCAACCTCCTTATTGGCAGTTGATCTCAAGAAGAGCCCCCAATTCAGTGGATATTTAAAAGGGAGTGAGTGACCTGCCTTTAAGTACCTCATATTCCAGAAGCAGACTCTGTCAGTTCTGTTGGGTCCTATCTCTGTAGACACACTTCAAGCTATCTCAGCAAGGTCCCTACAGCTTCCATGTGGCAGTGAGAGCAGAGCAACTCAACCAAGTGGGGTGAGCCTAAGCCTTTGGCTGCTTTCACTGCGTTGTGTGTCTTTGCCAAATAACTGGTGCTCCAACAGAAATCCTGAAATGGATGTGTCTAGGCTTGGAGGCAAATTGCTGAGACCTTAAGTCCAAGAGTTGTAACTGACTGTTACTAAAGCGAGTTTCTGAAACAGAAAAGATCTACAAGATCTAAGCCTTGACTTGACTTGCCAGAAAACATTTACCTTAAGGGGAACAGTGAGAGCATAGCAAGGTGAAGTATAAAATACCTATTCAGCAGTCCCACACCTTTATATTCTGATGTTTAAATTATAAATTAGTGATTACTTAAAGCTTGTCAATTTGTCCTTGCGCAAGCTCTTCTAAAGGAAGTAAGTAGGTGTGCAGTACCCAATTTATATTGTGCATTGAGTGCCTTTCTACTTTCCCCTTTTGGGGAGACCCCAGATATGAAATAAACCTAAATGAAGTAATTTTCTCCCAAGCACTGAGGATGTAAAGAGCCACAGAAATGAGTGCATGAAAAATGTAAAGAGTATAAACAAGGACTTGACGCCTCTCATTAGAGGCTAGGCTCCCCTAGAACTGAACCCAGTCACTATTCTTCAGCATGAGTCTAGTGAAAGGGGTCCATTAGAGGAGAGGAAAAGAGCTTAGCACTTCCTTGGCCCTAGCAGCAGTTAAAATTGTTACATAAGAAATAGCTATAGAGGTTGGTCCTCATTTATACCCATTAGGGGGTTTATTTCCCTCAAAGAAAAAACACTCTTTTAGATGGTTTCCCAATAGCTTAGAACAGCCATGTTAGCGAATTGGATTTTGTGGCTTACTCCTCAAGTATCTCCCATTTTCATACATTAAGAACACACGTGTATTCTTTTTGAGCTTCTGCCTCAAGCAATCTTTCTATTCTTCTGGTGTCCAGAAGTCATCAAAGTCAAATACATAAGGATCTATTCCTGAATTTGAAAAATCTCATAAGTACTGGCTTGATGTGATCTACTTCCAAGCCCCTTATTCTTTACCTAATGCTGATTTAAGAGACCTTAGCTTCTACAGGACTAAGGCTGAATGTTTTTTATATGAATACATCCAACATCTATATAGCCATCTAATATGTAACTTTAGTAGAAGGTGGATCTGTTCCTCTGGTTATGTCCAGATGGAGCTATATAAGGATTCTGTGACTTCGATTCCCTTGATCTCTTACCTTTCTGAGAAAAATGGTTTTGTACACTGTTCTATTGCTCATTTGATCCTCTAGGGTCTCTGCTTTTGAATCTGCATATTCAGTGTAGCTCCTTGATTTGCTTTCAGTACCCATACTTGAAAAGATGCTTTGGGGCCAGTGGATCTTGAGCACTTCTTGCAGACATACTTTTAAATGCCATCTCTTTGGTAGTTGCCTGACCGTGGCCAACTGGTGGCAGATGTTGGGACTCAAGATTAATGATGGGCAGGTGCAGCTTGAGCGTGTGTATTAGACCTCTCAGGTTTTTTCTATTCTAACCTTATCTGCTTTCTCAATTGCTAATTGACCTCTAGGTGTCTCTGTAATCAAGTATCTGCTTTGACTTAAACAGTCTGGTGACTTCATTTTTCCTTTGCTCTCAACAGTAGAATTGATCAATGTGTATTGTTCTTCAGTTACATCCGACTCTTTGTGACCGGGTGGATCATATCAAGCCAATACTGGCCATAGAGTTTTCTTCGCAAAGACTGGAGTGATCTGTCATTTCTTCTTCCGTGGATTAAGGCAAACTGAGGGTAAATGACTTGCCCAGGATCACACAGCTAGTGAGTGTCTGAGGTTGGATTTTAACTCTGGTCTTCCTAACTCCAGGTCCAGGGCTCTACTCACTGAGCTACCTAGCTACCTCAATGTGCATTGTAGAAGTGATTCATGTAATACTTCCTTTGGAATCTCAGCCCCACCATATCACATTTCTAGATTTTACAGATATGCTTGTCACGTCATTTCAGGTTTTGTGACCTTCAGGACTTATGCAAAACCAAGCACAGTGCCTGGCACAAAATCAGCTCAATAAAAGTATACTGGAACCGTCCATCTGTTTGTCTATATGTCCATCTTTTGGCTCTGTGCTCAGAGCCAAATCTACCCTTCTTTTCTAACAGCGGTGCCTACAAATGCAGTTGCATGTTTGGCACATGGTTAATTCAATATTGTTTTCTTTGGAGGGGTAGTTCTGAGATGATCTCAGCTTTATATAAAGGGAAACTTTTTATTTATTCTTTTTAACTACTTATTTATTTTTTATATTTATTTATTTATTTGTATAAAGGGAAACTTTTTACTAAAGAGTAGTTCCAAATATCTCTATGGGCAAAACATCTTTTCTCATGAAATTTTCTATTTTTTAAAGCACCTTCTCCTCTCTAGAGGACAGCTTACAGATTAATTCCAAGGTACTATTTCCTACTTTCAAGACAGCAGGAATGTTTGAGATAGTATGGTGTAGTGGATAGGGCACTGGACTTAGAAAGAGAAAAGACCTAGGTTCAAATTCTGCCTGGCATATTTAACTAGCTGTGTGACCCTGGACAAATCATATAACTTCTCTGGATCTCAGTTTTCTTATCTGTCAAATGAGGAGCTGTATCTGATGACCTCTAAGGACTTTTCATCTCTAAAAATTTATGATAGAGAATGCATGTTATCCAGTGGGCTTGGAGTCAGGAAGATCCAGGTTCAAATCTCACTTCCAATACTTATTAGCTGCATGCCCCTAGGCAAGTCATTTAACCTCTCTGAGCCTCACCTTCCTCATCTGTAAAATGAAGTGGTTGGGCTATGTGGCCTCCGAGGTCCCCTCCAGCTCTAAATCTGTGATCCTCTGAATCATCAAATGAGTCTAATAATTCACAGAACACTGAGTTGTCACCCCTCCAAGACTTTAATAAACATTACTTTGCAATTCCTGAAGTTTTTTTCACTTCTTTTCAATGTTTTATGTCATTAGATTTATAATCTGCATTTATTCCTAATATCAGGAAACTCTACGTATTTCTCCACCTTGTTGTTAAGTCATTTCAGTCGTGTCCAACTCTTTGTGACACCATTTGGGATTTTCTTAGCAAAAACACTGAAGTGATTTGCCATTTCCTTCCATGGATTTTTATATTTATAACACTGTAATACTCTTCAACCAATTCAGCACCCATCTTTTTAGGACATTGCTCCATGACATGCAACAAAATTAGCAATATTAAAATAAGTAATAAGCATTGTATGCAATTTATATACAAAACATGGACAATAAAAAAATGCGAATTGACAGCAATGCAACAGAATTAAATAGAAGATCATAAAAAGTAATATTAATAACAGTTTTCAAGTACTTACATACAGCAGATAATACTGTTAGTGGCAGAAGGATTATGGGAAAAGGGTTTATATTCTGTAAGGCTTAAGGACAACATCCAACAAAATAGAAAATTAAATTGGAAACAATCAAGACTTTCCTGTAATAAATGACTGTAAACATCACAGTAGAAAACCAGAATATGTAATGAAATCTGCACAAAAAGTAAAAACAAAGAAAAAAATCATTAAAAAGGAGATAGAGTAATAGTGTGAGAGACTGAGGGTATCCCCAATTCCCCACAACTAGGATTTGTTTTCCCTAAAAGACAACAAAATTTGACTTGATTGGGACTTGATTGTCTGTGGTCAGCTAAAGGCATAAAAAGTCTCACCCAAGTGGAGACAGGGCGCCTGTGACTTGGTGGATTTCTAAAAACTACATGAGTCACAAAATCTTGCCCCACTGACTAGACAAGTTAGAGATGGGGGAGGGGCATCACATCCAGAGAAGCTAAATGCCCCTGTATATTTATTGCATGTCCCTGCACTAAGGCAGGAAAATTCTTCTTTGAAGGCATCTGACAACACTGCTGAAAACATGCTAAAAAGCATACGAGCAAGCACATAGAACTGCTTCACTCATTGGTGACTGGAAAAGATAATGGCAAGACCATTATCCATTATCCAGAACCCAGGCAAGCATGCCATCATGAAACTGATATATAACATTGATGAACTTCTCCAGCCAACCAAATTTTGCCATGATTTTCCACATGCCCTCATACAACTGATGGTATCAAAGGCCTTGGTCAGATCAACAAATATTGTGTGCAGACCTCTGTCCTGCTCCTGGCATTTCTCCTGAAGTTGTTGGACAGCAAACACCATATCAATCATTCCCTGGTCCTTTCTGAAGCCACACTGACTCTTGGGTAAATGACCATCTTCCAGGTGAAGGATCAGCCAATTAAGGACTCTAGCAAGAATCTTGCCAGCAATGACTAAGAGAGAAACCCCCTCATAA
Organism: Phascolarctos cinereus; assembly: GCF_003287225.1. Lineage (NCBI taxonomy): Eukaryota > Metazoa > Chordata > Mammalia > Diprotodontia > Phascolarctidae > Phascolarctos > Phascolarctos cinereus. The sequence goes on along the minus strand of NW_027556098.1, from coordinate 40,269,734 downwards.
TTGTCACAGGACAATCTATTTCCTTTTCCTTTATAGAGATGGACAATGGAGACACCTTTGAACTCCTGGGGAATAACCTCCTCTTTCCATATAAGCTGGAAAATTTCAGTCAGCTTTTTATATGAGTAGTGAACACCCTGCCTTATAAATCTCCACTGGAATAGATTCAGCAAGAGCTGCTTTGCCATATGAGAGGAGCTTTAATAGCATTCAAAACCTCTTCTTCAGTTGGAAATTCTGCTGGAGAAGGATCGAATTCAACCTGAGGTGTATGAACAATGGTTTCAACATTAATTAATGACAGTCTGTTGAGAACACTATGGAAATGTTCAGCCCATCTCTCCAGGATCATGTCCTTATCACTAATCAATGTGGCTCCAATCAGCTCTGTTGAGATGCACCACAGGTCTTTGTCCCATAAATAGCTTTCAGGGCATCATAAAAGCACTATGGCTTGTTACTATCAGTGTATAACTGAATGTCATCTGCCTTTTTACTGAGCCAAGAGTTCTGCATCTCTCTAAGCTTTGCTTGTACCTTATTTTTAATGGACTTAAACACTGCCATCTTAGAGACAGAAGTACTATCCTGTTGATAAACCTTTTTGCTGATGACCGTGTCTAGAGATATAGTTTTTCCCCTAAGGTCTTCTTTAGCATTATCCCATAAGTTTGGGTATATTGTCTTAATCTGTAATGCTTTCATAATTTTCTTTGATGAAAAAAAATTGTTCTTGACCCTACAATTCTTTGGGATTAAATTATTTAGTCTCCAATTAATTTTTAACCGTTTCTACAAAGGCCTTTTATTGAATATAATTTGATTATGTTGTTAATAAAAATGTTTAGTATTTCTGACCTTCCACATCTTTTCGTGAAATTTTTATTCCCCAAAACGTGCTAAATTTTTGTAAAGGTACCATTCAGGGCTGACAAATATGTATATTCCTTTCTACTCCTATTCAAGAAAGTTATCATCTCTTAGTTTGTCTAAAGTTTTATTTAGGTCCTTTGCTTCTTTCTTGTTTGTGTTTTTGTTACATTTGTCTAGATATGAAAGGACTACAGCAAAGTCCTCTATCATTATTGTTTAACTATTTCTCCACGCAATACTGTTAAATATTTCCTTTAACTATTTAGATGATGTGCCATTTGCACTCTCTCTCTCTCTCTCTCTCTCTCTCTCTCTCTCTCTCTCTCCATATATACACACACATATGCATATATGTGTATATCTATACATATAGATGTATATATATATATATTCCATATTTATATTGATTTGTTGTCTATGATGCTTTTAAATTTAAAGTAGTTTTCCTGCATATTTCTTTTTAACATGTCTATTTTTACTCTAGCCTTATCTGACATTGTAAATATCTCAGCTTTTTTTAGTCTACCTGAAGCATTTTAAAATTTTTTGTTCCAGTCCCTTATTTTGACTCTTTTATCCCCTTTCATTTTATGGGTGAATTTCCCCACTTATGTCCGTGATTAGGATTATTAATGTTGTATTTTCCCTCATTCTGCAACCTTTCTTTCATGTTTGTATAGTCTTCATTATATACATCGCTATTGTATGAGATAGTGAAATCCCTCCCTAACTTCCTCCTTACCTCACTCATATATTACCCTTTCTCTAACTTTTTCTCTTTTCCTAAGACCATTCAAAGAGGACAAAACCACCAATGCATGCTCTCTAGAGCTTCTTTAATTTTCTCCATGGCCAAAAAAGACATTAAGGATTCTGAGAGAACACTTGTTTCTTCTTCCACTACAATTCAGCACTATGTAGTCCTTTTATATTGATATATTATCAAATACATATTATATATCAAATATGTTTACATTTCTATATTTCTCTTGACTTCTGTGTTTGCATTTCAAAATCTCTACTCAGTTCTCAATTTTCAAATAGGAATGTTCAGGAGTCCTCTATTTCATTAATAATGCATTTACTAACCAGTAGAATTATACTAAAATTTAATATCTAAGTTATTCTTTAATATTTAATTTAATTTAATTTAACCTTTTGGAATATTGTATTTCAAGCTTTCCATTTCACTAAAGTACCAGCTGCCAAGTCTTGTGTGATCCAGACTGTGGTTCCTTGCTGATTTGCCTTTTTTTTTTTTTGGTCTGCTTTTAGCATTTTTTTTTACCTAACAGATCGGGATTTTGGCTATAACATTCCTAAGAGTATTTATTTTAGGATTTCTTTGAGGAGATGACAATTGGATTCTTTCTATTTTCATCTTGCCTTCTGGTTCTAATAGATCTGGGCAGCTTTCTTTCATGATTTATTGAAATATGATATACAGGGGTGTTTTGTCATGGTTTTCAGGTAGTTGGACAATTTTTAGATTCTCTCTCTTTGTCCTATTTTCCAGGTAAATCTTTTTTTTAATATATACATATTGTGTATACTTCTATTTTTCAATCTTTTGATTTCATTTTCACACTTCTTATATTGTGGAGTGATTGCCTTTGGCCTTTTATTTTTAGCAAATTCAATTCTAGGATAAGGGTTACCATTGTCTATAATTTTCCTCACCATTCTTTCCTTCTTGGTTGTCCTTTCCTGTAACATTAAATTTATATTTCCTTTAACATTACATTTCTTAGGGGCAGCTAGTGGTGCAGTGGATAGAGCACCAGCCCTGAAGTCAGGAGGACCTGAGTTCAAATCCAGCCTCAGACCAAACACTTGACACTTACTAGCTGTGTGATCCTGGGCAAGTCACTTAACCCCAATTGCCTAAAAAGAAAAAACCAACAACAACAACATTACAAATCTTACACGAATAAAGTGGTTTGCAAATCATGAAGCATCATACAAGTGCCAGCTATTATATCCTACTTCATTTTTTCCAGGTACTATTCTAATTCTTGTGGCCAGTAGATTCTTTTCTCTGAAGCTCTATTTAGATTTCTTATGGAATTACTCTATTCTTCTGAGTTTACCTCTTGGGCCTTTTTCAGACCCTGGTATTTCTTCATTTTCTTTGATTTATTGATATCTTCGGCCATACTTTCTGGCTAGGATTCTGTGCTTGGGTTCGAGTCCATTCCCTCTCATATTCTTTTTTTTGGGGGGGGGAGGAGGCTAGGCAATGGGGTTAAGTGATTTGCCCGGGATCACACAGCTAGTAAATATCTGAGGCCAGATTTGAACTCTGGTCTTCCTGATTCCAGGGTCTATGGTCTATTCACTGTACCAGCTAGCTGCGCCCCTTCTCATACTCTTGAATGGTGTGTGAGACTAGGCTTCTCCTAATATAATCCTTCAGTTTTGGCTTCATATCCCAATGGCTTAAATTAGGCTTTAGCTTTGACTACTCCTCTGTTTCTCTTTGCACAACTTTTAATCCACAACTGGCTAGTTTCCCTTCTATGATCATGACAGACACCTAGCAAACATTGCTGTTCATGCAGGCCTCCTGATTTGCATTTTATGTTTTCCTAGCCCTTTTTCCTGTTGTGACTCTACTTGTGTCTTGGCCTTGTGTTGTTTGGGCACCAGGCTGGCTGGGTCCTGTGTTGCCTGGGTCTGAGCTGTGCTACCTGGGCCTTGGTATTAAGATACTAGAGCAATGGTATGACCCTGTCTCCTTTTGTGCCTCAGGAAAGAGTACTTCTGGGCAATGTGCTGCCTGAGAACTGCTCTGTCCTTATCTTCTGCCATGGCTAATGTTAGGCTGCCTGAATGATGCTGTAACCCTGTCTATGGATGGGTATTTGTCTGGCCCTCATTCCTGCCTAGGTCCTGCCTTGTTTACATCCACCTATCCTGGTTTGTTGCATTCAGAACTTCTACAGGAATGTTGCAGTCTTTTTACATAATCCTGGATTGGCTGGAGGAGCTAATAGCTGTTTCTTTTTTGTTTCCTATATCATTGTTCCTTTTCATGCATTTTTAGAGTTTTATTGGGGTGTTTTTAAGGAATTTGGACTCCCCTAATTCCTAAGATGTTGTTATCTTACTACACTTCCTTAGCCAGTATTTATCAGATTGCCTTCATAATTCCATAGGTCATAAGATGAAGGAAACAATGAGGAGAAATACTTTTCTGCACCTAATTCCCATTAACAGGGGTAAATGGGTTATTGGGGTAGAAATGATGGGAACATTGGAGGTTAGCAACCATTCCATCATAGGATCTGTGGGGAAGAAAGGAGAGGAAATGTGAGCCCAGTCTAACATTCACCTTAGATTTTAAGAAAGCAGATTTCAAATAGTTCAAAGGAAAGAAAGGTCAGATAGAAGATTCTCAATAATGAAATTCTGAAGAAACAAAGGGAAGCAATTCCGATGAGGAGAAAAAGGGGGATTTATATGAAAAGAGCAATTTGTATGCCAGCCAACCAATTTAGATTTTTGTAAGAAATGTACATTGTGTTGATCAGAGTTCTTATGTCTTTTAGAATAGTTCAGTATTAACAATATAGTCTTAACATTATAGTATAAATTGTTCTCCTGGTTCCTTTTGTCTCACTCTGCATCAGTTCTTATAAGCCTTCCCAGGTTTATCTAAATTTGTCTTTTTATTTTATTTCTTACATTCAACAGTATTCCATTATGTCCACATACTATAATTCATTTAGCTATTCTCCCATCCATGTACACACCTCTTAACTTACAAATTTTTGCCATCACAAAAATAGCTGCTATAATTTTTTTTTACATATATGACTTTTTCCCTCTTTGATCTATTTAAGGTATGTGATGAATGCTGCTTTCCTCATTATAGAGAGATGATGGACTAATGTACAGAATGAGATGCATTTTAGGATGTGGCCAATATAGGATTTTTTTGCTTGATAATGTTTATATGTTAAAATGGTTTTGAATTTCTTTTTCTCTCCAATGGGAGTAGGTGAGAGGTGTCACTGGATCATAAAATATATCAGGGGGTATGAGGTGGAAGGCTAAAAAGATGGGAAAGTAATCAGGTTAAAAAGGGCTTTGAACAACAAAGGATTTTATATTTGATCCTGGAAGTGATAGGAAGCTACTGGAGTTTATTGAGTAGAGGTGGGGGGTAATATGATCAAGTCTTCACTTTAGGAAGATCACTTTGACAGCTGAGTGGAGAATGGACTGGTTTGGGGATAGACTTCTAATAGGAAAAGCAACTAGTAGGATATTGCAGTAGTCCAGGCATGAGGAGATGAGAGCCTGTACCAGGGTGGTGGCAGTGTCAGAGGAGAGAAGGAAGAATATTCTGAGATGTTGTGAAGGTAGAAATGATGGACCTTCACAAAGATTAGACATGATGGGATCAGAGGAAATCAAGGATGACACCTATTTGGGAGTCTGGATGAATGGGAAAATGATGGTGCTCTTAACAGGAATGGAGAAATTTGTAAGAGGAGAAGGTTTGGGAAGAAAGATAATGAGTTCAGTTTTGGGCATGTCAAATTTAATGTATCTATGGAATATCCAGTTCAAGATGTCCAAGAGGCAGGTGGAAATGTGTGACTGAAGGTCAGTAGAAAGGTTAGGGCTAGAATCTTGGGCTATTTTAAGAAAGGTATAGCTTCCAGTAGGGAGGCAATAGTATTATATTCTTCCCACTTCAGATATCTTCTGTACTGAAATTCTGAGTACCATTATTTAAGAAGGGAATTGATAAATTGGATAGAATCCAGAGCACACCAACCAGGACAGTGAAGGGCCTCAAGTCTATAATACATGAGGATCAACTGAAGGGACTTAGAATTTGTAGCTTAAACACTTGGAGGGACAGGAAGATTTTTTCAAGTATTTGAAGAACTATCATGTGCATGAGTGATTAGATTTGTTCTGTCTGGTCCCAAAAGGCTGAACCAGCAGCAATGGGTGATAGTTACAAACAGACAAATTTATGTTCAATGTCAGGAAAAACTTCCTAATAATTAGAGCTGTTCAAAAATTGAATGGGCTGCCTACAGAGATGGTGGGTTCCTCCTCTTGCTTGGAAACTATCAAGCAGAGGCTGGACAACTACATGCTGGATATCTCATATTGGGGATTCTTTTGGTATATGTATTAGATGAGTTGGCCACTGTGATTCCTTCAAGCTCTTGGCCCTCTCCAAAGATTGAGTTCTTGGTCTCTACTTGGACCATTACTTCTATTTCCTTCCCACAAGTAATCTGGACTTGCTCCTAAATCCCTTGGATCTGAAGGTCAGATTTTGCCTTATTTTTCTGGAGCTTGGACCACTTTTTGTGGTTTCCATGTCACGCCATCATGCCTCTCAACCCTTTCCGGTTCCCATTTATATGTTATGTTCCATTACTATGTAAGTTCCTTGACTGCCTTACTAGCTTGTCTTTGCATCCTTAGCATTCAGCATAGTCTGGCATGTAGTAAATGCTTTGAAAGTGCTTTATTTATCTATCATCTATATCTTTATCTCAATTTCTGTGATTCTATGATTCTGTTTGAGGTGGATGGGAAGATGATAATGGAAAACAGAAAGATGGCAGAATTATTCAACTCATATTTCTGTTTACTCTGCCAAGAAGAGTTATCTTTGGGTCTGAAGAGACAGAACAAAATGATTATTAGGGTGTTACAATCCAAAATAAGTAAACAAAAAATAAAAGGAGAATACCTACATGCCTGTATATTTTTAAGCCACCACCTCCCAAAGTATGGGAAGAGCTAGTAGATATGCTGGTCTACAAACAATGATCTTTAAAAGAGAATTTATTATGAACTTAGTAACCAGCAACAAAAATTAACAAACATATGAAATAAAGATTAAAATCTTCTACTTATCATGTAATAGAGTAGAATCAAATGAACTAACGAGCAACAAATAAACAAAAAATACTTTATTGAGTGTTCTTTTCCATGGCTGCCTGATATTTTGTTACCTTGGTTCATAGTCAATCACTCAAAAAGCATTTATTATGTACCTACTATATCCCAAGCCCTGTGCTAAGTAGTGAAGTCTCCCCTACCTCCTACTCCCTGTTCATCACATTTGGCTCCAGTCCTTACAACTTTAAATGATAATTTATTTCCCTATTTTCCACCTGTTGGACGTAAGGCTGTTTCTAATGTTTAGCTTTTGTAAATAGGGCAGCTGTGAATATTTAATCAATCTAAATACAAAGGGGAGATCATGGTAGCATTGCTAGGTTACTAGAATAGGTTTCTTTTGCTAACCACACATGCTCAATTGAAGCTGTCTCTGCTAAGCCATTAGTCATACATACATGTCCCCCCACTTCTCCTTGGGAAGTTAGTTTCTTTCGGAGTTGCATAAAAACTCTATGAAAATAACAAGCCCTCCAAGTCTCCCATATTGAAAACTGCTATTTAATCCCAGTCTAGTGACTTTCTGAGTTTATTATTTCTCTCACACAAGGGACAGAACAGGCTTAAGGATATCTGCTATCATTGGTCCTAGATGTTTCTATGAGACTTATGAAAGTCCCACAGCAATCTCCACTTTGTTTATATCAGCTCCAGTCCCAAGTGCAGCTCTGATGGACAAAATATCTCTCATCTCTAAAAGGGAACTTCCACATTAAGTAAAATACAACAAAGAACTTAAAGTTTTGCTAGCCAAAAAGTTTCATCATATTTAGTGAAAGTGAACATTTAGGAAAAGACTGAATTTTCAATTCCTCTCCAACCTACTGACTTTCAAACAGCCTAGTAGGAAGTTAATATGAGTCAATAACCCAAGAGACATTCAACACCTCTCTACAGAGAGAAGAAGAGGGAAAAGGATGAGGATAGGGTAACAGTATCTCTTCCCACTCACCTGCCTGCCCCCGCCCCTCAAGCATGATTCAGCAATATAGATCTCTCCCAGGTCACTCTCCAGAACATCCCTGTTGATTGAGTCAGTATCATTATTCTGCTTGTGCTGGCTTGGCCCTGGTAGCTGGTAAGAGCTCCTCTCAACAATCACTGCTAATGATTCTTTTCCACAGGCCCTTTCAAGGTCAGAACAGGCCCTAAAACTTGGGAATTTGGATAATTGTTGACTAGTCTTCTCCCCCAAATTTCTCTGGCTCCTGTGATCATGAACAAAGACAGGTTGAATAAAGATGGGTCCTTTTTTCCCTTTAAAATTACTTATATGGGAAACAGTATTTATAGCCAGTGTTTCTGATAAAGGCCTTATTTCTTAAATATATAGAGAACTGCATCAAATTTATAAGATTACAAATCATTCCTCAATTGATAAATGGTCAAACGATATGAACAGGCAGTTTTCAGAAACATATGAACAGATATGAACAGGAAGAATTTAAAACTATCTATAGTCATAGAAAAAAATGCTCTAAATCATTATTGATTAGAGAAACACACATTAAAACAACTCTGAGGTACCACCTCACAACTTTAAGATTGGCTAACATGTCAGAAAAGGAAAATGATAAATGTTGGAGAAGATGTGGGAAAATTGGGACACTAATGCGTTGTTGGAGGAGTTGTGAACTGACCCAACCATTCTGGAGAGTAATTTGGTACTATGCCCAAAGGGCAATCAAACTGTGCTTGTCCTTTAATCCAGTAATACCACTACTAGGTCTGTATTCAAAAAGATTGCAAAAGAGGGGAAAGGACCTACAAAAATATTTATTGCAGCTCTTTTTGTGGTGGCAAGGAATTGGAAATTGAGGGAATGTCCATCAATTGGAGAATGACTGAACAAGTTGTGGCATATGAATGGAATGGAATACTATTATATTGTGAGAGATGATCTCTCAGAAGTGAAGCCTCCTCAGGGGATCAATAGTTCTTGTTAATATTTCTTGATTGTTGCTTTCAAAACCCTCCCCCTGCTCAGACCCTGTTTTTTTTTTAATGCTTAGCAGAAAGAATAGCCCTGCCCCCAACCTGAACTGCTTGCCCTTTAAAAAGCTTCCTGCCTTTTCTTTTCTCTGGGATAAGGGGGAAGGGGGTTAGGGAGGGGAAATTGCAGTAAATTTAGGTTTCCTAGGAATTACCTAACTTATGTGAATTCGGCCTTAAACCCCCTCCTGATCACCACACCACTGCTATGTCAGCATTAGGTTTACTAAATAAGGATATGTATGTTTGGATTGGCTATACCCTGTTTTCTTGTTCTTTGTCTTTGAATTTTCACACCTATAATGTAAGCCTGCCTGCCCAGCCAATGGGAGTAAGGGATAGTGGTGGGTGGAGGTTTTTTGCTTTAGGGTATATAATCTCATTTTGCTTTCTGTGCCTAGCCTCTCTCCTGCTGGAAGCCTACCAGAGGAGCAGACATCCCTTCTCTCAAGATTGTAATAAAAAAGTAACTTTTGCTTCCACCTTGAGAAGTCTCTGAGTTTAATAGTTTAATACTATAAGAAATGACGAGCAGGCAGATTTCAGAAAAACCTGGAAAGACTTACATGTCCTAATGCTAAGTGAAGCGAGCAGAAGCAGGAAAACATTGTATATAGTAACAGCAACATTGTGCGATAATCAACTAGAGACCTAGCTCTTCTCGGCAATTCCAAAATACTTATGATGGAGAAAGAACTATGGAGTCTGAATGCACATCAAAGCATACCATTTTCTCTCTCTCTTTTCTTTTCATTTTTGTTTCTTCTTTCTTGTGGTTTTTCCCTTTGGTTCTAATTCTTCTTTACAACATGACTAATGTAGAAATATGTTTAATATGATTGTACATGTTTGGCCTATATCAGATTGCATACCATCTTAGGGAGAGGGAAATGGAGGAAGGGGTAGAAAATTTAGAACTCAAAATCTTATAAAAGTGATTATTGAAAACTAAAAAGAAATAAAAATTTTCAAAAATAAAATAAAATGGAAAAAAAAAGACTCATGAAGGAAAGTGCTATCCAAATCCATAGAAGGAACTAATGGTGTCTCAATACTGATTGAAGCACACTATTTTCATTTTTTTCCTGTGTATTTTTTTCCTTTTTATCTGTTTCTTCTTTCACAACATGACTAATGTGGGAACGTAATTAATATATACATACATGTATATATAATATATACAGACATATGGTTGCTGTCTTGGGGAGGGGAGAGAGGGAGAAAAATTTGGAACTCAAAATCTTATAAAAATTAATATTGAAAGCTATCTTACATGTAATTGAAAAAATACTATTTACATTTAAAAAAAAAAAAGATTGCTGATAGGATAAAGTCCTCCTATCTTATTGTTTCTGTGACCTTGGTTAAATTGTGTAACTTTTCCGGGCCACAGTTTCTTCATCTGAAAAGTGAAGGTATTAAACTAGATGGACTCTGAGGTCCTTTCCTACTCTCTTTATATGACCCTATGAATACTCATTTATATTTAAAAAAATTTTAAATGGGAGTAAATGTACATTCCCTTAACATAAAAAATAGTTCCTATCTAAAACCAAAAGCTAATAGTATCTCTAAAGGATAAATGTTATAGGCTTATCCAATAAGATCAGGGTTAAAGCAAGTATATCACTATTATTGTTTTATATAATTCTAGAACTGCTATGGCAATAACAAAAATAATAGTACTTTAAGGTTTGCAAAACAATTTTATTTTTAGGCAATTGGGGTTAAGTGACTTTCCCAGGGTCACACAGCTAGTAAGTGTCAAGTGTTTGGTCTGAGGCCAGATTTGAACTCAGGTCCTCCTGACTTCAGGGCCAGTGTTCTATCCACAACATCACCTAGCCGCCCCAAAACAATTTTAAAATATCATTCCATTTTATCCTCACAACAGTCCTGAGAGACAGGCACTATCATTTCCGCATCTTACAAATGAGAACACTGAAGCTGATACAAGTTATGTGACTCGCCCAGCTATTAAGTGTCAGAGGCCAAATTTGAACACAAGTCTTCCTGACTCTGGGCCGGTGTTCTATCACCTGTGCCCTTTAGCTGCCTCTAGAAAGAAACTGAGGAAAGTAAGCAAAAGCACAGCAGAAACAAAAAGCATTTGCTTTTTTGCAGCTGATAACGATGGTTTACTTAAAGAATCCTAGAGTTTCAATTAAAAATTGAACCAATTAACAAGTCCAGTAAAGTAGCGGAACAAAAAATAGACCCCCAAAAGCATTACTCTTCCTATACATCATCATGAAAACCCAGTAGAGAGAAAAATTACTACAGAATGGATGAAATATCTAGAAATCCTCTTACGAATACATACGCAGAAAGGATATAAACTCTTCATAGAAATAAAGTATTATGAAGGATCGGCCGATGGGAGCTTAGTCCTTTGATGATTCAGTGTGCTCTGTCTGCTGCCTAGTTACAAATGGGGTGGGTTTGGGGGATGGTGAAATACTTCAAAAGCCTGTTTCTAAGAATATGGAATGGAAGGCCCTTTCCTCAACTTCAGAGCCCACACAGGTATTCTTTCACTGTTTCCTGTTTACTAAGCAGTGGGGCCTTATTGGCTACCAACCATCTGCATACAAAAAACTCCAATGAAAGAACTTATTTTCTCTCCCTGGCAGTTTCCAAGTGAGGAAAGAGCCGTTCTAAGTATCTAGATGAGGAAAGGGGCAGCTACTTAGACTAATTCCCTACTCTGAAAGCCACATGGACCTGCTATTTCTTCTGTTTCCATTGTGTTTATTCTTTTCTGCTCTTAGGGAGAATAATGAAGACAGAATGACCTTGTAAGCTTTAAAAGATTGGAAGAACCAAAGATTCAATAATGGGAGTCCATGGCAGAGACCACCATAATTGCTATAGCTGAGTCAGGTAAGGAACCAATCTCAAGAAGCAACATGTGTGACCTAGCCCAACACTAAATCAAATTGGAAGTCAAGACTCTGTCCTGGAAACAAGAGTGTTATGCTACATTCTGAAGTAAACTTCATGGCAGTAATATTTGTAGCAAACACTGTAAGTTTGAGTCTATTCTCTCCGGGAACAAAGGTGGTAGAAGTGAGAGTGTGCCTCAAAGGGGTAATATTTTTATATTATGGTTCTTGCTATACATTTTAGTAAATATCCTTTTGTAAAAGCAAATTGATGTTAATTGCTTATTGAATATATCAAGACGATATTAACCAGTTAAATGATCGTGGAGAACTGGCTGGCACTGGCAAATGTTATTGGAGCAGTAATCACTGGCATTTGATATGAGGAGAACATATTACAAGGGGGGAGGGGGGAGAAAAGCATTCAATAAACTCCATGGTTCCTCGGGAAACCACTAGAATCCTGAGGGGAGATAGAGCAATAGCCTTGCTCTAGGGACTTAGCCTACCATTTGGAGTTGGGAGAGTGAGCTCACAGCCTACGTGTATTTAAAAAAAGAGAGATATTTAAATCATCACGAAGATATTAATTGTGCATGGCTAGACTGTTCCAGTATAAAAAAATACTACATAAATCAGTTTGTAGATTTGTTCCAGTACCAATCAAATGGCCTTATTATTTAATAGGACTAGAAAAAAAATTTTTTTAATTAAATGGGAAAAACAAAGTGTTAAAAATTTTAAGAGAAATAATGGAGACAAAGTATCAATGAAGGTAGTTTACATTGTATCTCAATAGAATAGGTTAGATAACTTCCAATCAGGTCTTTTCTCTTCCAACAGACCTTTTCTTTTTTGTACTTGATACAATTTCTTTACCAGAAAAAGAATATAACAAGGTAAGGTAATTAGCAATGTGGATAGAGCCCCTTAGTCTCATTCTAGAGTTAACTTCTTTTTAAAAAAATGTCCTTTTATTATTATGAACTTGACATACATCAACAAATGTGAGCATTTCTTTATATAAAGAACACAAAAAAATTATACATGAAACTATCATGTACAACTTGTTTTTTAAGGTATTTTAAAATCTAATATTCTGCTTATTTTGCCCCCTGGGGCAAGACAGATCAAAATAATCCCTTCTCCCACACAGAACTCTTCTAAGGCTTGAGGACAGCAAGTCTTCCACATCAATAATAACATTTTTTATTAAGTGCTTACTATATTCCAAGCACTGTACTATAAATTCCACTACAATTCCAAAAATATTTATTAAATACAACAGAGAAAAGAGCAGTTTTGATAAATGCTGGGGAGATAAAAATTAAATGCAACTTCTATACTCATAGACTGATAATCTCTAAAATTGTATATAATAATATTTACATATGTATATATAAGAATACTGTCATATGCATAAAAAACATGTGAGGTAAGAGAAAGAAAAAGATCATGCTTTGGTGGGAGATTCTTTCCTCAGAGATTTCTGTAGAACTGGGCCCCATTTTTTTTCTGAAGTTAATATGAGCATTTGTTTGTATTCCTAAAATATTATGCTTTACAATTACCTGGTAACTAGTTCTGTAAGCCTTTTAAATTGTATTAAAATACTTAAATGCATACCTATGTTCTCAAGAAGCTCCCTACCCCCCTCCATTTATATGCTGCATTTTACCAAGAAGTCTTCTTGCCAGAAAGCACTTAGACACCCCCAAGAAAATTTAGTGGCATGAGCTGAAAAGTGATTTTGATAAAGACAGGAATTTTAAAGTGCCTCATCCCTTAGAGGCCTATGAAACTAGACCAGACAGAGAACCAGAGAATATTTCTCTGCAGAAAATCTTATTCTCTAGGAGTGGGGCAAAAAATGCGGATAGTTACTATGGATATAATTCCTCCTTATTTAAAAAAATTTTGCAACAGCAAAAATAGTTTATATTTAATTGTACATAAAGGCAAATGGGGAATTCATCATCACTTATAAATGTTTTGGGGGGCTTTTTAAACTAATTGTTGTACTGAGCACTCATATAATTGAGTGTTTAGTGTGATGTGTTAGTTTTAAAAGATTCAGAATTGCATAGTGTAAACCCGTGTAGATAATGGAAGAGGGAAAAGGTTTAATGTAGAACTAAGTTTTGACTTTTCACCTATGGTTTTGGTGCAATTATTATGCATCATTATGGTTTGTACTTTATATGACTCTAGGTACATTTGTAATCTATTTATTAAAAATATATGACAGTCTGATGAGTTCCTATTAGTTATGTTATTTGGGTTTTTTAAGCCCAAGCATATAAAATCAAATATCACTTCCATTTCTTCTCACTCTATTTGCCAGGAAGTAATGGGATAAATTGCCTGATCTTAGGTTTTTTTTTCTATTTTAAGCTTCAAGATAGCTTTTACACTCTCCTATCTCACCCTCATCAAGAGGCTTCTTAATTCCTCTTCCCTTTCTTCCATCAGGGTGTTATTGTCTCTTTATCTGAGATTGTTGATATTTTTCCTGGCAGCCTTAATGCTGGCTTTTGATTCATCTAGCTTGACATTTCATATGATGTACTCTGCATGTAAGTGAAATAGATAAGGGGACAATATACAGCCTTGTCTTCCTTTTGCAATCAAATCAATTAGTTGTTCCATGTTTGGTTCTAACTGTTGCTTGTTGACCCACAAACAAGTTCCTTAGGAGACAAGTAAGATGATCTAGTACTCCCATCTCTTTGATGACTTACCACATTTTGTTGTGCTCAACACAGTCAAAGGCTTTAGTGTAGTCAATGAAGCAGAAGTAGATGTGTTTTTCTGAAATTCCCTGTCTTTCTCCATAATCCAGCAAACATTGGCAATTTGGTCTACAGTTCCTCTGCCTCTTTGAAAAACAGCTACACTGAGGCAGCTAGGTGGCCCAGTGGATAGAGCACCAGCCTTGGAGTCAGGAGGACCTGAGTTCAAATCCAGCCTCAGACACTTGAACTTACTAGCTGTGTGACCCTGGGCAAGTCACTTAACCCCATTGCCTAGCCAAAGGGAAAAAGAAAAGAAAAAGAAAAACAGCCCACACTTCTGGTGATTCTCAGTTCACACACTGCTAAAGCCTAACTTGCTGAATCTTAAGCAAAACCTTACTGGCATGTGAAATAAGCACAGTTGTTCAGTAATTTGAACATCCTTTGGCATTATCCATCTTTAGGATTTGGATATAAAGCGGTCTTTTCTAATCCAGTGGCCACTGTTGAATTTCTTTTATTATTCTATAATTAATATTTCTAGCACTATTATGGCACTAGAAATAATGAGTGATGGTGGGTATTCTTTCTTTAACCCTGATCTTATTGGAATGCTAACTAATTTTCTATGTTATATATATTATATGCTCTTGGATTTAGGCAAATATTATTTACTATATTAAAGTGAAGGTCCAAGACACATGAGTAAAAGGAAATAGTACAGCTCATCTCTCTTTCTCCTTCCACCACTAAACAACCCAATTCACTCCTCACCATAGATAAGCAATAAATACAACCTAGATCTTTAAAGGAAGACTGTGCAAGTGAAAAGCTTCCTGAAAAAAAATCTCAAGAAAAATTTTAAAAACACCCTGAAAGATGAAAGAAAAGGTGAAAGACAATGTTTGAACAAAAAAACCCTAAGTTGTAAGAAAAAAGCCTCAGTGGGAAGAAGTCTCCCTTGCAACAAAAATGAAAGTGGTTGGTAGAATTGTGAACTGATCCAACCATTTTGGAGACCATTTTGGAACTATGCCCAAAAGGCTAAAAAATGTACATACCAGCAAATACCTTTTTTCTAGGGCTGTATCACAAAGAGATCATAAAAATGGGGAAAGGACCCACATGTACAGAAATATTCATAGCAGCTCTTTCTGTGGTGGCAAAGAACTGGAAATTTAGGGAACGCTCATCAATTGGGGAATGCCTGAACAAGTTGCAGTATATGAATGTAATTGAATACTATTGTACTATAAGAAATGATGAGCAGGTCAACTTCAGAAAAACCTGGAAAGACTTACATATCCTAATGCTAAGTGAAGTGAGAACATTATACATAGTAACAGCCACACTTTGGTATGACTAATTTTGATAGACTTAGCTCTTCTCAGCAATGCAAAGATCTAAGACATCTCCAAGACTCACAATGGAAAATGCAATCCACATCCAGAGAAAGACTATGGCGTCTGAATGCAGATCAAATGATACTGTAGAGTTCCACTTCTGGGAGCCAAGATGGCAGAGTAAGAAGTAAGTCGCTCTTACCATCCTTTATTAACCTCTGAAAGCCCATAAATTATTGCCTGAGGAAAAACCCTGGAACAGCTGGACGGGGTGCAGCAGTCCAGTAGCCCAGGTAGCTTGAGGGATTAATGGGAAAGGTCCCTTTTGCCTGGGGGAGGGGGAGCAGTACAGAATGAGAAGTGTCCAGCAAGCTAGCTGAAAGCCACACCTCAGCATACCAGGTGGAGATCCTGAACCCTAGGTGGTGGAGCAGGCAAACACTAACACCAGGACCCCTGAGTGCCTCAGTACAGAGAGGGGAACCACAGGAAATCATCTCAGAAAACCAACATGTGCCATGGCATTCTATGCCAACTCACTCCTAAATCATCTATACTCTAAAGGAAACTTGGACTCCATCCTTCTTTCTTTGATAGGTCAGCCCTTTGCCTTGTCTTACTGGGAACCAGGCTTCTACACTGTTACCACTTCCTGCAGTCTCCATGCCATGATATCCCATAGTCTTTCCTCCTTCCCTCTTCCCTTCTACTAATTTCCAGCATCCCTTTATTTGCTGCCTTCTATAATTAGAATGAAAGCTGTCATAGGTTAGAGACAGTGCTATTTGCTTTTATTTATATCTTCAGTGCTCAGCATGATGCCAAGAACATTGTACATGCTTAATAAATGCTCTATCAATATAACCCAAAATAATTACAAAAGACGAAATCCTAAAAACTAAGTGTATAGGCAAAAGAGATAAATTGGAAAACTAAGAAATGGTAGAACTAATAAAACTAAAAACCTGTTCTTTGGGGGGAGGGACTAAAAAATTCAAAAAAGCTTTAGTTGTTTTTTTTAAAAAGATGACAGAAAAATAAATTAACAAAATAAAAAATGGACAAGATTAAATTACAGCAGAGAATAAATGAAAGAATTATCAGAATTTATTATATGTAGTTTTTTTAAAAAACTACCAATAAACCCTAAGAATCCAAAAGAAATAGAGGATCATCTACAAAAACATAAACTACATCTATAAAAACAATATGGATCTTAAATAATTGAATTTCAGAATTGAACTATATGTAAAGGAACTACTACTACAGGTGAGGCAGAGAGATACCTGTGGCAGATAGATTTAAGAATTTTATCAAATTATTAAAGAATAATCAATATCTATACTACATAAATTATTCTTAAAAATTGAGAAATAAAACATTCTTTGAAACTTTTTAATAAGATCAATACAGTTTTAACAGCAACCCAAGGAAGGCTAATGCAAAGGAAAAGAACTATAGATCAATATATTTAATGAATATTGATTTGAAAATTTTAAACAAAATCCTGGCAAAAAAAAAAGGCTACAGCCATTCATCTAAAAATTATTTCTTCTGACAAGTTGAACTTACACCAAAGATAGTTCAACATTTGGAAAATAATTAACACAATTAACTATATTTTTAAAAAACAGTGAAAAACATGATTATAACTATAATTGATGCCCCCAAAAACCCTTTTTTATACACAATACTTATTTAAACTAAACACCCTACAAAACATAGGAAAAGAAGGTCTTATTTTAATGTAATAAGTAGTATATATCTAAATCCAAAAGTTCGTAGTATTGTATGCAGTAGAAAATGCTAGAAGCTTTCCCAATAACTATAGCAATAAAGCAAAGATAAACATGAAAACATAAATTAGTTGAAGAAGAAATCTCTATATGAACAAGAATTGTGGGGAAATGGCAAAGATAAAATTTAGGTCAACATATTACATTATATAACACAACAATCTCAAAATATATATCTTATATGAGTGTTAGAGACCATACCATTAAAAATAACAAAACTAGATCAGGCACTTTTCATAGGAGATGAATGTTTAAACTAAAAAGGGAGAAGTGATCACAAAAAGATAAAAGAGATCATTTTAGTTATATGAAATTGGAAAACATTTGAAAGAAACAAAATTAATGCAACTAAAATCAGAAGGAAAGCATTCAATTAGGAAAATTCTGTGGATCAAACGTCTCTGAAAATAGTCTGATAACTAAGCTATGTAGGTAACTATCAAAAATGTATAAGACTGAAAGCTATTCCCCAATAGATGGGATATGAAGCAACAGTTACCATAAAATACAAGTTATTAAACAACAATAATGTGAAAGAATGTCTACATCACTAATAAAGGGCAGGTAGGTGGTGCAGTAGAGAAAGCACCAGCCCTGGAGTCAGGAGGACTTGAGTTTAAATCTGGCCTCAGATGCTTATTAGCTATGTGACCCTGGGCAAGTCACAACCTGATTGCCTCAAAAAAAATCACTAATAAAAAAAAAAGTACATCAAAAAATTCCCAATTTTCACTCAGCAAACTGGCAAAACTGGCAGAAAATTGGCATGGTCCGTGTTGGATGGAGTTTTAAGAAGTAGAGCACACTAATGTGATTTGGTCCAACTATTCTAAGAAAGTTTTTGGAATGTAACTAAAATGCTTACACCATTTCACCTAGAAATTCCCCTTTCAAGCATATGCTCAAGTAAGATAAATTACAAAAAGAAAAAAAAAACATTGACTAACATATTTTTAACAATTCTTTTTGTAGTGGCAAAGAACTGGAAACATGTAGTTACCCATCTATTGGACAAAAGCCAAAGAAGTAATACATAAATGAAATGGACTATTGTTGCACTGTAAGATGTAATGAATATGTTGAAATCAGAGAAAGAAAAAACTTAAATTCACTGAAGGAGAAATATGAACCAGGAAAATGAGATACATGATAGAAATATAAACAATACAACAAAAATTGTGATATTTAATTACCAGATTTGGCTCCAAAGAAGAAATATTAGAAGATACTTCTCCTACCCATCCTTCTTCTTTGCAAAGGTGAGAGACTATGGGTGTAGAATACTACATAAGATACCAGAAATTTTGATGTACTCATTATTTTTTCAGAACTATTTTTTCTCATTTTGATTCTTTGTTGCAAAATATGATTCTATTGAGGGTGGGGGTGGAAATCTTTTGGAAAATTTAAACGATATAAAAACAAAAAAGTTCTATAAAATTAATTTTTAAAATAATATTGTTCACTATTATTAACCAAGATAACAGAATTTAAAATTGAAAATTACATTAGGTCTTAACTCCAAAATCAGTCGAAAAGATATTTTTCTTCACATATACTTCAGGTTTTCTAGCTATGCCTGTACCTCAGGTCCTACCTCAGTTCCTAATTATCCCAATATTATCTCTATAAGCAGGCACCAGACCAGATCTCTTTGTCTTAAATTCCAATTTTATTCAAGCACTGACAGACTGCTTTTTATCTGGCCACTGATTTCTACATCTACTCAGTCACTTTCATAATCAGAAAAACAAATGAACAAACATATTATAAGGCACTACTTATCAAAACTATTTGGTACTGGCTAAGAAATTTTTTAAAAAATAGGTGGATCCATTAAACAGAGTACACTTTCAACACACAGAAGTAAATTATTATAGTAACTGTGTATTTGACAAATGTAAAGATTTAATCTTTTGGGATAAGAATACACTATTTGGTAAATATTGTTGGAAAAACTGGAAAACAGTCTGGCAGAAATTTGGTATAGACAAATATCTTATGCCATTCACCAAGAAAAGGTCAAAATGGATGCATGGCCTAGATATAGAGATATCATAAGAAAATTAGAAGAACAATGAACACATTACCTGTCAGATTTATGGATAGAAGACTTTATGAATAAACAAGAGATAGAGAGCATTGTGAAATGTAGAATAGATAATTTTGATTACATCAAATTAAAAAGGTTTTATACAAATAAAACCAATGTAGCCAAGATTAAAAGGAAAGCAGAAAATTGGGAAAAATCTATACAGACGGTTTCTCAGATAAAGGTTACATATCTCAAAGACATAGAGAATTCAGTCAAATCTATAAGAGTACGAGTCATTCATTTAAGAATGTAAGTCATTCCCCAGTTGATAAATGGTCAAAGGATATGAACAAGCAGTTTTTAAATGAAAAAAAATCAAAACTATATATAGTCATATGAAAAATCACTATTGATTAGAAAATTGTGAATTAAAACAATTTTGAGATATCGTCTCTCACCCTATCAGATTGGCTTAAAATGATAGAAGAGGAAAATGACAAATGATGGAGATGATGTGGAAAAATTGGGACACTAATACAGTGTTGATAGAACTATGAATGAATACGACCATTTTGGAGAGCAATCTGTAATCATGCCCAAATAGTTACAAAACTGTGACCCAACAATACCATTATTAGGTCTGTTTCAGGGTGATCACGGAAAAAGGAAAAGAGCTGGTGCAACTAGGTGGTGCAGTGGATAGAGCACTGGCCCTGGAGTCAGGAGGACCTGAGTTCAAATCTGGCATCAGACACATAACACTTACTAGCTGTGTGACTCTGGGCAAGTCACTTAACCCCAATTGCCAAACCAAAAAAAAAAAAAAGGAAAAGAACCCATATATTCTAAAATATTTATGGCAGCTCTTTTTGTGGTGGCAAAGAACTGGAAATGGAGCTGGCCATCAATTAGGGAACTGCTAAACAAATTGTAGTATATGATTATGATGGAATACTACTGTGCTATAAGAAATGATGAGCTAGTTGATTTTAGAAAAACATGGAAAGACTTGCATGAAATAATGAAGAATGAAATTAGTAAAACCAAGAGAATGTTGTATACAATAACAGCAATATTGTTTGAAGAACAACTGTGAATGACCAAGTTATGCTGAGTATTATAAATACTCCAATCAACTTAAAAAGGACCTAGCTATCCACCTCCAGAGAAAAAACTAATAAATAAAAGTATGTGTAGTATGGTTTTACATATAATTATGTATCTGTGTGAAATGATGGCCTTCTCTAGTGCAGGGTGAAGAGGGAGGGTGACAGTTCAGAGCTTAAAATGTAACCAAAAAAATAAATTAAATTAAAACCAAACAGACAAGAATTTATGTGTTGTTTTGGGCACTACAGAAATTCAGGCTTCTGGGAAATATGGATTTTATTCTTCTTCCTTGGTCTTCCCTTGGTTGGTCCCCAGACGGAACTAATTATGGAGTGAAAGTGAGAGTATTTCATGACACAAGTGGAAGCCCCTTGGGGCAGTCAGTCAGTCAATGAACATTTATTCACTGTCTACTATGGTGGCAGGCATTGTGCTAAGTGGTAGGGAGAGAAAAAACTAATGGAGGAGAGAACAAGCAAACAAATATGTACAAACAAGCTATATATAGGATAAATAGGAAATAATTAAGAGAGGAAGGTCTTAGAATCAAGAAGAGTTAGGAAAGGCTTCTTATAAAATATGGGATTTTTGTTGGGACTTTAAAGAAGCCAGGAAAGCCAGTAGGTGGAGATGAGGAGGTAGAGCATTCTAGGTATGCGAGCAGCCATAGGAAAAGCTGAGAGCTGAGAGATGGATTGTCTTCTTGAAACAGAGAGGGCAGTGTCATTGGCTCAGAGTACATGATGAGCAGTAAAAAGTAAGATGACTGGAATGTTAGGAGGGGGCTAGGTTATGAAGGGTTTTGAACATGAGATGATTTTGATCCTAGAGGTAATAGGGAGCCACTGGAGTTTATTGAGTGGGGTAATGATATAGTAGGACCTATGCTTTTAGAAAACCACTTTGGTGGCTGAATGGAAGATGGATTAGAGTGGCCAACTTTTGCCATTATCTCTACAATAAGGTGCCTTCCGAAGAATGAACCTTGAGTTCCTGAGGGTGAGACCCTTATTTTTTGTCTAGTATCTTTCCACCAGTCATCAGAAAAAAACAAAAAACAAAAAATCTGAAGGCAAAAAGGATTTGTTTAATGCAACAAAGTTCACGTACACTGGTGGTGCACTTACTGCTCGAAATCCCAAACTATCAGCTCTTATTTGACTGTGGCCCAGCTTACCAGGCATGTATCAGAAAAAGCATTCATTCCTTCTATGGCTGTCCTCCTAGCTTTGGAGTCATGTGGCATAAGAAGCAGAGCCTTTCATTCATCTTGGGACTTCTTCATCAACAGTGTTAGCTAGTGCTGCTACTTGTAGGCAGCATCCAACTTACTGTATGTTCACAACTGCACCGTAATTCTACACAGACAGTGGGAGGCCAAGTCTCTTACTCTACTAGTAAATACAGCAATTTTCAAGTCACCATTAGCCTCCTGTTACAGAACTGCTACTAAATCTTTCAAGCTAGCATAGGCAGGTGGCACAAAGGAGCTGGATCATTGTCTGCATAGGCCAACATTAGTGTAAACATGAAGCACCTGACCAAGTCATTAAAACCTTGTACAAAAACAAGATTACCAAGTCATTTAACAATTGCTGTATAGTTCCTTAAAATTTTGTTATAATTGCTACTTAAACCTCTAGAACTCCTTAATTCTCAAAGGCTCTTTACATATAGCCAGCTGAGAAGTACTTCTACTTTTCTAGTAAGGGCTCACTCCTTGCTGAGATGCAACCCACATACTCTGGCAAAGCTGGTAATGGTCAATTGATAACCTCAGACTAGTTTCTTCTACCTGATTAACACTTTCATCAGTTTTTCCTAATTATTTTCTAATATCATTCCAAAGATAATTAGATAATCGAGATATACCAACATTTGCATGTCATTCATATCTCCAACTACTTTCTCCACAAGCCATAGAAGTGACAGGTAGGTTCTCCCAAGACGTCTAGGGGCATACTGTCACACTGGTAAAATCTAGCTAAGCAGAGCTAAATTTCTTGTCTTTCTCTACTACTAGAATCTGGTAGGACTGAGTTCCAGTTAAAATGTTGACATGGAAGGATGAGGAGTCCAACTCTCCCATACCTATGGCAGCAAATATATTAAAAGAACTCCAGATAAAGTGATGATAAAGAAAATCAAAGAGAAGCAAAAAAAAAAAAAAAGCTCTTCTACCTATTCCTAAACTACCCAAGAAGATAACCAGAAGGTGGAATAGGGTAAGTGAGGTATTGCACTCGGGGAACCAGTGCAAGTATTGGTGAATGGGACAGAAAAACTGAAAATTCTTTGGCCAATGTTTGTAAAGCTGCCATGCACAATTGAGAAATGTGAAATTTCCCTTCCATTTCCATTCAGTGATCAGAAATCTATCATATCTCACTTTTCTAAAATTCTATTCTGGTCATTAAATTCTTTCCTAATTTTTTTTTAAAGATTTGTCTGTGTCTTAAAAGTACACATTGAAGTCCCCAACTATTGTAGTTTTGCTTTTTACTTATCCCTAGAACTATATTAACTTTTCCTTTTGATTTAATTATTCCATTTGGTGAAACATATACATATATACATATTGTGTGCATATGTGTATGTATTTGTGTGTGTGTAAAGTATTGATGTTATTTCATTATATATGGTGGTTTAAGCATAATGTAGTTTCCCTTTTTATTTCTTTTAACTGTGTCTTTTTTTAGTGTTGCTTTTTCTTTTTCTTTTCTTTTTTTTTAAGGCAATTGGGGTTAAGTGACTTGCCCAGGGTCACACAGCTAGTTCACCTAACTGCCCCAGTGTTGCTTTTTCTAACATTACTATTGCTTCCCTTGCTTTTAAAATTTAGCTCAAACATAATAAATTCTGGCCATCCTTATTGAACAGTTTCCTCAGTTATAGCTAAAAAAATATCATTTTGTTAACTATCAGATCTTGTGCAAGTGTTTAATTTCATTCCAATATCAAACCTGAGATACCAGATCAGCCTGGTCAGCCCTGGACTGCAACAGTTAGTGACAGCAGTTTTGGAATGGAATGATCTTCCTGAAGTGGAAGATGTATGGTACATAGGAAGGTGAGCTCTGGGTAGCCTCCATACTTCTGGTATTGCTTCTGGTGATACCTCAGATGATGCTTCCTGTGAGGTACTTCTCATTATCTCTGGGAGATTAGAGAGTAGATCATCTGTAACCATTAAGTGACTAAAGACAGATGTGAAGATTTTCTGTGTCTTAAAGAACTGTACCCTTAAGGTAACTACAGTAAACTTTCTTTTATTGAATGTAAACAATTTTTGTATTTGTGAATGATAGTTATCTCTAGACTTATAATTCTGAGCTATCTGGTCTGGTAATATAAAACTTATCTAAGTTCTTCTAAGGAATTTCCTCAGAATTTAAACCATTAAGGAAGCATCTAATTTTGGGGATAGGAAGTTTTGTTCTTGTTTTTCACTAGGAGAAAAAAGGCAAACACTAAAGAATGAAACCTGCCCTGATCTTGCTGGAACTGTATGGTTTTGTATTGCTAATGACCATCACCTAATTATGTCTGGAAACCCTCATTCAGGGTCCATCCATAAGGGCCAAGACCTGCAGTTGAGACCAAAGATGACATCAAAAAGGTAATTGTAGCCATCAAGAAAGTGCAGAAATGGGAGAAGTGGATAACTGTGTATGACACATCCCTGTGGATATTTGAATAGATCACAGTAAAGAGAAGGAAAAATCCAAATAAAGCTATTCCAAGATTTAAGAGAACGTTCTGTAATTTAAAATTGTTTCTTGGTGATTTAAATGAATTATTTTTATCTTTTTGATCTTATCATTAGATTTATGTGTAAATGAAGAAACAACTATTGAATGGCTTTTGGGAAAAATATAAATGCAGCTGAATAAATAATCTTCAATTTTGGGATGATATGATGTAACCAACAGTAAAAAAAAATGTGTTTCAAGGCAGAGGTAGTGTGTGATAATAGGGTATCTCCCAGCCTGGGACCACTCATGTATGGCTAGCCCCAGATGAGATGTCATATACTAGGATATGGCATAGCCAGCCTGTTAGGATATGGTCTCTGCCTGTGGCTCAATAATTTGAGGATTATATAAAAATTGTGATGAAGGAACCTCTTGGGATTGTTTACACAGCATTTGAGAGGCCATTGGGAATTGTGCCATGAGAATTTTGTTCCACCTTTTTAAACCAAGGCATGAGAATACACTTTAGAGAACAGCGATTCTCTATAGGATTCCTGAGACCTTTCTGGAATTAGAGGTATGGACAAATACACCACAGTTACATGGTAAGAGGGGGAGTTGCTCCTACTTTAAAAGAAAGGTAGCTTCTATTCTTGGTCCAGAACTGTGAACTGCATCTCTCTCTCTCTCTCTCTCTCTCTCTCTCTCTCTCTCTCTCTCTCTCTCTCTCTCTCTCTCTCTCTCCCCACACACACACATACAGGTAAATGTATATATTTAAAAACATATGCAAATATATATATTCATCTTAGAATTTTGTAGTGATGATTTCCCACTCACTCTTCCTCCTTTCCTCTTCAGGATAGTCCTCTATTATTCCTGTTTTTTCCTTCTAACATTCTAACATTTCCTTATAAATTCTTTCCTTCCTTCTAATTAAAATAGAACAAAACCACCCAGAAATGCTCTGTCATTTTTACCTTTCTCTAAGACCCTTAAAGATATTAACGTTATGAGAAGGCACCTGTTTATTTTTCCCCTATTAATGTGCAAACAAGACATCCTCACATATTCCCTTTCAATTAAGCAAATATGATAACTTTCTATATTTCTCTCGGTGTCCATTTCAAAATGTCTGCTTAGATCTGACTTTTTCATTAGGATTGCTTGGGATTCCTCTATTCCCTTAAAGATCCACTTCTCCCCACAAGATTATCCTTGTGTTGGAAGTAGCTCTAATACTAGTAATGTTGGGATGAAATGATACACTCATAAATCATTGAACAATTAATGGAAGAGGTCTTAGTTTGCCCTAACACAGTTAAGTATATAAATATGGATACAGTGCTACTTAGCTTCTCTGAGTGTGGGCCTCCTTATCTCCATATGGAAAATCATCTGTACAGTAGGGCAGCATATAGTAAAGGACGTGGTAATTCCAATGTTCTTAAGAAATCCACCAAGTGGGGCAGCTAGGTGGTGCAGTGGATAGAGCTCTGGCCCTGACATGAGGAGGATCTGAGTTCAAATCCAGACTCAGAAACTTGACATAACTAGCTATATGGCCTTGGGCAAGTCACTTAATCCTGATTGCCTAGCCAAAAAAAAAAAAAGAAATCCACCAAGTCTGAGGGGCCCAACTGCCTATGACTGGGATTTTTTATGCTTTTAGGAAGCTAGGGTCGATCAGGTTCCAGTAGTAGTCTCTTTTAGAGGAATGCTAATCCATCAAGATTAGGGAAGAAAAAGTCTAGGACTCTCTATTTGGGGGGAGGGGAGAGGAGAGCAAGGGGAAAGAAATTGCATCAAGGAAATGGTGGTAAATATCAGTCCCATCACACCTTGATTGTAAGCTTTATCTCTTACCTTTTAGAATATCCTCTTCTAAGTCCCCTTTTCCCCAGTAGCACTAAGTCTTATGTAATGATTATTGTGGCTCCTGGGTACTTGATTACCTTATTGCCTGCTTGTAGGTTTTTTAAAAAATTTTTTACCTGAGACACTTGACACTTACTACCTGTGTGACCCTGGGCAAGTCACTTAACCTCCATTGCCTCACTAAAAAAACAAAAACAAAAACAAAAAATTTTTTTACATGTAAGCCCTGGAATGTGACTTTCATGTTCCTGGGAGCTTTCATTTGGGGACTTCTTAAGGTGACCAGTAGCTTCTTCCTATTTTCATTTTTTCTTTTGGTTCTCAGAGTTGTGGGTAGTTAACAATTTTTTAAAAATTCTATATAAGTTACCCATATATTTAAAAAATTATGATTTTCAGATGTTCTGCTTACTTTTAGATTATCTCTCCTTAACCTGTTTTCCAGGTCAGTTGTTTTTTGATATAATTTTTCTTACATTTTTTCTGTGTTTTTTTTTCTAACGTAAGGGACAAGGTATCATGCTCCCACAATTTAAGACAACCTCTGACATCTTACAACATCAGCAAAGAAGTTACATTGTTTTAACAAGCATGCAAAATCTTGAAAGGGCAAGCCAATGAGAAGAACCTTAATCTTTTAATAGACCCTAAGTTCTAGAGGGCAGAACCGGTTTTAACTGGCCCTAAGTAGGACAAAGGGCATGGGTTTTTGATGATGAGGGATTGGGGGGGGAGACATGTCAAAGGGACACAGGATGGGGGGACTTAAGATTGTAACCTGGAAAGGAACAGACCAATCCAGGCCTGGAAGGGAGGAGTCACGGCATTCTAACAGTATAAAACTTTTTCTGGCTTCTGTAACTGGCTCAATCTCTTCCCAGAGGTTTGCCCGGTTCTCCCTGGCAAGAACCGTAAATAAACGATTCTTCACTCCGAGCTTAGTTTCGTTTTTAACTAGAAGGCCTCATTTCTCTAAGGCTTTATTTCTAACACTAACATTTTGATAATGCTTCAATATTTCTTGATGTCTTATTGAGTCATTGTTTTCTGTTTGGCCTATTCTGGTTTTTTAGTCATTCAGGTCTTATTTGTATTATTAAGAACACAACTCTTATTTGTATTATTAAGCACTTAAGAACTGTTATTTGATATTTCCTACCAACTAAAGTGTCAAATTTCCTTGTTCTTTCTTTCTTAGCTTTTTACAGTCTGTCCTTCTTGTTTCCTTTTCAAGATACTCATGTAGTACCTGTGTCCAGAATGTTTTTTTCTCTGAGACTTTACTTTGACTTGTGGGGTTGCTGTACTCCTTGGGGTTTATTCCCTGGGCATCTCTCAAACCCAAGTATTTCTTCCTGATAGTCAGCATTTTCCTTGGCTTACTCATTGACATTGGGAGACCTGGGCTTGGGTCAAATTTCATAACTGAATAATGTGGGCAGGGCCAGGCTAGTCCAGGGTGTGGTGGCCCAGACTAGGCTTCTCTTTAAGGGACTCTGGCTGCTGCAGGGCTGGGCTGTTCTTCGGGGCTTTCTCTTAACACAGGCCTCTGGTACTTTTCCTTGATAAAGTATCTACCCCGGGTCTTTCCTCATTACTAGGGTACAAGAGCTATTCCTGTGCTGGGCTCTAACCACAGGCTTGTAGGTACTGCATAGGTCAGATTTTGCCTAGGGCCTTTCTTCTGCCATGCTTTTCCCACTCATTCTACTTTGAATTCCACTTGGAACTCCCAAGGCTCCTCTCTTGGATTGGACTCCTGCAACCAAGTATCTGGGGCCTCAAGCACCACTCAGCTCTGGTTGGACTTGTGTCTTTGCTGGGCTTGTCACACTGACCTGCCCAGAGCTTTGCACAGCTGCCTGCTCTCTACTTTCCACCAACCCTAGTTTGTCTTCAGCAATCACGAGGGTTCCCTCTGGTTCTTTGGATAAGCAAAGGAGCCTGAAGTTGATTCTTCTTGGAGTACATTTCTAAGCCCTGCTGAGGTGTTTGTGGGGGATCTGGATTCCTCTGCAGTAGAAATGTCAAACACTTGGCTGACAATACTCCGAAGTCAGGCCTGAACCAGATTAAAGCATGATTGGGAAGTATTTAACAAAATAAATAAAAATACAATAAAACAGAAATATTGCATTTTAAAACTAAGTCAATATGTGGCTCGTAGGGATCCTTATGTACAGTGTAGTGGTCCCGATTTCTACCTGAGTTTGACATTTCTGTTCTACATGGCACACTGCCATCTTCTCACCACTAATTAAGCCTCAACAACAGTTGCAATGCCTTTTAAGGAAAAACTAGCATCACCTATGAGGAGTATGGCCTTAGGAAAAGACCGTAGGAAATACTGCTAGTATCACACCAGGGGGACATGTTCCTTGAAACTGACTCCTCTCTCTGGTAACTGCCTCTCTGCATCCATAACCATCTGGAGTGTATGTTTGTGCTCCTGCTGATAGATGTAATGTTGCCTGATGGTCTAGAAGCCACCTTCTAAAGTTACATGAGCAATGTGGAGATGGGAGCAAAAAAATCTCTCCTCCTTCACCCCTTCAGGCCGCTTCTAACTTGCAAAGACTTGGAGCTACAGAACTCAAACTGCAAGATGGGATACCCCTTGATCTGCTGCTAGACTCTGTGACTGTTAGGAGGTGGGGGGAAAAAGAGAAATCCTCTAGCTCCCCTTGAGCTCTACAACTGCTCTTAGGCTTCCACAAAAGGTGTGACATTTAAAACAATGCTGTCAAATTCAAATGGAAATGGAGCCTCTAATCTATAGATAAGGATCCCTGTGAGCAGCATTATGATTTAGTTTTAAAATGTAATATTATCTATTTTTTATTATACTTTTACTTATTCTGTTACATATTTCCCAATTATATTTTAATCTGCTTTGGCCACACTTGGGAGCGTCGCAGGCCACACGTGACCCCGAGACACTTCTGATTGAGAAGCTTCTTGGGCTTTGTAGTTCAGTGCCCAAAACTTCTAAGACTCCTAAGGAGATGGGATCAGTCACACAGTTTTGGACCAGAATGGGTGGGATTATACTGTCTAGGAAGATGGAATGGCACTGAAAAAGAAAAAGAAAGAGAAAGAGAAACATCCACGCACTTGACTCTGGTAACCAGAGCAGTATGTGGACAACGCTTCACCTGGGGATTGACCATAACCATGAGTAGCCGTAGACTTTCTTTGTTTACTGATTGATGTCATGAAAGAATTTGCAAGAACTCTGACTGCGCCCATGATGCTTCTGAGACCTTGAGTGTGAATTTCATCACTGTCTACTTTCCTCTGCTTTTGTGCTGCCTAGCAAACTGGAATTGCTTACCCTTGAGTATCTGCCTATTCTTTTAAATTTTGCTTATTTCCTGTTTGTACTTTTTATTCAATTAACACACATTTGTTTCTCTCCTTCCCAATTCACTCTCATTAAAAATATCAAATCCTTGTAACAAATATGCAGAATAAATCAAGACACATTCCCGTATTAGCCATGTGCTTTTTGTACTTTAATGTTTTTTTTCCTGCAGACAGAAAATTAGACCATTTTAACTGAATTCTTAGTTAATATCTTTACCATAAATAGATAGATGAGATAGTCAGGTTGGGGAAGGAGCCAGTGGCTACTTGATGATGCAAAACTGACCCAGCTGAAACGTCTCATTTTTAGGCTGGTGAAGACAAGTCATCTGAGAGGAAAGAGAATTTTTTAAAAAAAATTAACAATAGGCTTATATGTACTTCCCAGGGACAGGGGAAAGGGTGACCACAGGAATATACTCGAATAAAATCTTGAGCTATTCTCTTTTGTCTCAAGCACACTGAATCTCTTAGAATATGAGAGCCAGGCCACCTGACTGGTCTCCTGCCTGCCCCAGGATGAGAAGAAACATCATTCTATCCTGCATTAGGCTCCTGCCTTGGGATTAAGGGGGGAAATACCATTCCATGATGCTAGATTTCTTGCCTTCTCTCTAGCTTTCCAATAGAAGAGGAGAAACACCATTCCATCACATCTCCTGCTTGGTCTCCTACCTCTCATTCCTTCAGTCCACTCCTCCCCCTAACTACTTTTTCCCTCCTCTGAGCCTCCTAAGACTCTGAAATGACTCCACCCTAAGGCAAAATCACTGAGGATATTATATTGATAATCTATCTGAATTCATTCTACAAATAATTACAAACTCTCTCCCCATCCTAGTGATTCTGAACTTCTCCTATCATTCAAACCTCTTCTTTCTTCCCCTGTTGACCAATCCCTTATTTCCATTCCCCTCAACTTAACACTCCCTCTCCACAATGTCCCATTATAAAATTACCCATTCTTTCCACTATGATGTCTGGAATATGTATTCTATAGGTAATAAACATACTTTCATCTTAAATCTTTTCCTTTCCCACTCCTTTCATCTTCTGGCTCTCACCAAGACCTGATTCCCTCCTAATGCCACAGACTCTTTGGTCACCCTTCCAGAACTGGTTGCATTTTCACTCATTCCCCTCCCTACCCCATCTACTGAAGGTAGGAGAGTTGGACTATAGCTTGATCCCCATTGCCATTTTCAGGTATTCCCTCTATTACCATCACTCAGTAACTTCTCCTTTGAGGTTCACTCAATCCTATCCAATCAAAATTCTTGAAACTGTTATATAAGAATCTCTAGTACATTCTCCTTTCCTAGATAAGTTCAATGCTTGGCTTAGGTCTTTCTTTCCTCCCAACTCCTGCCCTCATATTAGGGTACTCCAATTTATATATTCATAGTCCCTCAAAAACCCTAACTTTTGAATTTCTCGATTTATTCATTTCTGTTACCTACTCCTCCAGCCTATTTCAGCTACACATGAAGTTGGTTATGCCCTTGATCTTGTCATCATTCACAAATGTACTTCTTCCATGGATGTAACTGAAATTTCCTTATCTGATTACCATCTATTGTCACTCCATCTTTCCCTCTGCCCTGCAACTCCAAATTCTGTAATTTAGCCTCACCATGACTTCCAATCCCTTAACTCCTCATTATTACCCAGACTATCACCCCTGCACTTGCTACATTTTTCTCCCTTCCCTATCTTGTACTCTTAGTCAACTTAGCTCAAATATACACTGTCCTCTTTTTTCAAATCTCTTTTTCCCATCTCCATATTGCTGAAACAATCCTGCCAAGCTTCAACCTCAGATTACTTCCATCCTTCAATGTTTTTGTTCCTACATATATACTGCTGGACAAAGCTGGAGAAAATCATGGAAACTGTGATGAATAAGTGCACTACAAACTTATGTTACATAATTCCAACTGGGCTCTCACTATGGCAAGGCAATCTTATTATACCTCAAAAAATAATTCATTATCTCATTCCCCCCCCCTCCTTACCTTTTCAGATGAGGACTTGCCTAACATTTCATTGAAAAAATTGAGACCATTAGCTGAAAACTCCTTCTTCTTCATTCCTCTTCATCTCACATCTCTCAGATTTTTTCTTTTACTATTTCCTCCTTTGCCTCTGAATTTCATTAAGACATATTCTCCTTATCAAGGCAACCCCCCCAAGTTCTGTTTCTGGGAGCCAAGATGGTGGAGTAAGAACTAAGTCTCTCTCACCATCCCTTATTAACCTCTGAAAGCCCAGAAAATATCACCCCAGGAAAAACCCTGAAACAGCCAAGCCAGAAGTAAGATGGGGTGCAGCAGTCCAGTAGCCCAGGTAGCTTGAGGGATTAATGGGAAAGGCCCCTCTTGCCCTGGGGGAAGGTGAGCAGTATAGAATGGGAGGCTAAGTCTTAGCAAGCTAGCTGAAAGCCCCACATCAGCATACCAGGGGGAAATCCTGAACCCCAAGTGGTGGAGCAGGCAAAGACCAACACCAGGATCCCTTAGTGCCTCAGTACAGACAGGGGAATGAATGGAAACCATCTTGGAAAATTACCACATGCCATGACATTGTATGGCAAACAAGTCTCCCAATACCTCAGAAAAACTCTGGGAAGCACACCTTCAAGGGGGAAAGCACCAGGCAAACAAACATCTGGCAGCAGGGAAACATACATCTGAAAGGAGCCAAAGAAAATGAAATGAAAGGCCCCAGAGGCCAGACTAGAGTTCCAGTCTTGCTGATTCTAGTCCAATACCAGGTAAGCTATCAGAACCCTACAGCCTCCAACTGCCAGCATTAGGAGGACCCAGCACACAAAGCCAGTGACCAGGCGTGGGCTCCCAGCACAAGAAGCATGGGTCATTGCCCTCCCAGTAGGAGAGCTCAATTTTTTTTAAAGGCCAGGAAATAAGCAAACACCATGAGCAAAAAGAAATGTACTATAGATTATTATTATGGGAAGAGTGAAGATCAAGGCAGAAATTCTGAAGAGGACAACATTGTCAACAAACCCACATCTGGAACCTCAAAAAGGAATATGAACTAGTGTGAAGCCCAAAAAGCCTTCTTAGAAGAGCTCAAGAAGGATTTCCCCCCCTATTTATTTATTTATTTTTGGTATATAAATTTATTTTTTCCACAAGATTTTGAATTCCATATTTTCACCCCATATTGCCCTTCCCTCCACCCCAAGATGGCATGCATTCTGAATAACTCTTCCCCTAGTCTGCCCTCCCTTCTATCTCTCCCCGCCCTTCTCTTATCCCCTCCCCCTTCTATTTTCCTGTAGGGCAGGATAGATTTCTGTACCTCATTTCCTGTATTTCTTATTTTCCAGTTGCATGTGGAAACGTTTTTTTTTAAACATGTGTTTTTAAAACTTTGGGTTCCAAATTTTCTCCCTTCCTCCCACCCCACCCACCCTCATTGAAAAGGCAAGCAAGTCAATACAGGCCATACATGTGCAGTTATGGAAAACACTTCCATAGTAGATGTGTTGTGAAAAACTAACTCTATTTCCCTTAATCCTATCCTGCCCCCCCATTCATTCTATTCTTTCTTTTGACCCTGTCCCTCCTCAGAAGTACTTCCTTCTGATTACCCCTTTCACAATCTGCCCTCCTCTCTATCATCCCCCTGCTCTCTTGTCCCCTTCCTCCCCTATTTCCTGTAGTAAGACAGATTTCCATACCCAAGTATGTTATTCTCCTTAAGCCAAATCCTATGAGATAAGATTCCCTCATTTCCTCTCACCTTCCCCTGTTTCCCCACCACTGTAAGAACCTTTTCTTCTATTTTTTGGGCAAGATAATGTACCCCATTCTAACTCTCCCTTTCACCTTCTCCTAGTATAATCCTCTCTCACCCCTTAATTTTTTTCTCCAGATATCACCCCTTCATCTTCAACTCACCCTGTGCCCTCTATCTATCTATCTATCTATCTATCTATCTATCTATCTATCTATCTATCTATCTATCCATACATATAATTTTCCCCCTCCCACTACCCTAATACTGACAAAGGCCTCATGAGTTATAAATATCATCTTTCCATGCAGGAATGTAAACAGTTCAGCCTTAATAAGTCTCTTATGATTTCTCCTTACTGTTTACCTCTTCATGTTCCACTTGAGTCTTGTACTTGAAAGTCAAATTTTCTATTCAGCTCTGGTCTTTTCATCAAGAATGCTTGAAAG
This sequence comes from Phascolarctos cinereus, assembly GCF_003287225.1. Taxonomy (NCBI): domain Eukaryota; kingdom Metazoa; phylum Chordata; class Mammalia; order Diprotodontia; family Phascolarctidae; genus Phascolarctos; species Phascolarctos cinereus. Next base: position 40,235,875 of record NW_027556098.1, on the reverse strand, counting down.
TCCTCTATTTCACTGAATGACCATTTTTTCCCCTGAAGGATTATACTCAGTTTTGCTGGGTAGGTGATTCTTGGTTGTAATCCTATCTCCTTTGCCCTCCAGAATATTATATTCCATGCACTTTGGTCCCTTAATGTAGAAGCTGCTAAATCTTGTGTTATCCTGATTGTGTTTCCACCATACTTGAATTGTTGCTTGCAATATTTTCTCCTTGACCTGGGAACTCTGGAATTTGGCTACAATGTTCCTAGGAGTTTTCCTTTGGGGATCTCTTTCAGGCAGACATCAGTGGATTCTTTCAATTTCTATTTTGCCCTCTGGTTCTAAAATATCTGGGCAGTTTTCCTTGATAATTTCTTGAAAGATGATGTCTATCTTTTTTTGATCATGGCTTTCAGATAGTCCAATAATTTTTAAATTCTCTCTTGGGCCTCTTTTCCAGGTCAGTTGTCTTTCCAGTGAGATATTTCACATTGTTTTCTAATTTTTCTTTCTTTTGGATTTGTTCTACTGTGTCGTGATTTCTCATAAAGTCACTATCTTCCAATTGCTCTATTCTAATTTTTAAGGAAGTATTTTCTTCAGTAAGCTTTTGGACTTCCTTTTCCATTTGGCCAATTTTGCTTTTTAGGGCATTCTTCTCCTCATTGGCTTTTTGGACCTCTTTTGCCATTTGGGTTAGGCTATTTTTTAAGGTGTTATTTTCTTCAGTATTTTTTGGGGTCTCCTTTAGCAAGCTGTTGATTTGTTTTTCATGATTTTCTTGCATCACTTTCATTTCTCTTCCCAGTTTTTCCTCTATTTCTCTTACTTGCTTCTCAAAAAATCCTTTTGAGCTCTTCCGAGGTCTGGGACTGATTCATATTTTTCTTGGAGGCTTTGGATGTAGGAGCTTTGAGTTTGTTGTCTTCTGGTTGTATGTTTTGATCTTCTTTGTCACCAAAGTAGGATAATATAGTCTGACTCTTTTTGTGAGGTTTGCTCATGATCCCAGCCAATTACTTGAGTTTTAAACTCTTTGTTAAGGTCAAAAGTCTGCTTCCAATGTGGAGAATGTATTGTCCCAAGCTTCGGGGGTTTATATAGCTGTTTTCAGAGATACTTCTAGGGGCCTGTAAATTTTCAGTTCTTCCAAGGTGGTATGATAAGGGTCGAGGTGTTTACTCTTTTCCTGGCCTGAGCTCTGGTCTTTGAGTGACCGGCCACAAGCAGTCTTTTCTCTCTTGGAACTGTGGGGGAGGGTTTCCTCTCTGCCTCCACTACAAGCTCCACCGCGCCAGCGCTCCTCCTCACCCCAGGACCACCACCCAGAACTGTGACCCAGATCCAAGCACGAGCAAAGCAAGAGATTCCTGCCTCAGTACCAGCAAAGAGATCCCTGAAGTCCCCCTCTGATCAGCCACTCGATTCCCCCTCAGTCTGTGGACCGGAAGCTCAGGACATAGCTACTGCCTGGGCATCCGCACTCTGCACTCTGGAACTGGCTCTGACCTAGGTCTTCTCTCACTGCAAAAACAGACTTCTCCCACTGACCTTCTAAGTTGTCTTTGGCGTTCGTGGATTGAGGAGTCTCGACACTGCCACAGCTGCCCGTGATTCAGTCCTCTGAGGCCTGCTCCAGGTTTGCTGTAGCCTGCACGCCCTAGCTGTGCTGTGCTCCGCTCCCAACCTGGCATGATAAGCCTTCCCGATCAACCATCCAGGCTGTCTTGGGCTGGAAATTTGTTTTACCCTGTCTTTTTGTGGGTTCTGCTGCTTTAGAATTTGTTTAGAGCCATTTTTTATGGGTATTTAGAGGGGTTTGGAGGAGAGCTCAAGCAAGTCACTGCTTTCATGCCACCATCTTGGCTCCGCCCCCCTCAAGAAGGATTTTAAAAGTCAAATAAGAGAGGTAGAAGAAAATTGGGAAAAGAAATGAGAGGTATGCAAGAGAGAGTCAATAGCTTGGAAAAGCAAGGACAAAAATTAACTGTAGAAAATAAGTCCTTAAAAATACAATTGGCCAAATGGAAAAAAACACTGAAGAAAACAACTCCTTAAAAAGCAGAATTGGCGAAACAGAAAAGGAGACACAAAAACTCACTGAATGGGGATAGAAAGGACTATACCTTTTTTTCAGTGGTATGTGGCACACACCCAAAAATTGACTGTGTACTAGGGCATAAAGACTTCACAATCCAAGGCAAACCGTCTACATGTCCAAAGGATCCTATTGCATCCTACTCCAGCAGATTTCCCAAAATATCATCATTACTTTTCAACTTCAGTCTCTCCTTATATACTGTTTCCCCACTGCCTACAAACATTCCAGTGTCTTTCCCATCTTAAAAAAAACCTTTCACTTTTTTTATTCATCCCCTCTAGCTATCATCCCATATATTTTCTCCCTTATATCTAAACTCCTTGAGAAGGTCATCTACGATTGATTCCATATTTTTTTTTCCTCTCACTCTTTTTGATTCTCTACAATCTGGCTTCCAACCTACCTGTTCATTCAACCAAAATTGCTCTCTGTAAAATTACTGATGATCCCTTAATTCTCAAATCTAATGGCCTTTGATCTGTTAATCATCATCTTCTCCTTTATACCCCCTTCTAAGTTTCTTTGACAATACATAATCCCAGCTTTTCTCCTACCTTCCTGAGCTACCCCTTCTGTTTCCTTTGCTGGATTTTTATCCAGGCCTACTAAAAATGGATATCCCACAAGGTATCAACTTTAATGGATTCAACTGTCATCTTGATGATGATAACTTTCATGATGATGGTGGTTCTAAGGTCTATTTATCCAGCTCTAACATCCAGGCTTGCATCTCCAATGCCTATTAGATACTGCAAATTGTATGTCCTGTAGATACCTTAAACTCAAAATGTCCAAAACTGAATTCATGTTTCACTTCAAACTCTCTCTTCTCATTACTTCCCTATTATTGTTAAGGGCACCATCATCTTCCAAGTCACACTCCCACTAGGTGTCATCTTCAACTCCCCACTTTCTTACTTACCATATATAATTAATTGTCAAGTCATATTGATTCATAATATACCATAATAACTTCTCTTCTCTGACCCTGACATTACCCTCATGTGGCCCCTCAGCACCTTGTGCCTGAACTATTGCAAATAATTTTCTTGCTGGTCTTCCTGCCCTAAGTCTCTCCACTCAGCTATCAACATAATTGCCTAAAATGCAGACCTGACCATGTATCCCTTCTCCCCCTCCTCAATAAATTCCACTGCCTACCCATCACCTTCAGGATCAAATGTAAGATCTACTTAGCATTTAGAGTCCTTCAAAATCTGTCCCTATCCTTCTAGTCATGTTACATGTTATACTCTCCTCCTTCACCCCATCCCCAACTCTTCAATACAATTAAACTGGATTCTTTAACAAGACACTCCATCTCCTGATTCTGGGCATTTTCAAGTGACTGGCCCCCCATGCCAAGAATTCTCTGCTTCTTCATTTCTACCTCCCAATTTACTTCAAGTTACAGCTAAAATCACGCTTTATATAAGCCTTTTCTGATCTCTCTTAATGTCTTACCTCTACTGATTATCTCCAATTTATCCTATTTCTTGTTTGTATATAGTTGCTTTCATATCCCCCATTAGACTGTGATCTGGAGAGCAGAAACTGTTATTTGTCTTTTTCCAGTATCCTCAGTACTTAGCACAGTGCCTGGCACCTACTAGGAGATTAATAAATGCTTATTAACTACCTGTCTGAAACAAGAACTTCTACCTTGTCAGCCCAGCACAAAAGAAAGGACTGGAAACAAATATAAGACAGAATGGTGGCCAAAGGAAAGGTTCTATCTAAAGGCTAAGGCCTGTGAGCAGAGATCTAGGAGATTTAGTCCCACTCCTTTTGGCTAGAAGGGTAAAGGCCTCGGCTAAATATTGCCCTTCTCACCAACATCCACTTTATAGAAACACACATGTACATATGTAAAAATGTTTGTTGTTGTGTCCAACTCTTTGTGACCCCATTCAGAGTTTTCTTGACAGAGATACTGAAGAGATTTGCTATTTCCTTCAGATGAAGAACTGAGGCACACAGGGTTAAGTGACTTGCCCCGGTTCACACAGCTAGCAAGTGTCTGAGGCCAGATTTGAACTCAGGAAGATGAATCTTCCTGACTTCAGGCCCAGCGCTCTATCCACTGTACCATCTACCTGCCTTGATATAAATACAAATATAATATATATATATATATATATATATATATATATACACATATATATAAATACACATACATACATATGTGAGTATATATGTATGTATATACACATATATACACATACATATGTACGCACACTATAAATACTGACATACATATACATACATACAGACATACATATATTATATTATATATGTGTGTGTGTGTGTGTGTGGATATCATTCCAAGTAGCATGAAGTCTTAAAATACTTAAATTGACTTATTTTTTAAAGCTAAGCTCATCTAATTGAAAAGAAAACTAATTGTAAATTTTTAATGAGGGGTGAGGTGGAGAAGGTCATTTAAAATCTTTGCATTTTAGTTTCTCCATCTAAATAATTCTATCTAGTTCATGTGTCTAGGAGTGAGGGAAGGGCATATACACACCTCTCCTCACCTCATGTAAGTCCATTAGTTAAATAGCAATTATTTAGTACCTTCTAGGTGACAAGCACAGGGTTAAGAACTGGGAATAAAATATATTTGAGGGGAAAAAGACAGTCCCTGCCCTCAAAAAGCTTACTTTATAAGGGACAAAGACAACGTATTAAAAGAAGCTGTGAAGGTTAGTTAGGTAAGAAAATACCTCAGTAAGGGTTATGGTAGAGGAATTATTGGCCAGAGAGAGAGGGAGACACCCCCACCCCCCTACACACACCCACACACCCACACACACACACACACACACACTGAGACAGAGACAGAGACACAGGGAGAGAGATTCAAGGGCTGGAGTGAAGTTTTTGGGTGAAGAGCTAGAGTATAGTAGAGGAAATCTGGAGCATAGCCTAGAAAGGAATGAGACATGGCTGGCCTGGGCACCCTTCTTGAATGTAGCTTCTTCCAAAAATTTTTTTGTATTCTTCACATTTATCATATTTTCAGCATAATAATATTATATTATATTTATAAACCATAATTTATTCAGGCAATTACCAATGCTGGACTATTAAGATCATTTCATTTCTTTGCAATTACAAATAGCAGCTATTACTATTTTTGTACAGTTTAAGTCTTTTTCCTATTTTATGATGGGGAGGGAATGGACAGAGTAAGGTATGATTAGTCTTCTACCGCTTATTTGTCATATTGCTTTCCAAACTATTTGTACCACCATTCCATCAACAATTGGAATAAAATCCACATTTCCACAGTACACACACATACACACACACACACACACACACACACACACACACACACACACACACACACACAGCCTTTTCATTTGGGGATGTTTTTACGTTCCATTAGCTATAAGGTGGCATCTTAACGTTGTTTTGATTTTGCTGATTATTAGGGAATTTAAGTATCTTTTCTCATAGTGGTTAAGTTTCATTTTATTTATATACAGCATAAAATGCATTAATGTCCACTATCACATGCCACTTGTGAGCAGATAATTTCCAGCAAGTGCCTCACTCCACAACACCAGCCTGGCCACAGGTCCATAGTCCAGGGAAGATGCAACCAGACAATTAACTCTCTTTACAGGTGTTCCAGTATCTATTTCCTCAGCAACTACAGCCAGGAAAGAAAGTTTGTCATTGTTGAGAAGGAAAGAAAGTTCTTAACACCCAAGTTCACTGTCAAAAGGCTTAACATTCATGGAAATGAAACCAAGGAAGATATATTACCACTGACCTCACTGCTTCACCCAAAAGCCTTTAAAGGCCTTGCATTTGAAATCCCTGTGTGTGTGCTGTCTTCCTTTATTAGAATGGAAGATATGGAGAGCAGGGCCCATTTTGCTTTTCTACTTATATTCCCAGAGTTTAGGACAGTACTTCGTGCATAGTAATCACTAAGTAAATGCTTTTCATTTAATTAGTTAATGAATCAATTAATTCCGCCTCTCCATAATTGAAACAGGTACATTCTTGAAAAAGGAAGAATGTACTTTTTCTTGTAGTTTTAAATTATTTTCAAAAAATTCTGCTCACTGCTCCAATTTATTATTGTTTGTGTTGTGACATTGCCTTTCTTCACAATTTTTCCTCAGTTTTTCTTTTTATTCTTGTATGTTTTTCTATGTGAATTTATTATTTTGTTGAATTCTAGGAAGTATTACTCCTTAATTCTAATCTAACAAAGTATAGCCTGACTTGATAGGGTATGTAAATATTGCCTAGTTAGGAGACCATCAAAATACTGAACCTGATTCTTTGCACTGATTTTATAATGTAACACTCATCAGCCTACCTTTAAAAAGCAGAATATTTTCAATCCAGGAATTTTTTTCCCCAAAGGGCAAAAAATATAGTTACCCTGTGTCTCCTTCAAAAATCCTTTTAGATTTTAAATTAAGGAGAACATTCTTCATTAAGTGAAGAAAGAATTAAAGAATGCAAATGCTTTTTTGTCCTTGCACTGTACAACCTAGGCACTCAATACTTGCTGAATCGAATTGAATTAAATGGAATGAAACGGAATTGGATCTTGCAGTCTGCAGAGCCAGACTATACATTTGTCACTTTCATCCTTTGGGCTGCTATTTAAATATGATTTCCATGTGAAAAGTTCAAGAGAGTCTCGTTTGAGATAGCAATTATACTATGTATTATGAATTTATCATTTCATTTGGGATTGAATGAGAACAGTAAATTCTCTACTCTTTCTAACCTTTGTTCTGAAAAAAACAAGGAAACTTTTTAGTATTTCCTGTCTGAATCAAAATGTGCCCTTTAAGTTACAGACACCAGACTGGAGCAACTGGAGCCCAGGAAATGATGTCATAGCTTGGTTAATGAATACACCTGAGTCACCTGGGCTGGGAAAGACACAGCCTTCCGTACTGTGGGAGAAAGCAGCCAGGAAGTTTGGGAAGTAAAGGAAAGTAGAGAAACCAGATTTGAAGAATTTTGTTGGTAAAAGATGGAAAAGGAGAACAGCTCCCCTTGGGAAATGGGGCTGCTGAGAACATTCGACTCCAGTGAATTCATTAGCTGGGAGAAGATCGGTTCAGGGGGATTTGGACAAGTTTACAAAGTACGACACATTCACTGGAAAACATGGCTAGCAATCAAATGTTCTCCGAGTCTTCATGTAGATGAGAAGTAAGTAACTTTTAGTGACTTGTTTTTCTGAAAACTGTCTTCTATAGTGTGATATTTATACTTAAAATCTGCAAAATAAAATGATGCTTTGCAGTCAGGAAGCCTTTTTTTTTAAAATCAGTTATAAAGGAGAAATTGTTTTTACACAATATAACTAGATGGTTTCAATGCTTAGGATAACTTTCTGGATTTTAGGGGATTTTTTTTTCAGTTTGTAGTAGATTAAAAGTAAAGATATCTCTGGACTCTTTCAGTAGCAATAATAATTATGCTTCCTGACTTTCTGTAAGTGGTTAGCAGTCAATTTTTGCTAATTTGACGGTACATTTAGACTATCTGAAACGTGTTTCTTGGTACCAGTTTTTTTCTAGCTTAAACTAGAAAGACTTTGTGTAATTTAACATACCTTTTGTAGTTCTAAACTATGAAAGTGGTTAATTTGCATTTAGCTATCTCTCAAATTTCATAGTTCAAGACTTTTTGATTACTTTTGTGTAGATTTGTTCACACTGATCTATGAAATTTTCAGGTTGGTAAAGTGCAAATTTTCACCCCCACACACAATGCCGAGCCCATATGAAGCACTTTAAAAAAAAAAAAGACAGCCAGATATGAAATGATTATCTTAAGCATGTTAAAACATGATCTCGGAAGACAAGTTCTGGCTAGGGTAAAAACAGTACAATGACTTAGTGTGTTTTGGAATGGGAGATTTAAAACCTTTTTTTTCTTATTTATCCTTTGTGTTTTGTATGTTGGCTTTTGGACATCCTGAAAAATCAGTTTATACAGGCCTTTGAGTTATTACTGCAATACAGAATCTGTAATCCTTTTTGCTACTTCTAATTTTACTCTTTAAATACCAATTGGTATAAGAAGAAAATTACCCATGTGAGCAGCCAGAGGCTTGATTAAAGTCAAGTAGGCCTTTCTTCTGAAACTAGACATTTTAATGTTTACTGTCCATGCCTCATGACTGTCTTGAGGGGCTGGAGAAAAAGAGGAAGTTTGTGGTGGGAAAAGTAGTAGGGCGGATTTTTCTTCATGAATTTATGGCTGCTTTTGTTTGCAGATGTAAAAATATCTAATCAAGATTCTAGATTTCATACCTTTCTCAGTAGCATATAGTCACAAAAGTGCTTCAAACTGACAACTTTTAAAAGAAGGTGGTCTAGTTGAATACAACGTTGTACTAATTTTGAATTGTTGATGAGGGAGTTTGCAAAGAAAAAGGGTATTTAAGATCATTGCATCTCAGTTTCTCCATCTAAAACAGATAATACCTTCCTTCGATCTACTTCTAGACACGTTAAGAATTGAAGAAATGGAGACATTTTTAAAGGGTTTTGGAACACCAGTCATTAAATGCGTGAACTAAGTTTTAGGGGACGAAATTAAAAGCAGTTTTATCTATATAGCACGGTGGTAGCTTAATTTAATGCATGAATTTTGTAGGCACATTAGGTGGATGTTTAAAATTTCTACAGCACAGAACTCCTCTAAAATTTTCATTCATACCTGGAGGATTCTCTATCTGAACTGTTGTGGCTTTTAGCCACAAACCTTGAACATAGGATGTCTTAAAACTTTAGGCACGAATGTAGCAAAAGCTTACGAGAAGTAAAACAGCTTTTCATTCTTAACTCAAGCAAAATAAAGGGTAAGGTCCTTACAAAACTTAGAATCCCGTGTCTAAACGATTTCTTCTAATTTGCATTGCTACTTCTATGAACCTTACTTATTCACTCAGCAAACATTTATTAGATAACTATATTTGAGGCACTGTGCTAAGTGTAGTGGAGGATACAAGGAACAATCACATTGCTTAGGAAACGACATGCTTACAGCCTCAAAATCCAGAGAAGCTTCTCTAGGTATAGTTCTCCTATTGCTCATTTCAATTATTATTTGTTCCATAACAAAGGAGGTATTTAAGAGCACCTTTTTAGTAAGCCCTTTCTAGATTTCTGAAGTGAGCTGTATTTGTTAATAAATTCTAGATGTAACCAATGTATTGATTTGTTTTGTTGGACAATATGTATTTGTCATAAGGGAATGCCTCTGAGGAGTGGATTAGTGATAGCTAGTCAATAATAAATGATCAATAAGCATTTATTAAGCACTTACTATGTGCCACGCACAGTGCTAAGAGCTAGGGCTATAAAGAAAGGCATAATTCAGTCCCTACCCTAAAGGATCTTCTGATATAATTTGGGAAGACTGTACAGAACAAGAGACTGAAAGGGGGGATAGGGAAGGAGGTGAGGTTTCCCAGCTTGATGAAGTCCTGCAGCCAGTAGTTAGGGTGAGAAACGGATCTGAGGTGGGGAGATTTTCAGAGTTAATTTCATCTATGCAAATGATGAGTTTCTGGAAATCATCAAGTCCAGTAAAGTAACAGGATGGGAAATGATCAGGTGAATTCTCTGGGCACCCTCCTTAAATGGTGGAGGATCTGGGAGGTCCTCTCCATTGTCTACCTTCCACCTCTTCTGTCAATGGGAGGGAGGGGCACCAGGGGCTGCTGAGGAGGAGTGTCTCTGCTTTGTAGAAGCTTACCTTCTGCTGGGGAAGGAAGATGTAACATGTATAATGTAAGTGTAATGCAGACTAACTACCCTGGCTCTCACTGCCTGAAGGCCAGGTGAGTTATATTTTCACCTCACCACCCAGGGTTCTCCGAAATCTTTGTGAGGATTGGGGGAAGGGGGTGTGTCTAGACTGTGCAAAATGCTCCAGTCTACACCTATGTTGTTCTCTCAGTTGTAAGGGGTGGTCTTCTGCATCCCAGTAACATTTAGCCATTAACAGTCATATTAACTTTTACACAGAAGTATTTACTTCAAAAGGTATAATCACAAATATACAAACTCATTTCCTTAATAATTGGGAGGCATGCACCATATCAATGGGGGAAGGTGAGAGTGTAGAAAGGGGTAGCTCAGTTCATATTGAGCACAGTCTCTGTTCCAAGCCCCAGACTCACCTTAGACTCAAGTACCAGACACCCTGGCTTCTCAGGGCTTCCATGACAGGCTGGTTGCACTCCTGGCTCTGACACTGTCACCATGGCTCAGACTCCTGTATCCAGTGGGGATTGCTGCTGGACACCTGAAACAGAGAAGGACAAACGAAACAGACCAGAAACAAACACCTCCAGGGCCATGTCTTGAAGCTAGAATAAGAGCAGGGAAAGTCTGTCAAAAAGTATGTTTTTTTAAAATGCACTTAAGAAAATAAAACGTGCATAAGTAGATCAATGTTGCTACTTTGTTGAATTTAGTGTTTAGTGAATTTAGTGTGTATGTGTATATTTATGTAGATTATACTTAGAAAAATTATTTATCAAATTCATTTTTCTAATAAGAGCCTCTTACCTGCGTATTGTTTAAGTTTACAAAGAAATTTTAATTTAAATTTAGAATTATTTAATTTAAAATTCTAATGCAAATTTTATTTGAGTAATGGAGGGCGTATTTTTGTGGCAGAATTTGACCTGAGTAAATAGAACTTTTAGAGTATTTAATCTAGTTTATTGCATTTCCTGGGGTGACTTACTAGGAAGAACTTCTCTGTTTAAGACAAATCACTTCGGATTCTTCTGAGCATGCTCAAAAGATGTTTTGTCCTTTAGCTAGAAGTCATACCTGCCCTTCCCAGATTGGGCAGGTAGTGACTTGTATGAGGTTGCTGTGCAGTTTTAGAGGTCAAAAGTGTCCCTAAACAGGAAACACTTCACTTGCAGTTTTATGAAGAGCAGAAAAGAAAGGGGCAGAATGGAGTTGGGTTCTGTGTTTTAAGAACATAGAATCTATGGTAAAGAGAAAGGCTGGGCTTTTTGTTTTTATTTTTTTAAAAAATCAAACATTTGCAAGTGATTTACTTTATTACATTAATTTAGCTTATATTTCTGTTCTTAGGAACGTTATTTCATTTTACCTAAATAAGGTAAAAATGGCTGTCTCTCAAATCTGAACTTTAGTTAAGTCTAAATAGTGGCCAGAGAGCCTGCAGCCTGCCATAGAGTAAAGATGCACTGGGTTCAAGTCCTGTCATTGACATATACTAGCTGTATGCCCCTGGGCAAGGTCTTTAAATTATCTGTGCTCTATGCAACTCTCTTTAACACTATAAAATACAGAGAAAGTGTAGACTTGCACTAGTACAGGCATTTTCATTATCTAGGAATGAAATCACATGTTCAATACCAATCCCTAAAGTGCCTATTAGTTTTATAGGTTAATCTTGGCACTATTTTTAGGTAGTATGTGAAATTTACAGCCACAAATACCTGTTAGTATGGTGTGTCCATCTCCCTGTGCCTAAGATGGCTTATCTAGTGTGGGAATAGAATTTCCTTGAGCTGCTTGGCCAGTCTCAGGATCCACAACTATGAAGTTAAGGCAGCTGGGGAGTTTGGTTGGCTTTGTACAAAGCTCAGGTTTACTTTCATCTGCCCAAGGCCACTATAACACTATAGGGCCTGTGATTACATTGGTTTTCCTTAATGAATAGCTGTACTGAAAATGATAATTTTTGCCCGTGGCTGCTTCTCCCTAGGGTGGCAAGCAGGTGAACGAGGCCTCATATAGCTGCTAAACAGGCTCCTACTCCCCTGCTTCCCACTCTTTCCCAACTTTGACTCTGGCTTAGTCACCACCTCCATCTCCGAGATAAGGCTTTGACCTGTTACCTCAGGGTATATCATAATTAATGGATCTGGTCCTCTTGTCTGTGAGGTCTCCTGTGCAGTGCCCCAGGGACGTGTGCTGTGCTGTTTAACATTTTTGTTTTTAAAAAAAATTAGTTTATGCTGTTTAAATTTTTAACATATGCAGTTTAACATTTTTGTTAAAAAAAATTGGATTTGGATAAAGGAATAGATTGCATGTTCAATAGATTTGCTGGTGTGACAAACCTGAGAGGTATAGACAATGCACAGGAAAATAGAATAAGGATCCAGCCACAAAGAAGAGATGGCTTGGGGGATCGAGGGCTATGATTGCTTTTTTTAGGTATTCGAAGCATTTCCATGTGGAAGGATTGAATTTATTCTGTTTGCAAGAGGGCAGAACCTGGTGCAGTGGGTGAAATCCATTTGTTTCTTGGTTGAATTCTGGAGCATTTGCATGAATAAGAAACTCCAACAGTAACAAGAAAAAATAATACACATTATGGTTTAGCTAGATCTTCGCCAAAGGGTCTAATATAATAAGCCCAGCTAGTAAGGACAAGCCTGAGTAAACTATGAGTTGTAACTATAGTGTAGTCAAGTGGACAAACCCATTACTGGGACCTTTTTAAAATAGCTGTCATGGGAACATTTTTGAGGTTCTTTAGAAAGCTTGGGAAGAGTAATTGGATTGGGGGTGGAACAGAAAACTCTAGCTGAGAGGTATTATCTAACCTTTTATTTGTGTGTGTGTGTGTGTGTGTGTGTGTGTGTGTGTGTGTGTGTGTGTGTGTTTTCTAAAGGTGGTTCCCAGGGTTTTTTTTCCTTCTGAATAGTTCTTTGTTATACACACCCTGTTTTTTCTGTTCCTGTTTTACCTTTATAATACAATGCCCCCAGGACTCTGTTCTTTCCCCTAGCCTAAAACAAAACCTACCTGACGCTTTTCTAGGAACAAAATCTTCTTGACTTTTCTTAATTTCCTAGACATTTCTTTGAGTACTAAAATAGGAATCAGAAAACCTTTTAGGGCTGCCACTAACTTGTGTGATCTTCGGCAAGTTATTTTACATCACTGGGACTCCATTTCTTCATCTATAAATGAGGGATTTGGACTAGAAACTGTCTCAGGGTCCCCTCTTCCAGCCCTAGAATTTTGTGATTGTTTGTATTATATTACTTTTTTTTTCATAAGAGTCTTGCATATTTTCACATTGAACATAAATCCCACATGAGATTTACCAGAAATTTACCATTAAAGTTACCCTATTGAAGAAGCTACATCTTCACCTGGTTCAGTCAAAGCTTCACATTTGTAGTCCCTGTAGAACCTCTAAGGGTCATCGAGTCTTACTTCAAGGGTAGAATACGAAATAGAAGCTTTCTTGCTTTGAATGAGGCACAATAACTTCCCACTTGTGGAGTGTCCTGACCTCATTTTGGATTTTCTTGGCAAAGATACTAGAGTGGTTTGCCATTTTCTTCTCCAGCTAATTTTATACATGAGGAACTAGGCAAAACAGGATTAAATGACTTGTCCAGGGTCATGCTGCTAGTAAGTGTCTAGAGCCAGATTTGAATTCAGGAAAATAAGTTTTCCCAACTCCAGGGTTGTCACTCTATCCACTGAGTCGCCTTACAGCACAGCTAAGTTGGCAGTTTTTAATGAAAACAGTTAACTTAATGCTTTCCTTTTCTCCACTAAGTAATATATTAATTAGCTTAATATATAACATTTTAAAAAATAAATTTTATTACTTTTGATTTATATCAATTAAATTTCCCAATCCCCTTCTCTCCTCAGAGAGCAATAACTTATTTAAAATGTTTTAAAACAAAAGAGGAAAAAAAACATTTCAGTAAAAATAATCAACTATCAAAGAAATCTTAACTATATGTAGTATTCCATATTTTTAGTCCCCTACCTCTGCAAAAAAGCCTAGGGAGGTGCCTTCTTATGAGCCAAGATTAGTCATTATAATTTCATGGGATTCATTTGATTGCTTTGTTCTTGTTTTTCTTTTTCTTTTTTTCCATTTACATTGTTGTGTCACTATGTGCTGTTTTCCCAGTTCGGCTTATTTCACTTGTATCAATTTATATAATTCTTCCCATGCTTTTTTTTTTATCATACTCATAATTTCTTACAGCAAAGTAATGTTTAATTAAATTTCATGTACCATAGTTTGTTCAGCCATTCCTCATTTAATGGATGTATATTTTGTTTTCAGTTTTTTTGCTCCTATAAAAGGTGATGCTATAAATATTTTGCCATTCAGGAGGCTTTTTTTTTTGTCATTGATCTCTTTGAAGTAGTAGAAACTCTAGATCAAAAGGTACTGCTACTTTAGTCACTTTTTTTTTTGCATAATTCCAAATTGTTGTTCAGAATAACTGTACCATTTCAGCTCCACCAACAGTAAGATCAAATTGATTTTTTTAAATTTTTTTTGCAATGAAAAAATTATTTTCTTTTCCTCCCCCACCACTGGGGCTGGGGAAAGGGAAAAATAAAATCCTTGTAACAAATATCCAGTTAAGAAAAGCAGATTTCCACGTTGACCATGTCAAAAAAATATATAACAGATCTCATTCTGCACCCCAAATACATCACCTCTCTGTCTAGAGGATGGGTAGCATACTTATTTTATCATCCGTCCTCTAGAATCATAGTCGATCATTACTGTGATTACATTAAGACTTACTTTGTTTTTTATAATATTATTGTATAAATATTTGGTGTTGCTCACTTCACTCTTTATCAGTTGATACAGGTTTTCCTTGTTTTTTCTGAAACTGTTTCTTCCATCATTTCTTCTGGCACAATAGTATTCCATTACATTTATATGCCACAATTTGATAGCCATTCCCCAATTGATGGGCACCCCTTTAGTTTTCAGTTAACACTACAAAAAGTTGCTATAAGTAATTTTGTACATAACGAATGGTTTCCTCTCTTTTTAATCTCTTTGAGGTATAAATAATTGTATTTCTGGAGAGTCAAAAGGGTATATACTCAGTTTAGTAATTTACGGCATATTTCCAAAGTGCCAGTTTGCCTCTCTCTCTCTCTCTCTCTCTCTCTCTCTCTCTCTCTCTCTCTCTCTCTCTCTCTCTCTCTCTCTCTCTCTCTCTCTCTCTCTCCCTCCCTCTCCCTCTCTGTCTCTCACTTTGCCAATCTGATGGGAACCTCAGAGTTGCTATAACTGACATTTCTCTAATTATTAGTGATTTGGAGCATTTTTTAAATATTGATAGCTTGAATTTCTTCCTTATTACCTATGTGTCCTTTGACCATTTTTAATTGAGGAAAGAATTTTATTCTTATAGATTTGAATTAGTTCTTTATATATATATATATATATATATATATATATATATATATATACATACATATATATATATATATATGAAATCATACTCTTAACAGTGAAACTTGCTGCAAAGTTTTTTTTCTTCAGTTACCTGTTCTCTTCTAATATTAGCTGAATCAGTTTTATTTGCACAAAACTTTAATATTATACAATCAAAATTGTCCATTTTATCTTCTGTGATTCTTCCTTAATTAGTCATAAATTCTTACACTGTAGATCCACAAGGTAATTTCTTCCGTGGTCCTCTAATTTGCTGTTGTTATCACCCTTTATTTGGACCATTTCTTGGTATAGGGTATGAAATGTTGGTCTATGCCTAGTTTCTGCCAGATTGCTTTCCAATTTCTTACTATATTAACACTTCATTAAAACCATAAATAAAACTGACGTTTCTTTTCATAATGGGTGCTAGTACTTGTACCTGTTCACTCATTACCAGAAACCCACTCATTTTATACTTAAAATGGGGGGGGGGCTTTTGCTTACAAATATGAATTGCATATCCAACTCCCAGCCTTTCTTCAGTCTACATGAAATCAATTCACATTTTTTTTAAGGACAATTGGCACTTTCAAAACATACCTTGAAAAAATTATAAATAAACCCTGTGTTCTATAGCATTGACATCCACCCTAAGAAGGTATATGCTGCTAAGGAAATTTGGCACCATGGTATTGTCAACTCATGCAAATTTGCTAACCTACTTTATTTTGTATTTTGGCTATCAGTGACTAAAATTCAGAATAACTGACAACATTTTCTATTTGCAACCTTTAAAAAAGAACTAACAAAAAGTCTTCCAGTCTTTTTAGCAAAGTCTGCATAATTGCTTCTGCCAAAATGTGCATGTTACCTCTAATTTAATGTAATTTTGTGCTATTTGAGAAAAGAACTAACAATTTATTTTGTAGGCCTGTCAAAGAAAAAGCTAGAAAATGTCTTTAACTAGCATGAAAGCCATAGCAGTACGATTAAGCTCTGTGAAACCTTTCCTAATTCTACTTCTCCATATCCTAGAAACAATGTTGTTCCCTCCCCCAATCTTTCTTTGATGGCTCTGTATAGGTAGTATTCTCTTGTATTATAGTTATTTGGGTGTCTGTCTCATCTTTCTAAATAGGCCTTAAGGGGCAGGGACTGTGCCTTATTCATTTAGTATTTCCAGTGCCTAGCTTTCTACCTCAAATGCACATAGTAGACTTTTTAAAATCTTGTTTTCAAATAAAGTTCTACTCTTTTACAAAATGAGACTAGATTCTGTCAAGGTCCCATTTACTTCCAAAAAAATTGTATAATTCTATGTATTGTGGTTATTTTCTGCCGCACAGAACTCGTTTGTGTAGTCACAGGTGCTTTTAAAATTATTTTGGGGGTTTCATTTGTTTTCCAAATATTACTTCATCAGTTTCCTAAAACAGTTCTAGGCCGGCTGAATAATTTTTAAATAAATGTATAATAAGTCAAGTTAAATACTCCTTAGACTACTATCATCACTTTTGGATAGTAAAACTAAGTAATATTTCAGACAAAGTACTTTGGGAGGTATAGCTCTACTGAATATGTTTTGGCTCTGCAGTAAACTAATGATCCATAAAATGTAAATTTATTTGTGTGTTTACTAGCAATACTAAATGTGTAATATAAAAGACATAGTGAGCTAAAACACAGACTTCTTTAGAAAGAAAATTTTATGACAAAAAAGGCTAGGTTCACATTTTAGCACCAATGTCATCAGATTTTTGCTAGATTCAAAGAGATTAAGATTTTCTTTATAAAACTTTAAAATGTTATGTACTATTTTTCTTGAATTTATCAGAAAGTTTTATTTTGCTTATCACCTAGGCCTTTACTCTTCAGTAGAAGTTTAAATAGTGTTTGAATGAATGAATTGACCCCTTAAGAACAATTAAATTAAAATTATGGTTGGGAAGGAGAGAGTCACTCTCAAGTTTTTTTTTTTATAGATAAGGAAACTGATGCTCAGTGAGGTTTAGTACCTTGCTATAATGGGTTGCTGAGAACAATGGATTATTTATAATCCACTGGGAAGGTTTTTTTTAGTGTTATTATTTAATATCCAGATGACAACATTCAGAAGTTTTTAAAACATGACAGTGGTGAAGAAAAACAAATCTTTTCAGGTCATTCAGCTAGTAAGGGGACTTAGAACTGAGACTTGCTCTGGGATTTTTGACATACTATATATATATATATGTATGTATATGTGTATGTATGTATATGTATATATACATACATACATACACATAGATCTATCAGTAAAAATGCTTTCCTTTACAACTCTACATTTTTTTTGTGCATTTAATGCCATGTATCTGCTATATTGGATCCATTAATAAATACTTTATTCATTTGTTGTTTCAAAATGCATTTGTTTAACAATTGGTGAAATACAGATAGATGAATGTTGTTAGTTTTAGTTGTGTCTGACTCTTTGGGGTTTTCTTGGCAAAGATACTGGAGTGGTTTGCCATTTCCTTCTCCAGCTCATTTTACAGATTAGGAAACTGAGGCAAACAGCATTAAGTGATTTGCCCAGGATAACACAGCTACTAAATGTCTAAGGCCAGATTTGAATTTGGGAAGATAAATCTTTCTAACCCCAGGCCCAGCATTCTATCTACAGCTAGTCCTTGCCTTATTTAAAGTGAAGAAAATCTATGTGTAAAATAAGGTATTCAGGTATTTTTTCTAGAATGCAAGAGCACAACTGTTCAAATGGGGTTTCAGCATAAATCATAACAGGAATTAGAATAGAAAGGGCAAGAGAATGTTTCAACTTTGACTTTTATTATCCCTCATATCTGGCACAGTGTCTATGTTATATAAATGCTTAATAAAGTTTTAAAATTGTAAATGTCTTTTAACTGTCCTAGTTTTTCAATAGAGAATGTTGATAGACCTTTAGGCATACTATTTACTATCAAAATCCATGAGTGCAAGGGATAAACTGAGCTCTAATAGATACCAGTTTCTTTTTTTTGTTTTTAATTGATTAATTTTGTTTAAAATGGAGATCAAAACTTGAAAGTACTGTTTTTCCTAATGCCAGCTATTATAGCTTTAAGGAAATTTATAATTTTCTGAGGTTCATCTGAAATATCCAACCTTGGCCACTTTTCTTGTGATACAATAACATTACATTGTTTTGTTTTGTTTTGTTTTTGAGGCAATCAGGGTTAAGTGACTTGCCCAGGGTTACACAGCTAGATGATGTCAAGTGTCTGAGGCAGCATTTGAACTCAGGTCCTCCTGACTCCAGGGCTAATGCTCTATCCACTGTGCCGCCTAGCTTCCCCCTACACTCTTAAGTAATATTCTGCTCAGGGTGTTTGGGTAGATCTTGTAGATCCTGCTTGTTATTATTAACCCATGAAACTAGCAGGCTTATTTGAGTTACCTATATGGATAATGCATGTGGCTGCAGAGGCTGGGGTTGATTTTTTTTTTCATATTTTGGCACTCCCTTTGTAAGTATCTATGCAAGCAGCCACTTCAAAAGTGCTAGAGCAGGTAGTAGGAGCCACCAATGGTATAAAAGGATGAAGAAAACAAAATAATAATAACTCACATTTATATGTATTTAAAGGTTTTCAAAAATCGAAGTGGCAGATTTCATATAGAGGGAGGGAAAATCTGTCAGAATCGTGGTAGAGGCCACTAGGGTTTGGTTTCTGAGGATTTCTGCTTTTCTGAGACTGAAACATCTGGCACTCAGCAGATCCATAAAAATATTAAGTAATAAAGAAGTCAGGCTGATCGTATTTTAGCCAGATAATAATTTAACTTAATGATTCACATCTGTTAACTGTATTTTCTTTCAAAAATCAGTGGAATTCAGTGCTTTTTTTCATGCCAGACTTGTAACTTAGAAAAAGGATTTAAAGTTGAGGTACTGAATGAATACCCTGATTCTTTAGCTTTTGTAGCTCTGAGATAACATTGTAAAATGGTCTGCATATAGATACAGTGAAAGAGAATCAGTTTTGGGAAAGTTAGCAAAATTCAAGATAGATGAACTGTTCTCCCTTGACCATTCTCATTCCCAGTCCTTTAGGTAAAAAAGAAAAAAGAAAAGACTTTATGTTCAAGCTGTAGTCCAGTCTGAGAAAACTGGACAAGTGACAAAAAGTTTTTCATTTGAGGTAGTGCAGTCAGAGGTCTGAAACCGGCTACTAAGTTGGAGCAGGTATTAAGATTTTGTGCTGCTGCTTGTTATTAATGAATATCAATCACCAACAGAACACTGGACCTTGAAGAAAACAGGCTTAATCGAAATACCTTCTCTGAATTTTACCTAGTGATTCTAATTGTAATTTAAGTTACGGCACTTATATGCCTTTGCACATGGTGAATACTTCATAAATGTTGAGAAAATAACAAAGAGAATAACTATTCTAAGTCATTTAGAGCAGCTTCATATTTTGTTGGATAAAGCCTGTTTTTATATGTGGAACAGATTAATTTAGGCAATCTATTTATCAAGATGACTTCTGAGAAAGAAGTATTTCAACTTGTGGTTCTGGAACAAAATTGAAACTCACTGAAGACTTTTAAAGGTGGATTGTTATGATGAAAAGAGGACTGGACTTGGAGCAAGAGAACTGGATTTTGGTCTCCATTCTGTGGCTTACTAACTGTGAGATCTTAAGAAAGTCACTTACATAACTTGATAAATGAGTTAACTGAGTTTCAGTGTCTTCATTTTTTATAAAATGAGGATAATACCTAGCCTACTTCTCAAGATTTAGTCTAACAATCAACTAGAATGAAAGAACCTTGTACCGTCAATAACTTAAGCCATGAACACAAACCAAGCTGGCAGGATGGTTGTATGCCATATGTAATATGCTATTAATTTAAGAATGAGATTAAGTTTCAGCAGATGTAGGTATCATCAGTAATCATGGTTCCTACAATGATTATTTGTTACTTTTCTTTGAAATCTATTCCAATCTTTCCCCTTAATTAAAAAGCAGTCATTGTCATCTTCTATGCTGGATTTAATTTCAACCAGAAATAATATTAAATCCAGCATAGAAGATGACAATGATTTCTATTTAATTAGGGGGAAAGAATGGATATTAAACTAATTTTAAAGTTTCTTACCATCACAACTTGTGGGGGAGGGAAAGAAAAGCACTGTTTGAGTAACCTTGGGATTGAAGACTTTGGAAGGACTATTATCTTAATTATGTGAAATTAAAGCAATAGATATTTGTGTATGTGTCACTAATTTGCCATTAATCATAGATCTATCGCCACTTGTAAACTGACCCAGTATCATTACATATTGGGAAACAGTGTTAGGTTGCAAGTGTGCCTGAGGCTCTGTATGTGTCCAGAGGTGAACATTAAGTGACATTGTTGACATGTTTGGTTCTCTCCCTTTCTCCTGATCCTCTTCCTGCTGTCTGACCATTCCATCTTATTCTTTACCAGATAATGTTCTATCTTATTCTTTACCAGATAATGTTCCAGTATCCTCATTGATCACAGCTTCTACTCTCCCTTTTCTAATATATCTTCTTGTTCTATTTTTTTCTTTTAATTCTGAACTTAACACTAAATAAAATCAGCTTTTCCAAATATATTGTGGGACAAAGAAAGGATTGTAGATGAAACTGTGAATGTCAGTTGTGTAGAGTATGTGTTTCTTTTTAATTATATAACAATCATCCCTTTTAGGGGCACAGGACACTCATGAATGTGAAAAACCACAAGTGACTCTAGGTCCCACCCCAAAAACAATACACTGTACCAATAAAAAGTTGCAGTTTCTAGTCGAGAGAGATATAATATCTCAAACACTACCGAATCTTCTGTTATCTCCAGCAGCAACAGCTTCATGAATTTCCTTCCACAGAAAGTGCTTGGGAGAAAATCAGATGACTGAATCTGGATGGTAAAGAGACAAGGGGGAAAACATTCCCAAAGAGAGTTCATAGACTAGAGTTTTTTAGTGCAAAATAAAACTGTATAATAAGTTTATATATGTATACTTATGGTAGTAAATTATAAAATAGATTAATAATATACATTTATGCATTTATGACTTTTTTGCTGTTGAGTCACTTTTCAGTTGTGTCCAACTTGGAATTTTCTTGGCAAAGATACTGGAGTGGTTTGCCATTTCCTTCTCCAGCTCATTTTTTAGGTGGAGAGCTGAGGTAAAGGGGGCTAAGTGACTTGCCCACAGCTCTCTAGTGTCTGAGGCTGGATTTGAACTCATGAAGATGAATCTTTCTGACTTCAGGCCCAGTGCTTGTCATCTGTGATTTTCCCTAGTACTCTGCAAATCCCCAAAAAATTCCTATTTAATTATCAATGGCCAACCTGCGAATAACCAAAACTGCAGTTGTGAAAGCTGCAAATGTTGAGGGATGACTGTAATAAATTCAACATTACTTTCAAAGCTGAACTGCTTATCTCTGATTCTTTGGGGCCTTCTCCACACTTTTTTTTCAGGGGAGGAGAGAACTCTAATTCTCCTCTCCCTACCACTCCCACCGCCCTTGGTAGGGATTGGGGATTGAGGGAACTTGTAATATGCATAGCCAAGCAAAACAAATTCTTGCATTGGCTATGTAAAAAAAATATGTGTTTATTCATCTTGAGTCCATCACCAATATAGCCTCTGGCAAGAAGTCAGGAGTAATCAGTCATTTATTACATGCCTAGTGTGTGCCAGGCACTGGGCTAAGCATACAATTAAAAAAAAAAAAAGCAGTCCCTGCCCACAAAGAACAAACAATCAAATAGGGGAAGATAACACACAAAAGGAAATTGAAAAGCAGAGTGAGTTGGGCCATGGAGGGACACATGAAACCAGGTGGGAAATTGAGTTATCTGAGATGTCTGTCCTGTCCCATCTCCTTAAATGGAGAAATTTATATAGCTCCACCTTCCAGTCCAAGGGGCAGAGGGTTTGAGGAGGCGTGAGTAATGAGGCTGATTGTACCTGGAAAGATCATGAGATTTCCCAATGATGAGTTTGCTGGGAGCATGATAGAGAAGTTAAAGTCTAAAATGAGTGCAGCCAGGTGGGAAATGCAGAGATGATGTAGCATGCTTCATCACCTCTTCTCTGGAATCATGGTTGCTCATTAAATTAATCAGAGATTTTCAGTCTTTCAGTTGTTTGTCTTTACAATGATGTTTTTATCTCATAGATTATTCTACTTGTTCCTTTCACTTCACTCTACATTGGTTGATACATATCTTCCCAGATATTCACATTATTTTTTATTGTGATATATTCCATTATTCAGCACCTCCTAAATTCATGGACACCCCATTAGTTTCTAATTCTTTGCCACTACGTAAAGAGCTACTATAAATATATTTTTTATAAACATAGATCTTTTTTCCACTTTGTAATCTGTGTAATGTATAGTTCTGACTAGGTCATTCGCTTTATTCATGAATCTTCAAAGGCTCCCAGTTTTTTCTAAAATTAAACAAGTAAACTATGGGGATTTATATTTTAAGCCCTTCACAGTCTGACTCTCTATTTTTCAGAATTAATTCATATTGTTTTCCTTTACATATTTTATATTCTAGCCTCTATTTGCTATTCTACTCCAGCTTCAGATGCAGCCTTTCTTGCCAATGTCAACTTCTTTCTCTACATGGCCCCTTACTCTGTTCTACATCATTACCACTCTCTTCCTACCACTCTCCCTATCTAGAGATCCCTTCCCTTATTCCTACAAACATACCTATGTCCCACCCTTAAAAAAAAAAATCAAAAACGCTCACTTGAGATCCTACCATCCCCACCATCTATTGTCCTAGGTCTCTCCTCCCCTTCATGGATAAACTCCTTAAAAAAGGTTCTTAATCTAAACCCTTGGCAATCTGACTTCATAAATTATCATTCCAATGAAACAACCATCTCCCGGATTACTAGACATCTGGTAATTTACTTCTCTCCTCCTTAAATTTAAATTTTAAAATTTTCATGACACTGTTCTCACCTGGTTTTCTTATATCATTCCTATCATTCCATAAGATTTTCCTTTGCTGGTTCATGGGAGTCCACAAGAGGGTCTGTACTGGGGCTCCTTTTCTTTTCACTCTATACTGTCTCATTTGGTGATTTCTTCTGTTCCTATGGTCTTGTCAGTCAAAAAGCATTTATTAAGCATTTACACTGTTCTAAGCACCTAAAATACAAATACAAGTAGAAAGTACAAACACAAAGTAGAAAGACAATCCCTGTTTACATTCTAATGGGGGAAGACAGCACATAAAAAGGCAGAAAGGGGGAGTAGGGAGGGAACAAAGGTACCCAGAGCAATGGGGGTAGAAATTAGAGTACCATCTGCAGAGGAATGAGATGTGGCTGCTTTGGGTGCTACCCTTAAATGGAAATTCTGGGAGAAGTCATCCAATCAGAGGGAAAGGCTGCAGGGTCAGCTTATAAATTCTAGGGCTGGAGTGAGACTTAAGTGTGAAGAGCTAGAGCATGTTCAAGGAAGTTCATGGGTTCCATTATCATTTCTATGTAGATTAGCCCTAGATCTATATCAGTCTTTCCAGTTTTCTACTTCACACTCAATACTCTGGTCACACTGAACTACTTGAAGTTCTCCACATTCCCACCTCCCATCTCCGTGCTTTTGCATTGTCAGTCTTCCATGTCTGGAAAGCACTACCCCTTCACCTTCACCTGTTTCTCTGACTTCAAGATTCAGTTTAAATCTACCTTCCAGGATACCCAGCTGTTAATATCTTTCCCTCTCAAATTATCTTTCATCCATATCTTTACATCATCTATGTCTCATCATACTATGTCTTCAGTGTACCTAGTTTTTTATACTTTGTTTCCTTCATTTGAATGTAAACTTATAAGGGTGGGGACTTTTGTTTTTTTTTAATTTGCCTGAGTGCTGCTATCTCTAGAACTTTTTATAATGCCTGGCATATGGTAAGCATTTAACACATATTTGTTGACAACTGACTGACTTGCTCTTTCCCAAATTCATTGTTTGTGTCTACTCTCCATACCCATGTATAAATAGTCTCTCCTGATATGTGGAATGTATTCCTTCCTCATTTTTGCCTCTTAGAATACTTAGATTTTTTTTATTTGTCTTTTTTTTTTTAGGCAATTGGGGTTAAATGACTTGCCCAGGGTCACACAGCTAGTAAGTGTCAAGTGTTTGGTCTGAGGCCGCATTTGAACTCAGGTCCTCCTGACTTCAGGGCCAGTGCTCTATCCACTGCGCCACCTAGCTGCCCCACTTAGATTTTTTTTTAAAAATTAGTTCAGATCTTATAGGGAATTGTCTTTTCTTATCTTGGTAGTTATTACTGTTCTTACCTATCTCAAATTATCTTGTATTTATTTACTTCTGTACAGTTATATTCTCAATTCCAAGTAAGCTGCATGAAGGGCAGGAACTTGAATTTTCATTTGGAGATTTTCAATACCCACTACAGTGTTTTTATGTTACATAGTAAGCTCTTAATACTTATTGAGTTTAATTCAACTGAGTCTCCAAATTTCTTTTTCAGAGAGCGTATGGAACTTTTGGAAGAAGCCAGGAAGATGGAAATGGCCAAGTTTCGCTACATTTTGCCTGTTTATGGCATTTGCAGAGATCCTGTTGGATTGGTCATGGAATACATGGAAACTGGGTCACTAGAGAAATTACTAGCCTCGGAACCTTTACCATGGGAACTCCGTTTTCGGATCATCCATGAAACAGCAGTAGGCATGAACTTCCTACACTGCATGTCTCCACCACTCCTCCACCTGGATCTCAAACCTGCAAACATATTGTTGGATGCACATTACCATGTCAAGGTTTGGTCTATTACTATTTTTAATTTGGTAACTATATTGTCAAGTTGAATAGAACTGTTTTGCTTAAGTGCTTTAAAATGCCCGGTTTAATACCTTCTACAGGGTCTGCTGTGGAATGTAACCTTAAATTCTGTATAAAAAGAAAAAGGTATAAATTTTGGGAAAAAGTCAAAGCCTTTCTGCTCTAAATGGCTCAGTGGATAGAATGCTGGGCCTTGAGTCAAGAAGACCTAAATTTAAATTCAGAATCATACACTTACTAGCTCTGTGACAGACGGGGTTAAGTCATTTAACCCCATTTGCTGTAGTTTCCTTATCTGGAAAATGAGGATAATAATGGCCCCTTCTTCCCAGGGTTATTGTGAAGATCAAATGAGATAATAATTATAAAGCACTTAGCACAATGCCTGGCGTATCATAAGTACTATATAAATATTAGTTTGTTATTATTATTGTTGTTATTGTGAGTTTCCTTTATGTGGAGTTTCAGTTACTGGGGAAAACATGTGAGTTTAGCAGGGAGCCCCCAACTCAGGTAACAAGAACAAGGCATAAGAATGTGGTTTGGGAAAGAGTGCTGCCCTGTTATGCTGTCTGGCATATCTTGCACAAGTATGACCTCAGAGTACAATTGCCTTGACAATTTGAGTCTTGCTCCAGTATGTAGCCTACCTACATACTGCCAGTCACCATTGCTTTCCTTTCTTTAAAAAAAAAATCCTTCCCTAGACTCTACCCTTCCCTCAAAGTATCATCCTTGATTTTATGTCCCTGTCTTAGCCAAACTTTAAGAAAAGGCTAGCTAGTCTAAATGCCTTCATTTATTCTCCTCTCACTCAACTCATTGACCCCCGGCAATGTGATTTTGATCTCAAAGTTATCAATGATCTCTTAATTTCTGTATCTGATTGATGTGGTCTTTTTCCAGACCTTAGCCTTTTTGACCACACTGTAGCATCTGACTCTTCAATGTCTTCTACCTATGGATTCTCTCTGAATTTTTCTGATAATTTCTCTTTGTTCTCCTATCTATTTAATTACTCTTCAGTCTCCTTTGCTGGTTTATCCTCTAATAGAGGATATAGAATTTACATCATGCCATGGTGTTCTTATTGTGGGTGGAAACCTAACTGTGGGCATGCCTCAAAGTTTTTTCTTGGTCTCTCTTCTTTTCTCTTGTTATACTCTCTTCCTCAGTAGCTTCATCAGCACTCATGGGTTTCACAGAATTGTAGAATTTTGAGTTAGAAAGGACCTCAGCAGATATCTAGTCTAACCCAAAGGAATTGGCCACGTGGCCTCTGCTGGAAGACTTCCAAAGTGTGTATGTGGTGGGGAAGGGAGGAATCTGCCACCTGGAAACAACACTTTTAGATACCTCTATTTTCTAGGAAGTTTTTCTTGTTATCAAGCCAAATTTGCAACTTTCTTCCATTGTTCCTAATTTTGCCCTCAGGGGCCAAAAAGACAAGGCATATGCCTTCTCCATGTGACAGTTTTTTAAATCCTTGAACACAACTGCCATGTCTCCCCTGAGTAATCTCTAAGCTAAATGTTCTCAGTTCCTTCAGTCTCTTCTCATATGTCAAGGACTCAAGGCCTTTCACCACCCAAGTTTCATTTTTATGGATGCTGTCCTGCTTGTCAACATCCTTGAACCTTGCTATTCAGAACTAAACATAATATTCCAGCTAACTTTTGAGGAGGACAGGGTATAGTGAGACTTTAACCTCCCTATTTCTGAAAGCTATGCATGTCTTAATCCAGTCCATGATTGCATTAGCCTTTTTGGCTGCCACTTCATCCTGTTGATTCATTGAGCTTGCAATCTACTCTTTGTGGCTGGTGCTTAGTACAACTCCTGATGCAGAGAAAGCCCTTAATAAAGCTGTTGTTGACTGACTATGCATCTAGCATCAAATTGGTGGAGGCTTCATTCCATTGTGTGTCAGTCCCCTGGGCTGGCTCCTCCTTGTTTTCTCCGGGACCTTTCCTGCCTGCAAGGGACAGAGAGATGCCATTTCTTTCTACTTCTTCTACCTGTTTCCTGGCCTGGCCTGCCTGTAGAGGTAGGAGAGAAACATTATTCTCTGATTCCTTCCTAGTCACTTTTCCTGAGCTACCTAACACTCTGAGGGGATACTCTCCTACAACAGAACCCTTCCTCTTCTACTCATTGTGCAATTTAACAAACTTCCACCTAGTTGTAGCTTCACCATTCTCCACTGCTCCCATTCTCCTCCACCCAGTGTCCCCAGTGTTTAACTTAAAACTACCCACCCTTTCCACTATGCTCTCTGGAATATGTGTTCCACAGATAACAAATTTAATTTCATCTTAAACCTTTTTCTTTCCTACTTCTTTCATCTTCTGACTCTCATAAGACCTAGCTTCTTCTCAATGATAACCTTCCTGGCTACCCTTTCCATCACTGATTTTACTTCTACTCATTCTCCCTGACTCACTGTGGAGGAGTTGGAATACTCCTTACTCCCCAAGGCCACTTCCATGGTCTCCTTCTACTACCATCACTCAGTAATGTCTCCTACTCCTTTAAGATTCACTCAATCCACATCAACAACAAATCAAAATTCTAGTAGTTGTGATCTACCAAACTCCAGGATACTCCCTTTCCTTCCTCAATGAGCTCAGTGCCTGTCTCACAATCTTTTACTCCTCCTCAACTCCTCCCCTTGTATTGTAGGATTTTAAGACAGACAGACAGATAAATAGACAGACAGATAGACAGATAGATAGATAAGTGATAAAGATACCAAACACTCTAACATATAGATAGGTAGATAGATGATAGATAGACAGACAGACAGATAGATAGATAGATAGATAGATAGATAGATAGATAGATAGATGGATGATAGATACAGATACTCCCTTAAACACTTTAGCAGATAGATAGATAGACAGATACTCAAACACCATAACATCTGAATTACTCTACTCACTCATTTCCTATTACATATTCCTCTACTACACTATAGCTATATACTGAATTGTTTATACTTTCAATCTTGCCATCACCCATATATGCTCCATTTCCATATTTATGAATTGCTGAATTTCCCTTATTTTGGTATTCCATTCTCACTCTGTCTTAAAACTCCAAATCCTGTTCTTTGCCTTCACTTCAACCTCCAATCCCTTCACCTCTTTAAATGTCTTTATACTGGCTACACACTCCTCTCCTACTCATCTTGACCCAGAGTGAACTAATTCAGCCTTACATTGTCCTCTTCTCTTGATTCCTTTTTTACATTATAGTTTCCCTGATCTTTCCCTGTCTATCCTCAACTTTGGATTACTCTAACCCTCCTCTGCCATTGCTTTTACTCATGTGCTGCTTAATGAAGCAAGAAAAAATCATAAAACTGTCCTAAGTCCACTACACATTTAGGTTACATAATCCATCTCAACTGGGCCCTCACTAAAGCAGGCCAATCCTTTTACACCTCCCTAATTATCTCACTATCTCATTCAACACAATGGCTTTTATAAACCTTTTTATCCTTCTTAGTTTTCCCTTTCTTCACCCTCTACTGAGAACTCCCAAGAGCTCCCTCTTCTCCTTATCTCACATCTCCCAGATATTTTCCCCAACATCTCCTTCACTCCTGAATCTCATGAAGAAGTGATCCTTTTCCTTGCCAAGGTAAATACTTCTACTTGCACAAATAGTCCCATTCCATCCCTTCTCCAGCAGATTCCCCCCCTCTATCATCTCATCTTTCTCACATCAATCTCTCCTTGTGTATTCCTGGTTCTTTCTTTATTGCTTATAAACTTACCCAGTGTCTTTCTTTCCCATCCTTGAAAAATTTCGCTTGCTATCATCTCTCTCTCTCTCCTCTCTCTCTCCATAGATAGATAAATAGATAGATCTTCTCCTTTTTGTGGCTAGACTTCCTGAGAAGGCCATTTAAAATTGGTGCCTATACTGTCTTCCCTCTCATTCTCTTCTTAACTCTACAATTTGGCTTCTAATCTCATCATTTAGCCAAAACTGTTCTCTCCAGTTACCAATGATCTCTTAACTGCTAAATCTGATGGCCTCTTATTAGTCGTCATTTTTCTTGACTTCTTTCAGGCTGGCACTATCACTCTTCTTTCCTTGATACTCTGTTCTCTCTAAGTTTTCATGACACTCCTGGTTCTCTTCCTCCTACCTCTCTGACCACTTCTTCTCAGTCTCTTTTGCTAGATCTTCATCCAGGTCAAGTCCTGTACAGGTGACTATCCCACAGGACTTTGTCATGGGCTCTCTTCTTCCTTCATACTATTTCACTTGATGATCAAATTCATCAGCCACCCTCAAATCAATGCCTCTGTGCTGATGATTTGCAAGTCTACTTATCCAGCTTCTAACCTCTCTGCCAACTTCCAGTTACTTCCAACTGGATGTCATGTAAGCATCTTAAACTCAAATGTCCAAAATGGAAATGATTAGTTTTTCCTAAAAGCTCTTCCTTTTCCTAATTTCCCTATTACTGTTGAGGGTGCTAACTAAGGCTCTCAACCTAGATGTCATCCTCTTCTCCTCACTTTCTTTTACTTACCCCCACCCCCCGTGCCCCCTGCCCATCCAATGTGTTGCCAGGGCCTGTCAGTTTTACCTGTCTGACATCTCTGCTATATTTGATCTTCCTTCCTCTGACTGTAATTACTCTGGTGAAGTCCCTCAATACCCTCACACCTGGACTACTGCAATAGCTTACTGATTAGTCTTCTTGCCACCAGTCTCTGCTCACTCCAGCCCATTCTCCCCAGTTGCCAAAGTGATCTTCCTATAGTTAAGATCTGACCGTGTCACCCTACATAAACTTGCAGTGACTCTCTGTCACCTTCAGCATCAAATACAAAGTCTTCTGTTTGACGTTCAAAGACCTTAATAACCTGCCCCACTGCACCTTTCCAATCTACTTACACCTCTCTCTTGTGCTCAGATCCAGTGACATTGGCCTCCTTCCTTTTCCTCCCACAATAAGACACTTCCTTTCCCCACTTTGGGCCTTTTCTCTGGTGCTTTTCTATGCCTAGATTTCTTATTCTTCTCATTTTCACCTCCTGTCTTCTTTTGGCTTCCTTCAAGTCTCAGCTAAAATCCCACATGTTACAGGAAGTCTTTTTTTCATCTAACTCCTTAATTCTAAGGCCTTCCCTCTGTTGATTATCTCTAATTTATTCTGCATGTAGCTTGCACACAGTTGTTTGCATGTTTCCCATATTAGATTATGCATACCTTGAGAACCATTCTTTGTATACCCAAGTATTAACACTGGCTCATAGTAACATAGTAGGTACTTAATAAATTTGTATTGACTGACTTATCATGTAAGTAATAGTCCATTTCCATTTTCAGTTCTGTTTTTTGTTTTTTTAAATTGCTTCCACCAAGTCTCACTGATAGTACAAAATTGCATGCTTTGTGGTAAGGTGATGATAATATTGAGAGACAGCATGGCCTTCAGTTCAAGAAGAGTTGGGTCCGAGTCCTGCTTCTGATGCCTACTGGCTCTGTCTTTAGGCTGGTCATTTAATATTTCAGTGCTCCAGGGAACTATAAATTACAGAGCAGTTTGATTCTTCATTGGTTGAGTAAGCTTCCTTGAGTTACTATACCAAATCCAACTAAAAAAAATGTTTACAAGATGCCATTCTACAAATATTAACAGGCTTGCTTTCAATGTTAAAGCAATGTCATTGGCTATATTTTGTCTTCTTTGACCTAATTGGCTGCGTGCAATTTTTTTTCTTCCTCATGAATGACTAAAAAAAATACTTGTTTGAAGTTCTGGCTACTTTGTGGTAACTTTCAATTATTAGGTGAAGGTTCCTACAGGAATTGAAAAATGAGGTGATTTAAATGAGTAGAATAAATGCTTCATAGGAATCATCTTTATGAAACATTTGAGAGGAAACAGAATGAATTCAAATTTGAGGGGATTGGTTTTTCCTTAGTGTTAAGAAAGTTTCGCTATGCACAACCTCATCTTTTCTGAAGGCAGTGTTCGTATTTTAAACCTCAAATAAGAATAGATAACTTTTGTGCACCTCCCTGGTTGGCTAGGTGCAGGAGGCTTCCTTTAACAAGCCTTAAGCAACAAAATGTAATCACAATATTTATTTTTGTAAATAGCCAACATGGTGGTGTAAAGCAGAGGCGTCAAACCTGGCCAGAGCAAACCAGATTACAATGTAATTGGGAAATGCTTAAATACAATAAATAAATACAGCAAGACATAGATAACATTACATTTTAAAACTAAGTCAATATGCTGCTGACAGGGATTTTTATGTGTGAATTAGTGACTTTGGGGAATTCTGTTTAATATTTCAACCTTTTCCTTTAGGTCATCATTGAGGAAAAATATTTTGTATATATATTGTATGTAATATATATACACATACATATATACATATACACATACATATATATACATATACATATATACATATATATACACATATATATATTTGGCTAGGCAATGGGGTTAAATGACTTGCCCAGAGTCACACAGCTAGTGAGTGTTATGTGTCTGAGGCTGGATTTGAACACAGGCCCTCTTGACTCCCGGTCCAGTGCTCTATCCACTGCACCACCCAGCTGCCCCAGAAAATTATTTTGTAACCTTAAATCATTGTACTGTGAGCTATTTTTTCACTGTGTAATTAATTTTTGTGGTTTTTCAAATAAAAATTTGAAGCATTACATTTTAATCATTAACGCAACACCTTGAATATACTTACATTTTTACAACTGTATGTTAAATTTCCTTGTATATATAATTATGAATAATGGAAAATTCAGTTTATAAGTTCAATATGCTTGCAACTAACATTAATGTTTCAGTTTTTAATCTAGAAATCAAACTACATTAAAATGTTTACCTTATCAAAACATGCTGTGTCATAGGAATACACCAAGGAAATATTTTATACTGTAAAGAGGCTCTTGAAAATGTTTGTTTTCTCTGAGTCATCAGCAAAATCCTCTCTAAACAGTGAAGTGTTTATTATCTCACTATAATCTTGTCAAAGGTTACTGACATAATTAGAGAGATTTTGGAAATTAAAATATTCACACTAAATATAAAAATCAATCTGTGATGTCATGGGTTTGAGAGTTCCCCACAGTGATGCAGATCTCAACCCAAACTGTTTGACTCTTGTTCATATTGTCCAAAAGTTGCTTCTGGGAGGTCCACTCAATGCTCTGGAGGCTTTCCTCAATTTCTTCTGATATTCAGAGGGCCCCAGTGGAGTTCTCTGGTCATTTGCCTGTCATATCTTTCTCTTGTTATGGGACCATGTTCTGTCATACAATTCCTTGGTGACATTCTTTACTCTTCTTCAAAATTCCTCACTGGTTATGATATACCCTGTTTCCCATGCTCCTTTCCACTGCTTAATGCTTCTCATCTTTAGTTTTTTACAGGTGGTAGTGTTTCAGGTATTGCTGCCATTAAGCAACACAGATGTAAAATTTTTTCATTGTAAAGATGGATCTTTGCTGTTTTTGAAACTTGGGGTCATTAAAAGTGCTTAGCAATTTTCTGAAATAATCCATTTTTTGGTCTCTTTTTCAACTCTGGACATAGCTGTTTGTTTGTCCCTCTGTATTTTCTATCCTAATATATACACTATTGGACAGATAGTCTCTAGAAGGTGTCTTATCAGATGTATTGTAAAATTTAGGCAATAGAGAATCCTTCATCCACTCAGTCTTTCCTGCTTGGATGGAAAGTCCACAATGAGTAATTATAGATCTCTTGCAAGTGGATTTACAATATCTTGGAACTAGATGCAGTCAGTACAATGCTGTACACAAAGAGGAGCATGTGGAGGACTTTGTGATCCACAGGGAATCCTTCTCAAACTGGACTCCCAGCTGAAGGTCACCTGTCCCAGTGGAAAATTTGGGCAAGCATACATCTCCCTGTTTTAGTCCTCACCTGATGTTTATGATCAAGAGGGTCACTGAACAGGGTTATTTCTGTTATATCTTCCACAGAAATTAAGTTGGTCTTCCTATGTAGCTTGCGGTAAGAGAATCTGTAAGGTAGCATTTTCATTCTAGGGAACTGGATGCTTTTTCATAATCAACAATAAGCGCAATAAGATCTTAAATGTTCTCTATATCTTCCTGTCAATTGTGAGATGGTAAAGATGTTGGCACGGGCAGCTAGGTGGTACAGTGGATAGAGTGCTGGGCCTGGAGTCAGGAAGACTTACTTTCCTGAATTCAAATCTGGCCTCAGATACTTACTGGTTGTGTGACCCTGGATGAGTCATTTAACCATGTTTGCCTCAATTTCCTCATCTGTAAAATGAGCCGGAGAGGGAACCAAGAAAATCCCAAATGGGATCAGAAAGAGTCAAGCATGGCTAATTGACTAAACAACAAAACAACACAGATATTGTCCATTGTTGAATAACACTGGTGAAATTCCACTTGTTCCTCACTGACATCCTCTTAAAGGATGTTATCACTTCTTGTATAGAATGATCAGTGCTTCTTAAATATTTTCCCCTCATGACCCCTTCAGCATTTGGGGTCGAGACGCACAGTTTAAAAAGCATTGGACTATAGGTGCCCCTTGAAGATTTTTGTAAATATGGAAGAGAAGGCACATCAGTTGATAGGCATTAATGTTTCTCAGTCAATTTTTTAAAATTGGAATCAATAAGGTATCAGATTTTTTTCCCACACTTTTTGTATCTCTACTCCTTTAATGCCCTGACAAGTGTATCATTTCTAGCCTGGGTCTATTCTACTTATGCTTGATCCAATCTGATTGCTTTCCCCATCTTTGTTCACCTTAGTGACATTTCTGCTTACTATATAAGCACTTTAATGACTGTGATGTTAGAATGTGTGATGGTTCCACTGTCCTTGGTGGAGAAAACAGATTGTTGTAATATTTTTATAAATCTTTTCCATTCTTCTTCTCTCATTCTTCTGTTTTCTTTCCATTTTTATCCTTGAATTCCTTTGAGATATTTTGATTAGTTGAATATCTTGCCAAGCTTTCTTTTGACAGGTTTTATCTTTCGCTGTTTCTGCTTTATGAGATGCCCTCAAAAAGTTTATGATTGCCCATCATCCTTATTCAAAAGGTTTTACAGATGAGTTTATATTTAACTTTGGCAGATATTTCTCTCCATTTGGCAAGTAAATCATATATGTTGACTAAAGTGCTTTCTGGGTTCCTTGGGTCTCTTTTTAATTGACACTGGTCTAATACCTGGATGAAATTGTTCTAGTTGATATTGATAGCTTTTCTCTTGTCCATCTCTAATTTTTGATATTCCATGGCTTTCAAAATTATTCAGTATTAAATCTCATTAATTATCTTTTTCTCATTTCTTAATTATAAATTCTGATTTTATCCCTTAATCAATGGTCTGACTATGCAAAGTTAACTCAGTAATAACTCCCACAGCCATAATAAGTCTTTCCCTGTTCATTAAAATTTCTTTTTCATTCTTTTTATTGTTGTTTGGTACTCCACAAAGCCAATAGCTTTTTCTGAAGGAAGTGTTCATGATATAAGCTCTTGTATAATTTATAAATCTTTGGCCTCTATCATTTCTTTTTCTTTAATCATATTTTCCCACACATTTCTTTTCCCATCCTCATCTTTACCTACCTTTGCATTGAATTTGCCAACAGAATATATGTTGATTTGATTGGATTTGGAGGGCTTTGAAGGTTCCTCATAGAACTTTCCTACCATTTTGTTCTGAGCAACCAATGCTGATACATAAGTTACAAGTATTTTCATGATTATCTTTTTATAAGTACTTACCATATTCATACTTCAATACATGATGACTAAATGCCCATTAAATAATATTTCTTGTAGATTTGGGGCATACAATAAAATCTAGTCCAAAGAGTACCCATAAACCATTCTTACATTTGGCTGCATCTTCCTTCTTCTGATTTCATTCATATAAATAATGTCAAGATTAATAGGATTCAGCTCCTTCATCTGTATTTTCACTCTCATCATTATATGAAAGCCTCACATTGAGTGCCAACAATCAAGTTAAAATTTTGGGGTAGTCTAAAATCTGACTCTTAGCAATCTTTTCCCCCTTTCCACACTGCTCTGCCACCATCTCTGCAAAGGCAAAACACAGGACTTAGAGCCATTAATTAAAAATAACTTTTGTTTCATTGGTTGTCTTATACAAAACTATTTCACCACCTGGTAGCCAGCCTACTGGTAATATGCCTCTGGTTGATTAGCTAGGCTGGTGTTGAGAAAACACATTTACTCTCTCAGTAAGTTCACCCTTGGAGGCCTTTCCAACATTACAGAGCCAGCTGGACCTCCAATGCTGATATGCATAGCCTTTGATGCATGGCTAGAATCACCTTCCCATTAGGATAAGGCATCAGAAGTAGGACTTTTGCAGAGGTATTTGAAACATTTGTGGTTCAAAGTTCAACGCAGTTCTATTCGTCCTTACAGTATACAAAGATGAGCTTATTGAAGATAATTCCTTTAGGAGACTAGGCCTCTATATCAATGCCTACAGTTAATCTGGCTGTGTGTGGTAAAAAAAAAAGTTACTACCAAAGTGACCTAAGAGAGAGAGTGCTTGTGACAGAGATAATCATGTTAATTCGAATCATTAGTGGAAGGGAGAAACACCTAGTCAGAATGTCCCTTTCTGTTTTCTGACTTTCTGAGACCTTGCATAGAACCAGAGTTGATATGTCCCCAAGGGGTAAGATTGCATTTGAACTGGCCAGGTTTGCCCAACAATAAAGAAGGTCAAAGGAAATTTTTAGATGCATAAACATCTTAAAAATTATTCATATTTAGTCACTGCTGAATGGCTAATATTTTGTTTTGAATAAGCTTAAATATTTCTATTTTGAAACTCGTTTTTAAATAGATGGATGGAAAGGATAAAATTGTTATATGTTGTCCTAATCATTTTCTGTCTTCTAGTTTTTGAAGCATTACAGGGTTAAATTGGAAGCTTTAACCCTGGAAAGACCAGCTCTCCAGGTTAAGAAAGCAATGTTTTGTCAGCAAGAGTTGAACAATTAATTTTGGGTGCCCAGAAATGAATTATTGGCTAGTTGGTAGATCCTGTCAAACTGGCTTTTACCATATGTGCACAAACCAATAATAAATACCCAAAGCCATGTGCTTGTCTGTTCTTGTGGTTTAGCTGGTAGTGTCCATGACCAATTAGCAACATCCTCACTGTAAGAGCAAGTCTAAGGGCTGAATTAAATAGTATGACTAAGTTCCATTTCCTATCATTCAGTAAGAGTGTTTGAGGAGGAGTCCTATCCATTAATTAAAAGGCTTAAAAAAAATAAAAACTACTCCAAATTCCAAAACCCTTGAGGCAGAATATAAAGGATATAGTTTCCATCTGTTACCCCCACTCCCACTGATGTTAATAAGTTGTCAGAATCTTATACACAGTGTTTCAGGTTGACTTCAAAGGATCTAATTTAAACTTCAAAAATCCAGGAAACCTTACTCTGTTTTTAAGAATTAGTAGTGCTGGGTTCAGAGACTAGATGTTTACCAAACTTTCAAACCATGTATTGTTTTGATAAAGGAGCCAGCAGAAAGTGGTACTGATATGTAGTAATATGTATGATAATAAGTGTTTTACCTTTTATAGAGTGTTTTCCTCATGATAACACTCTGAGGTAAGTTGGAAATTATTGACATTTTGCAGGTGCAGGAACCGAGGCTGAGAGGTGAAGTGGGTTGCCCAAAGTACAGATAAAATTAAAGTGGGTCTGTCCATAATTCAGTCAGCACTTGTTTATTAAATGCCTATTAAGTGTACTGAGTGCTAGAGATGGCTTTTTGAAAGCAGGACTGTCTTGCCACCACAAAAAGAGATGCTATAAGTATTTTTGTACATATAGGTCCTTTTCCTCTTGTTCTCTTTGGGGTAAAGAATCAGTAATAATATTGTTGGGTCAAAGGATATGCACCTCGATAGCTTTTAGGGTATAGTTCCAAAATGACTACACCAGTTCACAGCTCCACCACAGTGCATTAATATATGTTTTCCCATAATCCTATAAGCATTTATTATTTTCCTTTTCTTTGGTTAATTTTGCCAATTTAATGGATATAAGTTAATATCTCAGGGTTATTTAAACTTTCATTTCTCTAATTATTAATGACAAAGTATTTTTATATGTTTATTGATAGCTTAGATTTTTTTCCTCTGAAAAATGCCTATTTACATCTTTTCACCATTTATCAATTGGAGAATGGCCCTTCATATAAATTTGACTCAGTTACCTATATATGTTAGAAATGAGATGTTTATCAGAGAAACTTACTGTAAAGTTTTTTTCCCCTCAATTTACCACTTCTCTTCTAATCTGAGCTGCATTGGTTTTGTGTAAAAAAAAATTTTTATGTAACCAAAATTAAGTATTTTACTTCCTGTGAACTTGTTACTTATTTGGTCATGAACTGTTTCTCTACTCATAGTTTTAAATTTGTCTATTTGTGTAAAGAATGTTTTGTAATTATGTTCATATAGTTCCTCTGTATCTTGGCAGATAGATTCCCAAGTATTTTATATTGGCTGTAGTTATTTCAAATGCAATTTCTTTGCTCATTCTTTGGTAATACACAGAAACATTGAATGTTTGTATGGGTTTATTTTATATCCTATAACTTTGCTGAAGTTGTTAATTATTTCCATTAGTTTTTAATCTAACTCTAAGGTTTTCTCAGTTTCATCATAATCTGCAAAAAGTGATAATTTTGTTTCTTCTTTGGGTGGGCATATTAAAAAAATGTTTTTCTTGTCATTGCTATAGCTAGTGTTTCTAGTACAATTCTGAATAGCAATGGTGATAATGGATTATTTCTGATCTTATTATAAAAACCTTTAGCTTATCACCATTACACATAATAGAGATTCTTGGTTTTATTTAGATGGTACTTATCAGTTTATGGAAAGCTCCATTTATTTTTATGCTTTCTAGTATTTTTTTTTAACAGGAATGAAAGTAGTGTTTTGTCAAAAAGCTTTTCTCTTCATCTGTTGATATAATAATATGGTTGGTTGTCTTTATAATTGTCATAATATTGGACCAGCCATACATCTCTTGTATAAATTCGGCTTAGTTATAGTGTGATATATCTTAGTGATATACTGCTTACTGGTATTTTATTTAAAATCTTTGCATTAACATTCATTTGGGATATTGATCTGTAGTTTTGTTTTATTTTTTCTTCTCTATTTTGACTCTCTGGTTTAGGTATTTAGACAACTTTTGTGTCCTAGAAGGAATAGGATGGAACTCCTTCTTTTCCTCCTCTTCCCCCACCCCAAACAGGTGATATAGTAGTGGAAGTAATTGTTCTTTAATTGTTTGTTATAATTGACTGGTAAATCCATCTGATCCTGGGTTTTTTCTTTGGGAAATAATTAAAGTTTGTTTAACATATTTTTCTAAAATAAGTATTCTATTTCCTGTTCTGTTAAGCTGAGCAATTTGTATTTTCCATAAATATTCTACAACTTTAGATTGTCAGTTTTATTGACATATATAGTGTAAAAGAAGTCCTGGTGATTGCTTTTATATCTTCATATGTTGTGAATCCATCTTTTTTCATTTTTGATATGGATAATTTTTTTTATTCAGATTAGTGAATGGTTTATCTTTTTTTAACAGCTCTTATTTTTATTTATTAATTATTTATTTATTGTTTATTAATTCAATGGGGTTTTTGCTTTTATTTTGTTAATCTCTGAATTTTTAATTTCTATTATGGTATTAAATTGGGAGGTTTCATTTGTCATTCTAGGTTTTTTAGAATTGCATACCTAATTCATTAAAATGCTTTTTTCTTTTATTGATAAAAGCATTTACAAATAAAAAATTCCAGTAAGTACTTCTTTGTTTCTATCCCCAAATTTTAATATGCAGTCTCATTTTTGTCAGTATTTTTTATGAAATTCTTAATGGTTTTTATGATTTTTTCTTCTACCTACCTATTCTTCAGGATTAAGTTATTTTACAATTAATTTTATATCTTTGCTTCAAATTCCTTTATTGGATGGAGTTTTTTTGTTATGGTCAGTAAAAATGTGTTGAGTATTTTTGCTTTTCTGTTTGTGTACAAGGTCAGTTTTTGTGATTATTTCATGCATGGCTGCAAAGCAGGTATATTTCTTTCTATTCCCATTCATTGTCCTCCAGAGGTTCATCATATCTAACTTTTCTAAAATTTTATCAGGTCCTTTGTTTCTTTTTTTTACTTAATATTTTATTAGATTTATTTTGGTCTGAGATGGGTAGAAGTCCTCCATTATTACCTTAATAGGACAGAGAAGCCATGATAAAGTCCTAAGGGGCTATATATATCATCTCCCTATATAAAAATGTAAACAGTTTAACCTTGTTTAGTTCCTTTTGATAGCATGCTCATGTTTATCTTTTTTTCATGTTTTTCTTGACTCCTGTGTTTGCCAAATTTTCTACTCTTCTGAGGTTTTTACATCAGGAGCATTTGGAAGTCTCATATTTCATTAAAGGTCCATTTTTGCTCTATAGCTTCATAGTCAGCTTTGCTAGGCAAGTAATTCTTGGTTGTAAGCCTAGATCTGTTGCCTTCTAGAATGTCTTCATAGGAGACAGGCATAGGAGGAGTTAGCAGAGGAAGGAATCTGAGTGATGTGAGGTTAGGAGGAAGGAAAAGAGGAAGCACTTGGTGAATAACCTCAATTTTTTCTTTGAATTATGAGGTACCACCTCTATTTGTGAAAGGAAGGGGAATAATGGAAAGTTTGGGAAAGAAGGAAAAGATTTGGAAAAGCTCCAGTGGTAAGTGGAATAGTGAATCAATTAGTCAGGTGTAAAAGAATGGTCTTGCAACAGTGAAGACCCATTTGAGATGACATAATATAAATGGGTAGTTGTTTAGTTGCTCAGCCATGTCCAATGATACTTTATGACCAACTGTCCATGGGGTTTTTTTTCACAAAGATCCTGGAGTGGTTTGCCATTTCCTTCTCCATTTTTATGCAGGTAGAGATTAAGTGACTTGCCCTTGGTCACACAGTGAACAGATGAGGTCAGTCTGTTCTTTTTGACTTCAGGCCCAGTGCTCTATCCAATGAGCCACTGAGCTATCCCAAAGGGGTAGTGGACCCAGTCAATATAGTTGTTCTGATTTTTCTCCAACATAATTCAGCAGTGGTAGGAGTGAAGGCAATGGAAGGTGGAAGTAGGGAAAGGCTAGGGCAGAGGTGGAGCTTGGCAGGACAAGGTTTGATTGGATAAAATGGCAGGGGACTTTAGAGAAGAAGACCCCTTGGCCCATTAAGGGGTCAAGATGGAAAAGGGAGGGAAGTGTAATCAGTGCAGTGATGGTAGCCTGGGAAAAAATTTGAGGTATGGAGGGATTGGAGGACGAGATTTGAACAAAGAACAGAGTTTGGGGTTGTGAGGAGGAGAGAGAAGTAGAATGACAGGAGATTGTGATTAGATAAGGTCACTTCAGAGTTCATGGACATGAAAGTTAGAACACTTTTAGGTTATGGTTAGATTCAGTGTATGGCCATTTTTCTCTGTGTAGCTGTGATGGGGTTATAAGATGGAGAAATAAGGTTGTGGGAAATGAGTAAGTTGAGGAACCAGAAAGCTAGGATGTTTGAGGGATTGTCTGTATGTATGTTCAAGTTCCCCAGTATAAGAACAGGATTTGGGGATGAGAGAAAGGCTTTGAGCCACATATTGAACTTTGTGAGGAAATAAAAAGGTGGTAGATAATAGCTACTAATTCTTAATTGGCTAGTAAATATTGATTGAGTGAGCAAGGTTTATCCCAACTCCCACAATATGGGGGAGCTATTGAGGTATGAGTGAAAGTGCAATCTAGGCTAGAGAGTAGCCAGGGAGCCTATTTCATTAAGAGGGAGCCAGGTTTCATTAAGTGCAGTAAGATGGAAGAAGCAGGAAAGGAAAAGTTTTAAGATGAAAGCAAATTTGTTATGGAGCAGGCATTCCAAAGAGCATAATAGAAGGGGTGGCCAGCTTAGGGTAAAACATTGGCAGGATTGATTTGAGGGGGACAGGAATAAGGGAATAGCCAGTGGGCAGGGACAGTCAATCAGTGAGTCAGACAATTTATTAGGTACCTACTACGTGCCAGGTGCTATGCTAAGTGCTGGGGATCCAAAGACAGGAAAAAGACAGCTTCTGCTCTCAAGCAGTTACAGTCAAATGGGAAAGACAGCATACAAACAAACATGTGCAAACAAGCAATATATGGGACAAATCTGAAATAATCATCAGACAGATGGCACTAAATAAAGGGGTTAAATCAAAAAGCTTCCTGTAATGGTGAGATTTTAGCTGAGACTTGAAGGAAGTTACAGGAAGGCAGAAAGTGCAAATGAGGAGGGTAAGAAGTCTAGGTATAGGAGAGCACCATTGAAAAGGCCCAGAGTCTCCACTCTGTGGAGTGGAGTGTGTTATTGTGGGAGGAAAAACAAGGAGGCCAGTATCACTGGATCTGAGCACAAGGGTAAGGTGTAAGGCACAAGGAGATTGGAAAGGTGCAGTGAGGCAGGTTATTAAGGTCTTTGGATATCACATAGAAGACTTTGTATTTGATCCTGAAGGTGACAGAGAGTCACTGCAAGTTTATGTGGGGTGACATGGTCAGACCTGCACTTTAGGAAGATCACTTTGGCAGCCCAGTGGAGGATGGGCTGGAGTGAGCAGAGACTTGGGCAGGAAAACCAATCAAGAAGCTATTATAATAGTCCAGGAGTGAAGTGTTGAGGGTCTTCACCAGAGTAATGGCAGTATTAGAGGAAAGAAGTGGGAGTATACCAGAGATGTCACAAAAGTAAAATTGACAGGCCTTGGCAACACTGGATGGGCAGCGGGCATGAGGTGCGAGGAAGTAAAAGAAAGAGAGGAGTAAAGAATGACAGCATATTTTACTGGGAAGCTTGTGGTACCTTTGATAGTAATAAGAAATTTAGGATAGAGGGAGGGTTGGGGGGAAAGCTAATGAGTTCAGTTTGGGACATGCTGAGTTTAAGATGTCTGTGGGGAATTCAGTTCAAGATGTCCAATAGGCAGTTGGTATTGTGAGACTGGAGGTAAAAGTTGGGGCTGGATAAGCAGATTGGAGAAGTATCAGCATATAGATGAGAGTTGAATCCATGGGACCTGATGAGATCATCAATTGAAATTGCATAGAGTCTTGTGAAACACCTATCTGTTGTGGGCCTGACCTAGATGAAGATCCAACAAAGCAGAATGAGAAGAAAAGAGGAGAAGAACCAAGAGAGATCAGTGTAACAAAAAGGTAGAGAGAAGAGTGTAAAAAAAAGAGGGTCGTCAACAGTGGTAAAGGTCAAGTAGGAGGATTGAGAAAGGCCATTTGATTTGGCAATTGAGATATTATTGCTAACTTTATAGAAAGTAGTTAGATGAAAGTGGTGGCATGTATTGTAGATAGCCTTCCCAAAAGGGAGGAGAAATATAACAGTTAGTGGGAATGACTGAATTAAGTGGGTGTTTTGACATTATTTGTATGTAGTAGGGAAATAGCCAATAGTAGATCAGGAGAGTTTGCAGATAAATAATAGTGGGAATGATAGAAGGAGCACTCTACAAGGAAAAGTGGAAAAATGTGGTATTTTTTGCATGTAGGACAGTTAAGCTTGGTAAGGAGAAGGGCCATCTCTTCATGTGAGACAGGAGTGAATGAAGGCTGTGGTAGTGGAGGAAGGCATCTAGGAGACATTCATTGAGGAGGAGATGAGAAGAGGAAGCTTTTGGTGAATGACCTCAATTTTATCAGTGAATTATGAGTCAAGGTTCTTAGCTGAGGGGTTAGGGAACAAGGCAACTATGGGAGATTTGAGAATGGATGAAAAGGTTTGGAAAAGCCCCCGAGGGGAATAATGAATTAATTAGGGAATTGTAAAAGAATTGCCTTGCCGTAGTGAGAGCCCATTTTGAGATTACATAACAAAAATGTGTAATATACCCAGTCAGCACAATTATTATGATTTTCTCTAGCTCTGTTCAACAGCACATGAGTAGAATAATCCAAGGGCATGACAGGGCAAGGTGGCAAGGGACTCCAGAGAAGAGGAGAGGGCAGAGTTAAACTTATTCACTAAGGGGTTAAGATGGGGGAAGGAGGAAAATGTAGTCACTGTAGAGGAGTCAGGCCTGGGAAAGAACTGAGGGGTGGAGGGATTGGTGGTTGAGGTAAGGACAAAGAACAAACAGAGTTTAGCATTGAAAAAGAGAGGGAGAATCAAATAACTATAGATTTTGATAAAGTAAAGAAATTTCAGAGTTCATAATCTTAGAAATGGAGCATTTGTGAGTGACATCCAGATCAAGAGTGTGGTCATCTCTGTGTGTAGTATGAATAATGGGAAATGAGCAAGTTGAGGTATTCAGAAGTTAGGATGCTAGGGGAAGCATCGATATGTATTTAAGTCCTGTAGGAGTTGAGGTGAAGAGAAAGACTGTAAGCCAGGTTACTGAACTCATTTAGGAAAGGAGAGTGTCTTGGAGGTTGGTAGATAACAGTTAACAGAGTTTTGATTGTGTGCTAAATATGGATTGAGTGAACCTTAAAGGAGAGGTTAATGAGTGATGGAGGTAAAGGGAGAGCTGGAAAGTGGCATTGGAGAGTAAGGAGTACTCCAACTTCCCAGCCTGGACCTGCGAGCCAAGGGGAATGATTGAAAGTGCCTCCAGTGCTAGAAAGGGAGGCTGTGTCAGGAGAGAGCCAGAAGATGAAAGTAGGGGGAAAAAAAGATTTAAGATGAAAGCAAGTTTGTTACTCAGGGAGTGTGTATTCCAGAGATAACAGTGGGAAGAATAGATAGAAAACAGAGTTTTACAGCAAGCCACATGTGCGAACACCAAGCTAGTATGTGTCAAAGATGAGTCTTGAACTAAGATCTTCCTAATTCTAAGGCCAGACCTCTATTTGGAGCCAACGGAATCTTGAAATTCTTATCAAACTTTCATTTTGAAGAGAGTTTCCTTTTGTAGTTGAAGAGAGACTGAGTTAGAGAGAGAAAGCTGAGAAAGCAAACTTGCTTCCTGAGAGAACTGTATTTAATTTGAATCTTGCAAAGAAACATAAAAAAAAATCTTAAAATTTTGGCTGGTGGAACTATATTCTAGAAATTAAAAGTCAAGAGTAGCAGTGATGGTTAGAGATGATTCTGGCTATGATCTTTCTTATGGCTGAAACATTGTAGGCAATAGTTTGTCTTTGTTTTATTGTTTAGCCAGTACCACTGATGCTTCTTCAAGCTTAACAGACTAGAGGTTTTTATATTTAAATAAGTAATATTTAATAAACAGGAGTGGGGTGCTCTCGGAACTATTTGACTAATGAGGTATTCCAGTGCTAGTAAATAATAAGGAAATATCTAAACATATGTCTTCAGAATGATGGGAATAAGTATAGTAATGAATTAAGTAGCTGGCTGCGGGGTGACATTCCAGTTAAGCTA
Organism: Phascolarctos cinereus; assembly: GCF_003287225.1. Lineage (NCBI taxonomy): Eukaryota > Metazoa > Chordata > Mammalia > Diprotodontia > Phascolarctidae > Phascolarctos > Phascolarctos cinereus. Next base: position 40,191,176 of record NW_027556098.1, on the reverse strand, counting down.
CACATGAAAGTGTTTGGCCCTAAAACCCTGCTACATAAACATATATATGTGTGTGTGTGTATAGCAACCTTATTTCTGTGCTTATACATATATATATATATATATACACACACACACACACACACACACACACACACATAAAGGCATTCTGTATGATTTGTCTATATGCAGCGTATAACCCCTGGAGGATAGGGAAAGATCTTAAGACAAATTATATTGATTTATAGGGCCATATGAGACAGATGTAGTTCGAGTTTTTGGTGTGTTTTAAAAGGCAGTTGAAAACATGTTTCCACAGAAAAAGCTTGCGTCTACTTGTTTGTTCACTTAATAGGCCATATTACGTAATTAGATTCACAGTGTTTGATGCTGTCAGTTTCTCTTGTCATCCCTTTAATTGGGGGGTTTCATTGCTGATTTTCCATTTTGTCAGGCAAAATGGCAGAAATGTGACTTCACAGAAATAAAACAATTTGCTATATCCTTTGTAAGGTAACTTTCTTCTGCATTTGAACATGGGGAAAATAGATTTTGTTTTGAATTAGAGTAAATTAAGCCTGTAAATATGAGAGCACCCTTTCAAAAATGAAAAAAAAAACCACCTTAGGTGATAATTATTTTACAGAACTTCAAAAGTGAAAGATGCTTCCAACCTGAATGTTCTAGAAGTGCTTGAATGCTACAAAATGGAGATATCCTATAATTTGTGTTTAACGTAGTGTAAGTGTTCTAACTCTTCACTTTATAAAGCATTGAAACATGCTCTATTTGGAGTTTAATTCATTTACTTTTTTATCTGTTTGCTTTCCAGATTTCAGATTTTGGATTAGCCAAATGTAATGGCCTGTCTCACTCCCAGGATCTCAGCATTGATGGACTTTTTGGTACAATTGCTTACTTACCTCCAGAACGTATAAAAGAGAAGAGCAGATTCTTTGATATCAAACATGATGTGTACAGGTTGGTGCAAAAACTTCCTTTGCAGGGGCAATCTGATTGTTTGGGACAACTGGTTGAGAAATTCTTCTAGAACTTAACAAATTCCTCTGAGGTAAATATCTGGAAGAACCTCCAAACCAAAGACTTGGTTCTTTGCTCATACTAAATAATTACGTATTTGTTTCATGGATCTGAATAAGTCAGGTCTGTTTAACTTTTGTTGAGGGGCTTTTTTTAGATTATGACTGGCTTGGAAGGGCATGGAAGATTTTTCTTTTTTTCCCATTTTAAATGCTTCTTAGCTGCGAGTGAAAAATATTCAACAGTTTGTGGAAGTGCCAATTAGAGTCACTTGTGTTACTGGACTGACAAGTTATGACTTTTTTTTTTTTGGTCTGGCATTTTCACAAACTGCAGGTTTTATTTGTTGAGAGTTTGTGGAAATTTGTTGCTTTAAGTATTCATGCATATGCCTGTGTATAGCTTCAGTTTAGTATTATATGAAGAGCTCTTGATACCCAATAATACCTGGTACAGTTATTTTAGATAAATAGATGTTGGAACATATATATGTATTAATTCAGTTATCTGTCCTTTTTCCTTTCTCAAAGCCTAATGGTCTTAATTCCCTGTACTTTTCCTAGGAAAGGGAAGATAAAAGACCGAAGTACTTCACTGATGTTTTGATGCTTAGCAAAAGACCGATTGTCACTTTTTACTTTTCTACGAATTGTTGTGGAAACTTCTTTAACAACTATTGATTCTTAGAACTTGGTTGCCTGGTTTGAAATTGTCTGTGTGTGTGGGTGTGTGTGTGTGTGTGTGTGTTCTTAGCTATACTTTTTAGTTGGACCTCTGTTAATGAATTAGACTTCTGGAACTAGTTACAGCTTACAGAATTTGAAAAAAAAAAGATTTTCTCTATTATTTCAAAATTTTGTGATTTAACTTTTGTGCTTACAAATTTCAATTTCCTATATGTCAAGTATTCTCTTTCAAATTCTTCTCAAGTTCTAATGAGATAACTCTCTAACACCTAAAGTGATGAGCCTTACTTCTGTAGTTATTGTCAGCTCAATACATACTACTTAGATTTTTGTTCTTTTTAATGGACATTTAATGAGCCTTTGACTTAAATGGCTTGTATTAATTTTTAAAAAGTTGATCATGAACTAAATGCGTTATAAGTTAACTTTAAAATTATCATGGACAAAGCTCTTTTTTTTTTCCAGATTCTAGATTTATTCTTTCAGAAAGTGTTTCACCCATATGACAGTACTAAGCATATTCCATAAAGATTAAGCTAATGAGACAAACAGCTCCTAAACATATTTTTCTTTTTCAGTTTTGCCATTGTTATCTGGGGAGTACTCACACAGAAAAAACCCTTTGCAGGTGAGTGAAATTTTCTCTTTATGTTTGGGTTTGGTATATTATGTTCTTGGACATTTTAAAGCTGTTTTCCACATTAGTACACTTCCTTCATTATGGAATAATAAATACAAAGTATCTATGAATACCTTGTGCTATGCAAGTTCCTTAAAAGGGACAGTGAACATGGAAGACAGGTTAATTTATGTCTGCTTTGTCTCTTTTGGGGTCTCTGACCCACCTACCAGACCAAGAATTGATTACAAAAATCTTTAGAATTTTGAGCATGCTAGAGAAAGAAACTTACTTTTTTCCCCATTCTGCAGAACTTTTCATTTCTATATAAGGGATTATTTGATAAAACATAAATTCTCTTTACTACTTGGAGAAGAAATATGGATCAGTCATTCTGTAGCTCATGCTTTTAATATCATCTTTCTTACCTAACTAGCATCCTAGGAATCAATATTTAAAATAAATGATGGAGAAAAAAAGTCTTTGAGAGTATTACATGTTATAGATCATCTTGGCAATTATTACTACAAATAGAAAGGACTTGACTTCTAATGCTTTCATTTATACAAGAAAACAATTATTCACCTTCATATCACCAATCATCATTCATCCTTTACAGGTTTCTTTCCCAGTCCCTCTTGTTTTAGACTACAATCATATAGTCACATAGTTTGGATGGCAGAAGTCCAATCTTTTTTATGTCTTGTGCAGATGACAGCTAAAGTTCCAGGTACATGACTATAAATGTCAGGAATAAAAGGCCCTTGTGTTAGATGTCTATGAAGATGCCCGCCAGAAAGCTGAGATTTTATCAGGCAATCCAGTTGGAAATGCTTGATGTTTTTATGTTCCCTAGCAATGTGATTTAGAAACATCTCGAATGTTGGAAGTTGGAGATTTTAGTAATCAATAAAATAGTGAGAATATACTTTTAAAGGTTAAACTTACACACAATTCTGTATGAAGCTAAATGAAGTACTAATAAGAAAATACTCCCACTGATTTTAAACTGAAAAAATAATCCACATCTGTAATGATGTACTTTTATGGCTTTTTCAAAGAAGGGCTCAGCTTAGGCTTTAAATCATATGCTACCATGTCAAAGTCTGTTTCTTTGTGTTAATTATAATTCTGGTCACAAAGACAAAAAGACTGGACTCACACTAGGAATACCCTTTCTCCAACTTGAAGGTTGTTGTCTCTTTTAGTGTTTATCCTCCACTCCCCTCCCCATAAACTTACTTGTAAATTCCAGGATTTTGCTTATCTGCCCGTCTCATTTTATAGTTCAGGGATCAGGCAGAGAGAGGTAAAGTGACTTCCTGATGGTCACACATGTAGAAAGTAGCAGACAGAAATTCATAAACAGGTTCTCTGACCTCAAATGCATTGCTCCTTTTACAGCATAACATTTGAAAGAGATGATTAGCAGCAGTCAGAATCCCATGGCATCCAATGGAATAATATTTAGAGGGTATCTATGGGTACTTTTCATCTTCAGATTACTACTTAAGACTGCTTTATCTCACTGATTTGATAAAGAAAGAAGTCACTTGTAGGATTTCCTGCATTTGTGTCCCTTGTCGTTGACTGGCATTAGTCAGTGATTATGTATCAATTAAAACTGGCTAGATCAGGAGCTCTTAACATGAAATCTATGGATAGATTTCAGGGAGTCCATAAACTTGGATGGAACAAAAATTACAACTTAATTTTCACTAGACTGAAACTGAAACTTAGCATTTCTTTCAGTTATGAATGTAGACAACAAACATTCTGAGAAGCGGTCCCATAAGCTTCACCAGACTGCTGAAGAGGTCCATGACACAAAAAAGATTAAAAATCCCTAAACTAGATGGGTGCTGATCAACTGCTCGGCTAACTAATGACATGGAGAGGAAAGATCTTCCTATATTTTTATATGTCAGATTGCCTTATTAATTGAAAATACAAAATTCTTAAATGTAATTTTTTTTAAAAAAATCTTCCCACTTATCTCTGATTCTAGTCCTTCTGTTCTCCAATCTATTCTCCGCAAAATAATCTTCCTAAAGATTACCTTTCTATATTTCCTTGTTCCAAAACCATTACTGGTTCCCTAGAATAAGACACAAACTCTGTAGCCTGGCATTTAATGCTCTCTTGTCTGTCTTCAACTGCCTCTCCAGACTTATTCTGCATTACTTTCTTCATGTACTCTTTAAAAAAAGTTTTATTGATTTTTTTGTCCCATTACCACTGTCACTTCTCACTGACTACCCCCTCCCATCATAAAGCTCTCTTTTGTAAGAAAAGTCAAGCAAAATACATAATGTCAGAAAAATCTATGTCTCATTCTGAACCTTTAGTTCATTACCTCTTCTGAAGTTAAGATTGATCACTTCATTGATCATAATTATGTTTTGGATATGTTAAATTTGAGATGTCTACAGAACAACCAGTCTGAAATGTTCACTAGGCCATTGGTAAGGCAAGACTGAAATCAAGAAGAAAAGCTACAGTTAAATACATAGACCTGGGAATCTTCTGAATAGAGATGATACCTGAGACTATTAGAGCTAATGAGATCCCCAGGTGAGAAAGTATTGAGGAAAAAGAGAAGAGGGCCCTGGACTAATCCTTGGAATACCTGCAAATAATGGGCATGTTATGGGTGAAGATCTACTACAGAAGACTGAAAGGGAACCAAGAGAAAATACAAAACCCAAAAAGGAAAGAGTATCTCTTTGGTAAATTTGGAGAGAGCATTTTCATTTGAATCATGAGCTTAAAGTCAGATTGCAGGGAGTTTAATAAAGAGTAAGAGAAGTGGTGACACTAAATGTAGATGACTGTTAAAAAGTAGTTGAATAAGGAAAGTCAACATATAAACTAGTAGCTAGCAGATATAGTAGGAAATAGTAAGGGATTTTTTTTTAAAGGATGGTAGAGTCTTGGTCATGTTTGCAGGCATTAGAGAATGAACCAGTAGATGAGGAGAGACTGAAAGATTGGGGGGGGGTGATGATAGGGGCTATTGATATGTTGGAGAAAAAGAGAGGAAATGAGATCTAAGGAATATATAGAGTGTGTGGCTTTGGCAAACTGGAGAACAACCTCATTATCAGAGACTATAATGAAAGAGGAGGATTTGTTGAGTTGAATTGCATATAATATCACCTCCATTGAAATCATTCTTCTCTACTTCATTGTGGTATGGACCAAAACAAGTTTTTTAAAGCTATGTTCTGGAAGATGCTATCCACAGATAAAGGCTTCAAGTATTGTCCTAGTAACCAATTGTGACTATCGTTGCAGAACAACTGGAGGTAAATTCACAGTGAGTCATTATCAACTGCTTGACTACTGATTGACAAATTTTTGTTTTTCACAACTCCCAAAGCCCATCTTTGGGTGGTCAAATCAACAACTGGTTAAATGCCTACTTTGTGTCAGGCAGTTTGCTAAGTGCTGGGGATAAAAAGAAAGACAAAACAAAAGTCCCTGCTCTCAAGGAGTCCAGTCTAATGGAGGAGACAACATGTAAATAACTATGTGCAGACAAGATACATACAGAGTAAAGCAGAGATAATATCAGGGGGAAGGCACTAAGATTAGGAGGACTGAAAAAGGCATCTAAAAGAAGATTAAGTGAAAATCTGCATAGTGGAGAGATAAGAGAACCCTGTGAGGAGCTTAACATCCAAAAAAGGGTTAAACAAAGATATATGCAACACTATGGAAAATTTTATTTCCATAACACTTCTGTTAATAGCTCAGTAATCTAAATTCGATAGTTCTCTGTGCTTTTTCCCATAGTTATCTCTTTTAAGCCAGAGATAAAAAATTCTCCTTTTTTTTAATTAGATCTGCTGTAACTTGTTTGCCTTTACTTTTCAGATGAGAAAAACATTCTGCATATTATGGTAAAAGTAGTCAAAGGCCATCGCCTGGAGCTACCCCCGATTTCCAAATCTAGACCTCATGCCTGTAATAACTTGATTAGACTCATGCAGAAGTGCTGGCAAGATGATCCCCAAAGTCGGCCAACCTTTCAAGGTAATGTGCTACCTGATAATATAGCTAATGTCTATCCTAAAATAAGATGCCCTAGCATTCACTTCTCTTCAAAATGTTATTAGTTTTACTGCTCCATTGAACTTAAGGTGACAAAGTTCAGAGTAAGAATAGGTACATAGGGACCTTAGAGGTCATCTGGTTTGGTCACTCATTTTACAGATGGGAAACCACAATGTGTTTGAATTAGTCATGCAAACTGCACAATACAGCTAGTTGGTCAAACTAGTACTTACTAAGCATTTACTTATGTGCCAGGCACTTTGCTAACTGCTAAGAATACCAGTAGAAAGAAAGACAGTCCTTGCCCTCAAGGAGCTTACATTCTAATGGGAGAAGACCACACATTTAACAAAAGGAAGATTAAAGGAGGGGAGGGGAACAAAGGGGAGTGGGGGAGAAAACCACACTAGAAGTAGTATATAGTCCAGAAGGTTGCCTGTAAAAGAATTAGATATGGCTACCCCTAGGTGTGCTACCCTTTAATGAAAGCTTTGGGACAAGACATCTAATCAAAGAGCGAAGCCATAGTGGCAAAGGGTACTTCCAATGTGTCGATTCCAGAACTTGAGAAAGGTTTCAGTCAGAATAGTAGAGGAAGCCTGGAGAGGATCAGAACACAGAAAAATATAGTCCAAGATTAAAACCTGAATGAAAATGTTAGCTAAGGCAGCAGCATAACATTTTTATTTCCAACACCCAAAATGAAAATACTAGATGTAAAGGTCACCCTAGTCCTTTAGGGCTAGCTTTGGCAGAGCAAAAGATACTGCATTTGAACACCTGATATTCTGGCATAAACTAATTATAAAGAATATTGAAATAATATTTGGCACAATAGCCTTTTTTATGTATAGCATTAAGGTACAACTGTGGTCTTGTTCCTTTGAGAAAGGGACCATTTTACAGAAAATAAATCTTAAATAAAGGGAATTTTGATTTGTTCCATTTTAAGACAACTATCTTTGACTAAAGATAGTTCTTTTTCCTTCTATGCAAAGAATACCTAACACAAGCTGAATGGAGGCATGTGTGGCTTTAGTGAATGAATAATTAATTCATAGCAATGTTTATTATGTGCTAAGACCTACACTAAGCACTGAGGATACAATACAAAAAGTATGATAGTCCCTACTCTATGGACGAGGACTAGAACTTACTTTCTTTTTTTATTATTATTTATTTATTTTTATCCCAATTACATGAAGGCAAGTAATTTGATATAGGTTATTCATGTGCAGTCATGCAAAAAAACATATTTCTATATTAGTCACATTGTGAGAAAACAAAACCAAAAAAAGCAAAAACAAAGTTTAAAAAGTATACTTTCATCTTCATTCAGATTCCATCTGTTCTTTCTCTGGTGATGGATAGCATTTTTCATCAGAAGTCCTTCAGGATTGTCTCAGATCATTGTATTGCTGAGCTAAGTCATGCACGGCTGATGATAGTACAGTATTGCTGTTACAGTACAATCTTCTGATTCTGCTCACTTCCCTTTGTGTCAGTTCATGGAAGTCTTTCGAGTTTTTCTGAGAGCATCCCTATTATAATAGCACAATAGTATTCTATCCCAATCATATGTCACAACTTGTTCAGCCATTCCCCAATTGATGGGCATCCCCACAATCCCCAATTCTTTGCCACCACTAAAAGATCTGCTATAAATATTTTTGTACATAAAGGTCTTTTTTTGTCTTATTTTTTTGGGATACAGACTTACTAATGGTATTGCTGGGTCAGTGGGTATGCATGGCTCTCTAGCCCCTTGGGCATAGTTACAAATTGCTATAAAAATGGGCAAATCAGTTTACAACTCCACCAACAGTGCAATAGTGTTTCAATTTCCTTATGCCCCTCCAACATCTGTCATTTTCCTTTTCTGTCATATCTGCCAATCTGATAGGTGAGGGATGATGCTTCAGAGTTGTTTTAATTTGCATTTCTTTAATCAATAGTGATTTAGAGCATTTTTACATATGACTATAGATAGCTTTGATTACTTTGTCTGAAAACTTCCTGTTTATATCCTTTGGCCATTTACAACTGGAGAATGGATCTTATATTTATAAATTTGATTAGTTCTCTATATATTTGAGAAATGCGTTTATCAGAGGTAATCGCTATAATTTTTTTTTCACAGTTATGATTACTGACTTTATTTCCCTCCAGCCCATTTCACCCTGTTTATCCTACACTCTCTCTTCTGTCACCTTGTTCATCCTCAAAAATGTTACTTCTGACTACCATCTCCCCCATCTGTCCTTTCTTCTATTTATTTAGTATTGTATTTTTCGTCAGTTACATGTAAAAACAATTTTTAACATTCCTTTTTAAAACTTTGAGTTACAAATTCTCTCCCTTCCTCCCTCCCAACCCTACCCCACAATGAGAAGGCAAGCATTTTTATATAGGTTATACACGTGTTATGTAAAACATATCCATAATAGTCATGTTGTAAAAGAAAACATAAACAAGAAAAAAAACTCAAGAAAAATAAAGAAAGTTAAAAAAGTATGCTTCAATCTGGATTCAGACACCATCAGTTCTTTCTCTGGAGATGGACAGCATTTTTCATCATAAGTCCTTCAGAGTTGTCTTGGATTGTTGTAATGCTGAGAATAACTAAGTCATTCACAGCTGATCATCTTACAATATTGCTGTTACTTTGTACACAATACATTTCACTTTGCATCAGCCCATGTAAGTCTTTCCGGATTTTTCTGAGAGCATCCTGCTCATAATTTCTTATAGTACAATAGAATTCCATCATAATCACACACCACAACTTGTTCAGCCATTCCCTAATTGATATGTCCTGTCTTCTATCAATTCCCCACCCCTTTCTTCTCTTATCCTCTTCCCCTCCCCCCCCACTTTCCTGGTGGGTAAGATATATTACTCAACTGAGTGTATGTTATTCCTTCTTTGAACCAATTCTAATGAGGGTAAGGTTCAAGTGCTCCTGCCCACTTCCCCTATCTTCCCTTCCAATGTAAAAGCTCTTTCACGTGACATTATTTACCCCATTCTACCTCTCCCTGTTCTCTTCTTCCAGTGTTCACAGTGCTCCCAGTTCTCTTTCTCACCCCTTAATTTTATTTTTTTTAGAAGTCATCCCATCTTAATCAACTCACACCAGTGCCCTCTGTCTATGTAATACTCCATCTAACTGCTCTAATAATGAAAAAGTTCTTAGGAATTACAAGTATCACCTTCCCATGTACAGATATAAACAGTTTAACCTTATTGAATTCCTTATGATTTATCTTTCCTGTTTACTTTTTGTGCTTCCCTTGAGTCTTATATTTGAAAATCAAATTTTTTGTTTGGCTCTGGACTTTTCATCAGAAATGCTTGAATGTCTTCTATCTCATTGAATGTGTATTTTTCCCCCTGAAGGATTATACTTAGTTTTGCTGGGTAGGTGATTCTTGGTTATAATCCTAATTCCTTTGCCCTCCAGGATATCATATTCCAAACCCATCAGCCCTTTAATACTAAATCTTGTGTTACCCTGACTGTTGGCTCCATGATATTTGACTTGTTTCTTTCTGGCTGCTTGCAATATTTTATCCTTTACCTGGGATCTCTGGAATTTGGCCATAATATTCCTGGGAGTTTTCATTTGGGGATCTCTTTCAGGAGGTGATTGGTGGCTGTTTAAAATTCTATTTTGCCTTCTAGTCCTAGAACATCAGGGCACTTTTCATTGATAATTTCTTAAAAGATGGTGTCTACGCTCTTTTTTTCATCATGATTTGCAGGCAATAGAATAATCCTTAAATTACTTTTCCTGGATCTGTTTTGCAGATTAGTTGTTTTTCCAATGAGATAGTTCAAATTTCCTTCTATTTTTCATACTTTTGATTTTGTTTTATTACCTTTTGATGTCTCACACAGTCATTAGCATCATTAGCTTCCACTCATCCAATTCTAATTTTTTAAAGAATTATTTTCTTCATTGAGCCTCCTTTTCCATTTGGCCAATTCTATATTTTAAGGAGTTCTTTTCTTTAGTAAATTTTTGTACCTTTTTTCTTTTTTTTTTTAAACATTATGCCTATTCTGTTTTTTAAGATGTTATTTAAGGTGTGTTAATACTGATATGAGGGCTCCTGAGTCCTTTCCAGGGCTGCTTTCCACCTTTGATGTCCACTTGATTCACCTAACTCTCACCTGTGGCTCCAAGAAGCTGTAGCATGCCCAGTGGCCACACTCCAGTAAGCCTTTTGGACAGTTGGGCTAAACGAGGTTGAGGAGAACTGAGGGGGTCTCAAACCCTTTAGTGAGTTAGGGAGGTGTCTAGTCCAAACATGTGAATAATTCCTCTGGGAGAATGAGCAGATTAGAACAATTGGTTCCAATGGCTATGAAGATGGCTGAAGCAGGCACTGTGGATCGCTCAGAGCTTGGTTAGACATCAAAGGCACAAAGCTCATCTACTACATCCCAGGCCATCACCAGTCATCCTGAGTTTTGTTTTTCCACTAGATTCTGATGATTCTGGAAGAGAAGTGAGGCCAATGACTTCACACACTTTGTCACTTAAATCCAATTTATGCGTGAATAAAAAGACATCACCCGTACCATTTTTCCATTTTTACCTACCTCAAAATCCTGCAGCAGTATGCAAGTGACAAAGCAGCAGAAGAGGATATACTGGGAGTTGTAGTCACAACTCTGCAGGTAGGTGGCCCAGGTCATAGGGTCACCTTCTCACTGGAATGAAACAGCAATGGGATTTAGCAGCCCCTGTGTATCTGAGTAGCTTTTTTTTTAAATAGTAGTTTTATTTTTTCCCTCAATTCCATATCAAGACAATTTTTAGCATTCATTTTTACAAGATTTTGAGTTCCAAATATTTCTCCCCCTCCCCTCTTCTGGAAATGGTAGGAAATTTGATATAGGTTATACATGTGCTATCATGTAGAGCATATTTCCATATTAATCATAGTTGTAAAAAAAGTAACAGACCAAAAGGGAAAAAAACACACAAAAAAGAATAAAGTAAGTGAAAAAAGTACACTTGGATCTACATTCAGAGTCTATCAGTTCTTTATCTAGATGTAGATAGCATTTTCCTTCAGTGAGTCCTTTATACTTGTCTTGGAACATTGTGTTACTGAGAAGAGCTGAGTCATTCATAGTTGATCATCACACAATGTTGTTGATACTGGGTACAATGTTTTCCTGATTCTGCTTATTTCATTTTGCATCAGTTCATACAAGCCTTTCTAGGTTTTTCTGAAATCTGTTCATCATTTCTTATTGAATAATATATTGCATTACATTCATATACCACAGCTTGTTCAGCCATTCCTCAATTGATGGGCATCCCCTCAATTTCTGATATTTTGCAAACAAAAATGTTATAGCTATAAATATTTTTGCACATGTAGGTCCTTTTCCCTTTTTTTAGGATCAACGGTATGCACAGTTTGGTTGCCCTTTGGGCATAGCTCCAAATTGCTCTCCAGAATGGTTGGATCAGTTCACAATTCCACCAATAATGCATTAGTATCCCAATTTTCGCCCATCCTCTAACATTTAGCATTTTCCTGTTTTGTCATATAGCCAATCTGATTGGTGTGAGGTAGTACTTCAGAGTTGTTTTAATTTGCATTTCTCTATCAAAAGTGATCTAGAGGACTTCTTCATATGCCTAAAGATAGCTTTGATTTCTTGATCTGAAAACTGCTTATTCATATCCTTTGACTAATTTATCAACTGAGGAATGACTTGTATTCTTATAAATTCAGTTCTCTTATATATTTGAGAAATGAGGCCTTTATCAGAGGCAGTTGATGCAAAGATTGTTTTCCAGCTTTCTGGTTTCCTTCTAATCTTAGTTGTATTGGTTTTGTTTGTGCAAAAGCTTTTTCAAAATGATCTGTTTTACATTTCATACTGTCTCTATCTTGTTTGGTCATGGATCTGTAACTCACTTAGCTTCCCCTTTAAGAATTTGGATGCTATACTACTTGGTGCATACATATTTAGTATTGATATTATTTCATTGTCTATGGTACTTTTTAGCAAGATGTAATTACCTTCCTTATCTCTTTTAATTAGATCTATTTTTGCTTTGCCTTGTCTGAGATCAGGATTGCTACCCCTACTTCTTTTTTTTACTTCAGTTACAGTAGAATATATTCTACTTCAAACTTTTACCTTTATTGTGTGTATGTCTCTCTGCTTCAAGTGTGTTTCTTGTAGACAATATATTGTAGGACTCTGGTTTTTTATCTACTCTGTTATCTGTTTCCATTTTATGAGAGAGTTCATCCCATTCACATTCAAAGTTATAATTATGGGGCACCTAAGTGGCGCAGTGGATACAGCACTCAGAAGGACCTGAGTTCAAATACGGCCTCAGACACTTGACACTTACTAGCTCTGTGACCCTGGGCAAGTCACTTAACCCTATTGCCTAGCCAAAAAAATAAAAAGTTATGATTACTAAATATTTCCCTCCATCCTATTTTTCCTCCTGTTTGTCCTCTCTGTCCTTTCACCCTTTCCACCCGCACCAGTGTTTTGCTTCTGTCTACCACCTCTCCTGATCTGCCCTCCCTTCTGTCAGTGCCCCCCACCCCTTTACTTAATATCCTCCCCTCCTACTTCCCTGTCAGGTAAGGTAGATTGTTTATTATTTCCCTCTTTGAGCCGACGCTGATGGAGCAATATCCATCGCCCACCCTCTCATCTTCTTCTCCACTGTAATAGGTTTTCTGAACTTCTTCATGTGAAGTAATTTACCCCATTCTACCTCTCCCTTCTGCACCCAGTGTACTCTTCTTTCTCATCCGTTAGTTTTTTTTTAATGTCATTCCCTTGAATTCATCTTATACCAGAACCCTCTATGTATATTCCTCCTAGCTGCACTGTTAATGGTACAATTTTTTAAGAATTGCCAATATCAGGGGCAGCTGGATGGCACAGTGGATAGAGCACCAGCCCCAGATGAGGACCTCAGTTCAAATCTGGCCTCAGACACATAACACTCACTAGCTGTGTGACTCTGGGCAAGTCACTTAACCCCAATTGCCTCGCACACACACAAAAAAACAACAATTACCAATATCATCTTCCCATGTGGAAATATAAACAGTTCAACTCCATTGAATTCCTTATGTTTTCTTTTCTTGTTTTACCTTTTTAGGCTTCTCTTGCATCTTGATATTGGAGATCAGATTTTTTATTCAATTCTGATTTACCCCTTAGAAAGTGTGAAATTCTTCTATTTCATTGAATACCATTTTTTCTCTTTAAGTTTTATGCTTATTTTCACCAGGTAGGTGATTCTTGGTTGTAGTCCTAACTCCTTTGCTTTCTGGAATATCATGTTCCATGTCTTCTTCTTTAATGTTGTAGCTACCAAGTTCTGTGTAATCCTAATTGTGTCTCCCTATAATGTTTTTTGGAGTTTTTATTTTGGGATCTCTTTCCTGAGGTGATTGGTGGATTCTTTCAATGTCTATGTTGTCCTCTGGTTCAAGGGTATCAGGGTAGTTTTCCTTGATAATTTCTTGAAAGACGCCATCCAGGTGATGTGCTCTATAAGCAATGCAGAATTTCAGTAGCTCAAAAGACACATGAGATGAACAAATTTAGAGACATCTATACTCCAAATGTTCATCTGGACTCTCTGTGCCCAACCTGTGGTAGAACCTTCTGAACTCATACTGGTCTGATCAGCCACGGTTGGACACATTGTACCTTGACTCCAACATAGTGATGTCATTTTGGTCCTCTTCAATAAGGAAGGACAAGAACCAACCAACCAAACATATTCTTCAGGATTTTTTTGCACCTCTTTACCAAGCTTTCACTCTTTTTTCATAATTTCCTTGCATCACTCATTTCTTTTCCCAATTTTTCCTCTACCTCTCATTTAATTTTTAAACTCCTTTTTTAACATCTTTCAGAAATTCTTCTGAGCATTGAGACCAATTTACATTATTCTTTTGGGCTTTTGATACAGCGGTTTTGACTTTGTTGTCTTCTTCTGAGTTTGTGTTTTGATCTTCCATGTCACTATAGAAACTTTCTATGGTCAGGATCTTTTTTTGTTGTTTGCTCATTTTCCCAGCCTATTTCTTGACTTTTGATTTTATACTAAAATTGGTCTATGTTCCCAGGGTGGAGGGTGCACTATCTTAAGCTTCAGGTTTTTGTGCAGCTGTTTTCAGAGCCGGCTCTGGGGGGGTGGGGGTGGGGGGTCTGTAAGCTTTTGGTTCTTCCAAGGTGGTATGTTCCAATGTGATATATGTGTGTTTACTACACTGCTGGCTTGTGTTCTAGTGTGTGAGTGATCACAAGCACTCTTTTCCTCCCTGGAAGTGTGACCAGGGTCTCTGCTCCCCTGTGGCCACAAATTCTGATGTGCTAGTGCTCCTCCTTGCCCTGGTACTGTGAACCAGGACTGCAACCCAGATCTGACTATGGGTAATGCAACAGAATCCTGCCTCCAGTGCCAGCAGACACCTCTGTAATTTCCTTCTGACCAGTTGCTCAACTTCTTTACCATCTGCAGGCTTACAGTTCCTTAGTCAGTTGCCCCCCAAGGCCTGCTGCTATTTTGCTGTGACATGACCTGTGCTCTCACAGCCTGCATTGGGCTGAGCTCCACTCTCACCCTGGGGTGACAGACCTTTACTGCCAAACTTCTAAGCTGTCTTGGGATGGGAAAATTGTTTAACCCCATGCTTTTGTGGGTTCCACCACTCCAGAATTTGTTTTGAGGCATTATTTAAAGTTGTTTGGAGGGAAACTTGGGGGAGCTTAGGTGAGTCCCTGCCTTTTATCCTCCATATTCTGGAGCTTACTCTCTTAAGGGTGTAGCTTACATTTTAATAAGGAAGATAACACTTTTGAGGAAGAGTTGGTCCCCAGATCTTGGAGAAGTTCTTTAGTACTAAAAGTTGTTGGGTAGGTGAATGACACACCCCATCCAGAATAGTTGGCAGAAATGTTAATTTGATCATGATTCATAATCTAATGAAACAGTGAGGAAAGGGCAAAGCATGCAATTGTGTTGAGAAGGGTGTGAAGGAGGTGGCAGGAGAAGCTTGAATTTCTTGAAATGATGATCCAGGAGAGGTAGTCACCACCAACTCTTGGAAGGAGGGCCCCCGGGGCAGAAGTTCCTTCCTGTCTCTGATGCAGGTGACAAGGTAATTGCAAAGAGGCTATGGAAGAAGTGGCTGGAGAGGATGGAGTGACAGTGGAACTTTTCCACGTCCAAATAAGCACTGTAGAATGGCTTATTTTATGTAGTGGGCCTAACTCTCCAGCAACCCAGCTGAATGAGAAGAAGGGGGAAATGGAAAGGAATAAGCATCCTTATAGTACCTACTATGTATGAGGCACTGGACTATTATCTCTTTTAATCTTCACAACAACCCTATGAGATAGGGCTGTTACTATCTCTATTTTACAGTTGAGGAAACTGAGGTTAAGTGATTTGCTTAGGGTCACACAGCTAGTAAGTTTCTGAGGCCAGATTTGAAGTCAGGTCTTCCTGAACCCAGTCCCAGCACTCTATGCATTGCGCCATCTAGCTATCTCTACAACTTCAGGATTGGAACCAACTCAGACTCACATGTTTAGCAGAGGACATATTCACAAATATCTTATGTGGTTATATATGTATTTTTCACTATTAACCATAGCTAGGTGGGTTCTTCAGAATATCTGTGCCGTGTGTAGAACTTTTAATAGTTGACATTCACCTTATATCTGTTCCCTGGCTAAGTAGAAGGCTTAATGTTATTGTTATTTTGAGTAGTTAATAATATATCACTAAGTACGGAAAGTACAGATTGAATATTAACTTCAGTATTTGGAGGAATAATATGTTCTCTCTCTTTCAAAGAAATTACCGCTGAAACTGAAGAGCTATGTGAAAAACCTGATGATGAAATAAAAGAAACAGTCCAAGACCTGGATATAAAAAGCCCCCAGGAGCTAAAAACTGAGGTTAGTATTTTTTCTTGAGATTAAATTCTTTAGAATTGGCTTCACAATCCTGAATTATCAAACCTGCCCTTCTAGCACTTTCACTTTTGTCTAAAACTTCTCAGGGGTAGTTTGGTTTTGTTGTTGTTGGTGGGAGTTTTTTTGCATACTGTTGACCAATGTCCAAGTTCTTTTTACACATGGCTAATACAGAAATATGTTTTACATGACTTCATATGTATAATGGGTAGCATATTTCTTGCCTTTTCAATGGGTGGGGTCGGGGCTGGAAGAAGAGAATTTGAAACTGAAAATTTTTTTCTCCCCTTTTTTAATTAATTTATTTTTAGTTTACAATATTCATTTCCATAAGCTTTTGAATTTTAAATTTTCTCCCCCTCTTTCCCCTCCTCTCTCTCCAAGACAGAATGCAATCTGATACAGGCTCTACATATACATTCCTATTAAACATATTTTCACATTAGTCATGTTGTGAAGAAGGATCAGAAACAATAATAAGAGGGACCACAAGAAAGAAGAAAGAAAACAAAACAAAAGAAAAAAAAAGTGAATAGCATGCTTCGATCTGCATTCAGACTCCATGGTTCTTTTTCTGGATGTGGATAGCATTTTCCATCATGAGACTTTTGGAGATGTCTTAGATCCTTGCATTGCTGAAAAGAGCTAAATCTATCAAAGTTAGTCATTATACAATGTGGCTGTTACTGTGTACAATGTTCTCCTGAGAACTGAAAATTTTAAAAACATTTTTTTAAAAGGTCTTGTTATAGTTCTCTAAAATGCATCTCACTATGGAAAGACTATGCTGGCTATAGAGTCAGAAGTTCTGTGTTTAAATCTCGCCTCTGATACTTACCTAGGTGAAGCTGAACAAGTCAGTTAACCTTTAGAGACATTAGTTTCTTCTTCTGTATATTCAGACAAGTGGGACTAGATGGCCTCTTTTTAAATTCTTTTTTTATTTTAAACTTAAATATAAAATAAGAAAGAAAAAACCAACATTGCCTTGTACATGGCAAAACATAGGAGAGGATTCAATCTAAAACAATAAATTTCCATTTCAAGAAAGCCCTGTATAGTAAATACTACTCATTTTATTCAAAGCTGTCCATCTTTTCTTAGCTTCCTTTTGGGTTTTCTTTTGTTCCCTGCTGTACGCATCTTGCTTTATCTTTTTTCCCCTCTCCTCTTTCCCTCACCCAAAGAAGACTACAATTAAGTGTGGAGACATACACACACACACACACACACACACACACACACACGTGTGTGTATATGTAGATATGTGTACATATATGTGTATATATGTATATGTATGTGTGTAGTGTGTGTGTGTGTGTGTGTGTGTGTGTGTATATATATATATATATATATATATATATATATATATTAGTTTGTACCATGCTTATCTCTACCTGCCATCTGTTTCTCTGAAGATGGATAGCATCCTCCTTCATAAGTCCAAATTTTTCCATGCTTTTCTAATTAAACCATCTCATTATTTCCTACATCATAGCAATATTCCAACCCAATCATATTCTGAAAGATTGAAGTTTCTGACCCTTTGTTCATCCAAATAAACTTTTTAATTATTTTTTTTAACTCAGATAATTTTTAGTAATTTAATTGGGATGGCATTACATAAATAGATTAGTTACATAAAATTATCATTTTTAAAATATTGACTTTACTTACAAACAGTAAATACTACTTCAGTTATTTAGATCTTACCTCATAAGTATCATTCTAACTACAAATTTATGAATTGTATGCATGTTTACTGAAGGTCTCCATTTCACAAAATGAAACAATAAGTTCCTTCATTCTCCAGGTCCCTGAGTCAAGGGTGGCAAATCTGAACTAATTTCTTACTTCTCTGCATTTCCCACTGTTCCTCTCCCTTTCCCTGAAAGAATGATATTAATGATGTGAGTGCTTGATCAATGTCAAACTACAGGACATTGACATTTTGAAGCATAAGGCCCCAACCTTTTCTAATGAGCTTTGTTAATTTGGTCAAAAGACTATATGACTTGTTTTTTTATATCTATGTTAGAACTTAAGATGCAGAATCATTTTTTTACTGTTCAAAATGTGATAAAGGGTACACTATTCACTCTTAAATCATTAAATAAACATTTATTCAATGTACCAAGCATTGTTCAAAGCACACAGTTAAACAACTTTAGGGTCATAAAAGTGTAGCAGACTGCCTAAAGAAGACTGATAAATAGATCATCTGATATTAGGTGAATCATTCCAAGTCCCTTGAAAATAGGGGAATGGATAACAAGATAATAGAAAATAATAATAGCAGGTCACATGTTTTATAGACATAAGTATTTTGTAGACCTAATCTCACTTGGTCCTCAAGGAGATGTCCCCATTTTACAGATGTAGGAATTGAAACCTAGAGATTAAATAACTTGCTCTAAGTCACGCAGCTAGTAAATGTTAGAACTGGATTTGAATCTAGG
This sequence comes from Phascolarctos cinereus, assembly GCF_003287225.1. Lineage (NCBI taxonomy): Eukaryota > Metazoa > Chordata > Mammalia > Diprotodontia > Phascolarctidae > Phascolarctos > Phascolarctos cinereus. The sequence continues at coordinate 40,172,334 of NW_027556098.1, read as the reverse complement.
TGTTCTGACTCTATATCCATGGGTTTTTCCATTGTCACATGTTTAGTGACATGGTACACACATGAAAATAACCCAGTAACGCTTAGGAAGTGAGGCTGTCTTGTCAGACTAAACCTGTGCCTTTTCCTTAGAGCACTGAAGGAATTTTACTGCATTTGCATTCTTATCTGGTTTTTTTTTTCATTATTGATCTGTTTGAAGGTACCTTAGGCCTTCTTACCAAAGATTTATGCTTTTGTTAAGGGTTTTAGTATCCTTTGTTAAGGGCTTCAGTGTCCTTTGAAGAAGCTATATGGGCCAGTGGATAGAGAACTGGGCCTGGAGTCCAAAAGCCCAGCATTCAAATCTAGACTTAGACACTTAACTAGCTATGCCTAGCTTGATGCTAAGCAAGTCACTTAACATTTGTCTGCCTCAGTTTCTTCAACTATAAAATAAAGATAATAACAGTACCTACCTTTCAGGGTTATTTGAGGATTCAGTGGGATAATGCTTTGTAAAGTGCTTGGCACATAGTAGGTGCTGTAGAAATATTTATTCCATTCCCTTTCCATTCCCTTCTTTTGTTAACCCAGAGTATAAAACAGTGAACATTCTAAAGTTCAGGAGTCACTCAACTCAGTTAGTAGTCCTGAAAGAGTTTGCCTGCTCCTGGTTGGACATTATTTGGGAAACGACATATCAAGAATTAGAACAAAAGGACAGTATTATAGGCTATCACATGCTTGTATTATATCTTCTGCTTTATTCATAAACTATAACTAGGTGATTCTGTAAGTGAGAGCTATTGTTCTCTTCTTTGAGTCTTGAGCGATGTAAGCAAGATAGGCAAGAGCAAATGAATTATAGATTAATTAGAATAGAAATGTTTGTGGGAACCATTCAGTAAAAGGATTTTGAATTAGACAGTTAATCTGGAAATTATTATTGTGAGTTAAGCATCAAGCAGTGGCACTGTGGACTTCAATATAATTCTTTGATCTGAAGTTAAGGGAAAAGATTATGAACTATCCAAATTAAGTAGAAAAGTCACTGTAAGCTACTATGATGACAGAGATTTTAATCATGCTGAATTACAGTATGAGATTGTAATTCTGATTTCTCTTGTGCATAGGTTAGACTACATGGCCTCTATTAAAAGATCCCTTCCAACTCTGAAATTTTATGATTCTGTGTTCACCTAACAGGGAGCACTATATTTCTTTCATAACCTGTGGATAGTTATGTTGTACTAATTGGTAGTCCAAAAGTTTAGGAACTAATTTGCAGGATTCTAAGAGGAGATAATAGGTTTGGTCATAATAAAGGAATCTAGCACCATTTCTAGATTCTCCCATTAAATCTTGCAATTAAACCAACATTTATTAAATACCAATTATGTGCGTGATAACTGTGCTATTCTTTGGAAATACAAAGACTGAAAATATAAAAAGGTTGGTGTTCCATTCTAAAAACCACAGACATTTCCCTTTCCTTTACCATCCTCATCATTAGAAAATACCAGACATCATGCTATTTTTATACTTTATGATATCCATCTGGTATTGTGATAGATGAGAGTGACTCTTGAAAATTGTTCGCTGCATGTATTGACAAATCACTTTGCTCTTTTCAACTTTTATTCTGTCTGTAAAAATGATGTACTAATATAATAGCTCACACACACACACACACACACACACACATATATGTGTGTGTGTGTGTGTATAGTGCTTTAATGTTGCAAAGCCCTTTACATATATTATCACATATGTGTACATATAATACACATACATGAGGTAGCTTTTCAAGCCAAATACCTTTATAATGGTCTGATCGTATAAGATGTTTTTCTTAAGATATTTTTTCTGTCTTTGTTATATTTGTATCCCCAGTACTTAGCACAGTGTCTGGCATGCAGTAGACATTCCATAAATGTTTATCAAGTATTAACAATAAGGAAGTTGACTACCATACATTAATGTTGTATTTTCAGAATACTTATGATTTCACTGGTGTGGGCATTCACCTCTTTATCAGTGGAGATGGCAACCTCTCCATAACTTGCTTTCACTAAATAATGTGCAGCAGCTGATGGCCAGAATTCTGGCGATGGGCCTTTCAGAATTTAGCTTGACCACTTTTTCTGCAAAAGAAACACAGTTTATTTCTAGACCAGTATCACAAGGGGTTTCTAGCTTTGGTGATACTTCTCAGGGCTTGTGTTCTAGTAGTACAGCTTTCAAGAAAGTAGAGTCACCTCCAAACTGCATTGCAGAATACTTAAGGGAAGGGATACTTAAGGGGTACTATTCTATATGTTATGCACTGTGCTCTGCACATAATTATTCAGTCACTGCCTTCAATTAGTCTTCATTCTATATATACATGTAACATGAAAATATGAGGGATGTAGAAAATGTATACAAAATAAAAAGTTAATTTGGAAAGAAGATAGATGGATGGAGTGAGGACAGGTTCAGGAAAAACTTCATGTGAAAGGTAGCACTTGAGTCTTGAATGAAGTAAGGAGTTATAAAAGACAGAAGTGAGCAGGTGAGTGCATTCCAAGCATCGCTGTGCAAAAGCATGGAAATAGAATATAAAATATCTTGCAAGGAAACGTGTGAGCAAAAGTGCCAGTTGGGCTGAATGAAGAAGGAAGAACTGTGTATAATAAGGCTGAAGAGTGGTCAGTTGGGACCAGGTTGTGATGGGCTTTAAACACCAGAGAAGTTTACATTTTATCCTAGAGGTAATAGAGAGCCTCTGCAGTTTACTGAGTAGAGGAGGAAGGTGGTCAAACCTATGTTTAAGGATTTCATTTCGGCAGCTGTGGGAAAGATGGCTTAGAATGGGAAGAAATTTGAGGCAGGGAGACCTTCAGGAAGTTATTGCAATAGGGTGAGAGTTTATGAGGGGTTAAACTAATGGGTAGCCATGAGTAGGAAGAAGCTGGATGTGAAAGATAGATAGAAACATCAAGTTTTAACAACTGATTATATGAGGTGAAGGGGAGTGAGAAGTCAAAGATATTGATGGGCTTGTGAAGCTGGGTAATTAAAAGAGTGATAGTGCCCTGGATAGTAAAGTAAGGAAGTTTCAAAGTTTATAGGATCCTAGATTTAAAGCTTGAAGGGATTTTTGAAGCTGTCAAAATCAACTCCCTCATTTTATAGATGGAAGTCATACAACTAGTAAGTATATAATACATCACTTGAACTCAGATGTTTGTAACTTCAAGCCCAGCTCTCTATCCATTGTGTCAGTTTTGACTTGTTGAGTTTGAGATGTCTGTGGGACTTCCAGTCTGAAATATGCAAAAAACAGTCAGTGATGCAAGCCTAGAGGTTAAGAAACAGTGTTAATATACAGATTTGGGAGTAATTTAGGAGTAATCAGCAAAGTTGTAACTAAACCCATAAAAGCTGATAAAGTTACCCATTGAGAAAGTATGTAGATAGAAGAGGATTCAAGAAAAGATATACCTTGGGATACACCTACAGTTAGAGGGCATAATATGGATGAAGAAGAGAAGGTAGCTAACAAATCAACAAGTATTAATCACTGAGCAGTGTGTTAAGCCTGGTGAAATTTTTTTTTTTAGTGGAACTGTCTTCAAGAAGTTTACATTTTATATTTGAAGGAAATGACAAAAGCCAGTAGTGAAGATGGTGATCTGGGTGGTGTACCTTACAAAAGTAGCAGGTTTCTGTAACTTCAATAAGGCCAGAACGTGAGGAAAAGAAGTCTTGTACATACGCTTTTTTAAAATTTACTTTATTTTAAATTAAATTAAATATTTGTTAGAAATATCATTACCTAGAAATAACTTTTTATTAATAACTATTAAGATTTGAATTAATTACAGTTTATTTTAAATGGGTTCCCAAAGTGGGTGATACCTCCCCCTGGGGAGCATTAGACCAATGCAGGGGTGTGGTACCAGCCTTCGGTACAATTGGGGAGTATTGAATAAAAATAATGAAAGAAGAGAAGATAAGAAATCTTGAAAAAAATGTTCATACATGTTTCATCTGTTGTATAACAGAGTCAAAGCTGTAGTAATTACATTATTTTCCAAATAAACATACAAAATGAAAGCTATAACCCGTCAGTGGTCAAGTCTGCCAAAAGGTTTTAACAAGCAAGTATTGGCATGTTTCATGCACTGTCAGGAAGTCCAGAATGCATTGGCAGGAATATGTGCATGTAATAACTTGTTTACAATATGATACTACACAGTTACATGACTTAATATTGCATCATCAAAATTTCAATGTAAGAAAAAACCCCACAAATTTACAATAAATTATTAAATTAAATACTTTTCCGAAATGATGCAAATTTTTAAAAAATTAAAGGGTTAAAGGAGGTTGAGCATTGAGAAAAGGCCATCGATTTGACAAATAGATCACTGGTAACCATTGAGACCAGTTTCAACTGGGTAATGAGTTCAGAAGCTAGGTTGAAAAGAATGAGTAGTGATTGGACAGAGGAAAGTGTAGACAGGGTTGCTTTTGTTTTTTAGGAGTTAGTCCTAGAAAAGGAGGAGAGATGTAGGATAAAACTTGATGAAAAAATTGGGCATATTTGTAGCTCTTAGCATATCCCAAATCTCTGTACATCTGGCCATCTGGAAAAACTGGTAGAGAATTCAGGGTCTGACAAATAGCCCAGGGGAGAGGATGAGCCAAATAGTGAGGCCTTACAAAAAAATCTTGCCCGACCTCCTCATTCCTCATGCAACTTGATCCCAATCTTTATCCTGAACCTACACCTAAGTGGTGATTGTAAACCGCAACTTTGTGACTTTGAGCAAGTCACCTTTCTGGACCTCAGTTTCATCTGTCAAATGGAATGAGATTGAGTGATTCCTAATGTCCTTTCCAATTCCCAGTCTGTGACCTTATGAGGTAGCCAGAAGAATTATAGTTCTAGTAATAGTGCTAGATGCATCTTCAGATTATTAGCCTATACTAGCCTATACTTCCTTACAACTTAGTTTCTTTTGGGTCTTCTTACCAATTTAAAAAAATGATGCTTTTTGTTTTGACATCACATTCATTTCTGAAAGTGGCCTCCCCCTATCCATCCTGGAATTGAACTCCCTTTTCAACAGTGACACCAAAAAAAAAACAAAACACCAAAATCCTACTTTATTTTAGTCTCTTGTTCTATGGACTTGTTAAGGTTCACTCCCTAGTGAAAAAAGTGATAATAATAAAACTAAATTTTAACAAAACACAGTGATAATCTAAACTCCTTAGAAGTGAATTAAAACATTGTCCTCTCCAGTCTATAGTATCCTGGTTTTTGCCTTCCTTACCTCTCTAGTAATTCCTTACAGTTTTATATGTTTATATGAGAAGGCTAGAGCAAACAGGTGGGAAAGTTGACCTCTTATTTATTTTTCTCTCCCTCCTTTTTTAAATAGGTAATGTCTATCCCAGCTCAATTTAAGGGTGCATCTACACCAACATTTGATAAAGACTATAGTCTTTCAGAGTTACTGTCCCAGCTGGATTCTGGAATTTCTCAGACTATAAAACACTCAGAAGAACTGAGCCGCAGTTCCTCGGAATCTAAACTTGCATCTTCTAGCAGTGGCAAAAGACTTTCTGGTGTATCTTCAGTGGATTCAGCCTTTTCTTCCAGAGGATCCCTATCTCTCTCTTTCGAACGAGAGAATTCAACGAGTGGTAAGTAAGACACACGTTGTCTGGGAGACTGAAATATGATAATTAGAGGACAGTTATGAAGTCAAGAGTGCTGAGTAGTCTGTGAACAACTGCAGAGTATAACATTTAATAGCTAGATATTTAACAACAAAAAAAGTGTAATTATCTCTTTCATTTTTTCTCTCATCCATTTAATTTATAATGATATCCTATACAGTCAACAAATATTTTAAAAATATGACTCATCTCCTTGATGAGTCTTTGATTTAATATTTGAATATAATTATAAAAATCACTTTTGCCTGAATTGAGAGGATGAGGGAAGGCATCATGAAAATTGGGGCCTTGAAAGATATATAGGATTTCAACAGGTGGGGATGGGGCATCTGAGCAATGTGCAAAGAATCCTGTGGATTTATCCCAGTTTGACCAACAGTACAAAGGTGGACAAGTTTATGTGTCATGCTGGGCCATATAGGAAACTGGAAAAGTAAAGTTGGGGTCAGATTGTAAAGGAACTCAGAAGATTTGTATATCACGGTGATATTCAACATGTAATTACATTTAATAAATCATAAATGCTTAGTAATAGTCTCACGTGTGCAATATATTATAGTAAGTGCTCAGGGAGATACAAAGACAAATCATGGTCCTTATGCTCATTTAATGTGATATTTTAATTTATATGATAATTTATATGATTTAATATGATAAGGTATGTACATAAATAAATGATACAAATTAAGTCATAGATCACATGAAGGATAATTTCCGATGGGAGATCAAGAAAGGCTTCATGGAGGAAAAAGTGGATATAAGAGTTTTGAGGGATGCAGGTAGGATGTTAAGGACTGATTTTAGAGGCAGGAAATATTACAGGCTTAGAGGACAACATGAACAAAGGAATAGAAGTGGGAACCTGTGACATGAGATGCATTTTGGGAACATTGAGTTTATTTGGATCATAGAGTGCATGAGGAAAAATAGCATGAGATTCCATTGAAAAGGGTTAGATTTCAGAGATCCTTTAAATGCCCTTGATGAGTCTGAAAATGTATTTTTTGTAACTAAAACTTTGCTTTCCATCTTTTCTTTGTATGTCAGCACTTTTTAAGATCTTAGGTTCAATTCAGAATGCTATTCCTAAAGCCAAACTTGGTTTTAGCTGCTCCTCCCTCCTTCATGAAGCCTTCCAAATTTCTTCCCTTTGGAAATGATCTTGCTTTCATCTGATTTTTGACTTTGCAAGTTGTATTACATAGCCTAATTTGTATCATGTTTATTTGTATATAATTCTTATCTTACTAAATCATATTCTTGAGGATAAGAAGCATAATTTGTCATAGAGTAAAATCAATTGTGTGTGCCCAGAAGGGGAGTGAATAGAATTCTCTTAAAAATTTGAAGGATGGGAATCTTATTTTCACAAGTTCAAGAAAACTGGGTTAAATATTGAATTCAATATTGAATGTAAACCTTAAATTGTGAGGCAAATATTGGTTAGTTTTTATTACTGAAATGGGAGATTTGTTATTTGCCAAAAAAGAAAGGGGTCATTTTACAGCCATCTGTTATTTTGTACCATTGAAGAGGAGAAAGGTCCCTTCTTTACAGTTAGCCTTGACCTTTTACCATAACATTTTTTAGCTTTAGGGAGTGAGCTGTCGTTGTCTATATTGCAGAATTAAGCTTTTAAATATTAAATTTATTGTTTGTGACTTATCTGTCTGTGGATCCTTTGTCTTCAACATGTATGGAAAGCTTGCTTTAAAAATACTTTTATTTAAATGGAAGATTGAATATTAATTTAAATTAGATTTTAAGCAATGTTACCTCCTACAAGAAGTCATCAGTTTCTCCCTTCCCCTATCCTCTCACATAGCTCCTTCCTTGTATCTCCCTTATATCCTTATCATGTTTTACCTTATATTATAGTTATTTGTGATTATTCCATATCCTTCTATAGTAAACTCCCTAAGAGCAGAGACTATGAAATGTGGTATAATGAATGCACTGGTCTTAGAAGTACAGTGCTGGAGTGCTGGACTTGGAATTTAAAAGACTTAAGTTAAAATCCTCAGACACTAGCTGTGTGACTAAGTCACAAAACCTCTTAGCCTGTTTCCTTATCTGTAAAATTGGCATCATAATATCATCTAACTCATCAGATTATATCAAACGATATAATAGATGTACAGAACTTTGCAAACCTTGAGGCACAGAATAAATTCTAGCTATTACTACTACAGTGAAAATACCTGGGTTCAAATCCTCTGTTATTTACTAATTATAATGACCCTGAGTAAGTCACCCATTTCTATAAACTTGTTTATTCATCTGTAAATAACTTGGAGGTAAAAAATACCACCTACCTCAGAAAGGATTTGTGAGGAAAGTACTTCTAAACCATGAGTTGCTGTAGACAAGTGAGATGCCTAAACTTTTGTCTTTGTATAAAATAACAGGATAATTTACTATCTCAGGTGAGAGCACTTATATGTTCTTGGTCTTTGAAACCTTTAATGTGGTAAAAGATTGAGCGTAATAGAATACAATCTATCTTATTTACAAATAGATTCCAGGCAAAAAACTGGGTTTCTCTTTCTTTCCCAGATATTAGTACAACTGATATCCAGAAAAGAAAGCTTGCAGAAGCAATCATGTCTGGTGATACTAGCAAGTTGATGAAGATCCTACAGCCCCAGGATGTTGACCTGGTCCTCGATGGGAATTCCAGCCTCCTTCATCTGGCAGTGGAAGCAGGTCAGGAGGAATGTGTCAAGTGGCTCCTTCTTAATAATGCCAACCCCAATCTCACCAACAGAAAAGGTTCAACCCCTCTTCATGTGGCCATAGAAAAGAGAGTCAAGAATGTTATTGAACTCATTCTGGCCAGAAAGATAAATGTCAATGCCAAGGATGAAGACCAGTGGACAGCTCTGCACTTTGCTGCTCAAAATGGGGATGAATCCAGCCTTAGGCTCCTGTTAGATAAGAATGCCTCCTTTAATGAAGTAGATTTTGAGGGGAGGACTCCTATGCACATTGCCTGTCAGCATGGGCAAGAGAACATTGTACGTATCCTTCTGAGGAGGGGTGTTGATGTGACTCTCCAAGGGAAGGACGATTGGATGCCTCTTCATTATGCTGCATGGCAAGGTCACCTACCCATTGTGAAGCTCCTCGCCAAACAGCCAGGTGTGAGTGTGAATGCACAGACCCTGGATGGGAGGACCCCACTACACCTGGCAGCCCAGCGAGGCCATTACCGTGTGGCACGAATTCTTATTGACCTACAGTCAGATGTCAACATGCGGAATCTGCTGTTGCAGACTCCCCTCCACATTGCTGCAGAAACTGGGCACACAAGCACCTCAAGATTGCTTCTCAACCGAGGAGCTGAGAAGGAAGCTATGACAGCAGAAGGCTATACTGCCCTCCATTTGGCTTCTCAAAATGGACACCTTGCCACCACTAAGTTGTTGATGGAAGAAAAAGCTGATATCTTAGTTGGGGGCCCTCTTAACCAGACAGCCCTCCACCTTGCTGCTGCCAATGGGCATTCTGAAGTGGTGGAGGAACTCCTTACTTCAGATAACATAAATCTGTTTGATGATGAAGGGCATACTGCACTGCACTTGGCGGCCCAGGGCAGGCATGCAAAGACTGTGGAGATCTTGTTAAAGCATGGGGCACATATCAATTTTCAAGGCCTCAAATTTCAGACCAGTCAACAATTGATGGAACAACGTGGCAATGGTCCAATTGCCACATTGTTACGTCGAAGTAAGACTTAGATTGATCCCCAGTGAGTCTTTGTCTTATGTCTCAATCTGTAGGGTGAGGAAGGGCCTTATTTGGGGTTCTTGCCACATTCTTTTGTTAGTAGAATGAGAGAATGTTAAATAGCTGTCCAGCTATAAATGACTTGTCTCAGGAATTCAGGTATCATTGGCCAAGGATGGATATAAGAAAATGAGTGTCTAAGCTATCAGCGTTGTAGTCACCATTTTTTTTTTCACTTTTAACTTTTCTTTGGGCACATAATCTGTTACCACGGAGAAGTTAGTGGAGTCTTATCTGAAGTAATGTTGGTTGGAGTGTCTTTTGGCTTCTTACATTTAAGATGAGCAGTGTGATATGTGTGAGAGATGATGTACCTATATGATCGGTCTTTCAGTTTCTACCTTGGTATGTTCATGAAACATTGGTAACTAAGTTACCTACAACATTAAGATGTCTGTACTGAAAAGCTGAGTTTTCTGATCACTCAGTGTAGACGTGGGATGGGGGAGGAATGATAGGTGATTTTATGTCAAACTATAATTGTAAGACAAAATCTTGGATATGTTAGAATAAGCCTCTCTATGCCTCCAGTTTGTTTTAGTTCTGGCATACCAGTGTTCTAGGAAACTCTCCAAGAGTATATGTTGCGGAGAAGGTGGTGACCTGAGGAAGCTTCCTCACCTGGGAGTTCTCTATACTAATGAAATTAGAGGTCAAATCCCTATGTTTTTCCATATTGTAAATAATGGTTGTATATTTTGTAAAGTTTTAATGTCAGTTTCAGTAAGCATATAATGTTATGTTTTACATTGTTTTTAGGATGACAAAAGAAAAAACAAATTTATATTTTCTAGAAGTAGAAGATAATCCGTGAACTACTTACTATATTAAGTCAATAGTATAATGAGACTTTAAAAAAAATCAGAATTTATGTTCAAATGAGCTGCCTTTCAAAGTTAGTCACTCTAGGTAAGGCTCCACACAGTGCACAAATATTTATTCCAGTGATGGTGATGTAAACAAAATATTTGAAAACTCATTGCTTTTTTCATTAACTTAATTTTCTTTTAAATGAAAATAGTACTATCCACTTTTGAACATCCACTTCTGATTTGTTCCAAATGATTTTTGGTGAAAGTGAGATTTTATAAGGCTTTTAATCTGTTTCAGAAGGCTACTTCAAAAGATGAATTCCCAAAATTGCAGCATTCTTGGAATATGTAATCTTTCATGAGACAACTTTTTAATGGAAATATTTCTTATTTGGATATATAAATTTTGACATTTGGTTAAAAGCCAGTCTAATTCTTTTTAATCAGTCTCATTAGAGAAGTTCTGTTATAGTAAGACAAACAAGTTATTATAGGACTTGCCTCAGTGTGTATTCATCCTACTTAGAATGAACTGGTATGCAATGTATTGATAAATGTTAATATACTATGTATACTTTTACTGGCTGTATACATATTTTCTGTGATAGGAAATATCTGAACTGTTTAGAACTGGCTATGTTTTAATATGCCCCCTTCCTTTTTGTTTTTTAGAGCTCAGATGACAATAAAGTTTATTACTGCTATATTTTGATGTCCTATTGATTACATTGAGTTTTTTAACTTTTCATTGAAAGAGCTCAAATGATGTGTTTGGTTTTGGGTTTTTTAAAACTAGTGGTTGTATACAACTGCTTAATCAATTTTGGCTTTGTCCTTTTGATGAAATTTTATAAGATAAAATTTAGGAATGGAAGAGGTCTTACAAAGTAAAATTGGAGCCCAAGAAAGGTGACATGACTTATACAAGGTCACACAAGTAATAGATGGCACTTAGAATTCAAATCCAAGTTGCTCTTAACTACAAATTTGTGGGTTTTCTATTATACCACACTCTTTCACTGCAAGTGAATTGGGAAAGTAGGGAATTTAGGAGGTAGAAGGAAATCTAAATCCTCCGTAGTGGAAATGCCTTCTTAACCTCCTGCTCAATCTCTTCCAAACATAAAGCTCAAAAAATATGACCAAGGATATTTGAATCAGAATCACTGAGCAACAAGGCTCTGTACTTCAAGAATCACAGAACTTGGTAACTGGAAGGGATCTCAGCAGGCATCTAGGCTAACGTATATACAAAAGAATACCTGTTATAATGTACTTGATAATTGGTCTGCTTGAAGACCTCCAGAAAGGTGAATCCCATCACCACTTTAGGTAGCCTATTCTGCTCTGGACAGGTCTAATGATTAAAAATTTTTTTTCCCAGTATCAAGCCCAAATTTGCCTCTTTGTATTTTCTGTCCATTGTTTTGACCACTGGAGTCAAACTGAACAAGTCTAATCTGTGTACTACATCACAGTCCTTCCTTCAAATACTTGAAGATAACTATAATATTATTTTCTCACATTTCCCCAAATCTTCCATTATTTAGACTAAAAATATTTAGGTATTTCACCTGACCCACATATAACATGAACTCAAGGAATTTTTACCATCCTGGCTGCCCTTCTCTGGACATTCCCCAGCTTATCAATGTCTTTCTAAAACTGACATACAGAACTGAATATAATAATCTAGGTAGGGTCTGACAAAGGCAGAATACTATGGTATTATCATCTTTCTATTCCTAGTATTTGTGCCTTTGCTTAATGCAACCCAAGATTGCATTAGCTTTGTTGACTGCCACATGATACTGCTAACTCATGGACTTGCAATCCACTGTAAGCTCCAGATAATTTTTAGAACTGATGTCTAACATTTGCCGAATGAAGTTGATCATACCCAAGTAGAAAAGTTTTATATTTTTTCCTACTGAAACTCACTTTAGCAGGGTCAGAGCTGTCAAACACATGGCCTACAACACTTGAGTGTATCTCAAACAAGATTAAACTATAATTAGGGAATATTCCACAAAACTTATACTGTAAAATATAGATTATAATACATTATAAAACTAAGTCAATATGTGGCTGACAGGGATCAATGGCCAATGTTTCTATCTTGGTTTGACACCATTGCTCTAACATTTCTGATTAGAATGAGGTTCATCTAATTTTCCTTTCACCCCCTTCTCCATGTATGTATTCTCTTCTATATCCCAATTTGGAGGAGAAAGTTTCAACCACCTTTTTCTAGTTAATTCATTTTAAACTTTTCAAGATATGGTTCTAAAGGGATATTTATTTCTTCTTCCATTAAAATCCTAGCTCCCCATTATCATACAAACTCCTCCAAGTATGCAAATAAATTTCCCTTTCTAGGTTTTTTAGGACTCTTGTTTTTTGATTTTCAATGTTCCTACTTAGCTCTAGCCTTTTCATAAGAAAAACTTCAAAAGTCATTTATTCCATTCCATTAAAGGTCACTTTTTCCTTGTAGAATATATTCAGGTTTGCAAGATTTGGGCAAGGTTTTTTTTTCTTTTTGTTGTAAGTCTATCTCTTTTGCTTTTTGGAATACTGTAAGAAGCTGCCAGTCTTGTGTAATTCTGACAGTAGCTCCTTGGTAGTCAAACTGCTTTCTGGATGCCTAGCAGTTTTTTACAATTAAGTTACTTAACCTCCAATTAATTTTAATTCATTGAATATAATTTTATTTCATGATGGTCAGTAAAGGATGTGTTTTACACTTTTGCTTTTCTGCATTTTGATGAAGTTTTCATAGTCTAATGTATAGTCAATTTTTGTAAAGTTGCCACATACAGATGAAAAATATGCATACTTCATTCTGTTCTATTCAGTAATATCTAGAGAGCTGTATCTAATTTAAAAAATTCTATTCAGGTTCTTAACTTCTTTTTTTCTTAATTTAATACAAAGATTTTCCCATATGACCACTTCTTTTAATGCATGTGCATAAATTTTATGTGTGAAGAAGATTTTCAGTTTAATCAAAGTTATTTATTTTATCTTTTGTAATTGTCTCTGTCTCTTGTTTGGTTAAGAATATATATCTCTGCAATTTGGAACTATGCCCAAAAGGCTATAAAAATGTGCATACCCTTTGACCCAGCAATAGCACTTCTAGGGCTATATCCCAAAGAGATCATAAAAATGAGAAAAGGACCCACATGTACAAAAATATTCATAGCAGCTCTTTTTGTGGTGGCAAAGAATTGGAAACTGAGGGGATGCCCATCAATTGGTGAATGGCTGAACAAGTTGTGGTATATGAATGGAATACTATTATGCTAAAAGAAATGATGAGCAGGCCAACTTCAGAAAAACCTAGAAAGACTTGTATGGACTGATGCTGAGTGAAGGGAGCAGAACTAGGAGAACGTTGTACACAGTAACAGCCACGTTGTGTGATGACTAACTTTGATAGACTTAGCCTTTCTCAGCAATGCAAGAATCTAAGACATCTCCAAAGGCCTCATGATGGAAAATGCTATCTGCCTCCAGAGAAAGAACTATGGAGTTTGAGTGCAGATCACAGTATACTATTTACTCTTTTTTTTTCTTCTGTTTTTTGTTTCCTCTTGTGGTTCTTCTTATTGGTTCTAATTCTTCCTTAAAACATGACTAATGTAAAATATATATATATATATATATATATATATATATATATATATATCCTGCCTCAAAGCTGTGAGATACATATAATCTGCTTCTCTTCTAATTTTTTTTAATATTCCTTTCATTAATTTTAGGGTTATATATCCTTTTACAATGGAATATGGTGTAATATGTTAGTTTAAGCCAATTTTTTTTTTGCCAAACTACTTTCCAGTTTTCCTAGCAGTTTTTATAAAAAAAAATTTCCCCCAAGGTAATTTACATTTTCCATTTTATCAAACACTAGATTATCAAATACCATTGTTTCTGACTCTCATTTTTCCTGTCTGTTCCATTGATCTATCTCTCTATTTTTTAACCAACGCTAGATTTTTTTAAAATTCTATTCATTTTGAATTTAATAAAACCAAAAAGAAAAGAAAGAACATTTCTATGTACACAGCAAAACATAAAGAGAGAATTCATTATATAACCATGAATTTCCATTTCACACTATCCATCTTTTTTAAACTTGTAGTAAGTATTACACATGCTTTCACCTACCCAGTTTTTCTTTGCTTCTAAGTTTTCCTTTGTTCTTTGCTGTGTACTTTTTTTTGCTCCCTCTGTATTCTAGAAAAGGGTACAATCAAACACAAATACATACATATGTATGTGTGTAAAATCATACCACATATATATGTCTATTTATAGGTTCTTTCTCTGGACGTAGATAGCATCTTCCTTCGTAGGTCCTTTATAGTTGGTTTGAGTATGATACTCAAGATGAATTAGTCATTTAAAGTTGTTCTTATGACAAAATTTCTGTTACTATGCACAAGGTTCATTTGGTACTGCTCATTTCACATTTCATTATTTCATGGAAGTCTTTACATGTTTTTCTAAACTCAACCAGCTCATCATTTCTTATAACTGTAGCATTCCATCACAATCACATATCACAACTGGTTTAATCATTCCCCTATTGAAGGCATCTAACATTTTAGTCAATCTTATAGGTTTAAGGTCATATCTCAAAGTTGTTTTAATTTGCATTTCTTTAATCAATAAGGATTTAGAGTATTTTTTCATATACATGTGTGTATACACACACAGACACACACATATATATATACACATACATATATATATTTATACACAAATATGTGCATATGTATATTTAATTTCTTCACTAAAAAACTACCTGTTCATATCCTTTGACCATTCAATTGGGGAATGACTCACATTCTTATAAATTTAACAAAGTTCTCTATATATTTGAGAAATGAGACCTTTGTTTGAGAGACTATCTAAAAAGAAATTTTCTGAATTTTCTCCCTTCTTTCTAATCTTGGGTACATTGATTTTATTTGTATAAAACCTTTTTAATTTAATCTATCAAAAATTAAACATTTTATACCTCACAATACTCTCTATCTCTTGTTTATACATAAATTATTCTCCTATCCATGAGTCTAATAGGTAATATGTTCATCTTCTTCCAGTTTTCCTGTGATATCTCCTTCATGTATCCATTTTGACCTTATCTTGGCACATGGTTTAATATATTGTTTTATGCCAATTTCTGACAGATTTTTTTTAAGCTCTCCCAATAATTTCTTTACCAAATAATGAATTCTTATCCCCAAAACTTAAACCTTTACATTTGGCCAACACAGGGTTACTATAATTATTTACTACTATATATTGTATGTCTACTCTGTTCCACTAATATATCTTTTTATTTCTTAGCCATTACCAAATAGTTTTTAATAATTACTTCCTTATAATATAGTTTAAGATCTGGTACTGCTAAACCTCTTCTTTACATTTTTTATTAGATTTTTTGAAGTTCTTGACCTTTTATTTTTCCAAATGAATTGTTATTTTTTTAACTCAATAAAATAATTTTTGGTAATTTAGTTGGGATGACATTGAATAATAAATTAGGTAAATTTGTCATTTTTATTATATTGGCTTTATCTACCTATGAATAATTAATACTTCTCCAATTATTGAAATCTGACTATTTGTATAATAAGTCTTTCATAATTAAGTTCACGTAGTTCCTAGGTCTGTTTTAGCAGATATACTCTCAGGTATTTTATAATGTCAACAGTTATTTTAAATAGGGAATCTCTTCATATCTCTTCTTACAGAATTTTGTTCATGATATATGGAAATACTGATGATTTATGTGGGTTTATTTTATATTATCCTACTGTGCTAAAATTATTGTTTGAACTAACATTTTAGTTGAATCTTTAGGATTTTCAAAATATATCATCATATTATCTGCAAAAAGAGAAGTTTATTATCTCATTTCCCATTCTTATGCCTTCAATTTCTTTTTCTCTTATTGCTATTGCTAGCATTTTTGAAACAACATTGAATAATGTTACTGACACAGCATAGTTTCCCTGTTTATTGCTTTTAATTAAATCTATTTTAGCTTTAACTTCATCTGAGATCATGATTGCTACCCCTGCTTTTTTTTTACATTGGCAGAAGCATAATAAATTCTATTCCCCCCTTTATTTTAACTTTGTGCATCTCTCATTTTTAATTGTTTCTTGTTAACAATATTATTAACAATATTTTGGACTTTGAGTTGTAATCCATTCTGCCATTTCCATTTTATGGGTGAGTTAATCCCATTCACATTCAAAGGTATAATTACTAGTTGTATATTTCCTTCCATGCAATTTTTCCTTACTATATGTCCTTCTTGCCCTATTTACTCTCTCTCCTCAAATCTCTAAATTACTTCTAACCATTGCTTGCCTCCTAATCTGCCTGCACTACTCTGAGTCCCTCCCTTATCCTCTCCTCCCACCCTTCGTAAGTCCTTCCCTTATCCCTGGTTTCCTCACCCTCTTATTTCTTTGTAAATTTAGAAGACTATTATAGCCTTCTAGATATATATGTTCTCCCCTCTTTAACCTAGTTCCAAAAAGAGTAAGGTTCTAGCCCTACTAGCCCTTCACTCTTCCTTGCTTCCTCTGCATCAGTTCTTCCAAGATAATTGCCCTACCCAATTTATTTTTTTAGAATAACCCCCATCATACTCAGCTCAGCCCAAGCCATTCTTTCAAATTACCCAAGTAATGATGACAATCTTAAGAGTACTGATAACATTTTCACATGTAAGAAGTAAAGAGTTTGACCTTATTAGGTACCTTACAATCAGTCTTTAATGTTTACCTTATTTCTCCTGGATCTTATATGTCAAATTTTTTTATTGAGTTTGGTCTTTTTGTCACAAATACCTTAAAGTCTTCCAGTTCATTCAATATCCTTTTTTTTTTCCATTCAAGATTGTATTCAGCTTTGCTGGCTAAGTTATTTTTGTCTGCAAATCCAGCTTTTTTGCTTTTTGAAATGTAATATTCTAAGCCCTACAGTCTTTTAATGTAGAAGCTTCTAGGTCTTGTGTTATTCTGCTAATAGCTTCACAGTATTTAAAAAAAATTTTTTTCCTTGTTTGTAGCATTTTTTCCTTAACTTAGGAGCTTTGAAACTTGGCTATGATATTCCTCTAAGTTTTCATCCTGGGATCTCTTTCAGGTGGTGATTTTTTTTCTATTTCTACTTCATCCTCTTGTTCTAGAACTTTAGGGTACTTTTCCTTAATAATTTTTTGTAATACTGTATCAAGATTTTTTTTTTTTACTGTAACATTCAGGTAGTACAACAATTGTAATGTTGTCTGTCCTTGATCTGTTCTGCAGATCAGTTGTTTTTCTAATGAGATATTTCACATCCTCTTCTATTTTTTCATTCTTTTGATTTTATTTTATTATTTCTTGGTGTCTTATAATGTCATTAGCTTCCCCTAGCCCAATTCAAGTTTGCAAGGAGTTAGTTTCTTCCTTAAACTTCTGGATCTCTTTTTCCAGTTGGTTGACTTTCTTTTCATAATTTTCTTGATTTTCTTGAATTGCTCTTACTTTTTTCCCCTAATTTTTCCTCCATCTATTTGTTTTTTTCTTTTGGTTGGGTTTTTTTGTTTTTTGTTTTTGGCAAGGCAGTTGGGGTTAAATGATTTGCCCAGAGTCACACAGCTAGTAAGTATCAAGTGATCAAATGTCTGAGGCTGGATTTGAATTCAGATCCTCTTGACTCCAGAACAACTTCTCTATCCACTGTGCCATTTTTTGGGGGGAGGGGGCATCTATTTGATTTTTGAAGTCCTTTTAAAGTTCTCCCAAGAATTCTTTTGGGGCTTGTGATATTTGACATTTCTCTTTAAAGTAGGAGTGGCTTTTATGGTTTCACTTTCTTCCTCAGAATATGAATATGAATTCTCTGTCCTCACAGTAGCTGTCTAATGTTGGTTTCTTTCTCCTCTGTTTACTCCTTTTTCTATTGTTTTATTTTATTCTTAACAGTTTATTATTGTAGTCAGATTCTAGTCCCAAGGTGTTGGGAGGGGCCCCAGGCCCCAGGTCCTTCTTACTGTTATTTTCTGAGCTTTGTCCAGGGTATCAACCTCAGGCATTCCTCTCCTTGCTCCCCTCAGACATGGCTAGGCCCACAGCCATGCTCTCCCTCAAAGGTTCTTGCTCCCTGAAGTCCCTCCTGCAGTTGCAAACTTCATCTCGCTCCTCTATTCTGGAACCAAAACCAGGGACTCTTCTGCAAAGGTGCATAGCCTGCAGGGTCCCTGCCCCTCTCACTGGTATATATTCACTTCTTTCCCACAGCCACAACCTGGTTCACCTCTGGTCAGCACAGCTAGGCCTGGTATCCAGAGACAAAGGAGGATCCTTTAATCTTCCCCTACTCAGCTGTTCAACCCCAACACTGTCCATAAGGTAAAAGTTTCTACAGCCTCCAGGGCTTATTTGTTGATTGAATGGAGTTTGCCTGGAGGTGTTCACTCTTCAACAGGCCAAACCTCCAGGTCCTTTCTGGAAGTCCTCTCAAATTGTCTTAGAAGGACAACTGCTTTATCCCATCATTTATTTATCTCTGCCTCTCCATTCACTTCGATGTGATGTTCTCTCTTGTTCTGGAGAAAATTTGGAGAGCCTGCTATTTTCTGACCTACATTGCCATCTTCCCAGAATCCTCTAATACCAGATGTTTTTGATGTCCACTGCTTTATAATATATTTGATGTTTGGGAGTGCTATTTCCCCTTCATCTATTCTTTTCATCATTTTCCCTTGATAGCCTAGATATTATATTTTTCAAATGAATTTTGTTATTATTTTGTCAAGTTTTATAAATTATTCACTTGGTAATTTGGTTTGTATAGCATCAAAAGTGTAAATTAACTTTGGAAGGATCGCCATTTTTATAATAATGACATAGCCTAGCCATGAGCACTGAATATTCTTTCAGATTTTTTTTTAAATTACTTTAAGGAATACTTTGTAATTGAATCTAAACAAATATTTTGTGTACTTTGGTATCCCCAAATATTTTATGTATTTTGTAACTACAACAGGAATGGAATTTCCCTTTCTGTTTTTGCTTCTTAGGTTCTGTTACAATTATATAGAAATACTACAGATTTCTGAGGGTCTATTTTATAGCCTGCAACCTTCCTGGAGCCATTAATTGTCTGAGTGTCTTTACTGACTCCCTAGAATTTTCCAGGCATACCAACATATCATCAGCAAAAGAGAAAGTTTTATGTACTCTGTCTTTATGCCTTTAGTTTCTTTCTCTTGTCTTTTTGCTGTTGCTAGCATGTCAAAAGCTATATCAAATAACAGTGGAGAGACTGGTTATCCTTGCTTCACTCTCATATTTAATGAGAAAGGGCACAGTACATAGAGTGTCAGGCCTGGAGTTAGAAAGATTCATCTCCTTGAGTTCAAACCTGGCCTCAGACACTTACTGGCTGTGTCACACTGAGCAAGTAACTTAACTCTGCCTCAATTTCCTCATCTGTAAAATGAGCTGGAGAAGGAAATGGCAAACCACTCCAGTATCCTTGCCAAGAAAACCCCAAATGGGGTCAGGAAGAGTCCGACATGACTGAAAAACAACTGAACAACTGCATTCCCATTGATTATGATGCTTGCTCTTGGTTTTAGATGGATTCTTTTTATAATATTAAAAATGGTCCCTCTATGACTGTTTTGTGAATTTGTTTAACATGAAAGAATGTTACCCTTTGTCCAAGGCTTTTTTTTACATCTATTGAGATGATCATGTGGCTTTATATGCTTTGATTTTTAATATGATCATTTTTTTCCCCTAACATTGAACTACCCTTGCATCTCTGTTATAAATCCCACTTAGTCATAATGATTGATTTCTTGGATAAGTCACCATAGTCTGTTTGATGGGATTTTGCTAAACATTTGAGTCAATATTCATTAATGATATTACTCTGTAGTTTTCCTTCTGTGTTTTATTTTTCCCTGTTTTAAGCATTAGGACTACATTTGTCTCATAAAAGGATTCTGGTGAGATGCTTTCTCAATTTTTGAAAATAATTTGTGAAGTATTGATGCTCATTTTTCTTTACAAGTTTGATTGAATTATCCTGTGAATCCATCAGGACCAGAATATTTTCTTTGACAATATATTTATACCTAGATCCTCTATATTTATTTACTATTCTTCTTGTGCACCCCATTTTTTGGAAATTAAGTTCTTCCTTCTTATTTCTCACTTATTCCCTAGTATATTTGTTTCTCCTTCCTTTTCATTTACTCTGAAAACCAACCAAACTGAGCAAATACATAATTCCTATGTTTGTCTCACATACTTCCCTCTTAGAACCTTGAAGAAATTAGGGTTCTGGAAGGACACTTGTCTCTTCTCCTACTAGAATGTCAGCAATTCATCACCATTTAGTCCTTTCCAATTGGTAACCTTTCTAGATTTTTTCTGTCTTCTGTGTTTGCATTTCAAAAATCCATTCAGCTCGGATCTTTTCACCAGAATGTTTGAAAGTCCTCTATTCTTGACCATTTACCCCTTTTAGGATTATACTCATTTTTTCAGGATGTTATTCTTAATTTTAAGCCTTTATTGTTTCTCTTTAGGAGTATCTTGTTTCAACATTTTTCCCTCCCTTAAAATAATTGTTGCCAAATCTTATGTAATTCTGACTGAAATGTGTTAGTTTTTTATCTCTTTCTGGCTGCTTGATAGTGTTTTTCTTTGACTTGGAAGTTCTGAATTTTGGTTATGCTATTACTGGGAATTTTCAGTTTGGGCTTTCTTCTAACAGATGATCAATGGATTCTTTCTACTTTAATTTTACCCTCTGGTTCTAATAGATCTGGGAAGTTTTCATTCATGATTTCTTGAAATATTGTGTGCAGGCTTTTCCTTTGGTCTTACTTTTCAGTGAGTTTGATGATTCTTAAATTATCTCTCCTTGAATTGTTTTCCAGGTCAGTTTTTCTTTATAGTAGATTTAATATTCTCTTCTTTTTCAAATCTTTTGATTTTGTTCCAATATTTATTGTTTCATGGAGTCATTGTGTTCTATTTGCCCCATTCCACTTTTAATGGAGTCCATTTATTGGACGCGATTTTCTATTTTCTGTTCTTAGCAATTCTTCTTTTTCCTCCTGAACTTTCACTTGAATTTTTGTAACAAACCTTGTAGTCCTCATGGCCAAAATTTTTTTTTCTCTGAGGCTTTGTTATTATTGTGGGATTCTTCTTCTTCTGTATTTACTTCCTGGCATTCTCTTTCCCTTTAATATTTTAAGCTATGTGACCCTGGACAAGTCACTTAACATTTGTCTGCTTCAGTTTCCTCAACTGTAAAATGGGCATGATAATAACACCAACCTCCTAAGGTTACTACAAGGAACAGTGTCTGACACAATTTTCTTTCTATACTTCTTTGTGTTTTGTGCCAACTGTTTAATTATATTTTTTACCCCAGTTTTTTAATTGGAATTTTGTGTTTTTCTCTGTCCTCACCAGCACTATTAAATGAATTGAGTAGGCCTTGTGTGATCTTTTCCTTTTTAAAGCTTTTTTTTTTCTGATCTAAATGGGCTGGGCACATAGTAAGTAAGGCTGTGTGGCTCCTTACTCATGATGGGAAAAGACCAGCATTCACATGGGGTCAGATTCCCCGTTCCCATCCAAACTCCCAGAAGTCACTTGGGGCCAAAAAAAAAGGAAATTTGAGTAACACAAAACTGGTGAGTCTTAAATTGTCCAGTGTTGGAAGAGCTTGAAATGCTTTGAGATGCAGCCCCCAGGAAAACCACCACAGAAGAAAGTAGGGGGGAAAAAGAGTGAAGTTACCAAAGAGGAGGAAGGAAACTCAAAGACTTTGAACATAAGGAGATAAACCAATAGGGAAGATATTGATAACATAAAGAAATTTGGCCTCCAGATTTTGCAGAAGAGTTCTGGCACCCATGAATAAATACTATAAAACAAAGGAAAATGATCCAACACCTGATGAGGCTGTGGAATTTGAAGAGAGCACAGAACCAGAGCATGCCATTCCCAAATGGTTTAAAAGAGAATTGTGACAGCAGAATTTATGGCCTTCACATCAGAAATAAGTGGCAGAGTAGAAAAACTTTAATCTGCAGTGGCAAGTCTTGCCAAAGAGACAAAAAGAGGATAACTGATTGAGAATGCAAGTGTTTTCTTTCACAACATGGCTAATATGTAAATATGTTTTGCATGACCTTCATATGTATAATCTATATCAGATTGCTTGATTTCTCAATGAGGGAGCAGGGAGGGAGGGGAAAAAAGAATTTGGAACTCAAAATTTTAAAAAAGTTAAAAATTATTTTTACATGTAATTCAAAAAATAAAATATAGAATATATAAAATGTAATATAAACATAAAATATAAAAATTTAAGGCTTAAAAAAGAGTGAATGCAATAGGCAGAACCAAAGAAAAATCTAGAATAAGAAAAGCAAAACAATAACAGGAAAAGAAAGCATCTTCTCCATACAAGCAATTTGTCAAGCAGACCTAATTTATAAAAACAACTTCAGGATTTTAGGACTTCCAGAAAAACAAAAGTCAAAAAACCTGAAACTGTAATGCAAGAAACAACACAAAAAACCTGTCCAGATCTCCTCAACAGAGAAAACTAATTTCTAATCAAAAGAATCCATCTATTTCCTTCAGAAAACAAAGTGAGGCTGCAAACTCAAAGACACATGGTTAAAGTTAACAGTTTCATTGAGAATATTCTGCTAGGGACTTGAAGAAAGACCTTCAAATTAAAAAAAAAAGGAAATTTGAGTAACACAAAATTATTCCACACCCACCAGAAAATGCAGGAAAGAATGAAATAATGTGTTTTGAAAATCAATGGGGAAAAAAAAAGAAATCATTGGAGCTCAAGATGAAACATAAGGTGATCTATCCTACAAATATGAGCCTAATCATGAACGAAAAATAAAAATGGATGTTCAATAATAAAGAGACATTGAAACATTTTCAGAAAGATAATCAGACCTAAAGAGATTATTTGCTTTTCAGTCATCCCAGAAAACAGAAATACAGGAAAGGTAAACAGATATAGGACACCATGGATAACAACAACAGCAAAATAGCAACAGAGATCATTAATCTAAACGTACAAAAGGAGACACAGGTAACAGCAGAAGTCAAATAGAAGTGATTGTGGAGAAATAGGCCTGAAATATGGACTTAAACCTCATGAAACTCAACCTTCCAGGTAAATCAATGTTTTCTTTTTCTTTTTTTTGTGGGACTGAATTACAGAATGAAAAAGCACATAAAAAGGAGGAGGGGGAAAAGAAGATAAAAGGGAAAGTAACTTAATTCGAAAGCTATCAGTGAAAGGAAAATAACTCCTGTCTCTCAGGAAGAAGAAAGCCTATAGGAGAATGGGTAAAGAGGTAAAGGGGAATTGGTGGAGGGGATTGAAAAAGGATCAAAGAAAGGGGAAAACTGTTTCAATAGTAGGAAAGGGTACCACTGATGAATGCTTTTTTGGGAGAAAAGAGATCTTTTATTTAGGAAGATGGGAGCCTTACAATAGGTATTATCCACAGGGATCTGGTGCTCAGAGAAATCACTAATCCCGACTCAGAAGAAGAATCAGAAGTCCAGGGGGCAACTAGAACACAGAAGAGTGGAAGGATACAGATGCAAAGAAGAGATTTTGAGGCAAGGGGTGGGGGGAGATGACCAAGGGGAGGGCATAGGTCAATAATGAACTAAATAGCCAGGGAATTAGGAAGAATCCTACCATGGATTATGTCCTCTCTATCATCTGTAGGAATTAGTATTTCAAGGAGTGAGGCACATCAGAAAAAAGGGAACTGGAGGCAAGCTCTACAAGGCAGTAACTGATACCGTCTAGAAGAGAGATTCTAATATGGTACCTCAAAATTTTGAATTCCAAGAGGAATACAAAAAAAGGACTAAATAAATATAATGACCATGAATCAAAGAATAAAAATACAGAATAGACAAAAAGCACAGAAGATAATCTTAAAAACTAGTGAACAAAAACTGAAGAGGAAAAGGGAAAGGTAAGGGGGGGTTCAATTTGACTATTTAACTGAGAGGAAAAGAGGGGGGAAGAATTCAATAACCAGATAAAGCAAGAAAGAAAAAGGAACTAATAAGCAAAACTATAAAATTCATTTTTAAAAATTCATATTGCAATTCTATCAGAAAGATAAAATGCAAAAGAATGTACACATTCATATTGTATTTAGATACAAGGAAGCAATGAATGACCTTTAAAATGTTATCTTGGGGTCAATGATTTTCAGCAGAGGAATCATGGTCATTATGTCATAACACATGGGCCAAGTATCCCTCAAAAATGTGTAGAAAATCTTCCCAATAAGGTGGTTACATGAAAGGTGGTAGAGAAGCCCAGCTCTCTAACCCCACAAATATCCAACAATGAAGAAATCCACCACAAAAAGAATCAGAAGTAAACTCCTCCAACAACTCTGGCAACCCAGCAGGAAACCAGTTGGGGCAGGAAGAGGAGGGAACCCAAAATAAAGCCTCCCATCTCTGTGGACTGCAGTGCTAAGGCCAAAAATATTGATTTACCTGGAGGCTGGTTTCATGATGTTATTTCTCCTGGCAAGTAAGGCCAGCATCAATAATTGGCACCTGAAGCCAGATCCAGGCCCCAGACTCAGAAGAGAAAGACAGGATCAGCCTTGAAATATCACTACTTAGAGAATAAGGGTTTATCCTTTATAGGATGTTTTTAGTCCAAGTGACATTTTACTTCACTGAATGACACAGATGTCACTTTACTGATAAAGTTACAAGGCTATTACTGTAAAGTTTCAAGTAAAAAATTTTTACCTTTATTAATAACTTGACAAACATCAATCATTTTCATACAAAAAAGAAATATATGAAGCCCTTAATCTCTATTATACAAAGCTTTTTTAAAGCATATAACAAGTTCAGTACAGTAGTTTTCAAAATGTCCTGCAACTTTGTCTTCTGCTAAATTTCTGAGATCTTTTTTTCCCTTTTTTCACATCACTATCAAAATTACTACATTTTGTGAATTAATTTGTTGTTGTTCAGTCATTCAGTCATGTCTATCTCTTCATGACGCCATGGACCATAGCACGCCAGGCCCTCCTATCCTTCACTATCTCTCAAAGTCTGTCCAAGTGGATGTTTGCTTGTTTCCATGACACCATGTATCCATTTCATTCTTTGCTGTCTCCTTCTCCTTTTGCCTTTAGTCTTTGCCAACATCAGGGTCTTTTCCAATGTGTCCTGTCTTTTCATTATGCGGCCAATGTATTTAAGTTTGTTTCAGTATTTGATCTTCCAGTGAATAACCTGAATTAATTTCTTTAAGTATTAACTGATTTGATCTCCTTGCTGTCCAAGGGACCTCAAAAGTCTTCTCTAGCATCATAATTTGAATGTGTTGATTCTGCGGTGTTCAGATTTCCTTTTAGTCCAACTATCCCATCTGTACATTGGCACTAGAAAAGCCATAGCTTTGATTATATGGACCTTTGTCAGCAAGGTGATGTCTCTGCTTTTTAATATGCTGTCCAGATTTGCCATAGTTTTCCTTCCAATGAGCAAACATCTTTTAATTTCATAGCTGCATTTGTCATCTGTAGTGATCTTTGAGCCCAAGAATATGAAATCTATCATTCTTTCCATTTCTTCTCACCCTATTGGGCAGAAAGTGATTGGACCATTTACCAAGATCTTAGTTTTTTTGATGTTAAACATCAAGTGGCTTCTTAATTCCTCTTCACTTTTTGCCATCAGAATGGTATCATTTGCATATCTGACATTGTCAGTATTTCTCCTGGCAACCTTAATTCCAGCTTTTGATTCATCCAGGCTGGCATTTTGAATGATGCACTTTGCATATAAATTAAATGAATAAGATAACAATATACAGCTTAGTTGTACTCCTTTTCCTATCTCAGACCAATCAGTTTTTCCATGTTCAGTTCTAACCGCTGTTTCTTAGCCCACATGGTTCCTCAGGAGACAAGTAAGATGGTTTGCTACCCTCCTCAAAAAAGGAAAAAGGGTCTCCCTTTAAACATGGTCTAGAAAAAAAAAACTCACCCATTAGCCATGTCTGAAAATGTATGACTCATTCTGCACTTCTGGTGCATCACCTTTCTGCCAAGAATTGGAAAGCTTGATTCATTGTCAGTCTTCTAGAACCATGGTTGGTTATTGTAATGATTAGTTCTTAAATATTTGAAAATTGTTTTCCTTTACAGGAAATATTGTAGCCATTGTATAAATTGTTTTCCTGGAGCTGTTCACTCTTCCTCAGTTCATACAAGTCTTCCTAGGTTTCTCTGAATCTGTCCCTTTGGTAATTTCATACAGCAGAATAATTTTCCATTACATTTATAAACCATAATTGGCTTATCCATTCCATAACATATGGGGCAACTCCCTTAGTTTCCAGTTATTGTTGTTTTTGTTGTTCTTGATATAAAAAAGTACTACTATAATTATTTTTGTATGAGTCTTTTTCACCATTTAAAACTATTTAGGGGTTTCTGTCTAGTAATGGTATCAATGGATCAAATGGTAATCACAATTGAGTGACTTTTTAAGTATAATTCAAATTACTTTCCAGAATGGATGTACCAAATCACAGTTGCACCACTGATTTATTTGTGTGTGTGTGTGTGTGTGTGTGTGAGAGAGAGAGAGAGAGAGACAGAGAGAGAGATACAGAGACAGAGAGACAGAGAGAGACACAGAGACTCTTCCACATCCCTTCCAACAATTAATACTTTCCTCTTCTTGGACACTTTTGATGATCTGATGGTTATGAGGAAGGACCTCAGAACCATTTTAATTTGCATTTCTCATATTATTAGTGATTTGAGCATTTTACCCATATTGTCGTAGATAACTTCCTATGAGACATGCCTGTTTATATCCTTTGACTGTTGGAGTATGGTCTTTGTTTTCATAGAGTTGAATTAATGTCCTATATAGTTTGAAATAAAACTTGTATCAGAGAAATTTGCAATAAAGTTTTGCCCCAGCTCTCTATTTCCCTTCTAATGTTAGCTGCAATGATTTTGTTTGTGCAAATACTTTCCAATTTTATTTACTCACAATTGTCCATTTCATCTCATCGATTCACTTTATTACCTTTTTTGGCAAGAACTCTTCTAAATTCCATAGTTGTGAAAGGCATATCCTTCCTTTTCCCTGTATTTTGAAAAGAAAATTAGAAAATATATAGAACAATATATGTGTATGACCAAAAGTCATTCCCCAATAGCTAAGGTGCCAAAGGATGTGAAGAATCACACACACACACACACACACACACACACAGAGAATTGTAACTTATTAGCAACCATATGAAAGAATGCTCTGAATCACTAATAAGAGAAATACAAACCAAAATGGGCTTTATCCAGGATCCTCTTCTCTTTTCCCTCTATACTTTTTCATTTAGTGATCTCATCAGCTCCTATGGATCCAATTACCCTAACTTCTCTGCTCACACCCAGTCTCACATCTCCAACTGTCTGTTGGACATCTGCAACTGCATGTCCTAAAGACATTTTAAACTCACTATGTCTAAAACTAAACTAATTATCTTTTCCCCCCCAAATCATCCTCCCTTTCAAATTTCTCTATTACTGCCTAAGGCACCATCATCCTCCCAGTCCTCTAGCCTCTCAACCTAGGTGTTAACTTTGACTGGTCACACTCTCTTATCTCCCATTATCCAATCTATTGTCCAGTCTTGTCAATTTCATCTTTGTAAGATCTCTCAAGTACACCACCTTCTCTCCTCTGAAACTTTTACTACCCTGGTGAGGAAACTCATCTCAGTAGCCTGAAATAGCCTCCTTGTTGGTCTTCCTGCCATAAGTCTCTCCTCACTTTAGTTCGTTTCTACTCAGTCACCAATCTCAGTGATTGCTAGATGATGGAATAGGAGAGGAAAAGATTTAGGATGAAGGTAAATTGATTTCATTGACTATGGAATGGGCATTTTGGAGGGCATAGTGGATGGGGTGGACAGTGTTTGGATGGGATTTTGGGGTGGAGGGTTGAGGGGATCAGGAGGTGGGAGGTGGGGAATGAGGTTTGGTTCATTACCAACTGGGCTCAGAATCGCTAGGAAATGCAGAGTGTGAACAGGTGTAAATCTCTTCATCATGCAATGGCGAGTGCTACTTCTCTTCCCAGAGGAGGCTGGATCAGGCAGGAGACAAGTGCAAGATGAGAGGGAAGGTACATGGCACATGGTAGATGATGTTTCACTTCTCTTTCCTCAGAAAGCTAGAGATTAGGCAAAAGAAGATGCAGCTGTCGCTAGAATCTAAACCTGCACAGCTGGGGATGGAAATCCCACTCCCCATTGACTTTCCAATCTCTCTTTCTTCAGGCCCAGGTGCAGCAGGAGATGGAAGCCCTGAGGTCAGAAGGAAAGTGCTCCTCTTCTCACTGGAGGCTCTCCACACTGGGAGAGATGAGAGATTAGTCTGGGTGCAGCCAGAGGTTGAAATCACCTTGTGGTAGGATAGATGGTAGTTGCCTTTGGCCAGCCCCTAGCAGCCTAAGGGTGCAATTCAGGCAGGTGAAGCAGGAAGTGGAAGTCTTGAGCCCTGTGTGTGAAAGTCATGTCGATACAGGTGCTCCTTGCTGCCTTCCCTAAGGGGATGTGGGCAACTGGAGATGGAAACTTTGGATTCAGAGAAAGGTAAGTTTCTGCAGTTTGATGATTTCTGGTGATATTGCAGAACAAATTCACTAGATTCATTTTTGAACCTAGGGAGAAAGAAATAATGAAATGATCCAATAGCGAAGAGGGTTGGAGTTAGATTGCCCCCAAATGCACCTGAAAGACACTGGTCGTTCACACCCCCATCAGAACTAGACGACTAAAACTTTAATTTCTCATATTGTCTTAAGGTAGCTACAATTGATTAAAGCTCCTAAAACCTCAGCACTTGCTAAGTGCTCAGTACCCACCCATGGCAACTATCAAAAAAATTTTTTCCCCTTGGAATTAACTTACTTTTAGCCCTCCTCCTCTTCCTGAAAGATGCTCTTAACGAATGCATTCCTCTAACTAGAGGCTTTCCCACCCAGTTCTAAGATGTGTGTGTTTATTCTGAGACAGCATGTTCCTTTATGTTGCCTTAGAACTCTCTCAGAGTGTGTGAATTAAGCACATAAATAATTGAGGTTGACAAATATCAAGGGGAGGAAGAAAAGGCACACAGCTTCTAGCTGGCAGGTTATAACAAGAACGCTGATGAGTAATGTTACAGATTAAAAAGCAGGTAGGCAAAATTTAGTTGGGCTTTTTTTTAAATGA
Source organism: Phascolarctos cinereus (assembly GCF_003287225.1). Lineage (NCBI taxonomy): Eukaryota > Metazoa > Chordata > Mammalia > Diprotodontia > Phascolarctidae > Phascolarctos > Phascolarctos cinereus. The sequence continues at coordinate 40,142,633 of NW_027556098.1, read as the reverse complement.
AAAGTTATCACTATCACCATTCTAGCTATAACATGACATGTAGGTGTGAGATTAAGTATTTGTGATAAAAGCGTTTCTTGGCATTCAGGGACTCCCTTGGGTCACTTCAAAGCATTACTGAGGAGTTCTGAAAGGAGACCTTTCTTGTTCTTTCCTGTTCTAACTTCCCAGACAACTTCTGTGTGCCTACCTAATGAAGAACTTTGCAATAGGTTGGGGGTGGGGAAAGACAGAAAAATGTAATTCTTCTTTAACCCTGTACACCATGTTTTTGTGTGTCTCTGTCTTGTTACATAGATATGATTGTCTCCTTTGTGTTGTCAACGTGAATTTTTTTTAATTATAGTAACCGATCTTGATTTTATTATATTTCATTGTATTTAGTTGAAGTAGAGGTCAATTGTTTCTCTTAATCAGATTTGGCACTATAGGGCATTTCTGCTTTTAGACAAAATGCATTTCTGGAGATTATATCTTATGGGATACTAGCATGCTGACTGTGCAAACATTGCTGCCTCTGTCTCTTTATTTGTTTTTAAATTTTATTAATTTATTTTGATTTATCAACAATCACTTTCATATGCTTTTGAGTTGAAAATTTTTCTCCCCCTTCCCTTCACCCTCCCCAAGACGGTGCACAATCTGATATAGGCTTTACATTTACATACCCAATTAAACATATTTTCATATTAGTGAAGTTGTAAGTAAAAATCAAAACCAATAGGAGGAACCATCAGAAAGATGAAACAAAACTCAACAGAAGGTAAAAATAAGTGATAGCGATTCAACTTCCATAGTTCTTTCTTTGGATGTGGACAGCATTTTCCATCCTGAGGTCTCTGGAGATGTCTTAGATCCTTGTAACGCTGAGAAGGGTTCAGTTTAACAATATTAGTCATTGCATAATGTGGCTGTTACTGTGTACAAAGTCCTCTTGGTTCTGCTTAACTTTCACTCAGCATCAGACCATATAGGTTTTTCCAGGTTTTTCTGAAGTCAGCCTGTTCATCATTTCTTATAGCACAATAGTATTCCATTACATTCATATACCACAACTTGCTCAGCCATTCCCCAATTGATGGGCATCCTCTCAATTTCCAATTCTTTGCCACCACAAAAAGAGCTGCTATGAATATTTTTGTACATGTAGGTCCTTTTCCCATTTGTTTGATCTCTTTGGGATATAGCCCTAGAAATGCTATTGCTGGATCAAAGGGTATGCACATTTTTGTAGCCCTTTGGGTATAGTCACAAATTGTTCTCCAAAATGGTTGGATCATTTCACAACTTCACCAACAATGTATTAGTGTTCCAATTTTCCCATATCTTCTCCAACATTTATCATTTTCCTGTTTTGTCATGTTGGCCAATCTGATAGGTGTGATGTGGTACCTCAGAGTTGTTTTGATTTGCATTTCTCTAATCAATAACGACTTAGAGCATTTTTTCATATGACTATAGATGGCTTTAATTTCTTCATCTGAGAACTGTCTCTTCATATCCTTTGACCATTTATCAATTGGGGAATGGCTTGTGTCAACGTGAATTTTAAATGAAAACAGTTAATGCTACAAAATTGAGATCTTTAATCAGGGCAAATGAATTGCAGCTTGGGGTGCACCATAGCCCCAGGAGGGGGCTGGGAATAGATTTATGTAGGGTACAAAGGCAGAGAGAATGACTAGGCTTCAGGTGGGAGGGGTTAGGCATCTCACAGTTTCATAAGTCGTTTGGCTTAACAAGCAAAAATCCACAAAGAAAGCTTGGGAATCTCTGAAGGGGGGATTTTGGGAGGTCTACAAAATAATCAGAGGCTGCAAGCCACAACGTCTGATCAGCCCCTGGCAACTCATTGGCCTGGGAATGGAGGATTGTGCAGCTTCTATCAGTTCTTAGTCAACTGTGTTTGTCCATTGTCTGGAACTTTTAGAAAGTGGGGAGGTGGGAAGGGATAGGAACTTTTTAGATTTCAATGTTTATATTCTCATAGTAGTGTCATGCACACAGTAGGCATTCAAATATTTACTTGCTTGGAGAGATAAAGCCTTGCCCACATCTCTAGGGGTAAGTCTCATGCATGACAAGATGTTAAAAAAACTTTTTTAATAAGTAAAGACAATAGTTTACTTCCTTTTCTGACCCAAAATCAGCAGGGAAGAACTTAAGGGGGAAAATCATCTGGAGGTTTCAAATCTTTCTTTGTAGCACAATAGAGAACATATTCAACTATATTTATCAAAGGATGCTTACCTGTAAAACATAACATAAATGTTTGGTCTGGGATTTGTGATCTCTTTGCTACAGGCAATTCCCAGTATGGATACTTCATCTACAGATGCAAATTTACATATTATCTGAAGTTTATAGTGTCAGAGAGTTGCCTAGGGGTATTGAGAGGTTCAGTGACTTACTGGTAAGAGACAGGACTTAAAATCTTGGTCTTCCTGACACTTGGGCTTTTATCCAACAGAACATGCTGCTACTCATCATACAGATCCCTTTGAAAACATCTAAACATGAAGCATTTTTCAGGACAGCTGAATCAGCACACCACCTTCACTATTCAAGCAGTTAGCATGCCAGCCCAGGGTTTCAGGCTCTACTTCCTGTCCATTATCAAGTTCTTCAAGAAGAATGTGGTTGCAGACCACTCTTCTTGCTGCCAGTTAAATCCAGCTGAGAGATCCAGGACCTCCTGACCTCTCAAAGTCACCAAACTGCCTCTAAGGCTAGACTTGTCCATCATGTTATCACCATTCAATCACCCCATGCTCAGAGGAAGAACACACAACATCAGAGGCAACAAGGGGCCTAAGATCAGCATCAGACCAACATTAATACAGGGAAGATGCAATCAGCTGAATATGTTCTATGAATATCTCATTTTATTCCAGTCTTGAACTTGATATAGCAAACTAGCTGCATTTTGCTACTTTTTTTTCTCCACTTCCTACTTGTCCAAATATTGAGGCAAACACATAGACATTTAAGGACAGTACTATAAATGGCCTTTTGTGAATGCAAAAAATATTTTTGTTTTTCCATTTTATCTGATCCCTTACTTTTATTACAACAGCTTGGAGGATGAGAAATGGAAGAGAATAACTAGATCAGGCCTAGGAAAGGGAGGTAGAATCTACTGTTTGCTTTGATAATTCTGCTGTATAAGTTGTAGTATATGATGTTATGGAACATTATTGCTCTATAAGAAATGATGAGCAGTGTGCTTTCAGAAAACCTAGAAAGACTTGCATGAACTGATGCAAAGTGAAATGAGCAGAACCAGGCGAACATTGTACACAGTAACAGCAATAGTGTAAAATGAACAATTGTAAGTGACTTAATGGTTTTCAGCAATATAATAATCTAAGACAAATCCGAAGGACTCATGATGAAAACCGCTATCCACTTCAGGAGAAAGAATGATGGAATCTGAACACAGATCAAAGAATACTTTTTAAAAACATAATTTTACTTGGGTTTTTTGTTTGTATGTTTGATCTGTGTTTTTCACAACATGACTAATGTGGAAATATGTTTTTCATGACTACACATGTACAACCCATATCAAATGACCTGCCTTCTCAATGAGGGCAGAGGGGAGGAAGAGAATTTGGAACTTAAAATTTTAAAAAACTAATGTTAACAATTTTTACATGTAATTAGAAAATAAAATTTTTAAAAAGACAATTTTATTGCATAGCATTAAGTATAAATTGGCTTTCATAGTAGTATTTTTTAAAATTTGGCTTGGTTCAGACATAAGCAATGAATATTTTTCTAATTTATTAAGTTCTGCATTTTTAAAAGAGCTCTTTGTAAATGAATTTATATAGCTATTTGTCTGTTTTGCTAATAGCTAGAATTTACATCAAACTTTAAGGATTGCAAAGGACTTTACAAATATATCATTTTATCCCCCCAACAACCCTGTAAGGTAGATGCTATTATTATCCCCATTTTATAGGTGAAAAACTCAGACAGACATAGGTTAAATGATTAACTCAGAGTCACAGAGCTAATAAATGTTTGAGGCTAATTCAGATTCAGATCTTCCTAACTCTAGGTACATTTTATCCACCACATCACCTAATAAAAGTGATAAACCTTTAGCCACTCTGATTAAAATGAAGAGGCCAGATTCATCCCCAGACACTTTATAAATTTTGTAGTTATTTGGTATGGGATTTCCCTTTGTATTATTGCCTCTAGAATTTTGTATTACATTAATCTATATTATTATTATTATATAGAAATGCTATTGATTTTTGAGTTTATTTTGAAGCCTACAACTTTGCTGAAGCTATTACTCAGTTTGTATCCTTGCTGATTCCTAAGAATTTTCTAGGTAAACCATCATATCATCAGCAAATAGAAAATCACCCAATCCTTATGTCTTTAATTTCATTCTCTTGTCTGTTATTATTGACATTTCTAGAACTATACCAAAAAAGATAGTTTGGGAAGATCAGCATCCCTGATTCAGTACTGCATTAATTTGGAAAAGTTCTATTGTTATCACTGATGCTTGCTTTTGGTTTTAGATAGAAACTTAAAGGTATTTTAAAAAGATATACTTTGTAGGTTTCTTGTTTCTTAGTATAAATGCGTCATACTTTATCAAAGTCATTTTCTGCACCTATGGAGATAATTATGTGGTTTTAGAAATTTTTATTTTTGATGATCATGTTCATTGTTTTCCTAATGTTGAACCATCTTTGCATCTCTTTCATAAATCCCATATGATGATAATGCATTATTTCTTGGATGAATTGCTGTAGTCCATTTGACAGAATTTCTTTTAAAAATTTTTGAATATTCCTTATTGATATTAATCTATAGTTCTTCTGTTCTTTATCTTGTCCTTTCTCAGTTTTTGAGAATAATTTGTGTACTGTTGATACTAATTGTCCTTTAAAAGTTGAACAGAATTCTCTTGTGAGTCAATCCATCAGGACACGAAGAGTTCCCTTCCCCACCTTCCCTTTGTAAGTTCTATTACAGTTAATTCGATTTCTTTTTCTGAGATTAGATAATTAAAGAGCTCTATTTGTTCTTCTGTTAGCTTGGGTATTTTATATTTTTTTAAAAGTAAACAAACACTATTTCTTTTGTGTTCTCAATTCTAATAGCATATAATAATGCAGATTAGGTTCTGATATTTCTTTTTATTTCTTCTGATTTTGTCGTGATTTCACTTTGTTCAGTTGCTATTTTCTTGATTTGGTTTTCTCCTGTCTTCATTTTAATGAAGGTGGATAAAAGTTCTCTCTTTTATTAGTATTTTAAAAGAGATAGCTTTTTATTTATCATTTCTATAGGGCTTCCTCCCATTATCTATTTCTCCTTCAATTTTAACATCTTTTCTTTTTTGGTTATTTTAGCTTTTGTATTATTGGTTTTCTGATTGTTAAAAAAATGCACATTCAGTTCATTAATCCTCTTTTTTTCTATTTTTTTCTATTTTCTATTTCTATTTTGTTAGTATATGTTAATAGGGACATATTTCCCAAGCACAGTTTTAGCTACATCTTAGAAATTTTGGTGTGTTCTTTTATCATTACTATTTTCTTTCATATAATTATTGTTTCTATGATTTGTTTTTTGACCTCATTATTTAAGATTTTGCTGCTAAGTCTCCATTTTAGTCTTTGTCTTTTTTGTATCATCCCTGAATCGATTACTATTTTTATTGCATTATTATTTTTTATTGCATTTTTACTGCAAATGAATTATTTACTATTTATTCCTCTGAACATAGACCTGTTGCTAGAGCATGATGCTTGGTGGGGGAGGGGATGTTCAGTAAGCTTGCTTTAGGGGTTAGGGATTGAATTTATCTCATTAGAGTTCTTGGTGTCCTAGATTATAAAGAAAGCTGAAATTGCTTTATTTCTTGTCCACAGTTCCTATTTTGGAGAGATATGAGAGGTAATAAGGATCAAAGAAAATGTGTAGTCCTTCATCATTTTGGTAATGTGAACTAAAGTCTCACAATAGCACTTTATTGAGCTGAGCCTTGGAAAAAGGGACTAGTCTAATCCATGCTATAAAAAAGTAGATGAAAATGATATATCTGCTAGATTATGGGAGGCAATTGTATGGGTTTCTATTTGTATACATAATTTGGACAGGCCCTATAGCCATGCCAAGAATTGAATAGGAGAGGAGATGGAAATGGAAATGGACAGAAGCACAAAATTACAAAATATGAAGAAATTGCAAAATATGCATAAATAAAGAACAAAACTATGTATAGTTAAGAGTAATGAAGCTATAGTGCTTAAATGATACTAGCACAAAAACAAATTATAAAACATGAGCATACTAAAAACATTTATCAGTTAACATATACATCAGCCTACATATGTAATTACATGCATGGCAAACATTACATAGATAAACATTAGCATTATCACTTTACTACCTGTGCAACAATATGACTAGGTTCCCTTGGGACATCATAAAATAGTTATTATCCAGTTAGAATTAAGCTCCTCTGTAGACTGCTCCCACAACTGAACTAGTTGATTATAGGGGCTGATAATTATTCTCATAACAACAATAATTTTGCCTTTCTATACCTGAAATCCTATAGGTTTCACTTTGGTTCACAGCGTTAGTACACTACATGTTGTCGGGTGTGTCTATAACCAAGCAGTCTGTACTGAGTAACTAAGGAGAAAATGTGCTGTTTCTGGATTTAATCCTCTCCCATCATTTGAACGCACTACTGGGTTATGGTACATAGTCTTCCTCACTTTCAACATCTGCTTATGAGCTAATGTCTGGGTCAGGCAATTTTTTCATTTCTTTTGTTTGGAGTCCATTGCATGTCCATCAGTCTCTAACTGCTAACCTCAATGACTATGAAATAGGTTTCTACTGATTTGCTAACTTGCTGGTCCCAAGAACACCAGGATTTCTCCACAGAAGTATGACTGTACTGAACATCTCAACAACAATCTCAGACATTACCCATTGCTTGTTTCTGTCATCATTCTCCTGGGCCAAGGCTGTCACTGCAGGGGCAGTTTCTCTCTTAGCCAAAATACATATAGGTAGTGAGTGTCTTCAGTCTTCCCACCCTCAGGGACCTCCAAGCATAAGTTATTAGGCAGACACACCCAAATATCAATTGATAGGATCAATCAATAAAGCCAGTGGCATCATTCCTAGTAATAGGAAAGCCACATATTGGATCCACTAAGAATTGTTTTTTTAATCTTATTTCAGTGTCCCTGATGTATTCATCAGTTTACAGTAGAAATGTTCAGTTTTTGGTTCCCCTTAAGGCAGCAAGGGGCTGTTTAAGACTTCTTAGTAACAGACAAGCTAACATCTCTCTATAAACTCTGATTTCAAAGTCTCTGACCTAGTTGGTGAAATTCTTCTCCCACTTTGGCAGTCATGGCACCTTTCTGATTCTTGGATTGAAATAACAATTTTTTTCAGTTGTATCCAACTCCTCCTGACCCCACTTTTGGGATTTTCTTGGCAAAGATACTGGAGTGGTTTGCCATTTCTTTCTCCAGCTCATTTTAAAGATGAGGAACTGAGACAAATAGGGTTAAATGACTTGCCCAGAGTCACACAGTTAGTAAGTGCCTGAGGCAAGATTTGAACTCAAAAGTTGAGTTTTCCTGACTCCACTCTACCCGCTGAGCCACCTAGCTGCTCCATGTCTGTGTATACATTGTGAAAAAGTCAGTTATAGTACATAGTAGAGTACATAGCTTAGGTTCTTACCTTAACCTAGAGGTGAAAAGTTAGTTTACAAGAGATTGGTAGTCCCTAAGTTCTGCAAATACATAGCATTAAGTGGTAGTTTTTTCTTTCCAACTTGAACCTAAAACTTATCTTCCATTGGATAATAATATTTAAGAGGGCAAATAGCTGTAACACTAGTATGGTACCCTATGTATGAAGAGAACAGAGTGGTTAGCCTGTGGACCTAACCTCTTGTTTTCCCTCCCGGCAGGAATCAAAGTCTCACTAGGAGAGAAGTGGGCCAAGGAGTCCCTAGAGATGTTTATCTATTCATGCCCCACTGTGAGCCACAGCTAGGGATACCCATAGGACCATATGCTTCCTATATTTGTAATTGAATTTATCCCTTTTTTGATTGAGTACATCTCCTTATCCATATGTGTGAAAGGTATATGATCTGCTTCTCTTCTAATTTAAAAAAATGATATGATCTTTAATATGAAGGTCACATACCTACTTTGCATTATTGTGGAATATAACCCCAATTTCTGCCAGATTGCTTTCCAGTTTTCCCAGCAGTATTTTTTTTTAAATCAAAAGTTCTTTCCTAAGTAATTTCTGTTTTCTGGTTTACCTAATATAAGGTTAGTGAACTGATTTTCCCCCAATTCTCCTCTGTTTAGTTTGTTCTATTGATCTATTTTTCTGTCTTTAAAACAATGACATGATTTTGATAGGAGCTGCTTTACAATTTAGTTTAAAGTCTAGAAATGCTATTTTCCATCCTTACCCCTTTTTCACGAATTTCCTAAATGTGCTAGATCTTTTGTTTTTGCCAAGTAAATTTTGCCATTATTTTATGGAGTTACATAAAATATCCTTTTGATAGTTGATCGGTATAACACTAAAACTGTAAATTAATTTTGGCACTATTTTCATTTTTATCATATCAACATGGTCCAGGCAGGAGCACTGTATATTCCTCCTGGTATTCAAGTTATTCTTTATTTCCTTTCAGAACACATTGTAATTGAACCTTTACAAGTATTTTATGTGCTTTGGTAGGTTGATTCCCAAATATGCATATTGTAGTTATTTGGAATGGGATTTCCTTTTCTAGTATTGGCTCTCGAAATTTATTATATAGAAATGCTGCTGATTTTTTAGAATCTATTTTGTAGCCTACACATTTCATGAAGCTAGGATTTTCTAAGTCAACCATTATGTCATCAAAAAATAAGGATGAACAGTTGAGAAAGTGGGCCTCCTTGCTTCATTCCTATATATACTGGGAAGGTTTCTAGTATATCTCCATTGCATATGATGCTTAGCTTTGGTTTTAGAGAAGATACTTTTTATGATATTAAAAAAAATGACAATCCATGCCAATACTTTACAGAGATGTTAGCATAAACGAGTGTTATACTTTGTCAAAGGCTTTTTTTCTATATCTATTGAGATAATCACATGGTTTGGGATGTATTTGTTTTTAATACAATTATGTTGATTATTTTCCTAAAATTTACCATCCTTGCATTCTTGGTATAAAGCCACCTGGTCAAAATGAATGATTTCTTAGAAAAATTTCTGGAGTCTGACAGAATTCACTTAAAAATTTTGGATTGATATTAATTACTGATATTGGTCCTCCTACTGGCTTTATCCTTCCATGGTTTAGGTGTTAAGGCTATATTTGTCTCATAAAAGGTATATGGTAGAATGCTTTCTAAATTTTTGAGAATAATTTGTGTAGTACTGGTGTTGATTTTTGTTTAAAAGTTGGGTAGAATTCTCCTGAGAATCTATCAGGACTAGGAAGATTTCTTTCCCTTTGTTAGTTCTTTTATAAGTAGTCATATTTCCTTATTTTTTAAAGAATAAATTATTTAAGAGCTCCGTTTGTTCTTCTGTCATACTAGGTAGTTCATATTTTTGAAGGTATACATTCTCTTCTTTTGTTTTCTCAGTTTTGTTAGCATAGTAACCAAACACAGTAGATCCTGATAATCCTTTTTATATCTTTTCATTTCATTGGGATTTTACCACCTTCATTTGCTATTTTTTTATTTTCTGCCCTCTTTTTAATCAGATTCATTAAATGTTTATCAATGTTTTGTCATTTTGAAGAAACAAATTTTAGTTTTGCTAATTAGTTTTAGGGGGTTTCCATTTTATCTATCTTTTAGTTTCCAATAATTCCTCTCTCATAATTACTTTGGGTTTATTTGTTGGCTTTCTATTTTAAAAATGAATATTGTTGATTAATCTGTTCTTTTTCGATTTTGTTCTTGTATATTCGTAAGGGTATAATCTTTTTCCCTTCACACTACATAAGCTACATCACAGAAATTTTAATGTTTTTAATAGTATCATTTTCTTTCTCACAATCATTCATTATTTCTATTATTTGTTCTTTGATCCACTCATTATTTAGGATTTCACTGTTAAAGCATCCATTTGAATTTGTGTGTGCTCCCTAAACGGATTACTTTTTAAAAATTATATTATGGTTTACAAAGGATTTTATTACTTATGCCTTCAACATCTCTGTGCCCAAATACATGGTCAGTTTTTGTAAAAGTTCCATGTGGAGCTGTGAAAATTTATATTCTTTAGCATTCCCAATCAGAAGATACGCTATCTTTAAGCTTTGGTTTCTCTAGCAATTTGTTTGGTTGCTGTACCTGGAGCTTGAGCCTGCTGCTCTGAGAAGATGTAAGCCCCCCCCCTCAAGTTCCACACAGATTTTCAGGTGTCATGCAAAACAACTTATTCAACAGATTCCAGAGGCTGTACGTTCCTGAAGATCCCCTTTCTGTTGCCATTTAAACTCTGCCCCTTCTTTCAAGAAAAAAAAAATTTCTTAATGGCCCTGCTCTTAATTTGTTGTTTTTAATCTGGTAGGTGTTTTTCTAGATTCCCCCCCCCCTTAATAGACTATAGAGATTTGTCAATTTATTTAGGTATCTGTGTTTTCCTAGGAGCTATATTTATTATCTTTCTGTTTCTGTTGTTTGGGGTGTTTACAAAACAAATAATCTGCTCACATCTTTTTTTTTTTTAATGGCTCTTTATTATTCACTTTCCTTCTTGGTCTTGCTTCTTCTTCTGAACCCATTTTTGCATCCCCTTCTGCAGTTTCTGGTGAGTAAAGAATAACTTTCTTATTCAAATTTCCTTCATTTTATATTTGGAAATCTTCTGGTGATTTTTGCAGAATTTGTTCTCACTGAAATGATTATATTTCACAACTGAGTCTTTGTATTTGCAAGGTTTTTTTTTTTATTAAACCCTTTTAAAGTGATATTGGATTCTTCTCACTGGCACTTTGTTTTCTGTATTCAGAAACTGTGGATAGTTTTCTTGTATTGTTTCTTGCATTACTCAGATTTTTTGACTTGTTATTCTGAGAGATCTATGATCCTTAAGGTGTCTCTACACCTCTTGTCTTCAAGATTAGTGTTATGCTCACATAAAAATCATGTGTGCTTTTAAATGTTTTTGCATTTTGCTTTTTGAAGGATATTTTATTATATTGTTCACAAAACCTTATTTATTAATATTGTTTGGATCTAACTTACGTGGCTAGAAATTACCTAATCCAAAAGCTTACTGTAGAGTTTGGGCAGACCTCAGATCTTGGGGAAGCCAGACGGCTGCAAGGAATGCTTGGATCTCACACAGGTGTTCATCCAATGCTTGTGTTTTGGGTTCCCCAACTTTGAATGTTTATGCTTACATCTTTGTGGACCTTAATTTGACTATTTAGGTTTACTGAATACATTCCTATGGACCTAGCCAGAAAACTTCCCACTCCAAAATAGCTTACACAGTACTTGTGGCTTCTTCAGGTTATTTTTCTTGAAACCCTAGACAATGTAAACCTCACAGAGAACAGAGAAGAGAGCCTTCTTCCTGCTTTCCTCCTCTATCAAATAGGCAAATTTCTAAAACTATTTCAAATTTGGAGGTTCATTCTCATGACTGACATTCTCTTCAATATTGTTCTTCACTATATTTGAATTTGCAATCAGTTGCTCTCCATTTTGCTTCTTTGGAGAGATTGGTAATTATTCTCTCTAGGATTTGGCTTTCATTATTCTTTTATATTACCTGTCACATTCAGGAGCCCCCTGCTGTGGTTCTGTGGTGTTGGTTCAATTTCCTTTATCTTGCAATAATTATTTAGAGATGTTTGGAATTCTAATTAAACAAGGCCTGAGAGTAGTCTGGTTATGATAAGAGCCAGAAAAAATATTTAAAAAATCATTACAAATCATAGAAATATAAGGAAATCATTAAAGATAAGACACTGATATTACCCCTTATGACAACAGAGTTTAGGGAGGACACTTATAACATCTCCCTATATTTGAATGTAAGCAATTTATACTTGTTTAGTCCTTATGGTTGTTCATTTGTACTTACCTTTTTATGTTTCTCAATTCCTATGTTTGAATGTCAAAGATTCTCCACAGCTCTGGTATTTTTGTCAAGAACTTTTATAACTTCTCTATTTCATTAAAAATCCCTTTTCCCCCACTCTTTTGCTGGGTAAGCTAATCTTGGCTTTACCTTCTGGAATATAATATTTCATTTTCTCCACTTTTTATAAAGCTGGCTATTAAGTCATATGTTATTTTGACTGTGGTTACTTGGTATTTGGATTCTTTCTCTCTGATTTCAGTCTCTTTTTCTTTGACCTAGAAGCAATGAATTTTGAGTATAATATCCCTAGATGTTTATATTTTGGGAGTTTCTTTCAGGAGATAACTGGTAAATATGTTTTTGCTCTATTTCTACTTTGCTCTCGGGTTCTAAGAGATCTGGGCATCTGGGCAAGATATCTTTTAAGATATCTTGCAATATGTCTAGGCTCTTTTTCTTTGTTGTTACAACATTCAGATAGCTAAAATGTTTTCTCCTCAATCTGTATTCTAATTTGGCTTTGCTATGACATAATTTGCATTTTCTTCCATTTCTTTCAATTTTTTATTTTGTTTTAATTTCCTGTTTTATGGCATCATTGACTTTTATTTGGTCTATTCTAATTTACAAGTTCATTGTTTGGGCAAGGATTTGTACCTCTACTGTCAAGCTATTATTTCTCTTTCCAATTCTTTCTTCCATAGCTCTCATTTTTTTCTAAGTCTTTCTTCAAGTATTCCCATTTCACTTATAAAAACATGGTTACAAGCCAAGATGTCAGAGTGGAGGCAGGAAATCACCTGAATTCTTCCAAACTCCCCACCAAACGACAATATCACCTCAAATCAATTTCTGGAAAATAGAGCCAATAAAACATGGGAGAAAACAATTTTCCAGCCCAAGACAACTTAGGAGGTCAGCAGGAAATATCCATCACACCAAGATGGTGGTCAGCTCAGAGAACAGCACAAGCCTTGGAGGCAGTTGCAACAGCAGCATCAGGAGATCTCAGCACACAGATGGTAAGGAAATCAATTCTGGAGAACAGAGTCAACAAAAGGTCAGGGTGAAACAATTTTCCAGCTCAAGACAACTTAGGAGGTTGGTAGGAAAATCTGTGCCACAAAAGTGGTGGTTGGGCCTAGAGCACAGGGCAAGTCTTAGAGGTGGTTGCAACACCAGCAGCAACAACATTTTCAGGAGCTCTCAGCTCACAAACAGTAAAAGGGTCAGTCAATGGGTCAAAAAGGCATTACAAAGGACCCTTTGCTGACCCTGGATTCAGGACCCTGTTGCATTGCTCAGATCCAGTTCGGGGACACAGTTCAGGTGCAATGAGGAACAGCCACAGGAGAGCAGGGGCCCTGGTCACAGCTCCAAGGCAGAAAGGAGAGCTACTCCTAGTGGCTGTAGGAGAGTAGAGGACCTGATCACATGCCATGGGCCAAGTGCAACAATCACTTACAGTTTCAGGGAAACAAGGACCATTCCAGCTGGCTGCGGGCACTTACAGGAGGTTGTAAGTCTTGGTTTAGGTTCCAGGCCAGAGGGGAGAACTGAAGGAGGATTGGAGGCCACTGGCACCACCCCTTATACCCTGGGACTAGAGGTGATTATAAAAACTAAAATACTACAAATAAAAAAAATGCACAGGCAAAGGGGAAAGAATCCAACCATGAAAGTTACTATGGGAATAGAAAAGACTAGGGGTTTGGCTTCAGAGGAAAATACTGAAGCAAAGAAACCCTTTTCTGCCTCAGAGAGTAACATCAAATGGTCACCTGCCCCAAAAGAATTCATAGATGAACTTTAAAAAGACTTTTAAATATCAAATGAGAGAGATTGAGGAAAAACTTTAAAAAAAAATAAGAGCAATTCAAGAAAGACAAGAAGATTATGAAAAGAAAGTTAAGAACTGGAAAAGGAGATCCAGAATCTTAAGGAAGAAAATAACTCCTTAAAAATAAGAATTGGGCAACAGTAAACCAGTGAAGTTATAAGAGACCAAGAAATAATAAAACAAAATATAAAGAATGAAAAAACAAGACAATGTAAAATATCTCATTAAAAAACTGATCTGGAGAACAGATTACGATGAGAAAATATAAGAATAATCAGACTGCCTGGAAGCTATGATAAAAAAATAATAATAATCTTGATACAATAATACAAGAAATGATTAAAGAAAATTGTCCTGAAGCATTAGAACAAGAGGGAAAAGTAGAAATAGAAAAAAAAATCCACTAATCACCACCTGAAAGAGATCCTACAAGAAAAACTCCAGGAATATCACAGTCAAATTCTGAAACCCCCAGCTCAAGGATAAAACATTATGAGCAATAAGGAAAAAATAATAATTTAAATATGGTGGTGCCATAACTAGAATCTCACAAGACCTACCAGCGGCGACACTAAGAGAATGCAGGTCTTGGAACATTACATACTGAAGAGCAAAAGAGCTTGGGTTCTGGCCAAAAATACCATACCTAGCAAAAATCAGCATAATCTTGAATGGAAAAAAAAAGGATATTTAATGAATTGTCAGACTTTCTGGACTTTGTTTAAAAAAAAAAATCAAAAAACCTGAATTTAATTAAAAAATTGGACATATAAGAGCCAGGAGAAATATAAGGTACTGTAAGGGAATATCAAAGATTTATTACAAGGTACTTAATAAGGATAGGCTGTTTACTTCTTATGTATGTAAAATGTATAACATATGTCTTAAGATCGTTATTAGTAATTGGGTAGTTCTTAAGAAAGGTTGGGGTAGACCTGAATATAATATGACTTTAAAAATTAAAACCATTTAGGAATAGCTAAAAAGAGTAATTATCTTATACAAATGAGGTATTAGAAGAAGAAACAACACAGAGGAATTAGACAGGGTAGGAGGGCTGTTAGTTCTGGAAACCTACTTTCATCGAGAATGGGTTCAAGAGGGAACAATATATACATACATATATACACATATACATATATATAGAAAAGTATAAAAGTCTTCTAAATTAAGAAAAAAATAAAATGCTAAATGGATAGGGAGGGGGGAGAGGATAAGGAAGGTATCTCTAGAGGGGAAGGTGAGGGAATAGGTTAAAGGGGGGTATAGAAGGGTGTTTATTAGGCATGGGAGAATAAGAGAGGGTTCCTGGGGGTGGAGGGAGGATAATTTTAAGTAATAGGAGGGCAAGGTAGTGGATAGAAGTAAAATGGAGGAGTTAGGAGGGATAGGAAATAAGAGATATGCACAAACACAAAAACATCAAGAATAGAATTTGTTAGGGAAAGTATATGTCTATATATGTATGTATGTATGCATTTGTGTGTATGCATATATCTATATCTATATATGTTTAATTGTAACCTGGGGGAGGGGAGGGAAGGGGGGAAAAAAGAACAAAGTAAAAAGTGCACAGCAGAGAGCAAAAGAAAACTTACAAGGAAGCAAAGAAAAGATGGCTAGCTCTTAACACAACATGTATTTATTATATAGGCTTTCTTGAAATGGAAATTTACTGCTATATATTTTGAATCCTCTCATGTTCTGTTGTGCATATGTCATGTTTTTTCTTTTCTTATTTTGTATTTAAGTTTCAATATTTAAATTTATGTTTCCTTTTCTTTATTGTATATTTAAGTTTTAGTATTTAAGCCTAAAAAAAATGAAAAAAGAAGTGAGATATGATAGAAATCTGGAGAAAATCTAATGGGAATAGAAGGTGGCATGCCTTTTCTCAGCTATCAGTGGTACCTTCACAAAAATTGAGGGCATAAAAATCTCACAACCAAATTTCAGAAAAGCTATTAAATGCATCCCTGTGAGACCATAATAAAATAAAAATTGCATTCAATAAAGAACAATGGAAACATGGATTAAAAATTAATTGGAAACTAAATAATCTAATCCTAAAGAATGAGTGGGTCAAAAAACAAATCATAGAAACAATAATTTCATTAAAGAGAATGATGAGACAACATTCCAGAACTTATGGATGTGGCCACAGAGGTACTTAGAGGAAAATTTATATCTCTCAATGCTTAAATCAATAAAATGGAGAAAGAGCAGATCAATGAATTGGGTATAGAACCTAGAAAAAGAACAAATCAAAAATCCCCAATTCAACACCAACTTGGAAACCCTAAAATTGAAAGGAAAGATAAATAAAATTGAAAGTAAGAAAACTATTGTACTAATAAATAAGACTAGGAACTGGCTTTATGAAAAGATAATAGATAAACCTTTGGTGAATTTGATTTTAAAAAATGAAAATCAAATCGCTAGTATCAAAAATGAAAAAGATGAATTCACCACCAATGAAGAAGAAATCAAAGCAATTATGAGTTATTTTGCCCAATTATATGCAAATAAATCTAACAATCTAAATGAAATAGATGAATGTCTACAAAAAAACATAAATTGTCCAGATTAACAGGAAAGATAATATAATACTTGAATAATCCTGTCTTAGAAAAAGCATAGAACAATCCATAAATGAGCTCCCTAAGAAAAAATCCCCAGGACCAGATGGATTCACAAGTGAATTCTACCAAATAGAGAACTATTTAAAAAGATTCTAGTACCATATAAACTATTTGGAAAACTAGGCAAAGAAGAAAACCCACCAAATTCCTTTTATGATGCAAATATGGTCCTGATAACGTAAATCAGGGAGAGCAAGAACAGAGAAAGACAACTATAAGCCAATTTTCCTAATGAATACTGATGTAAAAAAATTAAAGTATTATCACAGAGATCATAGCAACATATAACAAAAATTATACATTATGACCAGGTGGGATTTATATCAGGAATGCAGGCTGGTTCAGTATTAGGAACACTATCAGCATAATTGTCTATATCAATAACAAAACCAACAGAAATCGTGATTATCTCAATAGAGCACGAAAATTTTTTTGGCAAAATACAACTTATTAAAAACACTAGAAAGCATAGGAATAAATGGAGCTTTCCTCAAAATGCTAAGTAGTATCCATCTAAAACCATCAGCAAGTATTATCTTTAATAGGGATAAGCTAGAAGCTTTTCAAATAAGATTGGAGTAAAGCAAGGATGCCCATTATCATCACTATTATTCAATAATGTTCTAGAAATGCTAGGTATAGTAATAAGCGAAAAAAAGAAATTGAAGTACTTAGAATAGACAATGAAGAAACAAAACTATTACTCTTTGCATATAATTTGGCATACTTAGAGAAGCCTAGAGAATCAACTAAAAAACTAGTTGAAATAATTAACAACTTTGGTAAAGTTGCAGGATATAAAATAAACCCACACAAATCATTAGCATTTTTATGTATTACCAACAAAGTCTAGGCAGCTAGATGGTACAGTGGATAGAGCACCAGGACTGGAGTCAAAAAGACCTTAGTTCAACTCTGGATTTTCAACACTTACTAGCTGTGTGACCTGGAGTCACTTGACCCTATTTGCCTCAGTTTCCTCCTCTGTAAACTGAACTGGAAAAGGAAATGGCAAACCACACCAGTATCTTTGCAAAGAAAACCCCAAAAATGGGGTCATAAAGAGTCCAACACACTACTGAAATGATAATCACCACCAATAAAGTCCAGTAGGAATAGATGTAAAGCAAATTCCATTTCAAATAACTGCAGACAATATACTTGGGAGTCTACTTGGTAGTCTACTTGCCAACAAAAACCCAGGAATTATATGTACACAATTTCAAGACATTTTTCACACAAATAAAGTCAGATCTAAACAAGTGGAGAAATATTAATTGCTCATGGGTGGGCCAAGCAAATATGATAAAAATGATAATTCCACCTAAATAAGTTTACTTATTCTGTGCTATACTAATCAAACAACCAAAAATTATTTCATAAAACTAGAAAAAATAACAAAATTTATCTGGAAGAACAAAAAGTCAAGAATATCAAGGGAATAAATGAAGAAAAAATGTGAAGGAAAGTGGTTTTGCAGGACCAGATCTCAAACTATATTACAAAATGGTAATCATCAAAACTATCTGGTACTGGCTAAGAAATAGAGTGGTGAATCAGTGGACTAGATTAGGTACACAAGACACAGTAATAAATTACCATAGTGATCTAGTGTTTGGTAAACTGAAAGACCTCAGCCTCTGGGACAATAACTCACTATTTAACAAAAATTACTGGGGAAAAAATGTTTTACAGAACTAGATATAATTCAGTATCTTACACCATATGCCAAGATAATGTCAAAATGGGCTTATGATTTAGAGCACTGAAAATTTTACCTGTCAGATCTATGGAGAAGGGAAGAATAAGGAGCATTTTATGAGACGTAAAATGGATGACTTTGATTACATGAATTTAAAAAGGTTTTGCACAAACAAAATCAATGCAGTCAAGATTAGAAGGAAAGCAGAAAACTGAGAAAATATTTTTACAGCAAGTTTCTCTGATAAAAGCTTCATTTCTCAAATATATAAAGAACAATCAAATTCATAAGAATATGAGTCATTCATCATAAAGAAAGGGAAAAGGATTTATTTGTAGAAAAATATTCATTTTGTGGTGGCTAAGAATTGGAACTCGAAGGGATGCCCATCAACTGGGGAATGGCTAAAGAAGCTGTGGTATATGATTGTGAAGGAATATTATTGTGCTATAAGAAGTGAGGAGCAGGATGGCTTCAGAAAAACCAGAAAAGACTTACATGAACTGATACAAATGAAGTAAACAGAACCAGGAGAACATTGTACACAGTAACAACACTATTGTGTGATGAAGAATTGTGAATGAGTTAGCTATTCTCAGCAATACAATCATCCAAGCCAATCCCAAAAAACTAATGATGAAGCATACTATCCTCCTCCAGAGAATGAACTGATATTGTTTGAATACAGACTGAAGCATGCTATTTTTTACTTTCTTTCCTTCTTTTTCTTTTATTCAAGTCTTCTTGGATTTGTATGGAAATGTTTTACATGATTGCATATGTATAACCTATATCTGACTGCTTACTGAAATCAGGGAGGGTGCTGAGGGAAAGGGAGGGAGGGATGGAATTTGGAACTCAAAACTTAAAAAAAAAAAACCCCAAATGTTAAAAAAAACTGTTTTAACATGTAAGTGGGGGGAAAATAAATATATTTAAGAATGAGTCATTCCCCAACTGATAAAAGGTCAAAGGGTCTTTGAATAGGCAGTTTTCAGAAGAAATCAAAACTATGACTAACAACATGAAAAAAAATCCTCTAAATCAGTATTAGAGAAACTCAAATTAAAACAACTGAGATACCACCTCACACCTATCAGATTGGCTAATATGACAGAAAAGGAAAATGAGAAATGTTGGAAGGGAGGGGGGAAATTGGGATACTAATGCACTGTTGGTGGAGTTGTGAACTGATCTAACCATTCTGGAGAGCAATTTGGAAATATGCCCAAAGGCCATAAAACCCTTTGACCCAGCAATACCACTGCTAGGTCTATATCCCAAAGAGACTTTTTTAAAAATGAAAAAGAACTGGAAACTGCAAGGATGCCCACCAGTTGGGGAGCAGTTGAACAAGTTGTGGTATGTGATTGTGCTGGAATACTAGTGTGTTATAAGAAATGATAAACAGGGTAGTTTCAGAAAAGCCTGGACAGACTTACATGAACTGGTACAAAGCAAAGTCAGGAAAACAAGAAAAATATTGTACATAGTAATATCAATATTGTACAATGATCAACTGTGAATGACATAATTATCCTAAGCAATACAATTATCCATGACAATTCTGAAGGACTTATGAAAAATGCCATCCACTTCCAGAGAAAGAACTGATGGAGTCTGAATGCAGATAGAAACATACTTTTTAAACTTTACTTTTCTTGTATTGTTTTTTGGTCTATGTTTTCTTTTGCAACATGGCTAATATGGAAATATGTATTACTTGATTTCATATGTATAATCTGTATAAAATTCTTGCCTTCTCAAAGGAGGAGGAGGGAAGGAGAGCCCATGTAGATGTTTCATGTGTTTATTATTAGCCCAGCCCATTAGGTCAGCTCGTTGGCTAGGTAGGACCTCCTGAAAGGTCAAGATAGGTCTGTTAAGGTCTGCTCATCAGTTCACTTGTCAACCATTGGAATTCTGTATTTTGTGTAGACCCTCCTGGAGGCTCAAGGTCAAGATCTATCAACCAATGAGGCTCTGTATTTTTCTGTGCCTCTTCTGTTATCATCTGGATATCAAGTGCTATAAAACTAAGGCCCTGGAGGAAGGGAGCACCTCAAATCAAGAGAAAGATCTGAGGTCTACTTTATTAGAGGGGCCTATGGACCCTTAATAAAGTACTATGAGTTCAAAGCTCTGCCTCACTTTCTTAAAAAAGTTAGACAATTTTGGACTCCATAGTCCATATATGTATATGTGTGCATACATGTATACACCTCACACACACACACACACACACACACACACACACACACACACACACACCCCAAACAATGCTTTGGCCACAGGATTCCAGAATCCCATATCTGGCTTTAAATAAATAAATGAGAATTTAACCACGAAGCCATGTTAAACAACATCTAGCGACTAAACCAAATATTTTGGGTCAGAAATTCAGGTTTGTGCAATGAGATGTTTGTTGGTCATAAAATACAATAAAAATTACTAAAAAAAAAAGTTACAATTCCTAGGAATAAAAAAATATGGTAATTCAGAGAAAATGGACTGCCTCAGCATTTATCATAGCAATTAGTCATTCTACGTGAGAAAACTGTTCTCATAATGCAGTGGGAATTCCACTAAAATCCCTGACATGAACTTCCCAGAGGCTGGTGCTTTTATACCTTAGGCTTTTAGGAAGTAAACAGAGTGATGATCCTTAGAACATCCTCTATGACTCCTTAAAGGAAAAAGCACCCAGCCTCCATAAAACAGGTTCTGTTCTACTACACATAGCCAATACCACCTAACAGACTTATGACTGATCATGAGCCTCTCTATATTCAGCTTGACTGATCCTCAGATAGCAGGCACCCTATTTTGCTATGACCATATTCAAAGCCTTATAAATATGGTAGAACCTAACAGAACTTATATTTTTCTGGTATGGCCTTCAGGAACCCAGGCTTAACTACATACTATGATGAGGCATAAAGACTTGAGGGAGGAGTATTTACATAAAAAATTCAAAGCAGTTTATAAACTAAAATCCTTAAAATACTTTAAAAGCAATTTTATTACTTTCAACAATATCTTTTATGTGACAATACTAACAAGAGAAAAATGAAGAAAGATAGAATTCTATATTTATAACAAACTACAAGTAGAACTTGTAGTAGTCATCTTGAGTTAGGCATAATTTTACATTATCTACCCTATTAGAAATACATAGTGATTTAAGATTACATTTTTAGAATCCTGTATTTTTATGTCAAAGAAGTACACCAAAACACAAAATATGACCAGACCTCCATTTGATTATACCTAAAAGTTGCCCATCTGTATAACTTAGGTCCATTTTGTCCTAACCATCAAATGAACTCATACATAGACAAATGCCTCAAGGAAAAGCATTTGAGGTCCCTGTATGAAATGGCATAAATTAATCTGCAGGAATTTTTCAAGAACATGTATTTTGACCACAGTAGCTCTATGCTTTAAAATCATACTTTCTAAATACTGTAGTATGAACAAGTAATCTTTTACAAGTCATGCTTGAACATATTTAAACATTTCAAACTCTCCCATAAACCAGAATCCTTTATATTCCTTTTAACATAACAAGCCAATGAATGCCACTTAAACTAGCTAATACCTCCAAGTTAATTTCTTAAGGAAATAAACTGAACTCTTTTAATAAGCTATGGTGACATTTACAAAGAATTTAAAAGGTTACTTCGGTAAACTTATTAAAATTACTTTCGAATTTACTTGTCTAAAATTAACTGGTATAGTTCTCTGCCAACTTGCCCCTTTACTTCCCCCTCACCACCTTTGCAAATTTGTGAGGTTAGTGTGAAAAAAAAAAGATAAAGGAGTTAGAGAACAGATCAAGAAAACTTCCAATTGTCCCTCCTCCTTAATACTTTCATCCATACGTCTTTTTTTTTTTAAAGCTTGGAATTTCTGCTTACTAATGGAAAGTGCCTATTTTTTTGCACTGAATTTCTTATATCTAGCAGCACTTCATCTAAGGTCATAAAAATGATTACTAAATAGTCCTTTCTAAAAATCAAGAAACATTTTAATACTTCTACACAGTCATTTTAACAATAAAGACTTGTATCTTTTTTTTTTTTCATTTTACCATTGCATTTAGTGCCACAGTTTCATTAAAATCATTTGGAGGACTTTCAAATGAGAGTGGAACACTCTGAAGTTCATAATATACAGGCTCTTTTAAAGAGGCATCCACTTCTGACATAGATTTTTCTACTGGAGATCCTGACAATGGCTGAAACTGTGAAGCATGCAATCCTGTAGAAAATCCTTTGGAGGAAGCATTGCTATTATTTCTAGTACAATTCTGTCTTCTGGAAGTCTTTTGGGGAGGCTTCTTGCAAACAAAATCATAATTTAATTCCATAGAAGTTTTAAAATTATCTATATTCAAAGTCCAGTAACCATCTTCATCTTCTTTGTACCTATCAGAATATACAAGAATACAAAAAGACTAATAAAAATACATTTACAAGTCCTTACTATAATGACTAATAAGTGACAAGGAGTATAGAGCCAATATCCATAAGGAAAAAAATTAGTAAATTCACGAACTGTTTGTTTTTATTTCTATTCCCCAAACTAACCATCAAATAAGAAGTCCCATCTTAGTGCCTTTCTCATAATAAATGCACAATATATATTTGTTAATTTAACAAATGATATTTCAAATGTTGGAATTCCCATAAATATATATGAATTTTAACACTTCTCTATTGCATAATCACGGGCCAAACACAGTTAGCTAATAGATATAATCAAGGTCAAGGGCATTATTGAAACAAATTATCTTTAAAAAAAAAAGTAAATAAGAATTTTTTAAAAATATTCTCCTCTGCTATAATCATTGACCACTGTTATGTCAATAATATAGCTCAACATGAATTTACATTTGTAGTGGAAACCATTTTTAACAGCAAGATCCAGTGCAGAGAGCTCTGAATTTGGAGTCACGTGACCTTACTTTAAATCCTAGCTCGCTACTTACTACATGTGTGACCTTGAGAAATTCTCTGCTCAGTTTACTTCATTTATAAAATGAGGCAGCTGGATTACATGAGCTCTAAAGTTCCTCCTAGCTCTAGATTTATGATGCTAGGTATAAACAAGGCCAAAGAAATTATCTGAACAAATCAACCTTAAGAACAAAAGAATAGATGAACTAGAATTTAATAATTAGCTATTCTTCCCTAATGTAGTCCTTGACAACCATTATATCTAGATCTATATAATTTATAGATAAATGGATATAAGTGTATTCAAATCTATAAACATACTCATATATAATATGTGTATTTTAAATGCTATCTAATCAAATTAACACTAACAATAATAATAATAATTACTTTCTATGAGGTCTTCAAAACATTTTACAAGTTTAATCTGTGGTAGAATTCCCATTTCAACAGGAAAGAATAAACTGAATGCCACTGTAAGGCATCATATACACTAAAATGTTAATAACAGCATTTTTAAATAATAAAAATGAACTAAAAATAAAGTTAACGCCCCTTGATTGGTGACTAACTGAACAAATTACAGTACATTAATGCAATGGAATATTATTGTGAGGTAAGAAAAATAAACAGTTATTTATCTGCATGGAAAGCTATATGAGCTAACACAGAATGAATTAAGTAGAATCAGGAAAACAATATACATGACTATTCTAACAACAACAAAACAATCAAAACTTCCTCCTTTGTAGAGGTGGAGGGCTATGAGTATGAAACACTGAATATGTCAGAATTTTTTGATGTTGGTTAGTTTTACTGAAAAATGTCCCCCTCTTTTTAATGCTTCATTATGAGAGTAGAGAAAAGGAATATTTTGGGAACTATAAGTTATATAAAAACAAAATATATAGATTAAAATTTATTTCAACAAAAGAATAAACTTATAGAAAAAAACTCAAAATGAGCACCTGAAACGAGAATGGCAAGTGAGCTGATGCATCTTCCGGAGATGTAAAGTCAAAGTGTAGCACCAAGAAAAACACTTCTGACAGATATGGCATTTGTACTTTATGGTACCATTACTCTGCAAATGAAGAAATTGTAACAAAATTAAAGAAAAATAAGACTTCTTAAAAAAAAAGGTAGGATTTATAATTGGGAAGCCTCAATTATTATTACTAATGCTATTCTTCACAATGTAAACATTTTTTGTTTTATGTTCCTCTTAAGTAAAATGTTTCTTTTTTCTATTTATTCATCATACATACTAATTTCATAAAAACAAAGTTCATAGCCAGCATTTGCCTTTTAACTATAATCACAAGGATTGCCTGAGTCACTGAGATGTTAAGTGACTTGCTCAGAATAGCTAGTATATATTAGAGGTAGGACTTAATCCAGACCTTCTTTACTCAAGGACCAATCTCCCTAACTACCATGCTTGGCTGATTCTCTTTGCTGCCATCATAGAAAGGAAATGTGCAAAACATTTGACAAGTCTGTGGTTTTTAGTACTAAAATTTTTGAAAGATCTATATGGAAAGTATTTTATGAAATGTTCTTTTCCTTTGTCATAGGCATACATAACTTAAAGGTTGAGACAAAAAAGGTCAAAGGTGACTTCTGTTAAAAAAAAACAAAAAAGCTTTTGCTTTTATTTACTTACTTCATGCACTCTTTTGTAATGCTGTCTAAATGTCTGTAATGTACGAGCAGTGAAATCACACCCATTCACATCACAACAGTAGGCAGATGAATCATTGTGTGTTTCAATGTGTTTACGTAGATCATATGTATTCTTGAAGCTGAGAATTCAGATATAAAGAAATAGCAGTTAATATGCAGAGGTTTTTTTGTTTTTGGTGAGGCAATTGGGGTTAAGTGACTTGCCCAGGGTCACATAGCTAGTGTCAAGTGTCTGGTCTGAGTCCAGATTTAAACTCAGGTCCTCCTGACTCCAGGTCTAGTGCACTATCAACTGAGCCACCTAGCTGCTCCTTAATATGCAGTTTTAAGAGGATCACTGTTTTATAATTTAATGCTTAAATAGACTTAGAGTATTATTACAATGACTGATAAAAATCCACATTTATTTGTAAGAAAATGACTCAATTATAGGATACATTTAGTATATCCATGACATTAAGGTATATGGAAAAATTAAAAGTTATTTTTAGAGATTCATTCTCAATTGTATCTGAATATGTTGCTTTCTTTCTGCCTACTGACTACATGTAAAAAAGTTTGGTATACTTTTGAGAAGTGAATGACCAAGATGTTTTAGAATATGCAAAAATAAAAATGACCCACTACTGCTTTGCCTCTAAGACCAGATTTAAACTTCTTTAAATAAATTAAGACTTTCACCTTTTTGAAAATAAACAATGTTCTAGAACAATCATATCTGGATGAAATTCAGTGAAAGCCTCACCAAAAAAAAGGAGGGCATTTGAGAGTAGAATGTTGCATCCCATGACCCTAACAAGACGTATTCCATTAAAGGGTAGGCATCTAGATGAAAACAGTGATTTAATAAAGTATATGATATGTGTTGCCTTTTGGACTCTAGGGTCAGTTGTTTTCCTTTTTATGTTAAGTAGATTTATATTTTTTCAGCTATTCATTTATCTTTTTTGAGATATTAAAAAACATTATATCTATATGTAGAGTATTTATCATATATTTATTTTAAATAGTTATGTATATATAAATAATACACATCTATTTTAGGCACATGCATGTGTATACATGGATGCACATATCCATATTGTACACATGTGCATATACACACATGCATGCATACACACACACACATACACACACACACACACACACACACACACACACACACAGTTTTTCCCTTCCACATCACAACTTTTTCCATCCTGGTTCCAATATATCACGTCAGCCACACATGACAGAGAAGGTCAGTAGACAACACAGGGCCTATGACCAAATACTTAACCCAAATTTTACAACACGGTATTGTAAATATCCCATAAAAGAAAAAAAATCCGATGTCTTTTCTGGTATGAATGGAGGCCCCAGAAAATATTTATGTGGATTTCCCAAATGGGGCGCTATGCCCCTAACCCCCTTTATATAGAAGGGATAACTATATATCTGGAAACTTACAAAAAAGCTTTAAAAAGAACAAAGTTAAATGCTTCGTGACCAAAACTAAATTATTTTTACTAGCTAATTTTGCTATTTTTCCCTTGGTTCTTACCTGCTATCACAGAAATCACAAAGGAAAGGACGTTCATCACAGTGTCGGAATCTGATATGTGTCTTCAGAGACGAAAAGTTTGTACATACCATATCACAAAATGGACAGTTAAGATGGCGGACTAAAAATAAATGAATATAAAATCTGAGACAATAAAATTTTGTTTTTTTCAAGATTTTTTTACTTTAATTAAAAAACCCTTTAGTAAACTATCCCTATATTTCTATTGTTTTCAGTAATATAATTTCTAATATTCTAAAATTATAATTTTTTTCTCTTTTTTTGTCACAAAGAATGACTAAAGTAGAGATGGGGAGAAGAATATATTTAGAAATGATGGTGATATGAAAATAGATTATCATTAAAAACAAAAAACAAAGTAATTATCAACAAATATCTCTTAATAATTTCCAACTTCTTTTAAAAATGTATTTATACTTTCTAAAGCCTCACTTTATATATAAAAATCCAAATTTGCAACAAGATAATAAATACGCTTCACTTTTGAAATGACTTTAGTATAGGTTTCCTCTAAATAATCAGTTATCACAACACATTTAAAATACGGTTTAAATTGCAAAAATCTCATTTTCACACTTTTTAAAAGGCACATTTATTATGTAAAATGAAGTATACTTGTGTATATATGTGTGTATGTGTGTGTGTATATATATACATATATACACACACATATATATACATAGATATAGATATAGATATAGATATAGATATAGATATAGATATTTAAAACCTGATGGGATTCAGGGTGCAAAATGCATGTATTTTTTGGACATGGCCAGTGTAAAAATTTCTTTGGCTTGATTATGCATACTAGTTACACAGGTTTTCTTTTTCTTTTCAATAGGAAATATGAGAGGGAAAGAGACTATATCCTTGTTAATTAATAAAACAAACCATGACTAGGCATAACAATTTTCTGTGAAGAACTAAAAAGTTTGACTTGCCATGTATTCTAACATGATCCCGCAGAAGTCTCTCACTGGCAAAATGCTTGCTACAATACTGACATATAAATATTTGTTCTGAAAGAGACATTAATTCATCAGTTCAACATTTAGAATGTTTTTGTCAGGAAAACTAAATAATGCCAAAATTAAAAAGTAACATACCTCTGTATAAAGAATAATCCACCACAAAATGAATAGTTTAATAAATGTTATGACATTAAATAAGCAAATGTGAACATTTTAGTAGATATTTCTGTTTAGATTAGTTTTTATTGGCAGTCAATACTTAGTATTGGCAAACAAAAATCACTTTTATATCTAAGAAGATAAAAATTAGTTCTGAAATTTTAAAAACTGAAAACCTGGAAAACCCTCAAAATTAGTTTCTGCCACTTTTCCTTCCAGAAAAAAAAATATTTCATTCGTGGGATGTCAATATCTAAAAATTATTTTTTGCCCACAGTACATTTTACTGTACTTTTTGACACTTCAGTCTGTACATGGTCCCAGATATACCATGTGCCTCTCTGTCCACAATCTTAGTTACCCTCAGGCCATACATATAGAAGCAAAGAATCTGGTTCCCAATAATTAGAGAAGACCTCATAACTTTCAAACACAGAAGAGCCAAGTAGTTATACTGTTACCGTCCACGGGCCAAACAGTACTACCTCATGAAAGCTATGGATTCATAATTTTGAGGGGATTATCTGGAAAATATACCCAATATGACCCTATGCCAATAACAGGGGGCTTCTGAAGTCAGGTAGCATCTATACATCAAATGTTCCATGAAATTATATCTCAAACAATCAATCAATAAACATTTATTAAATGTCTACTATATGCCAGGTTGTTGTTGCCTTTGGATGATGATGAAACTAATTCTGCTAATTATTTGCCTCCTGAGGGATCTGCCTTTCTAATTAGCTGAAGCTTCCTTATTCCTTTTGGTTTCATTTATGGAGTGAAAGGCAATATGGATGCAGGTCATTATTTCAGTAATATTTTAATGCAGTCACTAAACAAAACTCATACATAGTATCAATAGTTAAATCTTTTGTCAGTAGTCTAAAAACTGAAAAGAGAGAATAAGGGAAATTAATAAAGGGTATTTTACCCAACAAACTCCCTCTCCCCCAAAAAACCCCTACCACTTAAATGAAATGAATAATTATGAAAATATAAAAGGCTCAAGTTAATAGAATTTAAATAATTCAATCTCATAAAAAATAACTGAACAAGCCATAAATAAATTCCCAAAGAAAAATCTCAAGAAACAGATGTATTTATAAGTGAATTCTACGAAACATTCAAAGAAAAATTAATTCCAATATGCAAAAAAAGTGTGCCAAAATAGGAAAAAGGGATCCTACCAAACTCCTTCTATAATACAAATATGGTCTTGATACCTAAACCAGGGAGAGTTAAGACAGAAAAAAAAAACAAACCCAAAAACTATAGACCAAGTTCCCTAATAAACTTTTTTTAAAAATTAGCAAAGAGGTGACAGTAACATCAAAAAGATTATAATCTTTGACCAGGTTGGATTAATAACAGGAATGTAGGATTGGTTTGATATTAGGAAAACTACCCACAAACAGATTATATTAATAATAAGAACAACCAAATTCACAGTTGTACAAATACAGAAAAAAAAATACTTTTTACAAAATAAACACTCACTTCCTTTTAAAACATACATATATGCATGCATGCACGCATACATAAACATAGGAATAAATGGACTTTTCCTTTTCATGGCAAGTAGAATCTACCAAAAACCAAGAGCCAGTATTACATGTAACGGAGTTAAACTAGAGGCTTTTCCAATAAGATTAGGGATGAAGTAAGGATATCCATTATCATCACTATTTGATGTAATTGTTAGAAATGTTATAGTAATAAGACAATAAATAGAAAGTGAAGGAATATGCTTAGGCAAAGAAGAAAAAAACACTGCTTTTTGCTAATATGATGGTTTACTTAAACTAACCTAGAGAGTCAATTGATTGAAGCAATAACTAACAAAGTAGCAAGATACAAAATAAATCCACAGAAATCTTCAGCATTTCTGTGTGTTATCAACAAGACTCAGCAGGCAGAGGAAGAAAAATCCCACTTGAAATAACTGTAGAATGTATAAAATACCTATATTATGACACACATAGGAACTATCTGAATACAACTATAAAACACTGTAAAGAAATAAAAATAGACTTAAATGACTAGAGAAATATTACTCATGAGTTGACAAAGCCAATATAATAAAATTTATGATACCGCCTAAATTAATTTATTTGATGCCATATCAATCAGAACACCAAAAATTACTTTATGAAGCTAGAAAAGCAAAATTCATCTGGAGGAACAAAAGATCAGGACTGATCTCAAGGAAAATAATAAAAGTGGGAAGGAAGAGGGCATTGAAGTATCAGATCTCAAACTATACTTCATAGCAATAATCATAAAAAATGATTTGGTACTGTTCAAGCAATAATGAGGATTAGTGGAAGAAATTAGGTACATAACACACAGAAGCAAATGAATACAGTAGCTTGGAGTTTTATAAATCCAAAGATCCAAGATATTTGGCTAAGAACTTACTATATGAAAAAAAGTTGTCAGGAAATCTGCAACTAGGTAAACATCTCACATCATATACTAATGTAGATACATCATATAAATATAAAGGGATATAAAACAAATTAGAGGAGCAAAGAAGAAATTACCTTTCAGATCCTTAAATCTGATAAGAGTTCATTATTCAAAAAAAAAGTTTAACAAAATATAAAATAGACAGTTACTTAAAATTAAAGTTTTTATACAAACAAAACAAATGCAGCTAAAATTAGAAGGAATGTAGGCAACTAGGAAAAATCTTTAGAGAAAGTTTCTGTAATAAAAGTTTTCTAATATATTACATATTCCAAAATATGTAGTGAGCTGACTCCAATTCATAAGCAAAAGAGCCATTCTGTAATTGAAAATAGTAAAGGATGTGAAAAGGCAGTTTTCTAAGGAAGACATCTAATATATCAATAGTCATTTTAAAAAATGCCCCAAATCAACTAATAACTAGAGAAAGGCAAATTAAAACAACTTTGAATTTATATCTCCCACCCAAAAGACTGGCAAAGTTAAAAACAAAAAAAGAAACATGACAAATGCTGCAGAGGTTGCAGGAAAATAGCCACATTAATGTTCTGAAGTGGTCTGGAAAGCAATGTGGTACTATGCCCCACTGTGCATACCCAAGACCAGGTGATACCTCTACTTGGCTTATACATGCCAAAAAGATCAAAGGAAAAAGAAAAGGGCCCATAATTACAAAAATGTTTATAACAGCTCTTTTTAGTGGCAAAGTGCTGAAAAGTAAGGTGGGGGGGGGTTGCCCATCAATTGGGGAATGGCTGAATTATGGGGGAGGGGGAAGCTAAACAGATCTTGAGTTACACTGGGAGTCATTGTTTCCAGGAACAGGGAGATATCAGTAATCCTTTTATACCCTACTTGGACTTCATCTGGAGGACTGTGTTATAGTTCTGGGCACCACAGTTTCAGAATATCATTGATACCTAGAGAGCATCCAGAGGAGAGCAATTAAATGGTGAAGGACCTTGAGTCAATGACATCTGAGTATCAGTTGAAAAAAACTGGGGGTGTTTAGCTTGAAGAAGAGTTGAGGGATATATAACAGCATATAACAGCTTCATATATATATAATATATATATATATATATACATATATATGTATACATATGCATATATATGCATATATACACACATACGTATGCATATATGTCTATATACACACACATACATATATGTGTGTGTGTGTGTGAATATATATATATATATATATATATACATTTATATGCAAGGCTGCTATGTGGAAAAAGGATGAATATAGAAATAATGTATACGGATACAATAGAATATTATCGTATTTCAAGAAAGGATAAAAAGGAAGGTTTTTCAGAAAAACCTGAGAAGACTTTTAAGAACTGATACAAGTGTGAAGTGAGCAGAACTACAAAGAAAAATTTCTATAATGACAATGTAAAGACAACCTTGAAAGATCAATGCAATGACTGACCATGATTCCAGAAGATCAAGGATCCTTAGAAAGGGGTGATACTCAAGGTACAGACTGATATATTTCATGATATACCCAATATAGGGATTAATTTTATTTGCATATACTTTTCACTAAGGGGGGGAGGGGAAGAGGAGGTAGGAAGGAGAAAAATACACTTACTAGCTGTATGACCCTGGACAAATCAGTTAACCTCTATTTGCCTCAGTTTTCACAACTGAAAAATGGCGATAATAATAGCACCTACTTTCTAGGGTTGTTGTAAAGATAAAATGTTATATTTGTAAAGTGTTTAGCACTGTTCCTGGCAAAAACTAATAGGTGCTATATAAATGCTAGCTATTAGTCAATAAACTTTTATTAAGCACCTACTATGTGCCAGACATTGTGCTAAACCCTAAACCCTAGGAATACCAAAAAAAAAAAGGCAAAAGATAGACCCTGCCCTCAAGGAGCTTACCTCTAATAACTCTTGTCATTATTATTATTCAGAAGCATACCAGTCAATTCATCATTCCTCCTATCAATGAGGAGAATCTTATTCAAGTGGTCTAGGCTTGTAGCCAGGGTTACATATTAATGTACTGTTTATATGCCAGGCATTGTGCTAGGTGCTAACAATGCAAAGACAAAAAACAAAAATCCTTGTCCTGAAAGAGCTTACGTTCTTTTGAAGGAAAATTATACAGAGAATTAAGTGTGACACAGATACCTAGAACATTCAAAGCAATCTCTGGGTGGATGGTACTAGCAACTGGGGGATAGATAATAATAGTCTTCCTATAGGAAGAAGATCTCATCACTTGAGATGAGCTTTGAAAGGAAGCCATGGATTCCATAAGGCAGAAATAAGGAGGCAGTAGCAGATCTCAGATCTTGGTGATGGGCTATACAAAGGCATGAAGATGGGAAACAGACTGTCATTTACAGGAATGACAAATACGGCAGTTTGGCTGAAAAGAGAGAGAGAGAGAGAGAGACAGAAATATGCAATAATTGTGGAAAGATGGCCTACAGCCAGGTTATAAAGTCTGTAAAAATCTTTTTGGACTCTGTCTCTGTCATTGAGTGTTACCTATTTGTTCTAGCTTTGTGTCATCTTCAAATTATAAAATTATAAAATTTATGACATTATATGTTATTAATACAAATGTTAAATAGAACAGCGAGTCCTCCTCTGAAAACCTTCCAAGGTCACTTTTCTCTGGCTATCCCCCATACCTGGAATGCTCTCTCTCCTCTGCTTTGCTTACTCACCTCCCTGGCTTCCTTGAAGTCCCAACTATAATGCCATTTTTTTCTGGAAGCCTTCTGAAACCCCTCTTAACTCTAGTCTCTTCCCTCTTATTTATTATTTATCTTGTATATATATAGCTTGCTTTGTATGTATGTTTTCTCCCCCATTAGATTGTAAGGTTCTTGAGGACAGTGCTTAGCACTGGTACTGTATCTGGCATATAGTAGGCAATAAATATTAACCAACTGATTGAATGACTTTTAACTATCAATTAATGGATTCAAATCTGAGTTAGGACATTCAACCAATTCTAAATTCATCTAATTGAACTATTGTGTAGCTCACATCTGTTCATTTTCACTGAAGAGAAAATCTCCCACAAGAATAATGAATCTCTCCATACTTTGCTACAACAGCATACATAGTCTATCAACAGTATAAACACTTTTCCAGGTCATTAGAATCTGGAAGAGCTTGTGTTCATCTGGCAGAGTGTTCAAGCATCCAGTATAACCTCCAAACCACTATACATTATCAGAGCATAACTTTTGTGGAGGTTCTTTTAGATTGTTTCTTTAAAAAAAAACCATTCAATTTTTTCAAATATTCATAGATCTATAGGAGAGATAAACATGGAAGTGAAATAATAAACATGACAAAATTTAAAGACAATGCTGTTGGTCGTCCTTTGTACTCAAAGATCCCCAGTGACATCAGGATGCTGGGGTCAAGGTACAGTGTATCTGATTGTCGCTTATCAGTTCAATATGAGCTCTAAAAAGTACCACAGGTTGGCACAGTTTGAACGTTTGAGATAGATAGGTCTAGATTTGCACATCTCATGTTTCCTTTGTGCTGCTGTGATTCTGCTTTGCTCCCAGAGCACAGCACCATTTTTGATGTAGACATACCATGCTGGGCTGCCTATGCCAGCGTTTCCCAAGTCTCACATATCTCACAATTGATTTTAAAGTTCCTTAGCGAGACCTTGAGATGCTTATACTGCTTCTTCTGACCTCTGTGTGAGCACTTGCCTTGTGTTTAGTTCTCCATAAAATAGGCAAAATTTAAAGGCAATAAGAATCTCTTTTATTATATTTCCATTTTTTTGCACATTCTAAAGATAAAGTTTCTACTCCAAAACAAAATCTGTTAAATTTCTTCCAGGTTCTTAAACTAAAAAATACAGTATAACATACATAGAGCTACAAATACAGTGCAATCTCAGGGAAGAAAAGTAGCCATCTGGCTCCCTTCAAAGCTCAGCTCAAGTGCCACCTCTTAGACCTTTCTTATCTCTAAGATACCATTGTCCCTTACACCAGTTACTTGACATATTCTTCCATTTCCTATAGGTGTGTTTTTCTCCCCTCCCATTTACTATAAACTCGTTGGGGGCAGTTAATTGCTTCATTTCATTTTTTTTTTTATCACCAACGCCTAACACATCATGAACATACGGTGCTTAATTGCTTGCTGATTGATTTGCCTAATTCCTGATCTCAGTTTTAATATTAGGGTGGATTCTTCACATATGTGAAAATGATTATAATTTGTGAAAATTCTAAATAAATAATTATCAGATGCCTGCTATGGGTGTGGTATAATTTGTATTATACCAACTGTCAAGTCCCTTATTTTTTTTGGACTAAACTTGTTTTTACTTCAGCATAGCCAGCTTCCTGTAAATAACTTCCTCTACCAATGCTGACTGAAATCTTTGCTGAAATTTAGTCTTATGGAGTTGCCTGGGGCACTGAAAGGCTAAGTGATTTTCCCAAGGGTCATATAGCTAGTATGTGTCAAAAGAAAGACTTAACTCCAGATCTTCCAGACTTGGAGGCCACCATTACTCCCAATACATTTTGCAAAATTATAAAGTGTTAAACATGGACACGTTTTTCAATTTGGGACTGTCACAGTTCCAGAGGGAAGAATCAATTGAAAATATTGCCTTATTGTATTCTACCTTTCTATCCATCTCTCATTTCAAATACTGTACAATTTGGCAGGATAAACTGGGAATGGAAAATAAGCTCTGCACTGTGAATGGAGAACTGGTTTACAAGTCAGAAGACCTGTGGCCAAATTTGTCTCTGATACCAGCGGTATGAGCCTGGACAAGATATTTAGCCCTTCAGTCTCCCCTATGCCCCTACCTGGCCCTTCCTAAGACTGTAAACTGCAGAGAAGTTGATAATCTGTACTAGTAGAGGGAGTTCCTCACTGGGAGATCTCCATACTGATGAAATCAATACATTCACCCAAAAGAAAAATGCTTGATGCACCAAAATATCCTCATATATAACCCAAGCACAGGGAATTCTGTTAAAGACAGTTGAAGGGAAGGGAGGGGGATACCAAATCTACTTACTATCCTCTGAAATCTGTCGTTTGGCATGATCAAAAAACTTGGTATTGTTGGAGAACATCACTCCACAAGAGGGACAGGCCACTACTTTTTCTTGAGTATGTGTTCTTAAGTGCTCTCTTAATTTATGCCGACTCTTACATGTGCCATCACAATCTAAAGATAGATACCATATTAGATTAACAGAAAAATTTCATCAACTAAACAATGTTTTCTTAGATTTTAATGAAGTACTTATGAAGTAGAAAAGGAAATAATTACCTTATGTTTAATAAGGGAGAACTACTATAGTGCTTTATAGAGAAAAAATAAATACAGCATACTTCTATCTACATATATTTTTCAAATGTCAATTAAAAGCTATGTAAAAGAATGAAAAGCTACTTATGTCAAGCTTTTAATGAAGTGGCATTTTATTTTTATTTCACGCAATTAAAAAAAGTCAAACCAAAAAAATAAACTTCAAAACATAAAGGGTGGGAGGTGACCAAGAAAAGCCACTTCAAATATGTACATACAGCCTAAAGATATTTAATACTTTCATCACTATAAAATAAAACATAAGCGCAAAAGCTGATGGATAAACCAAGAGCTTAAATACTATCTTCATGGACAAAACAGGAATTTTAAAGTGAGCTGTTAAATTAGAAAAATGATAGCCATCAAAGAGATGGAATTCAATAGAAACACAACAGCACTACACTGTTGTTGTTCAGTTGTTTAAGTTGTGACTGACTGTGATCTCATTTGGGGTTTTCTTGGCAAAGATACTGGAGTGGTTTGCCATTTCCTTCTCCAGTTCATTTTAGTGATGAGGAAACTGGCAAACAAGGTTAAGTGACTTCCTCAGAGTCACACATCTAGTAAGTGTCTGACACTGGATTTGAACTTTGGTCTAGGTGACCAGTTATCAGGGACATTGTAGATGAGAGTCCTACTTCTGGTAGTGGTTAATCTAACTTCAAGGTCATTTTCTGATTCTCTGAATGACACACTGGAGGACTTCTCTGGGGGTTGCTGATATAAACTGCCATGTTTGTGCCTCACTCACCTCACCATACACTAAATAAATTCAAAACAGCATGTTGAAATGAAGTTATATCAGCAAGATGATACATGCAAATATGTTGAATGAACTATGAAGAGATATTGCCTGGTGGAGAAAACCTGTGTAAAGAACTTTGATGCTGAATGATAAGAATCACTGTACAATTATTTATAATGTATAATCATTGTACAGTAATGTATAAAAATTTCTGCCCATTGATAAGGATACTCCTATATAATCTGATGTGTACTACTATGTGTATTCTTTTTAAAAACATCAAAATATTGATAACAATCAGCTTCTTATTCACTTTGAACTTAATTATTTTCTGTAATACTTCTGCAAAGATAGCATGATATTGGCAGTTTTTAATTTGTGTAGTTTTGTTTGTTTTTTGCTGCTAGGTGGCACAATTGATAGAGTGCAGGGCCTGGAGTCAGGAAGACCAAAACAACTTAAAAGCAAAAAATAATAGAAATCTTTACCAAAAATAAGAAAATTATATAAAAGGCAACACTGATTTTTAAATATCTTAAAGGCTATTTTATACATACACACATATATGTATGTGTGCATGTGTGTAAATATATATGTATATGTATATAGTGAACCACTCCCCAAACCATTTTGAACCTCCAAGACTTGAGAAAGGCCTAAAACCTGGATTGGCCAATCAGGAGAAAGATATTTTAGCCCACTCTGAGCTTAACCTACCAAAATACTTTGCATGCTCTGGCATAACAGACATGCTTTGCTTTGCTCTCTGACTGAACCCAAAATGCCCCTTCCTGTGTCAGCATCTACAAGACCAAATGAAGCTGCTCAGGAGTATTCTTTTGCTTATGACTCTCCAGGGCAGGATGCCTTGAACCAGACAGTATGTTGAAAAATGGGACTTTTTCTTATCTTGGTATTTTATGGACACATGTTATGCTACATATATGTGGGGGGTATGTATGGATGGATACACACACATGTGTATGTATGTATATTATGTAAATAACTATGTATATATGTATATAGATAGTCTTATATATAGTCATGTGTGTGTATACATACATTTATATATATACATATATATACATATAGTTATGTTAAAGATAAAAGAAACACAGATATCCTGGATCTATAATTTCAATTGATACCTTGACATTTTCTCATCCTACTGAACTTAACAATCTAACCAATTAAGAAATTCCTTTCTCTTATTATGGTTAACACATATGGGGACTATAATTTTGGCTGACATAGGCATCCTGAGCCAGGAAGGGAGGGAGAGGTGAGAGGCAATTAATCTGAAGATATAAAGTCCCTTCTGTCTGTCTGTCCTTGGGCTGACTTTCCACAATGAGCTCCCACGCATATCTCTATATTCATGTTCTGCAAGCTTTGAGAAAAATAAACATGCAAATGCAGCCTAATTTTTTTATCTTTCTTAGAATGAACTCAGTAATGGCTGACATACACACACACACACACACACACACACACACACACACACACACATAAGTATAGCTGGCTGATTTCCATTTTAACTAAGAAAAGTATAAGAGGAAATGGACTCAATGGTTAGACATAAGGATGATTTTCTTTACTGTGAAGTTGTCAAGGAAGCACTGCGTAAAAGATAAGAGTAGCAGATCTTGAGTCAGGAGACCTGGATTCATTACCTACCTTAGTAATTGACAATAATAAATCTATTCAGTGAAGTATTTATCAATCACTCATTATTTGCTAGGTATTGTGCTACACACTAAGGACACATATGTAATAGATTAATTAATTCCTACCTAAAAGGAGCTTGTATTCTAATGGTGAAGACAAGAAGCATATGTTATATAAATATTTATACTTATTTATACACACAAATATGCATACATGTAAATATTAACAAAGAGGTTAACTACAAGGTAGTTTGGGGAGGGCACTAGCAATTGAAAGGGATCAGGAAAGACTTTGAATTGCATCTTGAAAGAAAAGAATGATTCTACAAAGCAGAGTTGAGGAAGTAGTGGACAGTAGTGAGAGTTAGTGAAAAGGTGTAAACAGATGGGATTTTGTGTGTATGAGAACAAAGAAAAGGCCACTGTGGCTGTACTTCAAAGTATGGGAGGGAAAGTGATAACCAATGACACTGGAAAAGATGAACTGGAGCAAGACTTAGGGCTTTAAAAGCTAAACAGAATAATTTAAAAATTTATTCTAGAGGAAATAAACCACCGAATTTAGTGCATCAGGGAGTGACACAGTCAGAGCTACCATTAAGAAAAATTCTTTGGCATCAGTGCAGGATGGACTACATCATGAAGAGGTTTGATGCAGGGAGATCAATTAGAAGTAGCTGCAGTAGCTCTTTTTGTGGTGTCAAAGAATTAGAAATTGAGAGGATACCCATCAATTAGGGAATGGCTGAGCAAGTTGTGGTATATGAATGTAATGGAATACTGTTATGCTATAAGAAATGATGAACAGGCTGACTTCAGAAAAACCTGGAAAGACGTGTATGGTCTGATGCTGAGTGAAGTGAGCAGAACCAAGAGAACGTTGTATACAATAACAGCCACGTTGTGTGATGACTAATACTGATAAACTTAACTCTTTCCAGCAATACAAGGATCTAAGACATCTCCAGAGGCCTTGTGATGGAAAATGCTATCCACTTCCAAAGAAAGAACTATGAAAGTTGAATTGCTATTTTTTTGTCTTCTGTTGAGTTTTGTTTCCTCTTTCTGATGGTTCCTCCCATTGGTTTTAATTTTTACTTACAACACCACTAATGTGAAAATATGTTTAATAGGAATGTAAACGTATAGCCTATATCAGATTGTGCGCTGTCTTGTGGAGGGTGGTGGGGAGGAAGGGGAAGAAAAATTTTAAACTCAAAAGCATATGGAAGTGATTATTGATAAATCAAAGTAAACTAATAAAATTTTTAAAAATTTAAAAATTTAAAATTTAAAAAAAAAAAGAAGTAGCTTCAGTAATCAGAAGAGGGAACAAAAGCTTCTTAAGGTG
Organism: Phascolarctos cinereus; assembly: GCF_003287225.1. Classification (NCBI taxonomy): domain Eukaryota; kingdom Metazoa; phylum Chordata; class Mammalia; order Diprotodontia; family Phascolarctidae; genus Phascolarctos; species Phascolarctos cinereus. The sequence continues at coordinate 40,103,383 of NW_027556098.1, read as the reverse complement.
ACCACTGTGTAAGTACATGGAAGGTATAGGATGTCAGAGATATTGCAGAGGTAGAAATGGCAATATTTGGAAACTGACTGCTTTTGTGGGGTAAGGGAGAGTGAAAAGTTAAGTGTAAGTGCCAACATGAGGTACATGAGAGACTGGAAGAATGGTCATGCTTTCAACAAATTAAGGCTAATTTGGAAGGGGGAAGGTTGGCCATATTCAAATGTCAAACAACCAGTTTGAAACATACAACAGGAAAATAGCTTTCTAGGAAGGGAAGCAGGGCAGAGAGGCCATGGAACAGCCTCTTTCACATCTGTATCATCTATATTCTAATCTCTAGCTCCCACCCAAAATTTTAGAGAAACATTATACCTTGGGGTTTGCCAATCGGGGATCAACTTAAAGACCAAGGTAGGCTATTATAGTCTTCTTGCTCAAGTAGGTAGAAGAATAGTGTTAGAACTTGACACCCCATTCTGAAAAGTTTTTGACACTGTGGGTAATGGGCTTGGCCAATATTATCTCAATAATTTCTGTATCTAAATAAACAGAAGGTCCTTCTCCTCTGGGCTTTATGCTTTCTTAAAGTTTCCTCTAAATTTAATATTTTCAGGTCATACGACACATTCATATAAATAAGCAATCATTCAATGACAACATACAACACTAATCTACATAAAGAAATAATAGAACTATTTTGGTTTTAAAAATCTGCACACTACCTTTCCAGCGACAGAAGATGGCTTTTCTATTGTTTAAGAGACTTTCATTTTCAGCACAGTAAGCATGCATGGTAACATGTTGATAAAACCATTCTGGGTTATTGATAGTCATCTGAAAACATTGCATAAATATTAATTCATTCATGCAACTAGAAGAAAAATGGTACAAACAAGGATAACAATGCAAATTCTGACAAAAGGGATTAAATAAGGTCAGTATTGCCTATCATATCATCCTATATTAAATATTACTATTTATCATTTTTCCTGAATTGAAAATTGAAAAAATAAATAAGGATACATACTCTCTTATGCCTATTCAAATTTTGGAGAAAAAGTTATTTGAAAGGAGATATTCACTAAATGGACATTAAATACTAAAAACACATTAAACTGGTGACTATAAAAACTTCTCACTTTCTTACTAATACACAAACCATCCAGTTTTTTAAAAACAGTGCTTTAAAATTACCAATTTCAAAAATGTCTAATACCCACAAATATTCTCTCATTTTTTGCTTAGGTAATGCTAGGCAGAAATTACCTAACTGCTTTCTTCCATAAGAAGTTACAGACATTTCATTATCTTAGAATATATCTGTTCTATATTGTCATAAAAGCTTTTACAATTTAAGAAAATGACAGAATACTCATAAAACTGTCATTTCCCCCTGCCAACAAAAGAAAATGTTCCGATAAATTTAACTTTTTTGCTATGTAACTTATATGAAACAATATATATTTATATATGTACATACACATATACAAATAATACTTTAAGAATCTATAGCTTCATCAGTATGGATTTTTATTTCCAATATAAAAGAAAACCTGTCCGCAAGTTAGCATGTGAAATTTGAGAATAACTACAGCTTCATCCTTTGGCAAATCTGGCAAAGAGCTTCTTCAAATTTAACCAGATGGGGATCCTATGTTAATATCTATGGTCTGTCACTAAGTCCTTAATTAGAAGCTTTTCCAGTTTAATAGGGTTTTTTTGGGGGGGGCAATGGGGGTTAAGTGACTTGCCCAGGGTCACACAGCTAGTGTTATGTGTCTGAAGTCGGATTTGAACTCAGGTCCTCCTGAATCCAGGGCCAATGCTCTATTCACTACACCACCTAGCCGCCCCCTCCAGTTTAATAGGACTTAGAAAAGCTTGTGCCTTGCCAGTGTGGAATGCAAGATCACCCCCTCCCTTCCATTATGACTAGGATTTTGGAGTGAGGGACTATTATGTATGTAAAGTGAATCTGTAAAATATTTTATATGTCCTTTTAAAAAGCTATTTTTAATAAAATAAGAATAATTTGCAAATTAAAGCAAAATACATTTATCTATACTAAAATTAAACCTTTCCCAGCAGGGAGAAATAGGCAAAAATAGAACAGAAAAAGAAAAAAGGATTACCATGACAACTGCTTTACTTACATCACAGTGCTCCCAACAGCAAACAAAAGTGTCTGCAATCTCTGGTACCATATTTTGGCTGTGATTACGTTGTGAACATTCTGGCAAATCTTGGTGATATGCTCTCATTTGAGAGCCTAAGTACTTCAGTTTAGTGTGATAACTATGAAAATTCACATGAATTATCAATTCATTGGGACCAGCTGCACAAAATTCACAACTTCTCCAAAGACACTGATACTGTTCTAAATATAAAGAGAAGACAAGAAGTTCTACAAGTGTAAAACACAGTGTTCACAGGACAGTATTTGATCATATGCAAATTATATTTATGATATTTATTTGAAATATTAATATGGTTGTTTTAATTCTATCATTTATTAGCAATAAATTTCTACACTGGTATTTCAGCATCTGGTTACCCTTCATCTCATCAAACACAAAATTTTTTTTTTAGTGTCTCTAGTCCCTTTTTCTTAAATAAGGAAAAATATATAATTCAAATTGATATTTAACAAATTCTTAGTACTGTTTACTTGGGGTATTGTTCAAAGTACACTGAACTAGAAGGCAAGAGACAAGTTCTAGTCCTGGCTCTGTAATTATCTAAGAAACCTTAAGCAAGCTGTTTCACCTACCTGTGCTTCCTTTTTTGGAGTCTATGCACATTTTAGGAATTTTATTTTCACCTGCTTTCATCTGAGGTAAAAGTTTAGGCACATCACATTAGGTACCATATTAGGTCTGTAATCACAAATCATCTCTTTCATATTTGTCAATTATCTACTTACTTTATATAAACATAACATCAATTATGTCTCAGTCTTCACTACATGGTAACCTTTTAATCTTTAATATTAAAATACAGTGAATCACAATTCTTAAATCCATAACTGTTTTGCTATTATATACTACTGACTCTGTATACTACTACCCCCAGCAGCTGTTCCAAACCTCTCTCTTATCAAGCCCCATGGGTTACACCTCCATACCTCTCTCAGCATATGACCTCACTTTCCAATTTACTAAGAAAATGGAGATACTTGTCTTTCCTATTCCACATGTCAAAAATCCACTAATATCTTTACCCGTTCTCCCCTCCTTTATTCCAGGCTTGTGAGGAAGAAGTGGTCCCTCCTCTTTGCCAAGACCAAATTTTCTACCTGTATACACAATCCCATTCTTAGTCAACTTCTCTGGGAGATCATCACATTGGACAGTCTTTCTCTCCTCCCTTGCCTACAAACCTGTTCAGGTCTCCCTTATCCTTATGGAACCCCTCTCTTAGCTTAAACTTAGGTTTAAAGTACTGCTTAGGTGATCATCTATTCATAGCAGGACTCAAGCCCTTACCATATCTATACTAGTCCATGCTAAATAACATTAATTCAAAAGCAGAAGGCACTTACTTATAACAGAATGGCAAGGAAATACAAAAGGAACCTGAATCAGGCAACACACATTCCCTGTACTAATAAAGAAATGGCGTCATTTCCTATGCCTTCATGAGAGTACTAGTCAATTTCCTATAGGATTCCTCTGTAACTCCAACAGAGCAGGAAAGGGACAAATTCAGCACTTTTCAAACCCCTTGAAATACAGAGCATCCTTACTGGATAACATACAGCCTTTTGGGAAACACAGTTCAGAGAATTCTCTTCCCAATGAAAAAGCTCCCTTGGGCTCTAAGCAGTGCAGGAAATGCAATAATGTTTTCACATGACCCTCCTTCAAGCTACTATGCCTTATATCGCCTCATTTTTACTGCCTGCCCAACTCCTGGGGGAAAAAAGACTACACTCATTGCCTCCAATTCCTCACAACTTGTTCACTTCTCAGTCCCATGTAATCTGGCTGACACTACCACTTGAATGAAATTTCTTTCCAAATCCCATCTCAACTGCTAACTCCAAAAGTCTTTTCTTTGTCCTCCATCCCTGACTTCTCTAAAACTTTCTGCTAGTGTTGATCACCCTAGTCTACTCTTTACTCTTCCATCCCTTGGATTACTTGACTTTGCCCTCTCATGCTGTTCCTGCTACCAGTATTCTCAATTCTTCTTTCCTGGATGATCATCTATTCTGTTCCCCTTATCTTGGATATTCACCCTAGCTCTCTCTTAGGTTCTCTGTACTTCGCTTTTCTTAGTGATTTCACAAGCTTCCTATGGTTTCAATTATTAACTTCATTCAAATGTTCCCCAAAGTTACCTATCCTATTCTAATCTCTCTCCTGAATTATTCCAGGCCTTTATCTATTGCCTATTGAATACCTTCACCTGGATTCCTGTCAACATCTCAACATGCCCCAAATAGAACAATATCCTCTTCCCCCAAAACAAACAGAAAAATTGTTCTCCAGACTTCCCAATTTCCATTTAGTACTTTGCTCTTCAAATCACCTTATCTCCAGCAATCCCTATATTTCTACCAAGATGGAATTTTATTTTACAAAGTTCAGCTCATGTTGCTTCTTCTACAAAATCTTCCCTGAACACTCCAGTAAAATATTCCCATTTCTTCAAGAAAATAGTATATTATACCTTTCATGCACCATCACGCTCTGTTTTGTATCATATTTATATACGTCTTGTTCCCCCACTGCAAGTTTCCTGAGAAAAAGGACAATGCACACCTTCTGCATTTTAATTACTCAACAAAAGGTTCCCAAATTTACTTTTTGTTGTTTATTACCTATATTGCTTATTGTTATAAAGGCCTTTCAAATCATGATGGCATGATTCCCAACATAATAATTTTAAGTGCCACAATTCTGAGACAGCATAGTGGGAAAATCTCTTTGAAGTCATAGGACTTCAGAAGAGTTCTTAGCTCTTCAAGAATTCTGATACTCATTTTTCCTTGAATAAGTCACATAAATTTGTTCCCATAAAAATGAGGGAGTTGGATTTGATGTTTTCCAACAACCATCCAGCTTCAAATCTATGATTTTCACACTGGCATAATCTATTTCAACATTTAGTTATGTTTGCTTAGTACTTCAAATTTTTAGTTCAGTAGAAAGCTTTTTCAATGCTTATAAAAAGCATGATAGAATATACTGGAAAAATCAAGAAATACCTCCCTATAATCCAGGTTGAGCTAAACTAGTTTTTCTTTTGCCACCTCACAAAACTAGAGCCAGTTATTTTCTGATCCATTCTTTTTTCCCCTTAATTAACAGCCTCCTCATTTTTTACCTCTCCCCACCCCTTTTGCAAACAACCTACTACTCTGGATCAATACTTTAAAATACTAGGTAATTTGGGGATCTGTAAAATCACAAATTAGAGTGGCTGACTCACTAACTAGACTTTAATGATAGCTCCATTACTACTCACCTGAGTGATCCTGTGCAACTATAATATTCTTTTAACTCAATTTTTCTCACCATGAAATTCAACAGTAACATTCAAATGCCATATTTTAAGCATCAAGTGCCAGGCACTGTGATATGTACTGGGAATACAAAGACAAAAATAAAATAGTCTCTCTCCTCAAAGAGCTTATCTTTTATTGGAGGTAACATGCACACATATTAAGTATTGAGGTTTATAATGATGAGGATTCATTACTTTATTATCATTACTTTTCTGTGAAATCTCTCTCTTGACTTTTTTTCATATCCACTGTCAATACCCTAGCTATAGTCACCTTCAAAAAAAAAAAAGCCTGGCTTATTATACTTCAAGCCTGATTATTTCAACAGTCTCCTAGCTGACCTAATGATCACAGACTTCGAGCTGAAAAGGTTCTTAGAAATAATATTTTTCAGTCATTCACTTTTCAGGTGAGGAAAACTGAGGCCCTGAGAGGTTAAGTGACTTGCCCACGGTCATAAAACTGGCAGGGCCAGAATCTAGATCTAGGCCCTCTTGACTCTACTTATTCAGCCCTAACCTTACTTTGCTGACCTTGTTTCATATCTCCAATTTTCTAAAGAACAGTGACTAGTAGACCTATTAAACTTGACGTGTCCAAAACAGAATTTATCTTTTCTCCAAAACTCTCCCCTCCTCCAAACTTCCCTATCACTGTCAAAGGCACCATCGGTTCCCCTCAGTCATCTAGGGTGCCAATTTAGGTGTAGACTCTTTACTCTCTCTCACCCCCCATATTCAATCTGTTACCAACACCTGTACACTTCACCTTGCAACATCCCTGCTTCTACCCTCTGATATTTTTACCACCCTGATGCAGGCCTTCACTTCCACAAACCTGGACCACTGCAGTAGCCTGCTGGTCAGTTGGCCAGTCCTCAGTTTCTCCCACTTCAGTCCATCTTCCATTTAGCTACCAAAGTGATTTTCCTGTAAGTATAGTTCTAACCTTATCTTCTCCTCCTTTCCCTATTCAATAAACTCCAATAGCTTCCTGTCACCTCTAGGAACAAATACAACATCCTCTTCTTGGTGTTCATGTTTCATAACTTCCTCCTTTCCTAGTCCCCTCTGCTCATCTTTCTAATGTTGAACCTCACATACTCCTTGATCCAGTGATAGCAGCCTCCTTGTTGTTCCCCAAACAAGACACTCCATCTTTGTGTGTCCCAGGGGGGACAGCATAGAACTGAAAAGCTCCCTCCTCCTTCAAGTCCTAGCTAAAATCTCACCTTCTACAGGAAGCTTTCCCAATCTCTCTTAATTCTAGTGCCTTCCCTCTGATGATTATTTCCTATTTATTTTGTATATAGCTTATGTTGTCTTCACCCATTAGATTATAAACTCCTTAAGGGCTGGGATTGTCTTTTTGCTTTTGTATCCCAAACCCTTAGCACAGTGCCTCCAAAATAGTAAGGACTTAATAAACTGACTTTTCAAAACCCTTATTGCTTTCCAATATACCACACTATCAGATCATCTCTTATGTATCTAATAAACCTCACCAGATTAACAATCCTAAAACATCATTTCAATCATTTCACTCATATTAAAAACAAAACAAAACTTCAAAGGTTACCCTATATCTTCAGGACGAGTTCCAAATTCAGCCTCATGGACCTGCCTAATTGCCTTCCACTGACCTTTCCAGCCTTATAATCAGTTTTCTATATAAACCCTCTGCTACCATCTTTTTTTTTTAACTAATGCCCTAAACACAGCTTTGTCCCACTTGTTTATTGGCAATTATAATCTTGTACAGTACTTGTACACAATAAAGAGAAACAAAAATACTTGACTGATTTTGCACTTTCCTATCCTTGCTTCATGAAACAATACTCTTCCATCCCTTTACCTTATCCAGATTTTAATCATCATTTAAGATTTGCACACCACTAATGTCTTTCATAAAGCAATTCTTGAGCATTCCAGCTTGATCCCTCACTTCTCTAGCAATTATTGGCCTATTCCTCCATTTGCAACCATAGTGTACTGCTGTCATTTACTTTATTATTCCTAAATATTATTTCTCTCATTATTTTTTCAGTTAGGATTGTTTTGCCTCAAGTAGATTATAAATGCTTGCCAACTTCACATATATCTATTTTTGAATATTCCATGACCCTCAATGAATCCCTGTACCTAATAAGTACTTGAAAAATGTTTATTAAATATGTTTAAATATTATAATTTCTGCAGCACCTAGGACCATGCCTTAAACTGACCAAGTGTTGGGAAAAAACTTAAGTAGATTTCCTTTGCATACAAAACTATCCATGAAATGCAGATCAAAAGAACTTTTCTTTAAATCAATAAGTATAAATTTCTTCATCTAAATTAATATTTATAAAGTCTTAATCTACAATTTTAATAGTAATCTAGTTAGCACAAAAGCCTTAAATTGATGGTCTCGAAAACTTTAATAACATTTTAAAATGAAGGCTACTCAATTTTAAAAAATCTAATTTTCTTCCCACTGTTCATAGCGGTGAATTACTCCTTTAGACAAGGAAGTACTTTAGTTGTATCAAAGTAATTGGAGAGAGCTTTCATCACCATCAAAATAAGTTTCTTCAAAAAAATTCCAAGTGTGACAACAGTCTGACTCAAAGGAACCTGAAGGACTTAACTCAAGCATACGCCTCAAAAAAAAAAATTATGTCAAACGCTGGCACATACATCGCATTGGGTTTTGTTTGTTTTAAACTACCAACACGGCAACAAATTCAAAGATCTCAATACTAATTTATCTGGTTATTCGATAACGTTACAATCAAGCATTTTGAAACAGTTATTCCCAACCAAGCCCAATTTAGTTTTATGCCCACAAGCGAGTTTTAACCCTTGTCTACTTTTGCCAGTTTTTTCTGTCAAGAAAAATAAAAGGTAAACTGTGCTTGGGGACATCCATTGAACCTATTACCTAATTTCTCCTGTGAGTCATTTAGGTGTTCTCTCAAGTGTCTAGCAACGTGATCGCAGAATTCCTCCATGCACTTTCCTACAAACGTGCAATCACTCCACTCGCACGGCAGAACTAGCTCAGAAGGCTTTATCCTCTTCCTCGGGGCCATTACTGAGGAAGATTTTTAAAAATAAGCCGAGTTTGTCTGATTTTTCCAGAGACCTTGGGGAGGAGAGACTTATTAGTTAAGCAGCACAGGTGAGGAAACGCGGCTCTAGACGACAAGGCCCAGGCCCCCCGGGGGAGAGGGGCGCTTCTGCCCCGCTAACCCCCCCAGGCCCGGGGCTGCAATGGAGATGGGGCCAGTGCCCCGAGGGAAGCCAGTAAGGTATCCCTGCCCACGGTACCCCTCCCCACCCTAGAGGAACCCCCTTCGAAGCTCAGACTCAGACGCAGGACACGACGCAGGACACGACTGCCGTCTTCCTCACTGGAGGAAAGGAAGGGGAGAGCAGCGAGGAAAGTACGTCAAAGTCACTCAACGTCAGCAACGTTAACGAGCGTTCGAGCAAACGGGCCCCAGCCTCGCTTCCATCTCTGGCTGATGGGGGAAGGGATGAGGGAGGGGGAGCAGGGAGGGAGGTGGAGGGGAGAGGGAGAGAAGGAAAAGTGGGGGAGGGGTGTGAGGAGGAGGAGAAGAAGGGGGGAGGAGGGAGTCTTGAGAAGGAGGAATTCAGGCAGAGCTGGATCAAGCATCTTATACAATCATTAAAATATTCTAGGGGAAAGTGGTTTTCCGGCGTCATCTAGACCAAAGTGTAATTGGGAACACCTGGATGTGTGTCTAGAGACTTATTAATGTGTTTGTGCGTGATGATAATACTGATTTTTTTAAAAATTAATTTTAGTTTTCAACTTTCACTTCCATAAGCTTTTGAGTTTTAAATTTTCTCCCCCTCCCTTCCCCAAGACTGCTTGCAATCTGATATAGGCTATACATATACATTCCTATTAAACATGATAATAATTGATTTTTAAAACACGTTAGATTTTCACTTCACATTTTTTCCTGTACTTTATATATTTTTTTGTCCTGTGGAAAATTTTATAAAATAATCTTGACATGTTTTAAAGAATTATAAAGAAACAAGGGAGAATGTTGGTGGGTGTCTTTTAAAAAAATTTCAGTGGGAAAACATCAAAACAAGGCACCTATGATACAGTGGCATTCGTGAAAAAATAGTTGTAATTTTTTGGGTATGGTTTATTACTTTAACTTTCACATTATAAATTGCATCTATTTTTGTATTTTCTAATTTGAAGTGCTTTTGCAAAGTGTTTACTTGCTGAGTAACATTATCAAGCTTCCCTCCTGCAAAGTGTTACCTCTTTAGGTACTTAAAAATTTTTTTTTACCTTGAGTTTTGCTGAATTTTTGGAAAACCATCTGGTTTTTATTTCTCTGTGCTTTTATAACTACAAAATGTCATTCAGTAGCTTCTTTCTGTCAAATAGGAGTACATCTAGAATTAATATTTTATGTAGTTCCCTTTCAATGTCAGGTTAGAAGCAATGCCACATTTTTTGTCAGTGGCTAATTTTGATTCTTAATGATATTAGTTCCTTTTAGAGGTAGGCAAGATAGGCAGCCTAGGGAGCAACATCAGGGATAAAGGGGAATTTCGGTTTCAAGGGACATTTAATAAATTACTTCACATAAATATATATTTAATGCTATATAATGCCAGTCTTCAAGGTTTTATTCAAGGCGTTTATTTTGTGATTAACTGTATGTTTTATAGGGAAGGCTTAAATGCTTCTGATGATCAGCAACGTATTCAAGGGTTATGTGTGTTTACTTCAAAGAGTGCACAAATGCTTTGTTCTAGTCTTTTACTAGTTGTGTCTAATCAAAGTTCTTCAGATGAAGCCTATGTTCTCCAGTTTGTTTTCAGGGGTAATTGAACAACATTGTCTTTCTAGAATGGAGATTTTTCTTTTTCACTGAAGATTATTATATAATTTAGATGTGAAAATTGTTTTAAATAAGGAACCTAGTTTAATTTAGTAGAAGGGCCAGGCCACAGATTGCTTTAGAGAAATAAAGACAACGATTTACTAGTCATCCAACAAATGAACTGATATTCTTGGGCACTATATGATCTTTAAGTGTTGTCTGATTGTATTTTGTGTAATTTTAGTTCTTAGGTATATTTTTATTTTTTCAAAACTGGTAATCCATGCATGATTTATCAAAGAGTATTCAGTTAACCAAAAAGAAAAAAAATGCATTCTTCAATTATTTTGAATCAAAATGAGTTTACTTGCAAATTGAAATTTTAATCTATAAACCATTTGGTGCTGGCCTATAGAGTATAAGAGCTTCTTTCTTTACAACACGAACGGTCATTGAACATTTTGTGTATGAAACATGGAGAAATGGAGTAATTGCCGGTTCCTCTAGGTACACTCCATCCTCTCTATTCAGTACTTAGTTTTCTTCTCTGTAAAATTAGATTATGCTTTAGAACTTTTAAGGTTCCTTCTTGCTCTAAATCTGTGATTATGTGATTGTTCTTATCCCATTTGTAAGGGCTCCTGTTGCTACCTTCTACTTTTAGCTTGGATGATGGGGAAGTAGAAGATAGAAATGAACAGCCAGTGACTCCAGTATTTTTTTGTATATCTATTTTTAATGCATAACACCTGGATATGGCAGTTTATATATACTCTGTATACATCCATATTGCCTGTTTTAATTCTAGTGAAAAGAACTCTAATTTTGGAGTCAAAAGACTAAGATTTGAGTGATAGCTGGGTGACCTTGTTACCTCTGGGTTTGTCTGAATGAGCCATTTAGCTGTACTGTTGTGAAGCTTAAATGAGAATGTATGTCAAGCATCTCATACCTATATTTAGGTGCTATACAAATATAAGTTATTTCAAGTGGTTTGAAAGAGTGCCTTTCTTTAGCAAAGCTAATACATACCTGTAGATAACACACCTCAATTTACTAGGAGCAGAATCATCTTCAGATAATAAAGGATGCTGAGACACATGTTCTCTTCTCTCACAAATCCTCAAAAGCAAGATTACTAAAGGTGAATTTAGGTATTTAAAATTTCTACCCTAAGCCTTTTATAACTAGGAAATAAAGAGGATTAGAATTCGAATGGTGATATCCCAGACAATCATTCCTATTTTTTTCCTCTACAAAGCTTCTACTTGAACAGCTACATTTTTTTTTTTGCTTACCCAATTATGTTATTTCAAATTTGTATTTCTTTAGTCTTCTTTTTGGTCCATGCTTGGTCAAAAATACTACATGTATCTTGTTACTCTTTATGAAGCTCACTAGCACCTCAGAGGTTGGGGGTATATTTCAAATAAAAGAGATTTTGGGGAGAATTGGTAATGGACCAAATATACATTCACATAGTGTCTACTTTTTAAGATGAGAAGTTTAGCAGAGTCCATTAATTTAAAGTCAGATAGTACAGCACCTTTTATTTGATCATCATTAAAAAAAAAACTGAATGAAAGCAGAGACAATCTCTCAAAACAGTCTTAAATACCTTTTTAAAAATCCAATAAAAGTCACCAATACGGAGTTTAGATGTAAAGCCTTTGGATACTCTGAACAGGTGGAAAGAAAAGTGTTATGTATATGAAATATACTTTCCATACCTGGAATTCTCCAAAACAGTTTAATATTAGATACAGTGTAATGGCACTTAATACAGTACATTTTCCTGAGAGAAAATATCACAAACCATGGTCTCTTGGGAGGCATCATATTCTTCTCCTATCAACATGCAGCACATAATCAATGTTTTAACAATTATTATTGTACCCTGTGTTATGTTTTTATAAGATTTACATTGCCATATTGCATACAACTACATAAAAGTAACTTTAAAAGGAATTCACAGGCAAAAAATAGGTCCTTAAAGATTTATTAATTCATAACTAAGATGTCTTCACAGGACTAGATGACCACAAAATTTCTACTTTATTTTTTTTCTTTGCAGATAGGTCTGTGCACCATGGTATATGTTTTTTTAAAAATTAAATAGAATACTTTCTGTCAATAAACAATTATATATACACAGAACAATATACAGTATATCTCTTTTGGCTGAGTAGTACTTTTTGCTATCCATTTTCTGATATGCAAATTCACAGATTTTTTTTTTTTACTGTAAGATATCTACTTTACTTCAAGTACTGAACTCTTTAAGTTGAAGTACACGTTTGTACTTTGGAAGGAAACTTGAGTATTCTGAATTTCACTAAGCATCCTCATGCATCGAAATAGTATATTATGGGCTTTAAAAAATAGGAGAGGCATAGCATGGCCACAAAATTAATTAGACTATTTCAAACATTATGACACTGTAGGCACAAAAAAACTTCCTTGGGAAAAAATAAGTTGGTGATTTTTAAAGTCTTTATTTCATGGGGGAAGATGAAAAGCTTTGTTGCCTTGAGTTATTTCAATTATGAGCCAACCTATTTTTCTCCTTACTAGGTCATTTTAAAGAACAGTTTATTGTCAGTGATTTTCAGTTACTCAAGAACTCTGGAGCTCTTTAAAAAATCCTGATAGCCTGGAATTCCAGACTACCTGTGCTTGGAATATGTCAGTTGTATTTTTAAAGAATACACAATAAAACACTGCACAAAAGTCCTAATTTCATGAAATTGCTGTGCTTGCAGTACTGAATGTTTTTGTTATAAATATTGTTTGCACACATATACACATACATACATACATACATCAAAAAACACAGTATGAAAAATTAAATTGTCTACCATTGCCGTTTCTTTTTTTGTTGGAACCCTGGACTTTATAGGACTGAGTTTAGAAACCAGTGGACTACAATACTAAAAATTGTTCTGTTTTAAATATGAATCTTCCCATATAGTTTTAGGCTATTGTCATGATATCTGTGATTATAACAGACTTCCATTATAAAATCTAATTTAAGTGATGTAGATTTTGGAGCAGTTCAACAGAGGAGAGTGGGGTTAGTGTAGGAAAGGAACCTCTCAGAAGGTCCCTTTCAGCTTTTTGATTCTGTGTTGGAAAGCCATTCCCATTTTCTGAAAACAGTACACTCCATAAAGCAAATCATATTTTGTCTGAAAATATCTACAATTTTGATTAAAGTTAAATGCTAAGGAACTGCCATTCTTACAGTAAGCCTCACTGACAACAACATTAACACAGCTTTATTTTTCACTAATCACCTAAAGACTGTTTCTTCAAGGTAGACCTCTTAAACATCTACATCAAACACAATAAGTTACAGGCAATGTAAGTTAAATTTTCTTCCCAACAGAGTTTAGAAATTTCAGAAGCGATAAATTTGGGAAAAAATTGTTTTCCTTATAACACTTATTTTGGGAGATTGGCTACTCAATACTCTTGCTCTAAAAAACAAACAAACAAAACTCCATAAGTTTTTGCTCCTTGCTATAAAGGTTGATGTGATACCAAGTGGGACAATGAATGAACCTTGGGCATTATCTCATGTCTGTGTGTGTAGCTTATGTGTATGTATACACATATCTACATATATACACATCTACCCACAGAGAGATATATAAGGTGTATGTCTATATATGTGTGTGTGTGTGTGTGTGTGTATACAAATGGGATTGCAAGGAAGAACAAATAAGTACACTGATTAAGACCCCAATTATATTTCCATTATAAACTTTAATCATTGCTAAGGATAACCTCTTTTGCCTTTCACTAAATTATAATGCCTTTGAATTTCACCAATATATTTTAATTTCATAATGTATTAGTCAACAATTTTATATTTATAAAACTGTTAAAAAAATTTAACATTTGAAATTGAAGTATAAATAAAAGAAAAATATATGAATATTTTAGTTCTTCCCTGCTACTGACATTAGTCTTAGGATAGACTTTTAGATATTAAAGGATCCTGAGGTTTTTCCAAAATGGATACTAGAAATGACAGTATTTTTGATTTGCTTTTTTGTATCACAGAAATGTCCCCAAATATCTGAACAGCTATGTAAATGGGGATACAGATAATTTTTCAGTGCAAATTATTTTATAAGGTTAAGAAAGATGACACTGACCACAGCAGGCTCCTGAATGTACAGTGTCTTTTCAGGAATAAAAAGAGAAGGAAAAAGAATGAAAATGGCAAGTTACTAAAGATATTTTGATGTGTAAATCAGAAAATTCACATTATAGATTTGTTTACTATGACAGCCTTTCAACTTAAAATATTGCTTGAAAAAGTCATTAAATATGTTATTTCACATTTGGTTCTAATACATGGTTGCAAGAAATTCAGTTAGGTGAAAATTCAAAGAGGACAGTGGTACTTTTTGTTTACTTAATTGGCTTCCAAAATTAAGGAAACTGGCCTAATATTTGTTTTATAACTGCAAAACAAATTTCTATCACATTTAAATCCCCTTTTCCATTTTTAACCATTTTTTTCATATGCGCTTTATGAGAAACCAACTTTGAAAAAGAAAAAAATGCCATTTAATTTTGAGTACCTTACTTCTCTTGACATTAAAGTTTCCCATTCTCCATCCCAAGAAAATTAATAAAGTTTTTTTGTTTTTAAATAGAAAGGTTAAAAGAATATTTAATATTTGTGACTTATTTACCTTATTTAGTGGATTGTGATCTGAACTTAATTAAAAGTTGGCCACCTCTCAAGTTTAGGCTGATAGAATTAGGCTGATAGAACACATGGATATGGGGGACTGGAGACAGTTTTGCACAGGCTGGGTTTCATTTACATAGTGACCAATGAAATAGTTGGGATTTTTTTTTACTCTGTTTGGTATATAACAACAAATCTCAAAGTTTTCAAAATGTTTTTTATTCCTTACAGTTCTCATAAAAGTTTTTGTAATATAACTTAATAACTGTACATCTGCTGTTGTTGCTCACTCTGAACTTGTGGCTGTCCTGTCTGTGGCTGCACTTGCTGTTGCTGGGGCTGTAGAACATCAGTCTGAGGCACTGCCCTCCAGGTCAGAGGATGCTGTTCACTTAGCTGGTTCCCCAGGGGAGTAATGGAATTGACAAGGGTGGTTAGATTGATAAAATGGGCAACAGACTGGGGATTAGAGGCCTCTGGCTGAGAATGAAGCTGAATGTCATTTTGGCGGTTGTGCAACATGGCAGAGCCACTGACAGTGTCGAATGTCACTGTCAGAATGGAGTTGTCAAGTTGTAACTGGCGTTCCGGGGTAGTAAGATGGCCAACAGCCACTGGCTGAAGGTTTGTAAACTGGGTTCCAGCTGCAGTGGTGATGGGGGTAACTGTAATGTTGGTCAAACCGACTGAACTAGATGGCGCTGTGACGTTTGGATCACCCAGAGTCACCACCACCTAGAGAGAATCACATAAAATCATATATTTAGGTTTAGTAGTTTCTTCATATTTTAAAACATTTCATGTACCACTGTGGTAAAGTTAGTATAATGCAGTGGAAATGGGCAGGAAGTAAATAAAACTTCTTGCCTCAAAACAGTAGTAGTATTTTCATGAAAGATTAATTCAGATTAACTTAGTGCTAGAAGAGATTCAAGTAAAATAAAAGAATATAAAGATATAAAGTTGAGAAACATAAAGCCTTAACAATCAAAAATTAAGAAAACCAACTGTGAAAAGGACAGAGGAACAAAGTTCTCAGTCTGCTTCAATACTCAAGATAAATTTGTCATTGGTGATTGAAAATTCACACTCTGAAGATAAGGCTAGAAGTCTAGAATAAAATTTACTTCACAGCTAAGCAGTAATGAAAAAAAGCGTCATTCTTTCCCTAGTGGGATAAATAAAATGTAATAACTTAGAATCTAGTTAACAAAGAAGAGGTGTTCTGATATCCTGGAACAAACAGACACAGACACACACACACACAAAACACACATTTGGTGAAAGGTATCCCTAATCAGCAGATTCCAGTACAAGAAAATTGTAAAAAAAATTATCTAGGCCCATTATTCTCTTTAATAACTTAAATTTCTATGGAATGGATCTTTGGTTTTTAGGATCCCAACATTTATGACTAGACTGTAGATATTACTCTACTTTACTCTTAGAATAAAGGACTGACTGCACTGACCTGCTGAATGCTTTGTACAGCAGAATTTGTTTCATCTCCCACACTCCCTGTGAATTCAGCTTCTTTTTCTGTGTATTCACTGAACGTGGGATCCTCAGATACCAGTGCTTCTTCCTCTTCATCAGGTTTTTGCTTTCGTTTGTGACTTCTTTTGGCAACTTTTATATGTTTCCCTTCTGGTAATTCTCCCTGGTCCAGAGCAAGTTCAGGCTATAGAAAAAATAATAATTTAGTAACTGACAAGGTTATTTTGCTAGGATCACATAATAACTAAAAACTAACCACAAAACAGCCATAATATCCATAAAAGGAGAAGTCTAAGTACTCAAAGATTATTTTCAGGATCTGTAAATAAATCTTAAACTCATATAAAAACAAGTATTGGTTGTTCACAGTAATAATTATCTTTATGTATGTGGGGATCTTCTATGTTATTTATATTCTATATAACTCTGGTCTGTGCCCTCCCATAAATCTACCACATTGGCTTTCCTACCTTTTCCTAGATTTCTTGGCATTACATGGAAACCAAAAGAACAAAAATATAGGCTATCTTTCTTCTTTTTTGCTGAGGTGATTGGGGTTAAGTGACTTGCCCAGGGTCACACAGCTAGTAAGTGTCGAGTGTTTGGTCTGAGGCCGGATTTGAACTCAGGTCCTCTTGACTTCAGAGCTGGTGCACTATCCACTTGTCACCTACCTGCCCCTAGGCTATCACTCTTCCTGATCAGTCCATCTTTGCTACTGGTCATAAATTCCCTGATAACACACTAAACCAGGAAGACATTTGTAGTCAGTGTGCTATATAGGTGAATGAGTCTCCTTTGAGTTACCTGAACTATACCAATTGAAGAGGCATCAATGGTGGTTGTTTCTGGCAGGTGATCCAAATCATCAATCCTAACTGAGAGGACCTACAGTGAAAAAACAAAAGCAGCAAGCTTTACAAGTCATTGAATTTGAGGGACCAGCTGATTAAGTAAATGTTAGACATGTGGAATGGTAAGCAAAAAATGCTCCATTATAACTGGAATAATACCTATTATAATTTCCTTTTCTTTCATTTTCATCTTTGATGGCAGTACTAAGAGACAGCAAAATAGCCTAAAGATCATTAGCCAGAGTAAGGAAAAGAAGTAAAGGATGTGGTTAAACTACAAATTTGTACTAAGTCCTCGAACTGAGAAAACCTAACAGAACTGAGAAAAAAAATGGAGACATTAAACAGATTAGAAAACTGGAAAGGAAGAAAATATATGTGAAATCAAAAGCACCCCGCCTCTTTTTAAAAACTTATTTCCTGCATATTTCTATTTAGTTTGCTTGAGTTCAGAGCAACTCAGATTTGTGTCCTTCTTTGTAGCACAAGAGATGCAACTGATAAATATTCCATTTGAAGAAAACTGATTATGCAAAAAATTGATTACACAAAAATCTGAACTTTTTCAAAACAAATTGTTTCAACAGATTAAACTCTTATTTAGGGAGTGATTATATACATTATAAAAAGACTCACAAAAACTGAAGGCAGGGCTCCTTTAGATAGCCAATTCTCATAGAGAAGGAAAGACTTTATAATCATACAAGGGATAGATAAAATGATAGCAGATAAAAATAGTTTTGATTACATAAAATTGAAAAGATTTTGTACAAACAAAATTAAGGCAGTTAAAATTAGAAAGGAAACGGTGAATTGAGGGGAAAAAATCTTTGGAGTAAGCTTCTCTAATAAATGTCTGATATCCAAGAGATAAAGGAACTGATTTAAATATATAATAATGACAGCCATTCCCAATAGGCAAGGCAAGGTAACAAGCATTTATTAAACACTTACTATGTACCAGGCACAATGTTAAGTGCTGGGGATACAAATACAAGGGAAATGAAAGACAGTCCCTGCCCTCAAGGAGCTTACAAGCTTATAGGGGAAAAGAACACATGTAAAAGATAGATGGAAAGTGGGGAGAGGTGAGGGTGGGAAGGTATCTGGAACAGAGACATGATGTTGAAGTCTAGGAAGTCAGAAGCACAGCTAGGAGGGGAGTGAAGTCCAGCCTGGGCACCTACAAAAATGGAGGTCCCAGGAGGAACTCATCAATGGGAGAAGGGCCAGCATAGTAGAGGGATGTTCTCGGGTGAAAAGGCTGTAGGGGATGATGGATTTGCAAAGGTAGGAATGCAGAAGACGCATAATGTTGAGGTCCAAAAAAGTCAAAAGGACAATGGTCTAGGCCTGTCCACAAAATGCAGGCCCCAGGACAAACTACCAATAGGAGAAGGGCACCAGCATACCAGAGGAATGTTCCAGGGTGAAAAGGCTGTAGAAGATAATGGATGTTGCAGGGTGAGGATGCAAATGAGGCATGGTGATGAAGTCTAAAAAGTCAGAAAGGCAATGAAGGTTAACTGGCCTAGGACTGTCCATAAAAGGTAGGCCCCAGGACAAACTACTAATGGAAGAAAAGAATGTAGGAGATGATGATATTCCAGGGTGGGAATGCAGATAAGGCATAGTGCTGAAGTCCAGAAAGTCAGAAGCACAGCTGGGAGAGGAATGAGGTTGGCTGGCCTGGGATTCTCCAAAAGGAACTCACCAATGGGAGAAAGGGCTGGCATAGCAGAGAGATGTTCCAGGTTGAGAAGGCCACAGAGGATGATGGATGTTCCAGATGAGGCATGATGTTGAAGTCTGGAAAGCCAGAAGCACAGCTGGGAGGGGAAATGAAGGTTGTTTGGCCTGGAACCTCCACAAAATGGGAGAACTCACCAATAGGAGAAGGGGGCTGGCATAGCAGAGGGATTTTCCAGGGTGGGATTATAGATGAGGCATGTTGAAATCCAGAAAGTCTGAAGCATAGCCAGGAGTGGCATAGTCCAGAGGGAAGTAATAAAAGGACATGAAGAAGTTCTCAAAGGAAAAAATCCAAGTGATTAATAGCCATGTGAAAAAAATGTTCAAAATCACCAATAATTAGAGAAATGCAAATTATAACAACTCTGAATTTCTCTATCAGATTGGTATAGAAGACAAAAAGAAAAATGGGAATTGTTGGAAGGGAATGTGGGGAAAAAAGGCTCTCGAGTATACTGGTAGTAGTTCTGTGAACTAGTCTAGCCATTATGGAAAGCAATGCCTCAACTCACTAAACTGCCAACTTTTCGACCCCAAAATAATAATAGTAAGCCTATATTCTTAAAGATCCAAGAAAAAAGGAAAGGACTCCTATGCCCAAAAATATTCATATGAGCTCTTTTTTATTGTCCCAAAAAAACTGGAAACAAAGTACTAATCAGTTGAGAAATGGATGAATAAATAATGGTATATATATATATGTAATGGAATATTATTGAACCACAAGAAATAATGAAGGGAATGTTTTCAGAGAAACCTGGGAAGAACTGTATAAACTTAGACTTGAGCAGAACCAAGAGAACATTTTATTCAGTAACAATGTCATATTTAAAGAAAAAAACTTTCAAAGATTTAAGAATTCTGATCAGTGTGATGAACAGCCATGACTCTAGAGGACTAAGGAAGCATGTTGACTACCTTCTAACAGGGGAACCCAAGGGACATTCATTTTTGACTACTGCAAATGCATGGTTTCATTTTGCCTGATTATGCTTATTTGTTATGAAGATTGTGCTTTCTATTTTATATTTGTAGACAAGTTGGAGAAGGAAGGGAAGAAAAGCCATTGATAGTGCTGACAAAACAAAAAAGAAAGAAAAGAGTATCACTTGAACATTTTTTAAAATGCACATAAGAAAACAAAAAAGAATTTAGAAGGAAACAGACAAGTATTTGGGAAGTTCTGAAAATAATATGCTGAATTTATTAAAATATATGTTTAGTTGGGTTTTTTTTGGCAAGGCAATTGGAGTTAAGTGACTTGTCCAGGGTCACACAGCTAATAAGTGTCAGGTGTCTGGTCTGAGACCGAATTTAAACTCAGGTCCTCCTGACTCCAGAGCCAGTGCTCTATCTACTGTGCCACCTAGCTGCCCCTTGAAATAGGCATTTTAAAAAGCAAGTTATATGTGATAGAGATTCAAGTTTTCTAATATAATCATCTCTTTTTCTGTCCTACTTTGTATATGTAAACATTCTTTTCTTTTTGCTATTATATTCAGAATAAAATAAAAATTAAAAAAGAAATAGCTAATTGTCCAGTGTACTTAAAATACTAAATTCACAAAAATCAGATATGCCATCACTAATAATAACCAACTAGCATGTAGCCAAATTCTCTTTTACTTTCTACCTTCATTTCTTTATCCATTAAGTTCTGGATGTGTGAAAAAAAAAACATATTAGGTGGTGAAATAAAAAACACTGCTTGATTCCTCTCAAAACCTGACCTCAAATCAGAGTTTGAGCTATTGGTCTACTATTCTCCTACTTAACTATTTTCTGGGCATAAAACAAATTATAGGCTTAATAATTAGTAAAATAGCATGGAGGCAAAATTGCCTAAATTCAGGAGAAATAAAAACAATAATGGTGGCAAAAAAGTGGTATATCAAATGGGTTTTATCATCCTAATAAATAACGACTATAAAGTCAGATTAACTGCTTAGAAATCTGTGAAGTGTTTTTTAATATGGAAATTGGATTAAAATTAACAAATAATAACAAATAATGAGTAAGAAATGTATAGATATTTATGACCTAATAACATGATTACAGAGTTCAAATCCAGCCTTAGATACTTATTAGCTATGTGATGTTGGGGAAGTTATTTAACCTCTGTTTGCCAAGGAGGCAGCTACGGACTAGAGTGCTGGGCCTAGATTCAAAAAGACCTGAGTTCAAATCTGGACTCAGACACTTACTAGCTAGGCAAATAAGTCACTTAACCTCTGGTTGCTTTAATCCATCAGAGAAGGAAATGACAAACCCACGCCAGTATCTTTGCCAAGCAAACTCCATGGACAGTATGGTCCACGAGGTCATGAAGAGTTGGACAAGACTGTATGACATAACAACATGATTACCTAAAAGAATTCTTTGAAAATGCAACTCAAGTTGTGAAAGTGCTACACTATACCAAATTCAATTCAACAAGTACTTACTTTAAGCACCAAGGCAGAGTGTAAGGCATGGTGCTAGAGTTGTTAGGCCCTTAGGCTAAGGACCTTTGCCAAAATTATGGTCCATGTGTAATCTATTACCATCACCAGACACTACACTAGCAAATGTTAACTTACCTCTGGGTGTTTGCGTCTCATGTGCCGACTCATTGAAGCCCTAGTTGAAACTTTTGTTCCACATAACTGACAATTCTGAGCTTCTACTTTGTCATGAGTTAGCTGAATGTGTTTTTGAAGCATGTACTCTGTGACATACTTTTTGTTACACACAGAGCAGGTCCACTGTTTTCCCACTTTGTAAGGAAAAAAATTGAAATAAAATACAGTTACAGATATGATTAGTATGCTGATACAACAGACAAAATTCAAACCAATTCTAAAATTCAGCAAACATTTATTAAATGCCTATTAAACAAGAGGATAGCAGAATGAATTAGAAACCAGAATCCGAGAATATGTTGTTTACAAGAAATGTACTTGAAATATAAAGATATACCGTAAGAGTTAAAATAAGAAGCCTGGAGCAAAATCTATTATACTTCAGTTGAAGTACAAAAGGCTAGAGTAGCAATCATGATCTCACAAAAAGCAAAAGCAAATCTAATTAAAACAGATAATCACAGAAACTACATTTTGTTAAAAGTTTCCATAGACAATGAATTAATATCAATACTGAACAGATATATACTTACTAAATGGCTTAGCATCCAAATTCTTAAAAGAAAACTTAAATGAGTCACAGGAGAAAATAGATGGTAAAATTGTAATTGTGGGAGGGCCTCAATTTACCCTTCTCAGAGCTAGATAAATCTAACCATGAAAGAAATAAATGAAATGAATAGAATTTTAGAAAAGATACGATAGACCTCTGACAAATATTAAATGGGAATAGGAAGGGTTATAACTAATTTTTAGCTCTGTGTGGCACCTTCACAAAAACTGACCATTTATTAAGGTATAACAACCTCACAAACAAACAAAGAAAAGCAGAAATATTAAATTTATCTTTTTTCTGACCACAATGCAATGAAAATTACATTCAATAAAGTGCCTACTAATAATGGGTAATGGCTGGGTTCATGAAAATGAAATGACACAGTCTTTTCCTTCTAGGACCTTATAATCTAATGGGGGTGGGTGCTAGGATGGGCAAGAGCTGGGAATACAACATGGAAACACGTTACTAAGGTGGAATGCAACAGGCAAGTGAGAAGTCAAGGCCCTAGGAAAATGTGAAGTTGGAGAGATCCTTGCAGGGGAGTGGGGTGGGTAGAAGGAAGACTTGGGAATTGGGGAAGACTTCATGGTCATCTGATCTGATCTGATCTTTAAATGGAAAGAATTAAAATAGGCCAAGATGAAGGAATATGTTCCAGCCTGCACAAGCACAGACATGAGAAAGTACAAGACAAAGTCAGGAAACTGCTATTTTAACTGGAATTCAGAGATATCACATAAAATAAAGTCAAATGGTAAGTTGGAGTTGGACTGCAGAGAGCCTTAAATGGCACTCCTGCCTGTAGGAGTCCCAGCAGGTTTTTGACAGAGGGAGTAGTGACAGAATCAGACCTGTACATTAGGAAGTAATTCTGGCAGTTGTCTGGGAGAAAGCCTGGAAAAAGGAAAGACTGACTGGTAGCCTTTGAAAACAAGAGCTTACTCAGTCATGCTCATTACCACAAGTCAGGAGGCCAGTGCCTAAAAATGAGATTACAGGTAAGAAAAAAAAATCCAAAAAATATGATGTAGCGGCAGCTAAGTGGTGTATTGGATAGGGCTCTGACCTTGGAGTTAAAAGGGCCCAAGTTCAAATCTGGCTTCAGACACTTGACACTTACTAGCTGTGTGACCCTAGACAAGTCACTTTACTCCAATTACCTCACCAAAAACAACAACAACAAAAACAACAAAATATGTTTAGGCCTTTTTCTTCACAGTAATAAAATGCAGTATTGTGATACCAGTACATAAATATGGGGAAGATTTAAAAATAAAGGTGGATGATAAATTGTTTTCTTATTTAACATGCATACTATACAATCTAATCCTAATACATTCTAATATATCATGAATAACAAGATTGTCTGGTGTTTTGTTCAGAAAAGAATATACCATTTTCATTAAAGTGTTAGTGGGGGTCATCTGAATGAGCTATACCATCCTTTAGAAATGTAATAGAATGATATTTACCTGTGTGAATAAGTTTATGGGTCTCCATTGTGTTTCTCTCACTAAAAGTCTTTCCACACAATTCACACATGAAATCTTTGATCCCTGTAATAGAAAGATACACTGAATTCCAGAGAAACAGTAATGACAAGAAGCTGGTTTAAAAAATTGTAACGTGAAAAACAGCAATAACTATCTCATAACTGATTCACTTTAGAATTTATAGATATCTGCTGGCGTTAAAAGAACTGTTACTGCTACAACGCGATTCCAGAATGTCTGATTTATAGCTTGATAATCACATTTTTGGGTATATATAAGGATATGCTTACTGTTTAGGATTTTTATAACTGTAAAGAAAATTACATTGCTGGTTAGTGAATGAATGCATGTATACATGTCTATATGTGGCTATACTGACATTGAGGCTTTTGTTCCCTATTATTAAAATCCCAAAGTTGTCCTGCAACACCCCTGCCCCCATCTTCATTCATGTAGAATTCCAAGCAAAAGCTGTAAACTTCAGATCAAAGGCTCTACTGTCCTTTGGAGCATACACTGAGATAATTTTCCTTGGCTTTGTTTTGTTTTGTGTTGTTTTTTCGGCTAGGCAATCAGATTAAGTGACTTGCCCAAGGTCACACAGCTAGTAAGTGTCAATTGTCTGAGGCCAGATTTGAACTTTGATTTCAAGGCTGGCATGCTACCCATGCCAGCTAGCTGCCCCTTGCAGATAATACACACATACACACACACACACACAATCACATATTTTATATATATTATATATACAGGAAAAATTGGAGATGATCAATATTAAAGGGGATTGGGAAAGGCTTCCTGTAAAAGGTGGGATTTGAGGTAGAACTTCAGGGAAACTAGGGAAGCCAGGAAGTAGAAATGAGGAGGAAGAAAATTCAAGGGATAGGCGACAGCCAACGATAATACCCAGAGTCAGGTGATAGAGTATCTTGTTTGAGGAATCACAGAGAAGCCAGTATCACTAGATTAGAGATGATGGGGTGGGGTAAGGTATAAGGCTAGAAAGGAGAAGGGACAGATTATGCAGGACTTGAAATACCATATAGAGGATTTTTATATTTGATCTTGGAAGTGATTGGAAGCCACTGGAGTCTACTGAGCGGAGTGGGGTGGGGAGGGAATGGTAAGACCTGTGCTTTAGGAATACCTTTTTGGCAGCTGAGTGGAAGATTATGCACAGTGGGGAGAGATCTGTGACAGGGAAACCAACCAGCAGACTGCTGTAATAGTCAAGGTGTGAAGTAATGAGGGTCTGAACCAGGGTGATAGCATGGTCAGAGGAGAAAAAAGGGGAAGCATACCAAAGATGTTATGAAGGTAAAATCAACAGACCTTGGCAACAGATTGTAGATGGGGAGTGAGAAAGAGGAGTCGAGGATGGCATGTAAGGTTAGAGCTTAGGTGACTGGGAGTAGTGGTATTATACCTTGATAATAATAGGAAAGAGGGAAGAGTTTGGGGGTAAAGTTAAAGGATTCATGTCTGGATATGCTGAGTTTAAGATGTCAATGGGACATCCAGTTTGAAATGTGTAACAGGCATTTGGAAACACAAGTCTATCAGAAAAGAGATTAGGGCTGGATAAGTAGATTTGAGAATCATTAACTTAAAGATGATTTTTGAATTCATGGAAGCTGGCACAATCACCAAGTGAAATTGTATACAGAGAGAAGAAAAGATGGCCTTTGACAGAGCTGACACTTTTAAATGCCCAAAATAAAAATACACAGGATTAGAAATTACAAAGGAAACCAATTATATTGAAATAGTTATTGAAATGTTAAGAAAACAAGTTTATTGAACTCGAAGTTAAGAACTTCCTCATTAAAAGTCAATTCTTAAGGATTTTGTGTTTGTTTTCCATTCATCTGTACAAGTTAATATTCAGTTTTTCTATTCTACCTCACTGGGAAAAACTCTGGGAAGATCAACTCTTTCCAAAAGTGTGATAATGTTCATTTCAACAAAAAAAGTGAAATGTTTTTATAGCACCCCAGTTCCTATTATAGCTTTCTGCATCATAAACAGGAGTTGAGAGATATGTTTTCTGATCATAAACCTGCTATTCTGTATAGTCAATCACTGACCTAGCATCCCTAAAATGACTAAAAATTGAAATATTACTGATGGTTATCAGCAATGAGAACTTTTCTGTATAAAAAGAGAAACCTGGCAAGCCATTTTTGTAATAACATGCCAATACTGGCAGCCCACTTGGGGTGCTTCAGCCCTCCTGAGATCATCAGGCATTAACCCCTCATTAGCTGATATGGAAACACAGTCTGAACTGCCCAAATACCTGGTAAAGACACAAACTGAAACATCTCAGAAACATCCCATCCTATCTCCATCCTTCTATAGATCTTGGCCGGCTACAAAGAATATTCTTTAATAAATCTCTTTAGGATGATCTCTCTGTTCATGGTCTGTTCTTTCTTCCCTGGATATGGAGGTTAATTTATCACAAAATCATTTCTTTAAAGGTATTGCCACTAAATGTAGCAATAAAATGAATAAAAGAAGCTGGTTGGTCTCCTCATTTCAATTATTTTTTTTGGAACCAAAAGTAACCCTATCTCATTTGTAAAAAATGATTAGGAAAGTAATTTA
Source organism: Phascolarctos cinereus (assembly GCF_003287225.1). Lineage (NCBI taxonomy): Eukaryota > Metazoa > Chordata > Mammalia > Diprotodontia > Phascolarctidae > Phascolarctos > Phascolarctos cinereus. The sequence goes on along the minus strand of NW_027556098.1, from coordinate 40,076,925 downwards.
TATAAGTCCTAGCAGGACTGTCACTTAACTAATAGACCATAAACTTTAATTTCCAGACTTAAATTTATTTCTTGATTCAAATATAAGAAGGGCCAAAGTTGTTAGGCTTCTGTCAGACTCCCAACTGAATTCAATTCAATATTTATTTAAGTTCCTACTACATAAAAGACATTGTGCTATTTACTCCTGGGGATAAAAAAAAAAGAAAGCAAATATTTTTATATATTTTAAATATTTTGTTTTAAATGAAAATAGTAATATTTTAAATATTATCTCCTCAAGAAGTTAATATTTTGCTATAGAGATACAATATGTACATAAATATAATAAAAGATGGGACATGAAAGAGGCAAGGAAAATATTAGGCAAAGTCTTTTTGGAATATCTGAGGACAGAGCACCAAAAACTGAGGGGAATCAAGAAAGGCTTAATGGCTGATTGGCATTTGAACAGAGGCAAATAAAGAAAAGACTCTAAAAGATAGAGACAAGGAGTACATCCTAGGAAAGGGGGATGGCTTGTGTTGAATGCATGTCAAATTTATGGAACAGACAGTATTCCAAGTTGACTGGAACGCAAAGTGTGTGGAGGGAGTAATAGACATGAAAAAGTGGATCAGAGCAAGATTAAATCCTTTTAAATCCAGGACTTTATCCTGGAGGCAACACAAAGCCACTTAAGGTTTCATGTTGAGTAGAGAAATAACACAGAACTTTGCATTCAGAAGATTATTTTGGCAGTTGTGGAAAGGATATATTAAGGAGGAGAGGTAAGAGGCAGGAAAAAGGAGTTAGGAAGCTATTTCTATAGTCCAAGTGAGAGGTAATATGGGCAATGTTTAAGGATGGATAGGAAAAGATAGATTGATATGAGAAATATTGTGGAAATAGAATTGGCAAGACATGGTAACTGACTGGATGGATATGGGGGAAGTGGGGTTATGGAAAAGGAAAGATTCTAGGATGATTTCAAAGTTACAAACATGCATGACTAGGGAAGGTGGTCCCTTCAATAGAAACCAGGGAAGTTGGGAAGAGAGGATTTAGGAAGAGAAGATACAGAATTCAATTTTGAATTTGAGATGCTGGTAGGATATTTAGATTGAGAGCCTATGATCATAAGAAGACTTAGAGCTGAAAGGGATGCTAGAGGTCATCTAGTCTAATTTCCTGGTTTTTCAAATGAAAAACTAAAGAGGTTAGGTGAAGATATCCAATAAGCAATTGGAGATGGAAAAAAAAATGGACTTCAGCAGAGAGATTAAGATTTGATATATAGATTTGGGAATTATCTGAAATGCATGTAAGCAGATGAGATAACCAAGGGCTGAGCAAATCATCTGTTCTTTTCCATTCCTATTGTCACTACCCTAGACTTGATCTGCAATAACTACAGGTGGAATGATTAAAATAGCAATCCTACTCCTCTCCTTACCTCTGATTTCTAGCAGTCTATCCTGAAGAACAATAATAGATATCTGGTTACCAAGTACACGAAGGGGAAGAGTGTGGGTAAAAAAGGCTAAAAAAGTAGTAAAACATCTTTGGTGAAGTCCATGGCTTCACTTGTCACCTCTATGTAGATTTTTTTCAACTTCAATCTAACATTGAAGCATTTGTTATGCACAAACACCATATATGTGCAAGGTATTGTGCCAGGTTCTAGAGCCAGGGGTTCATAACATCTTTTTTTTTCTTTTTGGTGAGACAACTGGGGTTAAGTGATTTGCCCAGATTCACATAGCTAGTGAGTGTTATGTGTCTGAGTCCAGATTTGAACTCAGGTCCTCCTGACTTCAGGGCCAGTGCTCTATCCACTGTGCCACCTAGCTGCCCTTATAACCTCTTTTTGTGTAAACCAACTCCTTTGTGATTCTAAATCTGTGCTCCTGTGTTCTTCATGTTAGGAAGGTTATTTTGATGTGAATGTCAAGGATGGATGGAAAACCAAGAGAGAGAGCCAAGAGGTAGGAAGACCAGTTAGAAGGTTATTACAATAGTTCAAGTGAGAAGTTCTTAGAGTTTAAGGTAGAGTGGGGTGAGTGGATATAAAGAAGAAAGACAGAATTAGAATTGTCAGGAATGAACAACTGACTGGATGAGAAAGGGATGAATCAACAAAGATTCCAAAATTATAAATATTTTTATTTGTATCTATAACTTTGGAATTACTTTTTTGTTGTAGCAAATAACTAGAAACAAAATAGGTGCCCATGAATGGTAGAACAAATTGTTTTAAATGAATGTAGTAGAATATTATTGTACCATAAAAATAATGAAAGGAATGGCTTCAGAGAAACTAGGAAAAACTTCTATGAACTGATGCAGGGTGAAGTAAGCAGAAGCACGGTAATTTACACAAGGACAACAACAATAATATGAAGAAAAACAACTCTGAAAGACCTCAGAACTCTGATCAAAGAAGTAAACAATAGTGACTAAAAAAATGATGAAACATCTTTCCCACTTCTTGACAAAAAGATAATGGAATAGAAATGCAGACTGCGATATGCAATCTCACACAAGGCCAATTTGTTGATTTATTTTGCTGGACCATAGAAAAATTTTTTTTAAACAAAAGCTTTTATGGATGGGGAATTAGAGTATGGTAGGTTAGTAATGATAAACAAAAAGCATCTCAATTTTTAAAAAAATGCACACATGAAAAAGCAGAAGGGGGCATAGAAATGTTATGTTACTATCTTGTTCAATTATATCTATTTATATATGTTAATTAAAGAACAAACTGTTCATTTAAAAAGTTCCATTCCCTCTACAAGCCTCATTCTTATTCTTCTTTGTATACTGAAATATTTGTGTTGTTTGTTAATGACTATTAGGTTAATAATAAAAAAAAATAAAATTTAGTTTTAAAATGAGTACAAAGTATGAACTTGATTGACTAGGACAGGGGTGGGGAACCTACAATCTCAAGGCCACATGTGGCCCTCTGACTGATTGCAAACTTCATACAACAAATCCCCTCAATAAAAGGATTTGTTCTATAAACTTGGACTTAGTAAAAAAGAACACACTTGAGGACCTAGAAGGCCACATGTTCCCCACCCCTGGACTAGGAGGATGGTGGAAACCTCAACAGGGAGAATAGGAAGAGAAGCAGATGGTAAGTTTAGTTTTGGGAATTCAGAGTTTGAAGTGCCAGAAGGACAGTAGGGAGAGGTGTATAGACAGTTGAAAATAGATGACTAGAGTTGGGTACAGAAACTGAAACTGGACACAAAGATTTAGGATTCATTCACATAAAAGTTATAGTTAAACCTATGGAAAGTGATAATAACCAACCAACAGACAGAATGTAGAGGGAGAAGATAAGTGGTCCTAGATCGGTCTCATGGGATGTCCACACTGCAATGGTATAAGGACAACAGTGAGCCAGTGGAGGACATTAAGGAGGGGTAGTCCGATGGGAAGGAGAAGAACCAGAAGAGAGCCATAGGAGAAAAATGTCCATGTGGAGATGGTGAAAGTATTATGAGGACCGAGAAAAAGTCCATCAAATTTAGCAGATGACTTCCTAATCTATTATCTCTGGTCTTGAGCTCCAGTCCTACATTTCTAATTGCATGTAGGTTATCTTGACTTGTATATCACACTAGGACCTCAATCTCAACATGTCTAAAACTATAATTATCTTTCCCGCCAAACTGCCTCTCAAATGAAATACTCCTTCACCTGTATTTTGTATTTTATAAAATTTTAATTGATCCCTTTTTTATATTATATTAATTCTGAATATATACTCCCCAACCTCGTTAAGCTCTCCCTTGTTAAAAGAGTAAAAAAGAGTTCATTGTTTGGATGGTATTTCTTAGCCCCAGCAATCTGAATCCAACCTACCATTCATTCCGTTTTGCACACTTTGGAGGCAAATTGAACTATTTCTTATTTCCTTATTCTTGTTGTTCCTTCTCCATGTTTACCTTGTCTCCCATGCTTTGGATGAACTCTCCCTACATTTCTACCTGTCACAATCCCTCCTTCCTTCACGGCCCATATCAGGTGTATCTCCCTCTATGAATCTTCCTCTGACCTGTTCATCCATAGCTAGAAATGACCTTTGCCTTCTCAAAATAATCATGCAATTGTTTGAGCTCTCTAATACATTATCATATTCTGATTTTATTATAATCGCATTCATGTTATATTGGAATAATATTGCATTAATTGTATTTGACTTATTTCCACCATTCAAGTCATTAAAAGCCTTGCAATTTTCAGAAGGCATTCCAACCCATTCTCCTCTTGTTCACCTCTGGGCCTAACACACTGTCCATCTTGTGTGTCCAGGTAAACATACTAATGGACAATCTTTACAGGGTATCCACCTAATGATGTTTGGGTAACAGACATTTGTTATCCTCTGTGGTGTTTCCTCTGTGGATGGATGGGCTAAATTCCTTTGAGTATTAATATCTCTTCCAGGAGGCTATGAAACATTCCAAGGCTTGATGCAGTCAACTCAATACCATCCACAAACAAGATCTGAATGACCTAATGACATACAGAAAATCTGTTTTCAACTTTGTGGGATGTTCTTTAATTGATGGATATCCTCCAACACAGTGTTGAATGCCTTTGGCTAGAATATATCTCCCTGTTTTATGCCTCACCTAGTTATGAACGTCTGAGCACTGAATAGGATTATTTGGAAACTTCAGTGATTTCAATGTATGGATAGAAAAATATTGTAAAAGAGCCTATATAGTATTTTGACTTATGAATCTACATTCTTTTTTTATGATCAATAAATAAGGTACTGACATTCTCTGAGTTGATTTTTTTGGGAGGGCTCAATAAGATTTGAGATATTTTTCATGTCTTTAGTATCTTTACCTCTGAGAGATCACCTGTATATTAATGCCTCAGTGGTCTCACAATTTTATTACCTTTATTAACTTTTCTCCTATATATTCCTGATCCAGTCCGGCTGCTTTCCCCAACTCTTTATTTTCTTTCTTTCTTTTTTTTTTTGTAGGCAATTCGGGTTAAGTGACTTGCTCAGGGTCACACAGCTAGTAAGTGTCTGAGGCCAGATTTGATCTCAGGTCCTGCTGAATCCAGGGCTGGTGCTCTATTCACTGCACTATCTAGCTGCCCCTCTTCATTTTCTTTAGCGTGATTCCTGCCTCTAATATAAAAGCAACCAGGGTGTTAGGATCCTACTGTGAAGGTTCTGTGGTCCTTAATGGGGAAAAGTTACAATGGTATTTACATTCCTTCCCATTTTCCTTTTTGTTGTCCTTCCATTTTAATCTTTGAACGCTTATGGGATGACTGCATAGCTGGCTATCTTGCTAGGATTTTTTAAAAACTGATTTTTACTGCTCCTCTCTGCTTTATGAAATGATACTGGTCATCATCATCCATCGTCCTTCAGAAGATTTTACAAATGAGTTTATATTCCAACCTGGTGTTGCCTTTATTAGCCATCTCTTACCATTTGTCAACAAAGTCAGATGTTTTCTAGGATGCTTTCTGAGCACTTTTGGTCCTTGTGGCAACCGATTTATGTTGGTCAAATTTCTGTATGAAACTGTTACAGTTAGTGTTATCATGTCTGCTATTTCTCATTTTTGATTGTCTTTTACTTGTTTAAAATAATTTAGTGTTAATCTGCTTGAATTACATGCCGTATAATTTTCTTATTTTCTTATTATTACTCTTTCTTCTTTTTACTCATCTAATCTGGCTCTGATAAGTTAATGGTCTGATTGAATACAGATGGCTGACTAAGGGATAATTCCAACATCAATAAATCTTTTCCTGTTTGTAAAAATATAACCTATTTTGTTCTCCAAGGTATAATATCCTTATCTAGCACTTAGCGGTTTTTTTCTTTGATAAAGTACTCATGATATAAAGGCATGATGCTTCTATGTAATCTCTGTAGCCTTTGGCTTTTCATTCCTTCTTCCTAAACTATACCTTCCATTTTTACCTTTTCCTACCAACTTTGCATCAAAGTCACTTAGTATGAGAGTGTGTGGTAATTTAAATATTTTATTATGAACTCATTAATCATTAATAGACATGAACATTTCCACATGCAAAGGACAGAAAAAGAGGCCTATATGGAATTATGAATCTTAGTTTTTAAAGTATATGCTAAATTTAACATACTAGTACCCAAAAGACCCAGCTTAACAGTATCCTCTGTGTATTTTTTAAATGTTTCATTAATGCTCTTTTGGTTTTTTGTATCACTAGCACTAGCACTCACAATTACCACCCTCTACTCAGACTAAATAAAAGTTCTCTTGAAACAAATATAGTCAGATGAAACAAATTAGTGTCACTGATCATGTTTTAATATGTATGTCTTATTTTGTACCTATAGTCTATATTTTACATCACCAAGATGTAGGAAGAAGTTCCATCAGAAGCCTTTTGGAATCATGATTGGTCAGTCTATTCACTGGAGTTTTCAAGTCCTTTAAAGTTGTTTTCCTTTAATATTTTGGTCATTGCCAATATTGTTCTCCTGGTTCTGCTCACTTTGTTCTATGTCAATTCATAAAAACTTTCCCAGGTTTCTCTGAATTTGTCTCTTTTGTGATTTCTTATGGCTTAATTATACTCCATCACATTTATATATCATAATTTTTTCAGCCATTCCTCAACTGTTGGATACTTACTTTGTTTCCAGTTTTTTTTGTACAACAAAACATGCTGCAATAAATATTGTTTTATATCTATATCTATATCTATATCTATATCTATATCTATGCCCTTTCCCAACTATCTTTGATCTCTTTAGAGTACGTATCCAGTAGTGCTAAGATTAGGTGAAAGGTCTGCCAATTTGGGTGTTATAGTTCTGAACTGCTTTCCAGAATGTTTAGCTCATAACCCAACAGTGAAAATAATATGTCCATCCTCTCACAGTTCCTGCCAACAATTATCATTTTCTCTTTTTGTTGTCTTTGCTAATATGAAGATACGAGGTGAAACTTTAGAGTAGTAATTAACTTGGATTTCTCTTCTTACTAATTTGAAGCATTTTTCGTATATTGTTTATTGATGACATGCATCAGTTTCTTTTGAGAATTGACTATTCATTTCTTTTGAGAATTGCCTATTCATATATCCTTTAATCATTCATCTATTGGGAAATGGCTCTTATTCCTTAAAAATCTGAATTCTATTTATATTTATTGCGAATTTTTTTTCAGTTGACTTTCCCTTCTAATTGCATTGACTTTTTTGTGCAAAAAACCTTTTAATTTTAATAATCAACATTGTCCATTTAAAACCCATCCTATGTCTGCAGTTGTAAAAGGCATCAATTTCCCTTTTCTTCTACTTTTTAAAAGATAGGACTTTTTATATCTAGGTCACAAATCCATTTGGTGTTTATGGTATGAAATCAATCAACAAGCATTCTTTAAGCAACTAGCATGTGCCAGGTACTGTGTTAGGTACAGAGGACACAAATATAACAAAGGAAAGAATTCCATTCACAGAGAATTTACATTTAACAGAAGAGATGAGAAAGTATAGAAGTACATACAGAATAAATATAAAGGGAATAAATACAAAGTGTTAAATACTAACCAGTTTTAGAGGCAGGGCATTAGAAATTTAGGGGATTTTGCTCTAATTTTTCCAAAAGAATATAACTAAATTTCCCCAATATTTTTTGGTCAAATTTAGTTCTTAACCTAGTAATGTGTCTTAGATTATTCAAACACTATGCTATTATCTTCAATTGTTTCTAGATCTTGTTTACCTAATTTGTTCTGCTGAACATCATGTTCATTCTGATCATTTTTTATAATTATGTTTAAGATTCTTCTAATATTGAACCAATCCTACCTTCCCAGTACAAATTCAGCCTGTGTTATTTATGACTTTCCATTCGTTTTCTTTATTTTGTCTCTTTCTGGCTTAATTATCAAGAACATATTTGTTTCATAGAAAGAATTAGGTCAGATCCCATATGCTATATTTGCAAACAATTTATGTAACATTGGAATTTGTTTTTAATATTTGATAAAATTTACTTGAAAAGTCCTTTGATCCTGTTTTTTTATTATTTTTTTTACCTCCTTCTTTTGATGGCTTGTCAAATTCCTTTTCTGAGATTGGCTTATCTAAACTCTATTTCTTATTCCATTATTTTTTTAAAAGTCATCAATTTTACTTATCAGTTTTGTTGGCACATAATGGGCAAAACAGTTTCTGATTATTTTATTTCTTCATCTGTTGCAAATTTTTTTATAGTGGAAATTGGGTTTTCCTCTTTTTTTAGAAGATTAATTTAGTTAAAAGTTTGTCTACTTTATTAGTTTTTCAAAACAACTAGCTCCTAGTTTTATTTGGGAATCTGATGGTGTTTTCTATTTTTTCTTTTACTTTTCAGAATTTCTATTTTTGCTTCTCCTTATTGTGTTTTTGGTTGCATGCCCAATGAACTAAACTGTTCTCTCTTTGTTGATGAAAGTGTTCAAGGATCTAAACTTTCATCCAACAACCAGTTTGGCCATAACTCCAAAGTTTCAGCATGGCATTTCACTGTTTTATTATTTATTATTCCTATGATTTGTTTCTTGATCCAACAATTTGTTAGAATTAAAAGACTTATTTTCTATTTAAGTCTGAATTTCATTCTACAAATTCCCGTTACTGATTATATTTTTTAAATTGCATTGGATTAATAATGAACATGATGAATGTTTCTGCTTTTCTATATTTATGAGTTTTTATGCTCTCTATGGTCTGTTTTTGTAAAGATGCCATGTACATGTAAAAAAATTTATAATTATATTGATTCCTATCTAGTAACTTTCAAAGATATATTATTTCTAACATTTCTAAAATTCTATTCAGATCTTAACTTCTTTATTGTTTATCTTTTTTCTTAGATTTGTCAAGATGTTGAAAGGAGCACACTGAGGTCCCCAACTGTTACAGTTTTATTGTCTATTTTTTCTTGTAATTCAAATGACTTTTCCTTTAATTGTGTAGATATTATATGACTTTGGTGAATATATTTGGTATTATATTATTGCATTATCTATACTATTATTTTTAAATGCTCCTTTGATGAATATATTAGTTATTGTATTGCTGCATTATCAAAGAATAATGTACTTTTATGTCTTTTAACGATGCCGTTTATTTCTGTCATCTTGTCTGAGTTCATGATCACCACATTGAACATTCCCGAATTTCTAAACACAGAAAACAAAGTGTCATTTGAAAGAATTCACCTCTTGCCTCCAGGGGGGAAAACCTTATGCTGCAAACTCCCAGTACCCAGAGTGGTTAATTTTAATAATTCCACTGACAAACTACAAATTCTGTAAGCTACCAGAGCTTTAAATGCCAAGAAGGGCATTTTTGTATTTGTTTCAGGAGGCATTAGAAAGCCGCTGAAGTTTATTGAGTAGAGGGTAACAGAATCAAACGTGGACTTTGGGAAAATCACATTAGTGTCTCAATGGAAGATGAACTGCAGTGGGTACAGACATAAGGCCGACAGATCCGGCAACTATTGAAATAATCCAAATGTGCTATGACGACCTGAACTAGAGTAGTGGCACTGTCAGGAGAGATAGGGGGATATATAGGAGAGATGATGTAAAAGCGAAATGGGCTGACCTTGGCAACAGATTGCATATGAAGTTAAAAGATAGTGAGGAGGGCAGCTAGGTGGCACAGCAGATAGAGCACTGACCCTGGAGTCAGGAGGACCTGACTTCAAATCCAGCATCAGACATTTGACAGTAGCTATATGACCCTGGGCAAGTCACCTAACCCCAACTGCCCTCCATGCCCCTCTCCCCCCCAAAAATATAGAATCCTGCATGACTCTTAGGTTCTTGAGGAGTTAATATTTAAAATATTTAATATTTTAATTTAAAATAAATAACATATTTTTAAAAAAGAATGCAAACAGATCAAGAAGTATGAAGACTGAAAAAAGGCAATTTTGCAATTAAGAGATCACTGGTAACTTTGCAGAGAACAGCATGAGATGAATGTCGAGGGTAGAAGCCATATACTGAACAGAGTTAAATGGAGTGAGACGAAAGGAAGTGAAAGCCCTGATTGTAGCTCACATCTCAAGGAGTTTAGACATGAAAAGGAGAGTAGACAACAAGGATGGTTGAATCTAAATGATGGCTTTTAAGAATGGGGGTGGAGGTTGGGGAATACATACTTGTTGGCAGCAAGGAAATAGACAACAAACCAGAAGAGACTGAAGATTAGTGAGAGTGGGGATGATAGAGGGGGCAATCTGAAGGGGACTAAAGATGGAATGGACTAGGATCACGTGTACATATATACATTTCTTCATGAGAAATAAGTGAAAGAGGTGACAGCAAGGAAACACATCTGAATGATATGAGATGAGGAGTGGAGAAGAGGAAAATATTGGCAAAAGACCTCCATTTTTTCTCTAAAATATGAGGCAAGGTTCTCAGCTGAGACAGGGTAAGGGATGGGAGGGATAGGTAATAAGAGTTTGAGGAGGAATGAAAAGGTTTGGAAATGTCCTTGTGATAAGTGAGATAATGAATCAATTAGGGGGATTTAAAAGGATTGCTTTGCTGCAGTGAAGGTCCAGTTGAGATTATGTAGTATAAATTTGTAGTGGACTTAACCAAAACATTTTCATCATTTTTCACCTGCTTCATTCAGCAGCACATGAACAGGGACACAGGCAGCAGATAGCAGAAATACTCCAAGGCGGGGGTTTGGCAGGGCAAGATTGGTGATAAGATTGTTTGTCCTTTGTTTTGAAGAGGACCCATTCTGTTGGGGGAAGTCTCCACATATTTATGCTAGATATCCCCCTAACCTGCTGATGAGTTTGCGGCCTGTTGGTTACCCTCAACTTGTTTAGCCTGTCTGCCAAGATGGTTTTACTGGGATGTGGCTGCTGCATATGCTAGAGTTTCTTAGAGCCACAGGTGAGAGTTTGATGAAGGTGGACACCAAAGGTACACGAGCAGCCCTGAAAAGGGCTCAGCAAGTCCTCATAGCAGAGTTGCTAGTCCTCCCTGAATACTCATATACCTTGATGACAGGATAAGGAGGAAAGGAACTTGAGAAGAGGATAGTGTAGATTTGAACTGGTTCAAATAAGAGAGTCAAAATAGGGGAAAGGAGGAGATTGTAGCCAGTACGTGGCTGATGGCCTGGAAAAATGAACTGAGAGGTGGAAAGACTGGCAGACACAGTGGGGATGAACAGGGTTAGGATTTGTAGGGCAGAGGGAAAGATGGAATGATTAAAGATTATGATCAGATAAAATTATTTCATAGTTTACCATACATAATAGTGGAAAATTTATGAGTGACAACAGGATCAAAGGTTATGATTATCTCGTAGCTGAGGTAGAGTTGAGGGAGAGTTCAGTCATAAAAAATGAGCAAATTGAGAAAACCCAACTCCTCCACCATGACTAGTGAGTCAAGAGAATAAGCAGTGCTACAAAAGGACAGGGATACTATTTCATTAGTTGGGAGTCAGGTCTCATAGTAAAAGAAGATGAAGGATATGAGTAAGGAAAAAGGCATTCCAGAGAGAATGGTGGAAGGGGGAGAGAGATCTGGAGTGGTAAAGTGTGGAGAGAAATCATCTTGAAGGGTTTGAGAATAGGGAGCAGTCAGTATGTCTTGGGAAATGGAGTTGGTACAATGATGTCTGGGGTTCAAAATTACTAGGATGGGGAGAATATAATGAGGTTATTATCTTAAGATACTTTGGTCCCTTTCTCAATACTGACACTGTTATTGCAGAAGTGGATGGGGGCTATGAAGAAACGAGGTCTGTTTTGTATTTGTATTTTTTTGTTTTTGTTTCTTTGTTTTTCAGCTGGGCAATGGGGGTTAAGTGACTTGCCGAGGGTCACACAGCTAGTAAGAGTTATGTCTTTTATATTTTTCACACACTTACTTGGTTGCTCGTTTCTCCCTACTTGGTTCGATGTGGTAATTCTAGAACTAATGCATACTGATGGACAGTGAACTAGCCTATACTGGGCTCAGAGGCATATGTATTTATCAGAATAAGACCAAACTAGATATTTCTCTCTATTCCCCAGCCCCCACGCCAGGTACCCTGGCTACTATGGTTACTCTAATAGCTTCAAGCCAATCACATGACCTCTAGGGAAGTAATGGCATAGTAGAACATTTGCTTTATCAACTTTTGATGATATTTATTGTGCTATGGTAGGAAGATGAGTGATGGGAAAACATGGTTTATTTTCCAGAGAAGGAGCCCAAGAAATGGCTATCACATCCAAGGAAGGTTGTAGGCATGCAGATTATCTTGTATTAATCAACAACAAATTTTAAATTGGCAGGAATCTAATGAAGTGAAATTTTGTGGTATGGCTTCATAACTTGGGAAGACAATACCTTTCAAAAAGTTTTATATTTGAAAATTTTCTACTGACTATTCAGTAATTCAAATTACTTGATTAGACTGCTATAATAATTCTATAAAGTAAAAGGTTTGTCTTGGAATTTGGATTATTATTAGCAAGTGCAAAACATACTAGGCCAGATTTTACTTTCCAAACAAACAAGACTGAAGATTTGAAAGGAATGAATAAGACATATTATTTTGAAAAGTCCACCTAAAGAATGGGTGTAGATGTGGACATAAATGTACAGCTGTGTTTCACTGGGGAATTAAGCATCTTGAGTTCTTGTTGCACACTCTGTTATTAATTAGTTGCATGACCTTGGGGAAGTGACTTGCCTTCTCTAGGCCTCAGTTTTCTCATTTGTACAATAAGAAGTTGGATTAGATGATCTCTGAGGTGTCCTTTCTAGTTCTTTGACTCACTGAAACTTGTTAAAAATTGTTGTTTGCCAAAACACTTCTCAGTGAAATTCTAAACAAAGAAAAACTGTTACAATTAAAGTGTCCAGTATTTTTATTTCGACAACTAGATCACTAAGAATAATTGCCTTGTGATGAGACAATTACACTCACAGGAGGAAACACCACAGCCAACAATATATAAGCAGTTATTTTCTCATAAAGTGCTGCTATGGTTAATGAAGTTGTTATTGATTAGCCAGGATGGCTGAGTAATGCAATGATTAATCAAATTCTCTGATTCACCTGAGGTTTTTGTTTCTGATTATTGTTGGAAATCTTTCTAAAAGTGTATTAGGGCTCCAAAATAGCAGCACTGTACATAACAGGAAAAAAAATTTGAAATTATGAATCCAATGAAAGGGAAATAGAACAGATTATGGAATATTAATTTAATGAAATATTATTGCATCATAAGGAATGCTGAGGCAGCATGGTGTAGTGGATAGAGCTAGTCTTAAGAGTGTAAAAACTATGTTCAAGTTCCCCACATATCTGACTATTCCTTCTTAGTCTCCTTTACTGGATTTTCAAACAGGCTACTTCCACTAGTCATGGATATCCACAGGGCTCTGTCCTCTTCTCCCTCTTTACTACTTCTCTTGCTAATCTTGTCAGCCACCATGGATTTAATTACCATCTCTATACTGATGATTCTCAAATATACTCATCTTATTCAGCCTTAACCTCTCTGTCCAGCCTTGCATTTCCAGCTGCCTTTCGGATATCTCAAACTAGATGTCCAATAGACATCTTAAACTCAGCACGTCCAAAGCTGATCTCATCATAGTTCCCCTAAACCTTTTCCCCTTCCTAACTTTCCTGTTACTGTTGAGGGTGCCACCATAATCTCAGTATCCTCGACTTCTGTCTCTCACACACCCCTCTTCCCCCCATCTAATCTGTTGCTAAGACCTGTCAATTTCACCATTACAATAAGAGATGTAACTAACATCTAAGAGATACTAATATTTAGATTATAGAATATATCCCTTTCTTTTGATATTGCCACCATCCTGGGACAGGTCCTCATCTCCTCATGCTTGGGCTATTTCAATAATCTGCTGATTGGTCTTCCTGCTGCAAGGCTCTTGACACTCCAATCCATCCAAGTTGTTAAAGTGATTAACCTCTTGTTTGCTTCAGTGTCGTCATCTATAAAATGAGGATAATAATAGCACCTACCTGCCAGGGTTGTTGTGAGGATCAAATGAGGTAATATTTGTAAAGTGTACACAGTAAATGCTATATAAATGTTAAATTATTATTATTATTATACCATTATCTTCCTGCCATGTACACTTTGACCAGGTGATATTGGTCTGCTTAATGTTTCTTCAACAAGACACTCCATCAGTCACGTCTTGGCCATTTTGTATGGCTGTCCCCTGTATCTAGAATGCACTTTCTCCTCATCTCTGCCTCCTGACTAACTTAAAGTTCCAGGCCAAATCCCATCTTCCATGGGAAGCCTTTCTCATCCCCTTTAATTCTAGTGCCTTCTCTCTTTTAACTATTTTCTATTAATCCTGCATATAGTTTATGTACATTCATTTCCATGTTGTCTCCTGTGAGCTACTAGAGAGCAGGTACTGTCTTTTGCTTTTGTTCATATCCCTAGCAAGTGACTAACACATAGTAGGTGCTTAATATTTATTGACTTATTGACACTTCATGATTATGTAACCCTGGGGAAGTGATTTGGCCTCTAAGTACCATATATGCTGCATGAACTAAAGTGCATTGATATACAGTTTCTTCAGTGGAAGTGTTTTTACCAATGAAATCACAGGTTCACTCCAAAATAAAGGAATAATGAATATGAAGAATTCAGGGAAAAATGGAAAGACTTGTATGAACTACTAAAGCATGAAAATCCAAAAGAACAACCCACACTTTATATATGGTAAGGTAAATGCAGGCAACACTAAAAGGTAATACCACAGGTCAAATACAATGGATAATACTGGTTCTAAATAAAGTTTAATAAATTTTCCATTTTTGTTCACCTTTTTAAAATAATTTCAAAGAGGGAAAGTTACATGTATGGTTGATTGTAATCACTCTATTAGGTAATTTTGCTTAACTTTCTTTTATTTAAATAAAAAGATACTGTGGAAGGTGGGTTGTTTTTGGTGAAGTGATTGATGTGTTCAAACAAAATATCCATAAAAGGGTATATTATTATAAATTCCTGCTAAATGAATGCTATAAATACTGGTTTTAGTTTAGTATAATAAAGATAAATAAAATGTATTTTGCTTTCATGATCTGTATCTTTAGGTAATCATTCTGAAAATCAGTGAGTATAGAATTAAAAGTGTAAAATTGAGTTTAGGTCAAGAATTTTGGTCAATTAAAAAAAATCTATAGTATGAACTTGTTATGTTATATGTATTTCTCATAATCTTGAATATAGGAAAACAGACACAAATTTTACATTAACTTTCAGTCACTGTGTATTTATGCCTTGCCATGCTAAATAAATGTTAGATTGAGATGGAAGGAACTTCAAGAGTTCATGTACTCCAATCATCTAGCCATTAGCTGACCAACAATTAGCTTTCTAGATGAAAAGACAGAAGATGAGCCTGTTTCTTTCTAGCTACTCACTGACCTGTATGTCTTTTGTAGTGCTTCAACATGTTGACCTTTTGAGCAAATTTCCTATGGCACTCCTTGCATTCATATTCCTTGATACCTTTATGGAGTTTCATATGGTGACGAAGAGCATGTTTGGTTTTCATGCCTGTGAGGAAAAAAAGAAACAGAGAAGCATATAATGTCCCAATCCTGCCATGCCCTTGGGATTGTACATAGACTGGTAACAACAATGAATTCTTACACCTAACTTCTAAAGGCACCTAGTCTATGGTATAATTCACATTTATCTAATCTTTTACCCAACCTTGAACTGACAATGCAGGTATAAAGTTATTAAGTTAGTGTCATCAAAAACCTACATTTTAACCCTAGGACTACATGTTTAAAGTATCTGACATTAGGTTAAGCAATAATAAAAGTAGCTTTGAAAGTTTTGAGTAATTTTATTTGTATTTTCAAGAAAACAAAACCCAATATTAATTTAAAAAGGAAACAGCATTAAAAAGCAATGAGGTTGTTAAACTCAAGAAAATTCTATTATGCATATTTTAATATTAAACTTTAAACCTACCTTTTAAAATGAATCTCAGAGATGATCATGTAGATTTTAAATATATATATATATACATATATATATATATATATATATATATATATATATATATATATATATATGTAACTATAACCTCAACAATTTGAATTCCTAAAAGTCTCAGTTATAGACTAATTTAAAAGAAAGAAATGACATATCATTACTTTTGGCATTCATGGGCTGCAGATAAATCAAGTCAGTGCCTACATAGAAAAGAACATACCCACAGAACATTAGCCTGAGGGGTAACAGTCTCTGCTTACAGTTATGCCATTTGATTTTAAATGTATGTCAGTGGCTAGCTTTCCTTTTTTCAAAGGCAGGCATCAATAGCATCATCTTGGCATATTAAAGGCCATCATTGTTATCAAGGAGTACTCCTACATGGCTTAAAGAATCATTTGGCTTATTTTTTTTTCTTTCAGGTAGATAAATTTTCCCTTCTATTTATCATACTAGTAATTGCATGGCACAGTCCCCCAATTATCTGCTTGATCAGCCTTTCTCAATGATAGTGAAAAGGTTAACTTTAGCTTAGCATTTTTAAGAATTATAAAACTAAAGCAGTAGAGTTTGAATTAATATGAGTTCAATACATTTTTTTTATTAAGAATGGGAAACAAGCCACTCTGCTATTTCAGGGACCATTTTAGTGATTTTTAGGCTGACTTGTGACACTAGCTAGCTAGCAAAGGGAACAAAAGTCTTTGAAGCAATTTCTAACTATTGTTAGGAGGAAAAGATCGACAAGTGGAACTGAAGGAGGTGTTTCCCAAAATAAGCAGACGCTGAATGTCAGATACGTGTAAGTCTATTGACTAAGGAAATTGTTTTTTCTCAGCCTCCTGGACTATGACCAAATACCTGTCACAAATGGCATTTTGGCTAGCTAAGGAGAAGGGAAAATTCTGCAACTCTTATTTTAATAGCTGCTTCAAGTCAAGATCAAAGTTAAATGAGGCTAAAGTAGAGAGGGGTGACATTGAAAAAAGTACTTTGCCACATCTGTACTAGATTAGTACCACTGTTTACTCCCTCCATTGTTTACTTAATGCATGCATTGTAAGTGAATTACATTAAATAGAATGACATACCTACCTTTTCCACATTCTGCACATAAGTATTCCCTGATGTTATCATGTACTCTCATGTGTTCTTTAAGCATATCTTTTCTGGCAAAGGATTTACCACATTGCTCACAAGCATGACTTTTTACACCTTTAAAAAATTAAATCAAATCTAAATTAAACATTAAAATTCAAATTAATGAGTAAGCCACAAAACTAGGTAATGAGATAGACATGTTTAAAATACGTAATCAGGTCTGAAAGCTGAATTAATTAGTAACAAATCTGTTTAGTGCACCACTTCCTTCTTTACAATCATGATTTTAGTCTTCTGATAACCAACTTGCCTCATAAAACACAAGTTTCCTGAAGACGCTGGCTAGTCTGTTAGCTTGTTTTAGTTCTGGTTATTATAAGGTAGATGTGTGAGATGGGTTGGAAGGTTTTGATGGTTGTCATTCAAGACGGTGAGCCCTGACCCTACACAAACTTAACAGTGTCTGATTTGTGTTATGTATATTTTGTTCAGAGTAACCTAGTTAAAGCATTTTTGTCAGCTATGGATGGCTATTGCTTATTGGTTTATTGATGGTAGATCCTGCATAGTACTTGAATCTGTCCATTTTTAAATAGTATTAATCTTATACTTAGGAAAACTCTAGGAATGTTCTAAATCAAAACAAAATTGTATCTTTTAAGAGGGAGAAAAGCAATGAGAAATAATGTGCTTGAGAAACTGTAGGGAGAAAAATTAAGCCCAAACAATTAAGTTAATACAAAGAGATGGCCACAGAAAAACTAGAATTAATACGAGAAAAAGTTAAAAGTTTTAACTGCTCTTTTCATGGTTGAATACTAACACATGTTTTTCTTTTCCCATCTTCTCTTCTATATATACATATATACATACATATATATATACATATATATATATGTATATATATATATGTATATATATATATGATTAATTAATCCTTAGAAAGATAGAGCCCTGAATAAGAATGAATATGTTTAATGATAATTTTTCCAATTGTACATGTGTTCAGGATGTGTTTGGTCTATCCTGGCCAAGAATCACTGTAACAATTAATTAGTGAAACATTTCTGAGAAAATTAATTCCTAGATTTGATAACTTGCCTCATGAGATAAACACATCAGCAATGACAGAGTTATTCAATTTAAAGTACAAATTATAAAGGAACTCAGTTTTAAGGTACTACTGACCTAACATTTCCACTGTCCTGAGACTAAGCTTCAGGGGCAAGAAAATGACAAAATGGAATTTAAATGGGACAGCAGAAATTTTGCTGAAATTAAATTTAAAAAGCCATATAGATACCTTACCATTAGGAAAACTGGATTTGTTCCACATTAAAATTTTTAATGAGTAGCTATTTTTCAGACCTACAGTAGTTGGTGACATCTTAAATTACTGTTAATGCTCTAATGATAGGATACTCCCATATACAAGTACAATGTGCTATGCCAAAGAACCAGAAGACCACTGCTATCCTTATGAACCTACTGATGGGGTTCATGTGAAAATCCATGAGTGTCAGAATTCCCTGAAATCCTAATCGAAGGTCCCATAACCCAGTTTTCATTACTGTGAACACCTTGGCAAAATGGGAAGGC
Source organism: Phascolarctos cinereus (assembly GCF_003287225.1). Lineage (NCBI taxonomy): Eukaryota > Metazoa > Chordata > Mammalia > Diprotodontia > Phascolarctidae > Phascolarctos > Phascolarctos cinereus. The sequence goes on along the minus strand of NW_027556098.1, from coordinate 40,058,163 downwards.
CTTTCCACATGAATTTGTACCACATACTGCAAAAATGTCCCTGTTCTTGAGGAGCCACCAGATCTACCATTAATCTGAAGGGATGGCACAAACGAACCTTCAAGCCTTGGACTGATAACATCTTTGTGACTTTCATTTACCAAGCTGCCAAAGATCTAAATCTGTCCAAACAGGAACAGAGAAATCTTGCTCTACTCCTTATCTCCCAGACATGGACATGGTCATTATATCCTGGTTAGCAATGCGAGTTCTGTGCCCTATGAGGACAAGAATACTGGATCTATACCTCTTTCTCCCTTGAAGCCTTATAGTCATGAAGAAAAGATCAGTTCATCTGGGTGGGTAACTAGCCAGGCCTCTGAAAGCCAGGAGGTAGGTCATGAAAGACAACTTCACTTTCCTTACCTGCATCAATGTCCTAATCTTTGAGGATGTGATTAGTGGTTGCTGCCTTTCTTATTCCTTCTGCCAGGCAACTACTAGCAATAATCTCTACCAAAGAAATTATGTGCACCTTGTTGTCTTTGACTTTTATAGAATCACTTGTCCCTGATTTTCAGAGTAATGACATATGTACTCTATAAGCATAAAAAAGAGGGATAATGTGGAATTTCATTTTGTTGTGCTTCTGGGGAGCTTGACACGGCTTGAAAAGTCTACCAGTATTAGAAACTTTTCCCATTAAAAACCTTGCTCCTTTGTTAAAACAATGGAAAACCACTTGCTTAGATTGCTGTAATCAATTATGTATTAATATTTTACCTTCCTCAGAATATTACAAAAAACCTCCTTGGTCACCAAGCTAATTGACTCTCATCAGTTTCCTAAAAGTTGTCCCCGCCTCACCCTGCTAACTTTGTACTTCCCTCATTTGATTTTGTTTGCACAAGATTATAAAAATCATTTGCCTTGCCCAGACACACAGCAGAGCTTCTTGGTGACACTAAGATGCTGTGTCTGTGTTTGAGTGTCTCTCCCATTGCAAATGCAATTATAATAAAGAGTAATGTCTTGGCCACAAATGCTGGGTTAATTCTTCAACATCTAGAAAAAAACAGCACAGTATTTTAAGCTAAGGGATTCAGTCTCCAGAGAGAATTTTAGAGTTGTTTCAGAGATTCACCTCTGATACTTATTAGTTTTGTGAAGGCAGCCATATCATTTAATCTGCCGGAGTCTCAGCTTCTTCTTCTGTAAAATGGGAATAAGAATATTTACACTGCCTACATCAAAGAGTTGATCTGAGGAATTTTGCAAACCTTAAAATGCTATTTAAATGTATTATTAGTTATCCTTATAGCTTGCAGTAGGTTGCTAAACAATTTTCCCAATAAGATTACAATTGGAACGTGTTAATATTAGCAATAGGCAGGCTGGAGCAATAGGAATAAATATACTACCTGTGTGTATGAGCTTATGTCGTTCCAAGTTTCCTATGCTATTAAAGATCCTTCCACAAATTTCACATGGATGAATGTACCTAAAACAAGAGAAAAACCTATTGGACAGTGAGCTCACATACAGCCATTATTTTAGTAATTTGCAATAAAACAGAAATTTTATTTATTAACTGAAGACAAAGTAAACAAGATATTAAACAGATTTTTCAAACTTCATCTAAATAAGCATAAATACTATACTGTCAGGAATGTCCATGACTAACTTAATCTGTTCCTTAAGTGTTTAAGAATTATAATTATCTGTATAACGATGGAGATGAGAATAACCATATCATACTATTATATTTTTCAACCCTATACAGCAAATAAATGTGTGCATTAGCCACAAAACTTTGAGAAAAATGTTGAGGTCCTGCAAATTACTCAATAAAATATTTATTAATATACAAGTATAGCCATTCCTCTCAACCACAATTCCAGCAGGGACTACAGAACAAGCATCAGGAGGCAACGTTTTGTCACAAAAGTCCTTACTTCTGTACGTTGGGGTCAGGCAGGTTTTCCCGGTGAATAACCATATGTGCGTGATAGGTCGCTTTAAGGGCAAATCGTCTGTTGCAGATACTACAGCCATAACCTTTCTCCTTGTGGACCTCCATGATGTGCTTGAGGTACTCTTTCCCTCTGCCAAATGTTAGCTGTGGAATGTAGCAATAATAAATGAAGAGGCAAAGAATAGAAAAGGTAGGAAAAATTTTGATGTCCTACACCCTAAGGTACAGAAAAATCTACCCTTTTTTATTAAAGAAATGTTAAATTGCAGACCCAGGCAGCCAAGTTGAAAATACAGATTCTCTTATATAGGTGAAATGGCTTCAGCCTGCAAGGTGACTTCCAAGACATAACTGCATCTTTGAGACTAAGTCTTGTTCTCTTTAACTCCAACTTAAGAGATAACTAGGACACAAAAGGACATGGTTTGTAAGTTTATCTTCTGTACCCTTCCATTTCCCCTTTTTACATTCTTTTGGTACCTTCTTACCTCACAATGTCATCATCAATGCCCCTTGGTGCTTAGGATCTATCAATGTAGATCTGATTTATATCTATTCTTCCTAAGTTACCCCACGTTATATCCCTTTCTCCCCAATCATTGCATAGAAAAAAAATACCTGTCATGTCTCATGTCATAGATTTGCTAATAAATCTGATAAATCCACTCTAAACGTAACTAACTGAAGTTTAATATGTTTATATCATTATAAAAATACTGGGGGTCACCTGTATTTTAATAATGAATTTCCAATTTAACCTAAATGAGTGAATTAGTAGTGGTAACATTTCTGGCATCATTATACGCAACCTAAGAAGATTTTAGAGTAATGTAGTTTTCTAGGATACCTACTCCATCTTTATGCAATACAGGCTACATTAAAAACATATAAAGGAAGGATTAACCTCTTATGCTACAAATTTCAAGACTCACGAAAAATACATACCTAATCTAGCCCACTGAGCAAGCTCTCTATTTCTTAACCAATATCAAATTGTTTTGATGATCACTGCTTTGTGGAATAGTTTGAGGCCCTCTTACTACTTTTTTTTTTAACTATTGAGAATTTTTATCTTTGTTTTTCCAACTGAATTTTGTTTTTATTTTTTCTAGCCCTTTAAGGGAATCCTTGGGTACTGGATAAATGCTTGTTGACTACTAGATACAACACTAATTTAGTATGTTAATTTAGATAAAATTGTCATTTTTATTATATCATCTCAGTGTCATATATCTCCAGTTATTGAGGTTTGTTTTATTTTCATAAACACTGTTTTAGAGTTGTATTCAAATAGTTTCTGTGTCTCTCTTGGTAAGGAGACTCCTAAGTATTTTAAATATTTTATAGTTATTTTAAATAGAATTTCCCTTTTTCTTTCTGTTGAATTTTGCTGCTAATAGATAGAAATGCTGATTATTTGTATGGATTTAATTTGAGTCCTACAACTTTGCTGAAATTACTATTTGCTCTGGATAATTTTTCATTTGACTGTATAAGTGCTCTAAGTCAGCACTTCTTAAACTGTGGGTCGTGACCCAGTTTAAGAAGCACTGAAGGGGCCACAAGTGGAAAAAGTTTAAGAAGCCCTGCTCTAAGTAAACCATCCCTATATTTTCAGTCAGTCAACAAATATTTATTAAGTGCCTACTAAGTGCCAGGCACTATGCTAAGCACTGGAGATATAAATACAAGTTTAAAAAAAAAAGATAGCTCCTGCTCTTGAAGAGATTATAGTCTAATGGGGGAAAAGAACAATTGAAGGAAGCTGAAAAGTGGGTAGAGGAGTGGAATCAGTAAGGGGGCATGATGGAGAAGTCCAAAGATGTCCAAAAGCAGTGTAATTTGTAGGAAATAGGGAGAAGACTGCTGAGTCTCTTTATTAAACAGAGACGCTAGATTCCATGGTCCTTGCCCTTTTCTTAGAGGATCTAATCAGAGGGGCAGAGGGTACTGCTGAGATGTGAATACTAGGTAGATTCAGTCTTGCAGGACAATGAAATTTGCTAACAATTGAAAAGGAGATTCAAAGAAGTCTAAAAGCAGTGTAGTTTGTGGGAAATGGGGATATAATCTTTATCACCCATCAAAAGTGTTAATTTTGTTTCTCCTTTGCCTAATCATATTTCCTCAATTTCCTTTTCTTGTCTTTATGCTGATTTACATTTCCACATTGTATGTATTGAATAATAGTGGTAGTAATGAACATTCTTGCTTTATCCCTAAATCTTACTGAAATGGTCTGTAGTTTATCCTCACTACATATCTTGATCTTGGTTTTTACAAGAATGGTTGTTATAGCCTGTAAAGAGTGTTGCCAGTCATATTGGAGTGAGGTGAAACATCAGAACTTCGTTAGTTTAGGGAATTTTTTTCATATGTAATGATAATCAGATTTCTTTCCTTGAAAACTATTCATATCCTTTGACCATTTATCTATTGAAAAATAGCTCTTGGGGCAGCTAAGTGGCGCAGTGGATAGAGCACCAGCCCTGAATTCAGGAGGACCTGAGTTCAAATCTGGCCTCAAACACAGAATAACTCTTAATAACTGTGAGACCCTGGGAAAGTCACTTAACCCCATTGCCTCATCAAAAAACAAAAAAAGAAAAGAAAAAAATAGCTTTTATTTATTGAAATAATCAATTTTGGTTCTTTTTGATAAAAATATGGTCAGTTATATTTATAGTTTTTCTAATATTAAACCAGCCATTTCTTCCTGATATAAATCCAACCTAGGCATAGTGATCTTTGTGATATACAATTGTGGTCTCCTTGCTAGTATTTTATTTATAATTTTTACATCAATATTCATAAGGGATATTGGTCTATAGTTTTCTTTTTCCATTTTGACTCTCCCTGGTTTAAGTATCAAAAACTTATTAGACAGAATTTGGTAGGACCCTTTCTTTACTTATATCTCCTAATAATTGCTTTTATTTTTTTTTTCATTGCTTGTAAAAGACGTTTTCAATTTTTGATACTGGTCATTGAATTTTCTTCTTTCTCTTTAAATATGAATTTTTCTTAAACAGCCCCTAGTTTTATTTATTCATCAGGCCTTTTGCTTTCAGTTTTCTTAATCTCTCCTTTGATTTTAAGATTTCTATTTTGGTGTGCAATTGAGTTTTTTAATTGGGTGGTTTTCTAGTTTTTTTTTTAGTTGAGTGTCCAATTCCTTCTTCTGTTTGTTCCCCACCTTTTTTTTTTCCAAGAAAGTATTTCCAGATATAAATTCATTATCTGCTTTTTTTCCCCCTCTTTCATTAATCAAAGTGTCTATAGATATAAATTTTCCCTTAAGAACTGATTTGGTTGCATACCAAATCTTTGATGAAATTATTGATTGATGATTGATTGATTTGATGAAATCATTAATGATTTGTTCTTTGGACAATCTATTCTCCAGTACTGGTATTTAGTTTCTAATTAATTTTTGATCTTTTCTTCAAAAACTCTTTATTGAACGTAATTTTTATTGCATTATGGCCAATAAAAGATGCATTTAATATTCTACTTTTCTACATCTGTTTATGAGGTTGTTATACACTAATACATGGTCAGTTTTTGTGAAGGTGACAAGCACAGCTTAGAAACAGCTCTATTCCCATTCAATATTCTCCATAGGTCTACAACAACTAATCTTCCTAAAATTCTATTCAGATCCTTAACTGCTTCCCCCAAAAGATTTGTTTACGTCTGAGAGATGTAGATTGAGATCCTGACTATTATATTTCACAATCTGTTTCTATAACTCATTTTTCATTTAAGAATTTAGATACTATTCCATATATGTTTAGTATTGATATTGACTCATTGTCATACCTTTTGGCAGAATGTTGTTTCTCTATTTATTTCTTTTAATTAGACTTACTTTGCTTAAGTTACCCCTGCATTTTTTTATTTTAGCTGAAGCATAATAGATTCTGCTCCAGCCCCTTATGATAAATTTGTCTGTATCTTTCTGTTTAAAGTATGTTTATCAAAAACACATATTGATTCTGGTTTCAAATCCATTTTGCTATCCCTTCTGGTTTTATGGGTGAGTTCATCCTATTCACATCCTAGTGTTAACTATTTTTCACTTAATCCTACTCTATTATACTTCTCCTTCTCTTTCCTCCCTCTTTAAGAGTTTGTATTGCTTCTGACTAATCCTTCCCCTAATCTAGACTTCTTCTGAATGCTCCTCCCCCTGCCTTTTCCACGAACTCCTCTCCCTCCTATTTCTCTATTGCATAAGATGTATTTTCCTACCCAAATCTCTGTGTGTGTGTGTGTGTGTGTGTGTGTGTATTCTCTCCTTCTTTGAACAGATGAAAGTGAGGTTCAAGTGCTCCCCTTTCCCCCCATTCCCCTATTTTATTGTATAGACTTCTACTTGTGTACTCCCTTTAAGTGGGATAATTTCCTCTAGTTTTCTTATCCCTTCTTCCCTCTTCCACTGTGTTCCTGTTCTCTACTCTTTTTTTTTTAATTTTTAGGCAATTGGGGTTAAGTGACTTGCCCAGGGTCATACAGCTAGTAAATGTCAAGTGTTTGGTTTGAGGCCAAATTTGAACTCAGGTCCTCCTGACTTCAGGATTGGTGCTCTATCCACCACGCCACCTAGCTGCCCCCCGTTCTCCACTCTTTCCATCCTTCTTTTGAAATCACTAAAACAGAGCAGAATCACTCCCAGGCCTTCTATCTAATTAGACTACCTTTATGCTCCTCTGATGAAAACAGAGTTCTCAATGACTACACGTGCTATCACCCCATATGAGAATGTAAACAGTTAAACTTTGTTTAATTCCTCATAATTGATTCCTCATATTTACCTTTTTATGCTTCTCTTGACTCCTATGTTTGTACGTCAAAGCTTCTCTTTAGCTCTGGTTTTCTCATCAGAGGTGCCTGTAGTTCTAAATTTCATTAAAGATTCATTTTCTCCCCAGCACGATTATACTCAACGTGGCAAGGTAAGTTATTTATTATTGTTAGCCTAGATCTTTTACCCTTCTCAAATATATCTCTGCTGCTTAAGAAGTGGTGTCTGCTACATCTTGGGTGATCACTCCTCAGCACTTGAATTCTTTCTGCCTGCTTGCGGTATTTTTTTGTTTGCCTTGGGACTTTCAACTTTGGCTGTAATGTTCCTGGGAGTTCTCTCTCTTTTTTTTTTTTTTGGTGAGGCAATTGGGGTTAAGTGACTTGCTTAGAGTCACACAGCTGGTGAGTGTTATGTGTCTGAGGTTGGATCTGAACTGAAGTCCTCCTGACTCCACAGCCTGTGCTTTATCCACTGTACCATCCAGCTGTCTCTGGGAGTTCTCATTTTGTGCTTCTACTCATGAAGTGACTGTAGAGTCTTTCAATTTCTACTTTGCTCTCTAGTTCTAAGGTATCTAAGCAACTTTCTGTTACCATTTCTTGAAATATGATGCTTAGACAACTCCAAAAGACTTATGATAGAAAATTATGTCCATATTCAGAAAAAGAACTATGGAGTCTGAATGCAGATCAAAGCATATTATTTGCTTTCTTTTTTTGTTTTGTTTTGTTTCTACTTTCTTATGGTTTCTCCCATTGGTTCTAATCCTTTTTACAATGTGACTAATGTGAAAATAGGTTTAATATGAATGTATATATAGAGCCTACATCAAAGTACATACCATCTTGGGGTAGAGGAGAGGGGAATGATGGGGAGAAAAATTGGAACTCAAAATCTTATGGAAGTAATAAATCAAATTTAAAAAAAAGAAATATGATGCTTAGGCTTTCATGTTCATGCTTTTCAATTAATCTAAAGATTTCAAAATTATCCTTACTCTGTTGTTTAGATAGTTGTTTATCCCTTGAAATATTTTACATTTTCTTCTATTATTTATAGTCTTTTGACTTTTTATTTTTAAAAAGAAATTAGTTTTGATGTCTCATGGAGTCATTAGCTTTGGCCAATTCTAACTTTCAGAGGATTTTTTGTTTTTTGGGGGTTTTTTTGGTATAAAGTTTTGTATCTCTTTTTCAAGGCTGTTAATTCTCTTTTCATATTTTTCTTGCCTACCTCTTGTCTCTTTGCCTACCTTTTGTCTATTTGGTTTTAAAATCACTTTTTCAGCTCATTTTAAACTTTTGAGAGGGCAAGCAATGACATCAATTGTACCTATGAAAGAATGCAAAACATATTTCCATATTAGCCATATTGTGGGAGAAAAAAAAAAGTGAAAAAAATTATGCTTCAATTTGCACTTGGAGTTCATCAGTTCTCTCTCTAGAAGAAGACAGTATTTTTCATCATGATCCTTCGGAATTGTCTTGGATCATTATCTTGATCAGAGTAATTGAGTCTTATTGGGAGGGCATCTAATTTATCCCCATTACAGATAATGCTTTGGTTGCATCTCATAAATTTTGGTATACTGTCTCATTGTTGTCATTCTCTTTAATTAAATTATTGATTGTTTCTATGATTTGTTTATGACCTTCTCATTCTTAAGGATTAGATTATTTAGTTTCCAATTAATTTTTAATTTGTAGTTCTATGGTCTTCTATTGAATGCAATTTTTATTACATTAGGGTCTGAAAAGGATTCATTTAATGTTTTTGCGCTTTGGGGCATTTGGTTGTGAGGTTTTTATGTCCTAATACATGGTCAGTTTTTGTGAAGGTGCTATGTACAGCTGAGAAAAAGGTATACTCCTTTCTATTCTCATTCAGTTTTTTTCAAGAGATCTATCATATCTCACATTTCTAAAATTTTATTCACCTCCTTAGCTTTTTCTTATTTTATTGTTAGACTTATCTAGCTCCGAGAGGAGAAAGTTGAGTTCTCCTACTAGTATAGTTTTACTGTCTGTTTTCCTCCTGTAAATCATTTAACTTGTCCTTGATGAATACAGATGCTCTGCAATTTGGTGTATATATGCCTAGTATTGATATTGTTTCATTGTCTATGGTACCTTCTAGCAAAATGTAGTTTCCCCGATTAACTCTTTTAATTGGGTTTATTTTTGGTTTTTCTTTGTCTGAGATCATGATTGCCTATTTCTGCCTTTTTTTTTTCTTCAACTGAAGCATAACAGATTTTGCTTCAGCCCCTTATTTTTATTTGCTATGTGTCTTTCTGTTTCAAGTTTGTTTCTGGTAAATAACATATTGCTGGATTTTGGTTTCTTTTCTGCTACCTGCTTATGTTTTATGAATGAGATCATCTCATTCACAGTTGTGATGACTAACTGTATTTCCCTCTAGCCTATTTTCTTCTGTTTATTCTTCCCTCTTTTTGTTTTGTCCTGTCCTCAAAAGTCTGTTTTGCTTCTGACCACTGCTTCCCTTAATCCACCTTTTCTATAATCACCCTCCCCTACCCTTTCTTTTATCCCTTTCTCCTCCTACTTCCTTGTTGGGTAAGATATATTTCAATACCAAACTGAGTGAGTGTGAGTGTGTGTGTGTATATTCTTTCATCTTTGAACCAATTCTGATAAGAGCAAGTTTTAAGCATTGCTTGCTTCCATATTTTCCTTTTTATGCTTTTAACAATTCAATGTTTTATGCAGTTTTTTAGCTTTCAATTTTGTTAATCTCTGGTTTTCTGAATTTTGGTGTTTAATCTTGCTTTTTTCAAGGTGTTAGTGCTATACATTTTTCAGTAACATGCTCAATTCATTAATCCATTCTCTTTTTCTCTTTAGTTGATTATAGTGTTTTAAATTTTTTAAAAATTCCTTTAGTGCTGTTTTGTCATCATTTAGGAAAATTCGATATGTTGTCTCATTGTTGCCATTATGTTTAGTGAAATTATTTATTTTTTCTGCTTTTGTTCTTTTAGTTTTTTTTCCCCTTGATTTTTGTTCTTTATTCTTAATATTTAAGATTGAGTTAGATATCAATGATTTTTAATCCTTTCTTCAGTGGCTCCTTATCTTTATTGAATATAATTTTTATTGCCTTGTCATAATGCATGGTCAGTTTTTATAAATAATAATTATAAAAACTGTAAAATGGTTTATATATAAATTCACTTGCAACTGAAAAATATGTATACTCTTTTCTATTCCCATTCAGTTGCTACTGTGCCTCTTGAGTTCAGCTGAAGAATATTTTGCTCCAGCCTATTATTTTAATTCTAAACACATAGTTATACTGAATATATCTTTATATTTTAAATGTGTTTCCTGTAACAAACATATTTTGTTGGATTCCTTTTTCTAATCTATTCTGCTATCCTATTTTATAGGTGGATTCATCCCATTCACAATTCATTAACTGTGTGTTTCTGTCTATCCTATTTAAAAAAAAAACTTTTCTCTGTCATTGTTCCTTGCTCTCTCTTTACAAAGAAAAGAAGGATAGTAAGAAAGAAGGAGTGTTTTCATCACCAGTGTTCTATGTTTGCTGCAACTGACTTCTGTTCCCCTACTTGAGGAGATGAGGGAGTTGGGAAATGAGGACCCCAACAATTGTTTCAGGAATTTTGGGATAGGTGGATTCAGCTCTCTCTGTATCTTAGGAGCAGCTGGGAACAGGAAGTAATGGGTCTGGTATTTCAAAAGATATGAACAGAAGGAGCTTTTTTAGAGAATGGATGGGAAAGAAGTTAGGAAAATTATTGTTTTTTAATTCTCCACCTCTTTCATCTTTTTCTCTTAAAAACACCCAGAGCTAGGTTAAAAAAATTATGGAAAAGATGATGGATGGAGCAATATCATCTCATAAAACAGAGAGAAATAATGCAGGATAAAAGTCAGTTTAAAGAAAATTTGGCAAGAGATCTAAGGAAAGACATCCTAGGAGCACCCAAAGATGAAAATGGAAAGAGGTCTACAAACAGAAGGAAAATGAAAAGTTCTTATGAAAAAAAATTTTTCTTTTTACAAACTCTTCTCTTCATAAAAAATGATAGAACCACTGCACTTGGACCATAAAATCACAGACCCAAATGTCCTTATAGAGGAGGTAGAAATGGCACAAAAGACAACAAAAACCAAGAATATAGACAGGAGGTATGCTGGAGGTCATACAACAGTGAGAATATTGAGGGACCAATATATAACGTATTTAAAGATGGGGAAAACGCAAATACTGAAAAAGGTAAACAAGAGAATATCAGTAATTATCAATTTATATACAGGTCAACCGGATATGTACTGAGGGCATCCTGGATAGAGCATCAGTAGGGAGCAAGTAAACCTTAACAAGTCATAGTTGTGGGCAGGTAGGTGGTACAATGGATAGAGCTACAGCCTTGGAGTCAGGAGGACCTGAGTTCAGATCCGGTCTCAGACTTGATACTGACTAGCTGTGTGACCTTGGGCAAGTCACTTAACCCCAACTGCCTCACCAAAAAACAAAACAAAACAAAAAAACAACCCACAAGTCATAGTCAACAATGGACCACATTTTTACTATTTCATAATTAACTGAAAGCTGTAGAGAATCCTACTGTGCTTGTTTGCTGATTAAAAAAAAAAGTAGAATAAGTCTCTTTTACAACTGAGTGTATCTTATCTATATACCAACAACATCTGAAATTTCTTGAACAATAACAGAAATAACCCTGTTCAACGACCCTCTGAAAATAAACATTAAACAGTGAGATGTATGCTGGTCAAAGATATTTGCCAATTCAATGGAAACAACCCAGTACAGAGTCTAAATTGGACAGAGATTAATTTTGAATAGTGAGGTCTTCCAGATAATCCTATTTACAATCACTGGAAAAATGTCTGGCCTGTCCATACACAGAAAAAAGACCAAATGAAAGAATATCTACTACTCAAATTTTAACATGTATTTAGATATATGTCCTCTAATTTAGATGTATACCTTATTTATACTTAGGTATAGCTGGTATATTTCCTGGCCATCTCCTTACCATCTTGCCCACAAATCAGCCATAATCTTCATCTCACTCCCATCACTGGAGACCCAGACACTTCACCTGGGTTAAGGGGCTTTGATAGGTGAGTATTTGCCTTAACTTTTCCAGAACTAGGTTGCCAACTAGGGGGAGAAGAATGGTAGAGGTGCGCCTAAAGTTTGCCATATCAAGTACTTGGTTATGAAAAAAAATGGGTTTAGTGTACATTAATTTGTGAGAAAGTTAGCTCTCTCATGTTTTATTACCATCAAAACATCAGGTAATCTATTCTGATCACCTTCGGCACCTGAATGAAAAGTTTCCATTCAAGGTAATACAAGCACAAGAGTTTAAGTAGAAAATTATATATTACCTGGCACCGTTTGCAGCTATACTTGTGAGGCTCTGAGTCTGCACTTTCATCAGAGTTGTCATTTTCTTCTGATGAAATACCAATTTTACCAATGAATTCTTCCCTCTGGTGGTCATCCATTAATGCAATGTCCTGGAAAATAAAGAACCAGTTTATTGTTACCAGTAGAAGGAGGCTAGTTTTCAAAATCTTTAATCTTCATGCAGCCGGCATTAATGCTACACAGATGCCAAAATGGTCCATGGATAGATTTCATGGGGTTCTACAAACTTGTATCAGAAAAAAAAAATTACATGTTTATTTGCAATAACTGCTAATTGAAATTTAGCATTTCCTTTAATTATAAATGTAGGTAACAAACATTATTCTAAGCAGTCTATAGGCTTCAAGAGAGTTCCAAAGAAGTCTATGATACCAAAAGGTTAAGAATCCCTGGCTAGAGTAGCCAGGAAGGATTAGAGAGGGCCACATAGAAAAGTAGATATAAATGACAGAGAAAAGTAGATATAAATGACAGAGAAATGTTATCTGTCACAGAATCATAAAATACTAGGGAGAATATGGAAAACATCTTAGATGTCATGGAATCCAACTCTTATTTTACAAAGTAGAGAAATGAGGCCCCATGAGGTTAAGCCATTTGACCAAAGTCAAAGACTAAGAATCCCTAGACTAGATAACCCTGGAGGGCCTTCTTGCTCTATGATTCTAATTATCATACTTTTTGAAAATTTTCTCTCGAAATGAATCTTTAAAATTTGACCTGGAAAACCAGAGTCTTAACTTGTGCTTAAAAATAAAAATTCTTTCAGCTATCCAATAAAATTTTAGTAGCTTAGATTTGAAAATTGGTGACAGAGAAAGTACTTAGGACAAGTTCACTGAAGCCACTGTAAAATGAAATTATCAGGATAGGGAACAGAATAGTCTTTGGTTCATAGTCTTTGAACTTTTTTTTTGGGGGGGGGAAGAGACAACTAGAGTTAAGTGACAGCTAGTAAGTATCTAAGGCCGGATTTCACTCCTGAGCTAGTGTTCTATCCACTGAGCCACCTAGCTGCCCCACTGAACTCAAATCTTTAAGGATCAGGGCTCACTGGATGAATAAAATGCTATCATCTTCAGTTTCCTAATGTTCTTGATTCTTCTTAGTTTTGATTATAGTCTAAGTTTTTCTATCCAAAAGCACAACCCAATTTTCTACAGAACTCAATACAAGAAGCATGGGAAACTTAGAAGGGTATAATTTTAATTAGACAAGCAAATAATTCTAATGAGAAGAAAAAAAGAGCTATTTAGAGAAAACAATGTGGATTCACAAAAAACTAAAAACAGCTTATTTTAAACGATATGTATGGAAGATAGAAGCAAGAACAGATAAACGAGTATGATCACAAAAGAATAATGTGGCACTCTAAGAAAGAGAAAATGGACTGTAATGCTCAAAATAAACTCTAGTTCAACCACTGGTGTTTTTTCCAACTGGGCTCCAGAGCAGCCTCCACCTCCACCTCCACCTCCACCTCCACCTCCTTGTTATAGATCTCTCTTTCTGACCTCCTACATTGGCTTGGGCTGAAAGAATTTCTCACCCTCACCTTTTCTTGGCTCTACCACTCCAGAATTAGATTTGAGGTGTTAGTTTTAAATTGTTCAGAAGGGAATATTGGGAAAGCTCAGCTGAGTATTCATCTACTCCATCTTGGTTCCCTGTGAAGAAGTCTCTTCTTGGTCCATTTTCAAATACCTGCTTCATGGATCTTTTGGAAAAATATTTCAAATGCTTCCCTTTTAATGTCCATTTATTTTCTTTGAAGAGTAGGATCAGATTTGCAGAAGTGTTATTTGTGAGTACCAACCATGCTTTTTTAAGTATTACATTATTAGAATGTAACCACTGAAAGTCTGTGCTAGTCTGCAACTGTTTCAAAAAAGTTAATAAACTATGTATATCCTTTGACCCAGCAATACGACTACTAGACCCAAAGAAATTAAAGAAGAAAACCCATACATACAAAATATTTATAATAGCTCTTTTTATAGTGGAAATAAATTTGAAACTTAGGGAGTGTCCATCATTTGGGGAAAGGGGTAACGGAATCCTGTTGTGCTATAAAAAAGAGAAAATTTCAGAGAAATTTAGGAAGATATGTATGAACAGAGATTATATGGGATAGATCCCAGAAGGGATAGGGAAGATAGATATACTGCAAAATGTGGATGATATAATAAAGATATTTTTTAAAACAATATTAATCTAAACAAGGCTGATAATTATTTCAGAATGCTACCATCAGGCAATAATCCCCATATCCAGCAACAAAAAAGGCATGGAAAATAGTGTGAACTAATACCTTAAAATGAACATGAATATGATCCCTAAGCACATCTACCCGGAAGAATTTGCGTCCACATATCTCACAAGTATACTTCTTATCTCCATGGGTCAAGAGATGTTTATTCATATTACTTCTACATGAAAATACCTATGAGTAGAAAAAAAATGACAATTAAGAAAACTTTTCTGTTCCCATGACTTGAGAAATACAACTTAATGTCTGTTTATACAAAATAACCATCTACAAAATCTCAACAAATATTGTGATAACATCAGTTGCTCAATTTGGCATTGATTTTAATCTTTACTATAACAAGTTAATGACCTTACTATACACAGACAGCTGGTACTCCCCTTTAATCCACCCAAGCTAGCAGTAGTTTTGACTTCTTTAATTTAATTGCGACCCCTCTACAAATTTGTAGATTGTCTGTCTACCTTGGGAAGAGAGATATTTCTCTGGGCTTTCAACATAAGAGAAAAATGAGGAATGGAAATTTTACAGAGAAATATGTGTTGAATAAGAGAAATGTAAAGTAAATAAGCTGATGTTTTACCAAACACCTAGAAAACTGTCAAAGATGACAAAAGATAAGACTAATATCCATTGGTGGGACTGCCAGAAGACAGGCATAGACACACTGATACACCACGGGTAGAATTAATTGGTCCAACACCATGACAACAATTTGGAACTATGCTTTAAAAAGAAAGAAATAAAAATAACTAAAAGGCCCATACTCTTTGAAACCAACATCCTGATGCTAGGCATATACTCCGTAAATTAAAAGACAGGAAAAAAAGGTCTCATACACCAAATTATTGATAGCAGCAATTTTAGTAGTAGTAAGGAACTGGGAACAAAGTAGATGCTCATCAACTGGGGAATGGCTAAAAAACTAGCAACAAATGAATGAAATGGAACATTGTAAGAAATAAAATAAGAAAGAGACAGATGGGAAGACATTCATGAACTGATATGGAGTGAAATAATCACAAACAAGAAGATGATTGAAAAAATGACTAAAGTAATATGAATGGAAAGAACAACAAAAAAACCTGAAACAGAATGCTGTTTTCATAACAATCAAGATTGACCCTGTAGAAGACTTGAGAAAATAAATCTTGCTCCCTACATTGTAGAGGTAGAGAACTATGGAAATAGAATATTGCATATTCTGTCAAACAAGGTTGAAATATTGGTTAGTTTTGAAAATTTCTTTTTCCACTTGTTTCTTTTAAAATCTTTGTGACAAGGGATGATTTACTAGGTAAGGGGAAATGAAGCTGTATATTTGGGAACGGTGATTTAAAAACAAAAGTGTCCAATAAAATAATCAAGAAAAACATCTTTTTTATTGATATGTATGCATGTGTGTGTGTGGGGGGGGAGGCTGATGTACTCTTTACATGAAATAACAGCAGTCAACCAATCACCTCCTGAAACTCTAAGATGAAAACTCACAGGAACATTACAGTCAAAACCTAGGGCTTCCAGGTCAAAGGAAAAATACTGCAAATATCCAGAAAGAAGTCAAACACTAAGGAACCACAGTAAGTATAATACAAGATTTGGCAGCTTTCTTTATAAAGGAGCCGAGAACATGGAATATTATATTCCAAAAGGCAAAAGATAAAAGGTTACAGCCAAGATGAACTCACCAAAAAGACTGAGTATAATTGTACAGGGGAAAAAAAATACACCTTTAATGAAATGGAGGATTTCTGAACATTCTTGATAAAAAGAACAGAGCTGATTAGAAACGTGTTTACAAACACAGGAATAAAGAGAAAGATAAAAATTACAGGTAAGCAAAAAGGAAAATGTAAGGATGAAATGTTTCCATTTTAATGGGGAATGATACTAGCATCTTTTAAAAAGTGTGATGTCGTCATAAAGTCAAATAAAATAGAAGGCCTGTGAGTGATTTTTGTTATGTTTTGATGATCTTAAAAGAAAGGAATAGGAAGGGAATAAAAAGGATACACTAGGAATGAAAGGGGAGGGAGACATATAATTAGTCGGGTATAAGTGAATTTCTATACAAACAAGTAAGGGGAGGCTGGCTACCACTTGAACTTCAGTTTCATTTGAACTGATCAAAAGAGAGTGTAACATGCAAATACACACAAACACATAAAGAGATTATTGTAGAAATGCATTAAGCTCAACAGGGAGGGGAGGGAATAAAAGAGAAAGGAGATTAAGGGAAGGATCAGTCATAAGTAAAAAAAGAAAAAAACTCAATTTCATAGGGGAGGATCATGAAGAGGGGTGAAAAGGGAAGAAAAAAGGAAGGAAGAGACAAAGGTACAAAACTGTTATTTGGGTCTGAAGAAGTGAAAGCTGTTTAAGTCAAGCACAGACAGTGGCTCCCACTTGGTGGTTCACAACCCCAAAGAGTTCATGCTAAAAATTAATTAACAGGGATTAATTCTTTAACATTTGTATTATATAATTGCAAAATATAATGAATAACATATTAAATTACCACAGGGGCTTTTTTTTTCTTTTTGGTGAGGCAATCAGGATTAAGTGACCTATCCAGGGTCACACAGCTAATAAGTATCAAGTGTCTGAGGCCATATTTGAACTCAGGTCCTCTTAACTCCAAGGTCGGAGCTCTATCCACTGCACCACCTCACTGCCCCCCCACAGGAGCTTCACAGCACAATTTGTTGTCCTTTTTAAAAGGGATTTGGAGGAACGAAAAATGTTGGGAATAACTACTATAGAGCATTGTTGATGGGCAACATTTGTGTTCTATACTTTTCATCTATGCAAAAAGGGTTTGAGGAGAGAAAAAAATAAGAGAATAAGAGGGAGTTAAATGCATAAAACTTAAAATTTTTTACACAAATTTAAATCAGCTAAGTTTAGAAGGGAAGCAGTGAACTAGGGAAAAAATCTTCATAACAAGATTCTCTGATGAAGATCTCATTTACATGCCACTATGGAATTGGTTCAAATAGATAAGAATAACGGAGGTTTTCCAATTAATAGTCAAAAGACATGAGGCAGTTCTCAAGGGAGTAATCTAAGTTTTTTATAATCACATGAAAAAATATTCCAAATTTCACTATTAGTTAGAAAAATGCAAATTAAAGCAACACTGAGTTTCTAACTCATACACATCAGATTGGCAAAGTTGTCAAAAAGAGAAAATGATAGGTTGTGGGAAAACCAGTATCATTCTCACATCTACCTACCCTGGCCCTAACCTCTCCCTGACAGCCAAGCTTGAATCTCTGACTGCCTTTCAGTCATCTCAGACTGGATGTTCAGTGGATATCTTAAACTCAACATATCCAAAACTGAACTCATTATCTTTTCCTTCCAAATCTTTTCCCCTCCCAAGTTTCCTATTACTGTTAAGGCAACATCATCCCTGCCCTTCCCCTAATCTCGTTATCACCCTAGCTTGCAATGCAGGTGTCACTACCTCTCACGTCCATATCAAATTTTGCCAAGCTCTGTAGATTTCACCTTTGCAATATCTCAACTGTGTACTCTTCTCACCTCTGATACTGCCGTCACTGTGTGCAAGCCCTTGTCACCTCACACTTGGCCAACTGCAAGAGCCTTCTGGTTGTTCTGCTTGCCTCAAGTCTTTCCCCACTCCGATCCATCCTCCATTTAGCAGCCAAAGTGATTTTCCTAAAGTGCACTTCCAACCATGTCACCCATCTATGTCATGAACTCCAGTGGATCTTTATCACCTCCAAGATCAAATATTTTTGTATTTGTTGTTCAGCATTCAGCACCCTTCATAACCAGCCTCCTCCTACCTTGCCAGTCTTTTTATACTTTATCTCCTGACATGTACTCTTGATTCAGTGACACTGGCCTCTGGGCTGTTCTACAAACAAGATACTCCATCTCTTGGCTCTGGGCATTTTCTCTGGTTGTCCCCAGTGCCAGAATGGTTTCCTTTCTCATTGTTACCTATTGACTTCTTTGTTTTTTTCAAGTCCCAACTAAAATCCCATTTTCTACAGGAAGCCTTTCCCAATCCTTCTTAATTCTAGGGTCTTTCCTCTTTTACTTCCTATTTTTATAGCTTGTTGGAATGTATCTGTTCACTTGTCTCCCCATTATATTGTGAGCACATTGAAGGTACAGATTATCTTTTGCTTCTTTTTTGTATCCTCAGCACTTAACACAGTATCTGGCATGTAGCAATTGCTTAATACATGTTTGCTGATTGACTGACTAAAAGGTATATTAATGTACTTTTGGTACATGAATTTAATGGAATACCATCTGGTTATAAGAAATTAAGAAATGGTTTCAGAGTAACCTGGAATGATGTATGTAGACTAAGACAGACTGAAGCAAGGCCAACCAGTAAAATTATTTATATTATAACATCAACATTTAAAAATGAACAATTTTGGGACTTAAGAACTAATTAATTTAATGATCAATCATGATTCCAGAGGAATATCAATGCTATTCACCTCCTGACAGATGCACTATAATATGCAAAATGAGACACATTTTTAGACATGGCCAACATTGGAATGCGTTTGCTTATATGTTGTAAGGTTGTTTTTTGTTTGTTTGTTTTATTGCTTTTTAAATTAATTCAGAGGAAAGTTGTTGGGGGAAAAATCCATTTCATAATTTTTTTAAAAATTAAAAAATCTAACTTTGAAATGTTAAAAGTGATCAAACCGAGGGAAAGATGACAATATAAGGCTTGTCTCCCACAAAATACACCTACCACATCCCTCTAAATTCTCTAATTCCATTGCTTCTCCCTTTGCTGTATAAGCCTTTTCCCTTTGGAGCTGCACCTCATGGCTGTTATAATCTACATTAATGGTTACCCACAGCAGCTACACAGATGTTAGTGGAAGGAGTTTCTATCTACTCCCTGCCTCCCAGATCATCTTGTGGCTATGGCAGGTACTCCATGAAAGGTAGGCTCTGCTAGAGACAGAGTGAGCATGGAACAACAGTTCTACTCCCCATTTTTCATTTTGCATAAAATCTTCCACTTTGTGAAATCAATTTGGATGAGATGACTGCAGTAATTAGTCACAAAAAATAAGCAGGTATAGATGGTTTGTTTCTGGATCATAGGTATCATTATATCACCTTTCCCCCAAAGCTTACCTATCTTCCTAACTTCTCTATGATCATGAAGGGCACCAGCATCCTTCCAGTTACACAAGGTTTCATAACCACTCTGCCATGTTGTTCTCCTCACTTTACCTCAGACCACATCCATATATCCAGTTGTCAAATCTTGTCAGTTACACCTCCAGATTTCTCACATCTGTTTCTTCTCTTTACTCATATAGCCACCACCCTAATAATGATAACAACAACAATAGCTAACATTTCTACAGTGCTCTAAGGTTTATAAAGTGTTTTTTACAAATCTCATTTGATCCTCAGAACAACCCTAAGAAATAGGTACTGCCATCACCCTAATTTTACAGAAGAGGAAACTGAGACACAAAGAGGTTAAGTGATTTGCCCAGGGTTTTACAGATATTAAATATCTGAGGCTGAATTTGAACTTATGTGCTCCTGGCTCCAAGTCCAATGCCCAATCCACTGTACCACCTAGCTATCTGACCCGAGTATAGACCCTCATCATCCTTCACCTAGAATATTGCAATGGCTCTGCAATTAGTCTCCCTGCTTCATCTCTTTCCATTACAGTCCATCTTCCACACAGCTGTCAAAATGATTTTCCTAAAGCACAGGTCTGACCATGTTATTCCCCTACTCTATAAACTCCAGGGGCTTCCTACTGACTCTAAGATCAAATATTACCTTAATCTCATCTGTTTAACTTCTATTTTAGGTATAAGTTTCACAAAGCACCTCCTTATTAGATCAGTAGTTCACATATTTCATAAATGGGAAAATATAGACACTTTTTTACTTACGGGGTATTGTGTATGAGGAACAGCAAGAAAGCCAATTTAGCTGAAATATACAATGCAAGAAGGGGAGTGACATGTAATGAGGCTAGGAAGATATGTTAGCATCTAGTTGTAAAGAGCTTTAAAAGCTACACAGTGTAACTGATATTCAATCCTAAAGGAAATATGGAGCCATTGGAGTTTATTGAATATGGGAGTATACCATTATGTCCAGAGTACACGCATTCCAAGGAGTACCTAAGATAATCCACTGGGTTACAGGAAGAAAATATTATAAGTTCTTTTTTTATTCTAAATATACATATGATATAAGCTTTACTAATATTTAATATACAAAGTGATACTAGTACCCTCATGTAACATGGTACTTGAGGTATCACGACAAGAGATTGAGAACTCCATAATTTGGAAGTGAACACCAGTGGCATCCTCATTCATCCTTGTCTTAAAGCATATCATGATATATTGCAGTTTATGCTTGTCTTTGGATTTAGGTATAACATTATCTAGTTTTAACTAAACTATTACAAGATGAGGAAGAGACATTCAAAGATTCCTGCACAGAAAATTTGCTTACTACTACACTAATAATATGTGCACAAACAAATAGCAATAAAATGACTCCTACCTCTTGAAAGCCAAATTACCAGGTAAAAAACAATAACAGTCTAATCAGATATGACAGAGAGGACAAAAATTTCCAAAATTATTAAGGAAATTATTTGAAATGTGAATTTATATCCACTATCATTAACAATAAATCTTGCCAAAAATGTATATTGTGTGGACATATTAGCCAGTGATAATAGACTATAACAAAGAATAAAACACTAAAAATTAGGTTTCTGTTATCAAGAATGCCCACCTATCAAATCTCTTCACATCATATACATACCCTTTGCCCCTGAGACTCCATTACTAGTCCACTGATAAAAAGAATGTCCCCATATCCATCAAAATATTTATAGCAGCATTTTTTGTCATAGCAAAGAAACAAAAAAAGATGTCCATCAGTTGGAGCTAAACAAACTGTGATACATGAATGTAATAGAATATTACTGTGCTCTAAGAAATGAAGGATGTAATAAATCCAAAGAAGCATAAAAAGATCTATATGAACTATTACAGAGTAAAATTAGTGGAGCTAAGAAAACAAATTACACAATGACTACAACAATGTAAATGATAAGAATTGTACACAAAACTCAAACGTATTACAAAATTATAAAGAACGAGTACAGGTTGAAAGAATAGATATGAAAAGATATTCCCACCTCACCTCTCTGCAGAAATTCACAAGTATTGTACACTTGCACATATGTTTAGACTTTTTCGATGTACTGATCAGTTATACTGACTTTTCTTTTTTTTTCTTAAAAAAATACTTTTTTTATATGGGATAGCTCTTTTGGGAGGGGGAGGGGTGCTGGGGGAAATTATGGGTAATGTAAAATAAGCAAAAGACCATCAGTAAAAATTTAACCCAAAGAATCTCATATTTGCACAGTAAAATAACTTAGAAACACTTTTCTCATGGGTTTAAAAAATCTTGCAAATGCAGATTCAGTAGGTCTGAACCCATTTATCAAAAATATAAAAATGCAACTCCTGTTTACTTTTAAAGAACTAATTAACAGGAAAGATGGAAATTAACTAACTGAATTTAAACAAACACTTTGCATTGTTAGTAGATGCATCTGAAAAATAAGTTTCATGATCTACTAAGTGAAGACAACACTGCACTTCTTCCATTTAAATTTATGTATCATTGTGAAGTATCTTTTTCAGTTATTGTGACCATAAAAATGAAATATCTAAATAAACTTGAACTAATTTCTGAATCAGTACAACACAGCATTAGCAAGGTTTGTAAAAATAATCAAGTCACATTCTCACTAAAATAGTAACATTTTAGTGAAAACAAAAGGTTTCTTTTACCATTCATGAAATAAAATTATTTTAAAATCTTTTATAAAAATATTTAAAAATGTTATCTATTTCATCTTTATATTATCCTTTCTTAATTTCTGTTTTTATATGTTTTATGGTATACATAATGTATCTGTAGTCTGTGTATTTAAGTATGTTTGCCTATGTAGTAGGAGCTGTCCTATATCCTGAGTGTATGAAGGCAAAAAAAACGGAAAGAAAGAAACAATACCTGCTAATATTCTACTGGGTGAAATGGCATGCACATATATAAGTACAGACACTATTAATGTATTGCTGAACCATATGGTACAGTGAGGGGAATAATTTATAACGAGGCTGGAAATATAGATTAGGGAGAAGCTGTCAAAGGATTTAAAAGCCACAGAACAGTTTCCATCTAAGTCTAAAGGCAACAGGGAATCACTGAAGTTTACTGAATAGAAAAGTTATATGCACTTAAGGAAAATCACTCTGGAAGCAGTAAAGCATGGATTAGAATTAGGTAGAGTCTTGGCAGGGAGAATAATTTGGAAGCCACTCCAACAGAACAGGAAGGGGCGATGAGGGACTTAACCAAAGTAGAAGCTATGTAAGTGGACAGAGAGGTCAGATACAAGTCATGTTATGCAGACAGAAATGCTAGTATTTGACAAATGACTGGATGTTTGGAGATGGGGCAGGGAGACCAATTGGGAAGCCATTACAATAGTCCAGGCAAGAGGTGGTGAGAGAATGGTCTAAAATGGTGGTAATGTGAAAAAAGAGAAAGGGTCAGATACAAGACATCATTTGGAGGTAAGACATGGCAAGATTTTGCAACTAATTGGATACCTGGAGTGAGGAAGAGTGAGTTGAGGATAACACTGATGCTGCAGATTTACATAACTGGAAGAATGGTGATATTCTTGACAGAAATGGGGAAGTTTAAAGAAAGAGGCAGGTTTGGGGGGTGGGGCAGGAGATTAGGGAATAGGGAAGATGAGTAGTGTTTTGGATATATCAGTGTTAGATTTCCTACATGGTAACAAAACGAAAATCCAATGTCTAACAAATAACTAGTAATGCATGACTGGAATTTCAGAAACAGACTGGGGCTGGCTATATAGATCTGTGGACTATCTAA
This sequence comes from Phascolarctos cinereus, assembly GCF_003287225.1. Classification (NCBI taxonomy): domain Eukaryota; kingdom Metazoa; phylum Chordata; class Mammalia; order Diprotodontia; family Phascolarctidae; genus Phascolarctos; species Phascolarctos cinereus. The sequence continues at coordinate 40,034,697 of NW_027556098.1, read as the reverse complement.
ATAGAGATAATTTACCCATGTGAACTGATGAATTCACTAAGAGAGAATGTAGTATACTGTTCAGTTCTTTTGGATGTATGACTTCCTCTGCCTCCATTCACTAGCATCACAATAATCAGATGATAAGAGTTAAACCCTAGAGTTGGGGTTTAGCAAGGTCTAAGTGGTGAGAAGACAGTATGGAGTTGAACTTATTAAGTGTAAGGTTTGCAGACATTTGCTCAAGAGTTTAGATTTCTTGACCTTGAGTCATGTCATCTCTCCTCCCCTCCTCGACCTTCCAGTCATCTGGAAGTGTCTGCAGCCATAGATTGTGGAAACTAAGGCTTCTATTCACTCTAGCTTATTTCTAAGTATGTTAAGGGGCCAAATATCTTAGGCTGCTTTATCTGTTCCCTCACAGTGACCATTTCCCCCCCTTAGTTTTTAGATATCTTATGTAAGATGGAACAGAAAAAGGAGGGTTTTTTTCCTTTCACCAAAGCAGACTCTAGGGTCTGTTCTTTCAGGAACAGGCTTCTACATAATCAGTTCTGCTACAGTTCTACTACCTGTGTGACCTTGCAAAAATCACTCAACTTTTTTGGCTTTCTGTTTCTTCATTTGTAAAATGAATTGACTGGATAGACTGTTCCACTGAGTTTCTGATTCCTGCTATCCCTACAAGATGGCTCTGTAGTTTGGAGCACTATTCAGCAACTTTTAATGTTTTATGAAGATGCTAAATTTCTGTGGTGGTTTTCTGACTGGTTGCTGGTATTGTGTATAGTGACATGTAGAGTGATTTGACTGTGTTGTTGTTCAGTTGTTTCAGTCATGCCCTATTCTTTATGACCCCATTTGGGGTTTTCTTGACAAAGATACTGGAGCAGTTTGCCATTTCCTTCTCTAACTTATCTTACAGACAAGGAAACTGAGGCAAACAGGGTTAAGTGACTTGCCCAGGGTCACACTGGAAATTGCAGGGATGCTCATCAAAATGACTTAGTAACTCAAAGGTATTCTTAAAACAAGATTGCTGTTACTATATACAATGTTCTCTTGGTTTTGCTCACTTCACTCTTCACTATTTCATGCAAGTCTGTCCATGTTTTTCTAAGATCACTGAGCTCATCATTTCTTATAGCATAGCAGTATTCCATCACAATCATATACCATAACTCATTCAGCCATTCCCCAATTGATGTGCATCCCTGCAATTTCCAGTTCTTTGCCGCCACAAAGAGGGCTGCTTTGAATTTTAGAACATATAGGTTCTTTTCCTTTTTCCCTAAATGTATTTGGAAACAGACCTAATAGTGGTATTGCTGGGTGAAAGGGTATAGGTAGTTTAATAACTCTTTGGTCATAATTCCAGATTGCTCTCCAAAGTGGTTGAATCAGTTCACAATTCCACCAACAATGAATTAGTGTCCCAATTTTTCCACATCCCCTCAACATTTGTCACTTAAATCATTTCAGCCAATCTGATAGGTATAAAATGATATCTCAAGGTTGTTTTAATTTGCATTTCTGTAATCACTACAGGTTTAGATCATTTTTTTTATGACTATAACTTGTTTTGATCTTTTCACTGGAAAATTGCCTGTTCACATTCTTTAACCATTTACCAATTGGGGAATGACTTGTAGTCTTATAGATTTGACAAAGTTCTTTATATATTTTTGATATGAGACCTTTATCTAAGAAACTGTCTATAAAAGTATCCCCACAATTTTCTGCTTTCCATCTGATCTTGGCTACATTTATTTTATTTGTACAAAACCTTTTTAATTTATGTAATTACACTTAATTTTGCTTTCTATTTCTTGTTCATTTATAAAGTGTTCGCCTATCCTTAAGTCTGATAAGTAATATGTTCGTGTTCTTCTAATCTTCTTGTAATATCTCTCTTTATATCTAGGTCATGTATCCATCTTAACTTTATCTTAGTAAATGATATAAGATATTAGTCTCTGCCCAGTTTTTGCCATATTGCTTTCTGATTTTCCCAACAATTTTTACCAGATAATTAATTCTTATCCCAAAATCTTAAGTCTTTACACTTGTCAGATATAAGGTTATGTTTATTTGCCGCTTTAAGTTGTATATGTACTCTATTCCATTGATCTACCTTTTTATTTCTTAGCCAGTACCAGATAGTTTTGATAATTACTGCCTTATGATATAGTTTAAGACCTGTTACTGCTAAATCTCCTTCCTTTACATTTTTTTTTCATTATTTCCTTTGATATTCTTGACTTTTTGTTCCTCCAAATGAATTTTATTATTTTTTCTAATTCAATAAAAGAATTTTACTAATTTTACTAATTTTGTAACTATTGTTACAATTTTTTAAAAAAGTTTTATTGGTGATTTTATCACAGTTCTTCTCGATCTCCTCTCCCAACCTTACTGAATTCTTCATTCTAAGAAAAACAGTTAAGTAAAACCAAAATCAACAGACATAGTGACTGCATCAGATGGTGTGGGCCTACTCATTAGTCTCCCAAATCTCAGAGGAGGAGGTATGATTTACTTTGGGATCAAGATTGGTCACCATAATTACTTAAGAGTCCAGCTCTTCTTTACTGCTTTCATTTATGTTACTGAGTGAATGAATAGGGGAAAAAAAAGCATTTATTAGGCACTTCTTATGTGAAGCGCACTGAGGTAAGAAATAGAAAAGTAAGACAGTTCCTATTCTCGTGGAGCCCACATTCTAAAGGGGGAGACAACTATATGCAAAAGTTTGGCTACAGGGTAGACAGAAAGGTCCAGTGCTCAGAGGATTGATTATAGATTCAGATTTAGAAGGGATTTTAGAGGACATCTAGTCCAACCCCATTATTATACAGATGACAAACTGAAGCCAAGAGAGATGTTAAATAACTCACTTTGCATAGGGAATGTTTGAGGAGGGATTTGAACTCGGGTCTTCCTGACTCCAAGCGTAGCACTCTATCCACTATGCCCAGGCCTGAGAGGATAAGGCCTTATGATTCAAATACCAAGTAATATAATCTGGTTGGAGTATAGAGAGGAGATAAGGCAGATGCAAATACATCCTCTTGGATGTTATTTCAAGTGATAAAAACCACATCCATTTCTACTTAATACAGCCAAGTCACAGTGAGAACTCTCCTTCTGGATCTTTGGGAGTGTGGCTGGAGAAGAAGTAGCAGCTACAACAGAAGAGGCATAGCAACCAGGCAGGTGTCTGTCTCCATGGGGGTTGACTCCCTGTGAGATGGGGGGAAAGGCCTGCCTGGAGACACGGCGCACAGCCTGGAGGGCCCTGCTACATAGTTTCTTACTGATGTCTGAGGAGAGGCAGTAGTGGCATCACCAGCTTTGTTCATGCCCTCCCATGCATCTCTCCTTTGGGTACCTCACTGCTTCCTCTCAGCACAGGAACTGGGCAACAGGATATTGGTGTCATTGTGTATGTTTTTTCCTTGTTCCACTTATTTCAGATTGCATAATAGAATACAAGTCTTCCCATGTTTCTCTAAGTTTTTCATATTTTAAAAATAACACAATAATATTTCATATTATAATCATACCATAGATTGTTCGGTTATTCCCCAATTGATTGGTGCCTACCTTTGGTTCTAGTTTTTTAACACCGTAAAAAGTGAAACTAACAATTTACATCAGATGTAGACTTGGCATTATCTGTAGAACCTCTTCTCGGAGGCTTTGTCCTAAATTTCCTTCACTCGTCAAAGAGCTTCTACATCACTGCCATTGTGGCTCTATGGCTTCTAGACCAAGTTCCTACAGTAATTGGCTTGACCTAGGAGGAACACCTTACCACTCTGTCACTGCCATTTCGAAGTCATATGGTTCCTTGCTCTCCTGAGCAGTCATGTGGTTCTGGGAAATTGGGGTGGTGCGGGTATTACAATTTGTACTGGTAGAAAGGGTACTGAATTACTGAAATATTATCTAGTACTTCATTAAGTGCTCTTAAAGCATTCAAGATATGGATACAACTGTTAGTGCTGATTTCTCTTTTCCATTTTAGTCTGACACCTAATTAGTTTTCATTTCACAGCAAAAGCAGGCTTGGCAATGCAAAAGGGAAAATAAACATTTTAAAGATGAGTAAAAAGACCAGCTGAATAAACTTTTAATTTCTGTCTCTCTACTTTTTATCTTGGCTCTCCATTATGAATACAGAGGGTAACGTTCCAAAGGCTTCAAAAAAGGCAGCGGGAATGATAGTGGAGTGGTTAGAAAATGAACACACAGTTGGGAGAAAAAAAAGCAGAAAAACTCGCTTCTTTCAGTATACACTTGATCCTAAAGTGAAACGATCAAAACAAAAATGATATAATAAAAATGCCTGGTCATTTTAGTTTTTCAAATAAAGATTATTAACCACTCTCATAAAACAACAGTATTGGACTCTAACTATTTATATAACTTTAAAAGAATTACTTTTTTAGTGCTCTAAGATTGAAATTTCTAGTTTTAGTTCCTGTTTCTTGAGTAAAATAATCTTAAGCAAATAAAAGATTGAGTAAAAATGTAATAAAAACCCCTTTATATTTGCTTAAACCAATGATAAATTGTTACCTTTCCGCATACAGGGCATCCTGAGGGTTCCTTCTTATATCGGACCACACTCTCTCCGCTGGTTTCAAACTCTTCTCTCTTCACACGCCTGACTCCTTAAATTGCCAAACACCACCCCCCCAACCAAAAGAGAAAAAAAGAATCAGTTTTTACATTCGGTACAATGGAAGCTCCCACTGCAAGTGTTGATGTCCCATATGATTTGCGGTGACATATTAGGATGCTGTACACACAGTAAACTTTATACTACTCCTCCACTGGCTTCTATTCTGATCATTATCTGACAGCAAAAAATCCCACTGCTATTGGAAAACAAACACTATGTCTATGATAGTGTGCCTCTTTTTTCAAACATGTGATTTATATCACTCAACCAGTACTTATTAAGCATCTATTTATATGTAATACTGGGCTAGGTACTGGGTATACACATACCAAAGTAATACAGTCCTTGCCCTCCAGAAGCTTACATTTCTCCTGAGAAGATATAGTATGCTTACATACGATGCAAAATGCATTCAAGGGCAAGACCAGGAAAACAATAGACACAATAACTATTATAGTGTAAATATAAAGAACAACCAAACAATTGAACCTGAATGCTGCAAAATTATAACAATCAAGGTTGGCCTCCAAAAAGAGATGAGGAAGATAATTTCCCTAATGGATGGGATGATGGGTGCACGATACTGTATGTGGTATCAAACTTTTTTGGCATCTTGGAAAAATTTTTTTTCCCCTTTTCCTCTTTTTTTTTTTTTATAAGGGATGGCTATTTGGGAGAAATCAGAGGAATACAATGGGAAATACAGGTGATATAAAAACAAAATATTTTTTTAAAAAGTCAAAATAAATACAAAGGGCTTTTGTTGGGGGCAGGGTTGAGTCATTAACAACTGGAGGAACCAAGATAAGCCTCTAGAGCCAAGTCTTGAAGGGAGCTGAAATCCTAACAGCTCAAGAGGGAGAGCATTCTAGTCCTGGGAGGTGGGAAGAGAAGGGGAAAATGCAGCCTGTGCAAAGGCACAGAGGCAAGAGGTGAACTATCATGTATGGGGAACTGCAAATGGCTACAATGCTGAGTATATGAGCGTGAGGGAACACGTAATCAATCCGGAAAGGCGGGCTGGAGCCAGATGGGGAAGGGCTTTAAAAATCAAACATGAGATTTTGTATTTTATCCCAGAAGCAAAAGGAAGCTATAGAAGATATCTGAGCAGGAGAGCCACAGGGTCAGACCTGTACTTTAGTAACATCAATTTGGCAACTATAAGAAAAATGGATTAGAGAAGGGAGAGACCAATTGGGAAGTTATGAAAATAGTTCAAGTGAAACGTGATTAGGGCCTAACCAGACTGGTTGTGGTATGAGTACAGCAAAGGGGACAGAAAGTAGAGACGTTAAAGAGGTAGAGTTGATGAGACTTGGTAACTGATTAGATTTGTAGGGCAAGGGAGAGTCAAGCATCAGGCATAATTCCCAGGCTGTGGACACAGGTAACCAGAATAGGGACCATAGGAATAACAAGAGGGTCTAAGGGGAAATATACTGAGTTCTATTTTGGACACATTTGAGATGCCTACAGGACATCCAGGTAGAGATGTCTAGCACAGAGTTGGAGACAAAGGACTGGACCTCAGGAAAGAAATGAGAGCTGTATATGTAGATGTGCGATTCATATGTATAGATAGGATAGTGGAGCTCATGGGAGCTGTTAAGAGAGCACAGAGAGAGAGAAGACACAAGTTGGAGCCCTGTGGTACACACCCAACATAGCAAGTGAGACATAGACGATGATCCTGCAAAAGAAGCTGAGAAGGATAAGTCAGACAAAAAGTAGCAGAACCAAGTAGTAGAGCCACAACAGCAAAGCCATTAACATTCAGGACTAAGAGAGAATCCAGAAGGAAGGGTCAACAGCATCAAATACTAGAGAAGTGAAGAGGAATAAGCAATGAGAAAATGCCACCAGATATAGGAATAAAGAGATCACTGATGACCTTGCAGAAAGCAATTCCAGCTGGATGACAGGAACAGAAACCAGACTGTCAGTCAGTTCATCAGTCAACAGGAACTTGTTAAGAGCTAACAGTTCTAAGTTCTGAGGATACAAAGAAAGGCAAAAGCAGTCCCTATAACCAGGAAGCACACATTTCAAAGGGAGATACATGTTATTAACTAGATATATAAGATATATACAGAATAGATGTAAGGTAATCCTTGTTCACCTTTAAAAAAAAAAAGTCAAATCCTAGCAAGTGTCCATTGTCTAATTTGGGATGTATAGCTTCATGATAAAAAGTTTTCAAAATGGCATTTTAATAAAATCTTATTAATACAATAAAAAAATTTCATATCCAAAAACTTTTTCTACCATTGTTACTACATAGTCTTTACTTCATATGCACACCCATTACATCAACATATGACTAAGCACTCTATTTCATTTTTAAAATAGCATTAATACTCTTGCTTCCACTGGAATGTCCCTCTTGTACTTGGCATCTTACATATTCACAGGTAATATTTCTCCTCCAAGCTTCTTGCGGAAACTGAAATTCAACACTATTACTAAGTACAGAGGTCTGGCTAAGTGATTTTCAGTTTATTTTGATACATAATATGACATGGCAAAAAGAAATAATAGCAGAAGCATTCAATCCAAATGTACTCACCTTCCAAGTGTCTCCTTTGGTGATCCAGCATGACATCCTTCCGGTAGAACATTTTATTGCATACCTCACAAGAAAACTTCTTATCACCATGCTTCTTCTTATGTTTGGAGAGGTTACTATTGGTAGAAAAGAATCTGAAACACATCTCACACTGGAATGTCTTCTCGTCTGCCAGAAGAAGAAAAAATGTTTTCAAAGAGTTATTCTTTCCAGCAAAAATATATAACATACCCACAGCAACCATCTTCATTCATAATGATAACAAATATCAGGAAAGAAAGGCAAGGGAAAATCATCATGAAAGGAACATAGGATGAGTATTTCCAGAAGCCAAAATCTACATTCAAAAATTTCATTTGTACCAATAAATTTAGTAACTAAAAAAACCCCAAAGCAGTCTTATCTAAAAATATCTACCCTATTCCAATTAAATAACTAAAAAAGAATGACAACCATAACATTTGGAAAGTTCCACCTTTGAAAGTGACTCTCCAAAGCAAAAAAATTATCATTTTCTCTAAAGAAAGTTGCTCTTTTGTAGCTTTTAATATAAGACTAGAGAAAAATTGTCAGAAGTATTCATTTTTCTGTTTAACATGGGCCAGGTGGTTGGGCATGAGGGATAGGAGAAACTAAGTGATTGTATTCAAAAGATGTGCATATTCGTTTTTATATATAACCAAATTATCCTTTTGAATGAAAACTAATGACATCTTTTTACCAATTATATCAATGTAAATTTTTTTTTACTGTGGTTTGTTTTCTCTAACTCCTTAGTTCTAGTCAATGTATATATCATTTTACTCTTAATGTGAGTTTATTTGTGACTTCCACCAACAAGTATAGTTATTCAAATAAATGAAGCATTTTTTATGGAAGATGGGAAGTGACAGCCTGTGGTTTTATCTTCCTAGACCAGGGCTGGGGAACCTGTAGCCTTAAGGCCACCCTCGGTCTAGGGAGCTCCCTCATGAGGAAACTCCATCCCATCTTCTCCAGCAGACTGCCCCCTGTCATCCCTACTCTTTCATTTATTTCAGTCTCTGCTTGTCTATTGATTCATTTCCTACTGCCTACAAACATACATCATGTTTTCCCTATTCTGAAAAAAACATTTACTTGATCCATTTCCACTAACTAGCATCCTTTATCTCTTTTGCCCTTTGTAGATAAACACCTTGAAAAGGTTATCTACAATAAGGCTTCCACTTTTTCTTTTCTCACTCTCTTCTTAACCCCTTACAGTCTGACTTCTAACCTTATTATTCCACTGATGGTGCTCTCTCCAAAGTTACTAATGATTTCTTAGGGGCCTAATCCAATGGCTTTTTCTCAGTTCTCATGCTTGCTGACCTCTCTGCAGCTTAGGATACCTTTGATCACTCTGTCCTCCTTAACAATCTCTTCTCTCTAGGTTTTTGGGACACTATTCTTTCCTGGTTTTCCTCCTACCTGTCTGACTGCTCCTTATCTATCTCCTTTGCTGGCTCCTCTTCCAGATCATGCTTTTTAACTGTAGTCATCCCTCAGGGTTCTGTTCTGGGCCCTCTTCTCCTCTCCTTCTATACTACATGATTTGGTGATCTCAGCAGTTCCCATGGATTTAATCACCATCTCTATGCTTCTGATTCTCAAATCTACCTTTCTTGCCCCAAGCTCTCTGCTGACCTCCAATCTTCCATCTCCAACTGCTTTTTAGACATCTTAACCTATATGTCTAGTAGACATCTTAATCTGTGTCCAAAACGGAACTCACTATCTTTCCCCCTAAACACTACCTTCTCTGTCTCTGTAAAGGGCAACCCCATCGTCCCAGACCCCCAGGCTCACAACCTAAGAGTAACACTGGATTCCTCTTTATCTTTCACCCCCCACCCTCCATATCCAAGCTGTTGCCAAGGCCTGTTGATTTCACCTTTACAACATCTCTTGAATACATCCTTTCTCTCCTGACACAACCACCACTCTAGTTCAGGCCCTCATCACCTCACACCTGGATTATTAGCCTGCTGATGGATCTATCTGCCTCAAATTGCTCCCTACTACAATTCATCCTCCATTAGGCCACTAAAGTGATTTTCTTGAAATGCAGGTCTGATTATGTCTTCCCCCTAGTCAATAAACTCCAGTGGCTTCCTATTACCTCCAGGATCAAATACAAAATGCTCTGTTTGGCATTCAAAATCCTTCAGAACCTATCCCCTCCACCTTTGTATTCTTCTTACATCTTACTCTCCAACATGTACTCTTTGATCCAAGGACATTGCCTTTCTCACTGTTCCACAGAGAAGACATTCCATTTTAGCCCTGAGCGTTCTCTCTGGCAGTCCCCCACACCTGGAATGTTCTCCCTCTTCTGCTGCAACTACTGACTTCCCAGGTTGTCTTTAAAATCCCACCTTCTACAAGAAGCCTTTCATAATCCCTCTCACTTTCAGTGCCTTCCATGTTATTTCTTATTTATCCTGCATTCGGCTTGCTTTGTAAATATTTGTTTACATGTTACCTTCCCTACTTTAGAATGTAAGTTCCTCGAGGACAGGTATTGTTTTGCTGTATCCCCAGCACTTAGCACCTATCATGTCATAGGTGCTTAATATAAGTTTACTGACTGATTGAGTGATAGGAAACTCCTTCTACCAGTACAGACCACTAACTGTTCTTCAACTTTAGAACCTTGCCTGGGCATTGAGACATTAAGTGAGTTGCTCAGCCAATGTGTGTCAGATGCTGGACTTAAACCAGGCTGTACTGACTCCAAGGTCAGATTTCGCCCTAATTCACCACTCACTCTATTTCACTGTCACATACAACAGCACAAGAAAACAAAATATAAAAATTGAGCATGCAAACTAAAACCAACAGAAATCCCAAAAGGAGCATAAATGAATGTACCTGTCATTGCAACTCCTGTTATTTAGCAATGATTAACTCTTCTCCTAACCGCATTTCAGCTCCACATCTTTCTATCATACCATACTGCCGCTGCTGCTGCTGTGACTCCTGCCCTCAGATCCTGCTGCCCTGATCAGTAAGAAAAGGAGAGCTCTCTCCATCTTCCCTGGGCCCCTATCCATCAGCCATGCATTACAATGCAGCCTTGCTGCACTGCTGGCTGCTGAAGTAGGAACTCCCACTTCAGAGCTGTGCAGTCCTGAGTGACAGCCGTTCATGATTATCTAGCTGACTCCAAAACCATGACTCACCCAGCCATCTTCTTGCAAGATGCAACATCTATCAAATGCCTCTACCTTTTTTACCTCTAGCTCTGGAAAGAGTAATCAAATGAACACTTCCACTGCTTTGGGAAAGGGCATGGTGTCAACAGACTGCCTGACAGTTCTGCTCATCATCACTGTGACTTCCCAGACCAAAATATACTTCCCTAGTCACTTTTACATATTATCCTCCACCCACCTTACCCATAAGAATGCAAGCTCCTTCAGGGCAGTAACTCTTTTTGTATTTATATTTCTAGCACTTAGCACTATACTTGGCAAATGCTTTCAGTTATCTGAAAATGTGTACACACACACACACCCCCCAACACAGTAATACCCCAACCTTTTTTCCTGATTGTAATCTGCTTTGTTTATTGTGAGAATAATATTAATTTATTGATGTTATAGTTGAATTCTTTCAATTTTTATTTTATCCTCTGGTTCGAGAATATCAGGGCAGTTTTCCCTGATAATTTCTTGAAAGATGATGTCTAGGCTCTTTTTTTTATTGCTGTTATAGTTGCAGATATGATTACTAAGTCACTGCAGGTGATTCCTGAGACTGTAGAGAATGAAAGGGATCCTAGAGAACTAAAGAAGAAATGCTTTCCTCATTAAAAAAAAAAAGTGAAGACCATGGAGTTTGAAAACTATAGGTTAGCTCTTCTGGCCAAGATGGTTGTTTCAAGAGACCCAAGTGCTACATAGCTATTTTAACAAAAACCTGAAATGTGGATTAGACCAAATGGTGATCAAGAAATACGAGAAACTATACCAAGTTCTTTTTCCATGTTAGAATTGCAAAGAAAGTCATCCAAAAGCCCAAAGGCAATAAGAAAGGGGTCTAGCTAGCAAAGCCAGCACCACTGCAGGCTGGTAGGTTCTTATGTGACCAAAAAAAGGCCAGAAACACATAGAGAGCCTGCAAGGGTCTGAAGGCAGTAGGAGCTAAGTGCTCCCTCAAGAAATCCACAGGGCCCTGGAGTCAACCGGTCAGTGTCACTCGACTGCATACTATGTGCTGGGGTGCAAGAAGTGAGAAGACCGGAAAGGGGCCAGCTTATAGAGGACTTTAAAAGTCAAGCATGATTTTTGATTTGATCCTGGAGGCAAAGGGGAGCCAATGGAATAGAATTAATAGCAGGGGTGACCTGATCAAACTTGTGCTATAGTTTGGTAGCTGACTGAAGGATGGAAAACAGCGTGGAGAGACATGGCAGAGACCAACCAGCATGATTACTGCAGTAGGCCTGCAACAATATAGGATAAGCACCTGAAAGCAGGGTGACGGTGGTGTCAGAAGAGATAGAAGAGATGTGTTAAGAAAGCAAAATGGACAGATTTTGGTAACAAGTGTGGGGGGAGGCAGTAAGAGAGTAAGGAGTTGAGGATGACACATAAGAGATTGTGAGCCTGGATGACTGGGGAGGATGATGGTACCTTTGACAGTAATAGGGAAGTTTGGATGAGGGGAAAGTTTAGGGGGGAAAGATAAGTTCCATTTTGGACATACCGAACTTAAGATGTTAATAAAATATGTAGTTTGAAATGTCCAGGGGCAGCTAGATGGCGCAGTGGATAAAGCACTGGCCCTGAGGTCAGGAGGATCTGAGTTCAAATGCAACCTCAGACCAAACATGACAGCTGTGTAACCCTAGGCAAGTCACTTAACCCCAACTGCCTAAAAAGAAAAATGTCCAATAGGCAGTTGGAAATGAAAGACTAGAGATCAGGAGAAAGATTAGAGGTGGACAAATAAATACGAAAATCATTTGCACGGAGATGACACCTGACACAGGAGGAGCTGACAACATCACCGTGTGAAGTAGCACAAATGAAAAAGAGAAGAGGGCCTAGCACAAAGCCTTAAGGGACACCCTCTGGTGTCACAGGTGTAACCTGGATAAAGAGACAACAAAAAGGGACTGAGAAGGAACAGTAAGACAAATAGGAGGAGAACCAGGAGAGGGCAGTATCAGGAAAACAGAGAGAGAAGAGAGTATCAAGGAGTAGACAGTGATCGATAGCCTCAGAGGCTGCAGAAAGGTCAGAAAGGATGAAGACTGAGAAAGGTCACTAGGTTTGGGGACTAAGAGATCACTGGCAACTTCGGAGAGAGCAGCTTCAGTTGGCTGATAAGTTTGGAAGTCAAACCGTGAGAGTTAAGAGGGGAATGAAAGGAAAAGAAGTAGAATCATCGATTGCAAATAGCCTTCTCTAGGAGTTTTAGCTAGAAAAAGGAGAAAAAACATCAGGCTGTAGCTAGCAAGGATGGATGGCTCAAGTGAGAGTATTTTAAGGATGGAAGAGATATGAGCATGTTTATAGGCAGTAAAGAAGCCAGTAGACCAGAAAAGAATGAAAGTAAGTGATTTCTTTTTTGGCTGATGTATAGAAATGCTGATGATTTTTGTGGGCATATCTTCTATCCTGTAGAAGTTGTTTATATGATTTAATGGTTTTGTTGGGTTTTTTTGGGCTTTCTAAATAAAACACAATATTCTCCAGAAATTGAGGTATTTCAGTCTCATTTTTACTGCTATTTTTTTCCCTATGTTTTTTTTCCCTAAAGCCTGTACACAGATAGTTCTATAGCATTTTTTTTACAGAACTAGTCCTACAACTTCTAGGACTAAGTCAAATAATAATGATAACATAATAAGCAGCATTGATGTCTACCTCTCTTCCCTCAACCTTGCCCCAGAGACATAAATTTGCCAACTAAGAACTGCTTGAATTGAATTCCATAATTTTTTAATGTACTGAATTATTATCTTTGATGTAAATCATTCTTAAGCAAATAATTTCTAGTCTGCATTTAGGCCTGCATATTTTGATTATATTTTTGTTACTAATTATTATTCTAATTGTGCTATGGTCTACAAAAGTGATCTTTAAAATTTCTGCTTTTCTGCATATTCTTTATGCACTATCACGATCATTTTTTGTAAACGTTCCACATAGAGCTGATTAAAAAGTAAATTCGCTAGTAAATGTAATCAGTTTCCTCCATGTGTTTATCAGATATGATTTTTCCCATGTTCTGTTCACTTTGAAACTTTCTCTTTTTTTTAAATATCTTAATAATTTCTAAAATGGAGTATTGAAATCTACCAATATTTTTTCTCTACACACTTCTTATAATTTAGTTAACTTTTACTTCTATAATATTAAGTGTATATATATATATATATATATATATTCATATACAACTCTATGCATTATAAATACAATGCAGTTTCAGGATATAGAAGATAAGTGAACACAGTGGTGGGGGAGGTGACCAGGAAAGGTATTATGTAGAAAGTAATATTTAAGATGAGTTTTGAAGGAAATAAGGAATTTGAAGAAGTAGAAGTAAGGAGGAAGAGGATTTCAGGCATGGGGGATGATACTCACTGAAAAGGCATGGAGGGGGGAGTGAGGGGGAGAAAAATTTAAAACTCAAAAGCATATGGAAGTGATCTTTGAAAACTAAAAATACATTAATTTAAAAAAAAGAGGCAGGTTAAGAAAAAAAAAGAGAGCAAACTTAGAAAATGAAGTGGCTACTAAGTAAGTTTTCAGATTTCTAAAGAAATCAATTTCAAACATGATTCCGGAGTATGATAAACTGCTGACAACGATTGTAATATGTCCCATTAACTAAATGTAAACAGTAAGAAATACTGAGAAATGTATTAAAACTTGTACCACTTAGCTAAGTAATTTTAAACATTAATATGATTTCATGATAAATTAAAAAAAAAGGCATGGAGATGGAAGATTGAGTGTCATATGAAACAAGCAATAAGAAAGCCAGTTTATGGAGACCAATGAGTAAAGGAAGGACTAATGAGGCAGGAATGGTAGATTGGGGCATACTGTGAAGGGCTTTACAAGCTATACTAGAGTATTTTTGATCCTGGAGGCAAGTGGTTTCAAACTAAAATAGAAATGAGGGCCATTACATCATACATAAGGATCTTTGCAGGCCATATGTTAACTTAGTTTTAATAGACAACGTTATCTATGTTTTATTTCCTTTTAAAAAAATGTTTCCTCATTACATTTCAATCTGGATGGGCAGCACTTTGGAGTGTTGTGGGCCACATGCAAAGCTATGTATATTTAATGCCTTTGCTGGAAGCAACAGGGAGCTTAATGAGTAGGAAAGCAAAATAATCAGACCTACAATTAAGGAAAAACACTTTGGCAGGTATGCAGAGAATAGATTAGATTGATGTGGGATAGTCAAGCAGACCAGTTTTAAAAAAAAAAACCAAAACCATTGTGATAGAGGTGATGAGGGCCTGAACTAGGTTAATGACTGTGTGAATAGTGAGAAGAGAATGGACAGCAAAAGATGTTTCAGAGACAAAAACTATAATATTTGGCAACTGTTTTCAGGGCTGGGGAACCTGCAGCCTTGAGACTACATGTGGCCTTCTAGGTCCGTGGGTGCATCCTTTTGACTGAGTCCAAGTGATACAGAACAAATCCTTTTATTAAGGGGATTTGTTCTCTGAAGTTCGTATTCAGTGAAAGGGCTGTACTTGAGGACCTAGAGGGAGGACCTGAGTTCAAATCCGGCCTCAGACACTTGAGAGTAGCTGTGTGACCATACACAAGTCACTTAATGCCAACTGCCTCACCAAAAACAAAAACACTAGAAGAATGATGGTGTCCTGAACAGAAATAGGTTAGTTCAGAAGGTGGATGGGTTTGGGGTGAAAGATAACGTGTTCTGTTTTGGACATGTTAAGTTTGAGATTCTATGGAATATCAGTTTGAAATTTCTAGTAGGCAGTTAATGAGGTAGAACTAAAACTCAAGAGATGGACTGGGATTTGATCGTCTGAGAACGATAAGCATAGTGGTGATGAAAGCTGTATGAGGGGATGAAATTACCAAGAAAGAATATAGAGAGAAGAGGGTCAAAAACCAAACCTTTGGGTACACCTATAGTTAGTGAGTGTGATATAGATGACAACCAGCAAAGGATACTGGAGACTTGAAATGAATAGCTTGACACACTGGAGAACTGGTAGAGAGTAGAGTTACAAAAACACAAATGAGAGAGAATATTCAGGAATAGAGAAGGGTCGCCAGGGTCAAATCATGCAGAGAGATCAAGACGGATAAGGAATGAAAAAAGATCATCTGATTTGGCATTTGGTAACTTTGGAGACAGCAGCTTTAGTTGACTGATGAAGTCAGAAGCCTGGTTGTAAAGGCCTAAATAATGAGAGAGGAGTGGAAGCAAGGAGTATAGACAGATTTTTTCCCTAGGACTTAAGCTGAGAAAGGGAGAAGAGAAATAGGATAATAGTTTAAGGAAACAGCAGGTCTAGCAAATTTTTTTTAAAAGATGGGGTTAACATGAACATGTTTGTAAGAAGCAGGAAATCAACCAGTAGGAGGGAGAATTTGAAGATTAGAGAGAAAGAATGAACAAAGAATTATTAACTGAAACAAATGAAATTTAATTTAAAAAAATTATGACTATGGGATCTCCATACTTAACATATCAGCTAAAGTGATGTACTTGGAGTCTGGAAAACTCTGAACTCTACCCCTGGCTTAGTCACTTTCTGGCTGTGTGACTATGGGCAAATCACTTGAGTGAGTCCCAGTTTCCTAGGCTGCAGAATGGGGATAAAGATCTCTTTAAAAGTTATCAGAGGCTTAAATGTATACAAAGTGTTTAATACACTTTAAAGTACTATTTAAATGCCATTTATTTCTTCTTATATCAAAGCAAATCTTGAGGTTGTCTTAGTTCCATTTTGCACATGAGGAAAGAAATTCAAGCTCATAATGGTTAAATGACTTTTTTGAGGGTCACATAGTTGTGTTAGTCTGTGTGTTTTTAACTAGGGCTGTAATTTAATTATATGAGGAATTCCCAATGTGGGACTTTTCTACCAGTAAAGATTAGCAAGCACTCCTCAATTTATATTCTTAGAAACCACTTAAGGAACTGAGAGGTTTTGCATGATTTGCCCAGGGTCATATGGCTGATATGTGTCAAGGGCAAGGCTTGTCTAAAAGTCCAATTATATCTATAATTAGATCCGTTTTAATTAGGTCCAACATACCTAAGAAATACAGAAATTTCCAGTTGGAGTTGGAATACTACAATATGTCTTTGCTCCATGCTACATATTATGAAAAGTTAAGAAATTTATCTAGGAGACTGAGATAAACATGCTCCAGTGACCTGGAAATTTTAATCAAGCGTAAGCTTGGAAAAATAGACTGTCCAAAGATACAATAAAAGTGTGGTTTCATAATGAAAAATTAAACAATATATGTCAGGATATTGTGAATCCATGTGAAATCATGTAAAATAAGTGATTATGGTAAAAAGATATATTACTTATTTTTTAAAAATTATAGATGTGAAAAGTTGTAAGGTTTATTATATGTTTATTTCAATTTTTGCCAGTTAAATTTGTACACCACTGAATAAAGTTGTTCTTACCTGTTCTACAATTGTGAAATTCCAGTGCACTCTCTATTCGAAAGGACTTCTCACAAGTTCCACACCTATATCTGTATTCACTATCAATCTATTTTCAAATAGAAAACACATTCAGTAAAACAAAGAAAAACCAAAATAAAAATGAAGAATTAGCATTTGTTCACACTTTTCAAAAGCAAATCTTTAATGGGGCATGTAAGTATCCATTTCACTCAATATAGCTATTCAACTAATTTGGCCTTAACTTACTTTTCCAACCATATCATCCAATACTTCCCTTAATATAGCTTATATTTCAGCTAAAGTGTACTAATCATCACTTCTTTAAGATACTTTCCAGTATGTGTATTTTTTATTACACTGTTACCTCTACCTGATATACCTTTTCCTCTCAACTCCTTAATCACTCCTCCATGAAGCTTAATATCATTTCTTCAATAAAGAGTTCCCATAGCACTAAGCTCCCATATTATATGACAGCACTAAGATTTCATATTTTATTTTTAATTATAATTACTTACATACTGATTGCTATTAATAAAAGACAGGGATCACTTCTAATTAATTTTATATCCTCTAGGGTAGAAGTGTCAAACTCACAACCCAGTTTCTATTTGAGTTTGAAACCACTGCTATAGAGTACCTAATACAGTGTCAGGCACATAATACACATTCAAATATTTGTTTAATTGCAATTAATACATCTTTGAAACAAATATCAACTGCTTTTGTGTTCTAATGTTTCCTTTTTAAATGACATTACTTCTTCCATCCCCCCCCCTTTTTTTGCTTTTTGGTGAGGCAATCAGGGTTAAGTGACTTGCCCAGGGTCACACAGCTAGTAAGTGTCAAGTGTCTGGTCTGAGGCTGCATCTGAACTGAGGTCCTCCTGACTCCAGGGCCAGTCCTCTATCCACTGCACCACCTAGCTGCCTCTCTCTTCTATTTTCTTCTCAAATGCAATCTTACTTGGAAACAAAGAAATTTTCACTCCTGCCCATGAAATAACCCTACAAAGGACATAGTACTTTTAAGCAAATAAGGTCTCAATTAATTCAATAATATTAAGCTATTTCCATCTTATCTTCCAGCCTTCCTATTCTACCCAGTTGCTTCATCCTTTAATGTTACCTAGTAACTTTAATGCCTTAGTAGCACTAAGTTCTCATGTAAATCTTTTTTTTTCCCCCAGTAATAATGTCAGAGCCATTTACCTTTTCAATTGTTTTCCACTCACCTCATTTCTGCTGTGCTTATATGAAACATGCTGCTTTAGGCTTTCTTTTCGGCTAAATAATTTTGCACATTCTTCACATTTAAATAGCTTGTCACCTGAGGATGCAACCAACATTTAAAAAAAAAAAAGATTTGCCAGTTTAAACATGGAAATAAATAATTCAACCAGCATACAGGTCATTGGAAAAAGGATTTGGAAACCCTTCTAAATATTGGGGCATCGTCTTCTCTCTCTCCCCACCCACACTCTGGACCTTCGACGTGTCTTAACATTTAGAGAAATGTGCTCTCCAACTACATGTAGCAGCCACAAAAAGGTCACGTAGAACAATTCATCAAAAAGAAGCACAAGAAAGAGCAGCACATTAATATCACTTGGATTCTTTTCTTCAATAGGCTGAATTGTGTGAAGATTGGCAATTTGGCATAGAGTCAAACATAAACTTACCATGAGAACGGATATGTCTACTGAGGTTGCTGCTGTTCTGAAAAATTTTACTACAAATATTGCACTGATAGACCCGCTTATGCTCCCCAAGCTGCTTGATAAGCTTTCTTCGTATACCATGCCTGCTAGAAAGAATTAAACTCCTCTTGAGGGAGATAGTATTCTGATGATGGGTGAACCTGTCAGATTAGAAAACAAAAATGCTACATAAGAGATCTGGGAAGCTAGGCAAATTATGCAGGTCAATGAATAAACCAAAATTTAAAAGCAAAGTTGAGACAGTCATACAGACAAGAATTAACATGGATTCTGGATTAACAAAGAAGACTCCACTTCCATACCAGGTAAGCACAGATTCACGGCTAGAAAACAAAAAAGTTGGGTGGAAAAGAGAAGATTAATAAAGGATAACCACAAATTATGTTTTCTCATTATTCTTTATATATTACAACAAGTATCACAATTTTAATATTCCTTGTTCCTTTGCTCAAAATTAGGAAAGAGATGAAAGCTCTTTTTTCTTTGAAACACACACACACACAGACAGAGCAAAACCTTAAGTGTAATGTAAGTTTAATGCATTATCAACGATACACCCAGAAAATCTACTGTTGATTATTGAGTCACCATACAAACACACAATATTGCTGTTATGGCAGATAGGTGGCATAGAGTGCTGGGTCAGGAGTCAGGAAGACCTGAGTTCCAATTAGGCCTCAGACCCTGGGCAAGTTGCTTAATCTCTGTTTGTCTCAGTTTCCTCATGTGTAAAATGGAGATAATAATAGCACCTCTCTCTCAAGGTTGTTATAGGATCAAATGACATAATAATTGTAAAGCACTCAGCACAGTTCCTGGAACTGCTATATAAATGTGAACTATTATTATTACTATTATTACTGGTAGAATATAAGCTCCCAGAGATCTAGGACGGCTTCATTTTTGGCTTGGTATCATCACTCCCCAGCACAGTGCCTGGCATATTGTAGGCACTTAATAAATGAAGAATAATTGACTGGCCCCTTAAACTTAAGTTCCAATTTGTTTTAAATGTTTGTGCTATTCCTCACTTATTCAAAAGCTTAACAAACATTTATTAAGGGTCCTTTGAGGTGAAAAGATATTAGAAGAGATACAAGGATGAATAAGACATGGTACAATCTGGTAGGAAAGATAAGACACATATATAAATACCTATGCTACAAAAGAGAATCTGAGGTGGTATGAATAAATGCTGTTACTGATACAAGGAAAGTTTCTTGGAACAAGTAGTATTTAAATTGGATCTTGAAGAACGGGTAGGATTTCAATAATTAGAAATCAGAATAGGTTGGGAGCTTTGAGTATTCTTGTCTTAGAAAAGAGCATGGAAAAAGGGCAGAGTTTGCCTGAAGACGAAGACGGAAGAAATCCATATAGATTGGTCCCAGTGGCCCAACAGTCCACTATGCCTCTAGGACACCTCCCTCTCCTATACAAATGGCCAAACAAAACAGAATACCTTCTAATTCCAAGCCTCCTAGAATCATGACCAGGCACAAAAGTTCCCACAGCCAAAATTCACAGGCTTCTCTTAGTTTACACCAAGAAGTGCCAATGAGGTCTATAAAAACCCACCCACCTACCTAGTCTAAAGAGAGGTTCCCTAGATCTTTGTGCAGGGCTTCACCCATCACAATCTGCTGACCCTTGTAAGCAACCATCCGAGTCCTCCGGAATATCCTCCTCTTCTGTCTGCCCTGGGACAAATAATGCGTGGGACCTCCTCCCTTTTGCAGCATCCCTGAATTTGAGAGAAATACCTCAAAGTCTTTTCCTGAGTTTTTGGCATTCCTGAGGGAAGTACACTCAGTCCAGTGAAATGTTTCCACAACTATATTCAGAAAACCTGGGGGCTAGATGTACTTTACACACACCTTTCAGTGCTTAGGGACGGAAGAGTGGGATCAGAATATTCCTTCCCTAAAGCCAGAGTCACTATGGAACCCAAGGAAAGGCAAGATGTTCAAGGCCTCTTCCGGTACGTTTTTTAATTCTCTGTCGGTGTCCAAGAAGACCTACATCTCCCTATGTTCTCCCAATATAGCTATACTTGTGTCTCCATCATCCTGCACTTCCTCATCATGCTAGTAGAGGCCTCACTGAGCATGAGATAAGGGAGAGATTCCTTAAAACAGATAGAAGAAATCTTTGGATAGTGGTCACAGTGACCTTTCCTACCCCCAGTTTACTTCCTACTCCTAGTTTAATCTGCCCCTGGGGAGTAAACCATTAACCTAAGCCTACCCAAGACATGACTAGGCAAAAAAAAAAAAAATTACTGCCACCAAAATTCTCTAGCTTCCCTTAGTTCACAGCAAGAGTCTTTACTTAGGTCCCAACCCTGCTTTCTTACCTAAGATAAAGAGAGGCACCATGGGACCTTAATGCAATGCCTCACCCTGACCAGCCCAGCTGACTCCTTTGAGAGTGACCAGAGAGGTTCTCCAGAAAATCCTTCCCTGCTCTCTGTCTCCTATGTGCTTCTGACAGGTAGGCCCCCTGTTCACCCCATCTGCTTTCACTTTTGCTCATACTGTACAGTACTCAACAGAAAGCTATAATCACTGGAAAAAAAAAGCTTCTGATGCTTCTCTCACACTGGAACAAGTTCTGAGCCAAAGACAGAGTCAGAAAAGCTAAGGATTATGTTAACAGAAAAGGAGAGAGTACATAAACTTGATGATGTAAGGCATCCAAAAAACATGAGGTGGATTGAGATCAGACTGTGGAAAACCTTGATTGTCAGGCTTAGATTTTATACAACAGATAATGAGGAAACTTAAAAGTTTGTAATCAGCAGGATGACATGACCAGCCTTTTTTTGTTTTTAATCAGAATTATTAATGTAGCATGGTGTGTGGGAGAGATATTGGAAGGGGTGAAATTTTAGAATCTGTTTTTAAAAAGATGGCAGTTAAACTGATTAGGAGATTACTGCAATTGTCCAGTAGCAAAGATGAATAAGGAGGGGAGTAGAAAGAAAGGGACAGATTAAAGAGACAATGTGGAGGTGGAACCAAGAGAACTTGGAAACTGATTGGATATGAGGCAGAAGACAGGGAGAAGAGACAGATGACTTCAAGGTTTTAAGCACAGATAAATTGGAAGATTATGGTAACCAAAACAATAAAAATTAGGTAGAGGCGCAGGTTTTAAAGGGAAAGTAATTTTAGGCATGCTGAATATAAGATAGCAATGTTGCACCTAAGAGGAAACATTTAAGAAGAATTTAGGGTTGAATGTCTATACCATGAGTAATTATATATAGAAATACAGTTAAAGCCATGGAAATTTGACTCTATTTTCTTAGCAATGAGGAGCCACTCAAAGTTTTTAAGCAGGAGGTTGACATGATCTAATCTAAAATTAAAAAAATTAGTCTGGCACATAAGGTCAAATAGTACAATATATTATTAAAGGGATTGTTAGCAAATACTTAGGGAAGTGGCAATCATTAAAAGTAAGAAAAAAGTTTATTAAAAATAGATGATGCTATATTACATTTCCTTTTTAAACATTATTAAGGAGAAGTTGTAGAAAGAGTAAACTTGGATTTTAATAAGATATTTTACAAAGTGTCTCATTGTCTGCCTTGTGGTAGAATTGGAGAAACGTGGGCGAGATGACAATATAATTAGAGGAACTGTTTGAATTATCATACCCAAAAAACAGAATTAATGAAACAATGTCAACCTAGAGAGAGGTCTCTTGTAGAAAATTCTGGGCATTTCCCTTCATCCTATTCTCTTCAAATCAAGATATATGATTAAGATATTGAAGTACAGATGGAATGCTTATCAAATTTTCAAATGACATAAAGTTGGGAGTGATACATTGGCTGACCAAGATCTAAAAAAAGATTTAAAGCAGGATAGAATGATGTCCTGTATCTAATAATGTGAAATTGAATACAGATGAAGAAACAGAGACACTCACTCATTGCTGGGAGAATTGCAAACTGGTGATATCCAATCTGTCAGTCCTCTGCAAAAGTTACAAAAATATTCACACCCTTTAAAAGAGTTATCAGAAAGGAAAAAAAGAGTTATCTGTTCACAGAGATGTATAGCAGTATTATTTGGATTTATAAAAAAAGCTGGAATCAACCTAAATGTACAATAAAATGGGAACAGGCAAATAAATTATGGTATATTGATGTAACCGGATATTGTTATACAATTACAATTAGGAAGTATGGGGAACCTTATCCATCCCTTTTTACTATGTTCTCTGGCATTCTTGACACCCCCCATTCCCTGCCCCCCTTCCCACCTCTAATCACTGGCCTTTTTCTTTCACACTCTTTCCACCTATTGTCTGTCACTGAGATCTGGCTCTCCTCTGAAGATCACTAACTATCTTTTCCAGCACTGGCTATACCTTCTCTTACCACCCCTCAATGTAGTAATCATGGAGGGGCAGTTGAATACTCTCTACTTGTCACTGTCATTTCAGACTTTTACTTAATCTCCTTCAGTCAGCAAACTTTCCTCTGTTGAGGTATGGTAAAGTAAAAATTTTCTATTCAAATCATAGCAACTTAGCACACGAACCCCACCTGCCTCTGCCCCACCAGCTCATTCTACTTTTCTCTAGCAGTCTGGCACATTTTATCATTTTCCTCTCCTCTGCCAGCTCCTGCCTTTATATTGTTATTCAGCCATTTTTAGTTATGTTCGACTCTTTGTGACCCCATTGTGGGTTTTCTTGACAAAAATACTGGAGTATTTTTTGCCATTTCCTTCTCCAGCTCATTTTACAGGTGAGGAAACTGAGGCAAAGACGGTTAAGTCACTTGCCCAGTGTCACACAGCTATAAGTGTCTGAGACCAGATATGAACTCATGGAGATAAGTCTTCCTGATTCCAAGCCCAGTGCTCTATCTACTACTGCCTCACCTAGCTACTCAATTTCACCTCTACTCCCTACGAAATAAACTCCAGCGGCTTCTTTTTGCTTCTAAGATAAAATATAAACTCTTCTGTCATTTAAATTTCTGTACAACCTGATTTTCCAAATTATCTAATCTTACACATTGCTCCTTGTCACACATTCTTTTGTCCAGTCATTCTGGCATACTCTTGCCTCTCGTGTGTGATGTGCTATCTTCTCTCTCCCATTTGCACTGGCTGTTCCTATACCTGGAATACTCTCTCCTCTCATTTCTTCATCTTGGAATCTCCTTGATTTACTTCAAGACTCAGCTCAATCAGCACCATCTACCTGAACCCTTTCCTGGTCATCTTAGATACTGGGGCCCTCTCTACCAACACCTGTTGCTGTTCAGTTGTTTTTGATTGTGTCTAATTCTCTGTGATCCCATTTGGGGTTTTATTGGCAAAGACGCTGGAGTGGTTTGCCATTTCCTTCTCCAGCTTATTTTACAGATGAGGAAACTGAGGCAAACAGGGTTAAGTGACTTGCTCAGGGACACTAGTAAGTGTCTGAGGCCAGATTTAAACTCAGGAAGATTCTTCCTGACTACTACCTTGTGTTAATCTTGTGTATAAAATATATATATATATATATTTATATATGTACATGTGTTCATCCCCATGATAACGTGCCAAACTGATAGAAAAAAGTAGAATGACCTGGGGGGTCCAGGGCAGGGGTAGGGGGGAGGTTGTGGGGATGAGGTAGGATTCATGTGCTACAGTTACTATGAACTGGATGGAAAATTTTATTTTACTGTACCTCAAAGGAGTGTTTTAAGTTCATACCCTCAGCATTTTCAAGGCCTCCTCAACCTTCCTCACCTCACATATTCAGTCAGTTGCCAAATCTTGCTGTTTCTACATTCACAGCATCTCTCATGTCTTCCCCTTCTCTCTACTCACAAAGATACCACCTTAGTTGTGGCTCATCACATAATGATAATAACAACAACAACAACAACAACTAGCATTAATATAGTGTTTCAAAGGTTTGCAGCTGTCTTACAAATAGTATCTCATTTTATCTTACAACAACCATGGGAGGTGCTATTATCACCTTATTATACAAATGAAGAAACTGAGGCAGTGAGAGACTAAATGACTTATTCAGGGTCACATAGCTAAGTAAACATGGGAGGCTGGATTTGAATTCAGTTCTTCCTAACTCCAGGTCCAACACTCTCTCCAATATGCTCATCTCCTGCCAAAATTATTGCATCAATCTCCTAATTGATCTCCCTGCCCAAGCCTCTTCCCACTCTAATCAATCCACCGTACTGCTGCCAAAATATTATCCTTAAATATATATCTGACAATATCCCTTTCTACCTCAATAATTCCAGTGGTTTTCTAATGTGTCTATGATCAAACAAAAATGCCTCTATTTAGCTTTTAAGTCCTGCTAAACCTTGACCCAACCTATCATTCCAAACTTAGTTGTGCTAAGCTCTTATTTCCCTTTCTAATTCTTTTCTTTCATAACTCTCTTTTCTTTCCAATTTTTTTTTGCTCTAGTGTTCTCATTTAATTTCATTTTTTGTTTGTTTGTTTGGGTTTTTTTTTTTTGTGAGGCAACTGGGGTTAAGTGATTTGCCCAGATTCACACAGCTATAAGTGTTATGTGTCTGAGGCCAGATTTGAACTCAGGCCCTCCTGACTCCAGGCCTGGTGCTCTTTCCACTCTCATTTAATTTCTAAAGACATTTTTCACTCTTAAAACAAACAAACAAACCCTTTCCTTCATCTCTTCCAGAAGTTCTAGTTGAATTTGTGTGCAAACTAATGTTTTTTGTTGAGGCTTTGCTTGTGGCTGTTTCATTCTTTTCTTCTAGACTATAGGTTTGAGTGTCCCTGTTGCCACAATAGCTTTTTATGGCAGGATTCTTTTTTTTTGTTTGCTCATATTTCCAAGCTTTCTTCCTGACTTTGGACTTTATGTTAGGGCTAGGCTCTTTGCACTTCTCAAGGGAAGGTCTGCTACTCCTTTCTTGGGGTACCAGGAAAGGAGGAAAGGAATAAGAATTTATATGTTGACTGCTGTGTGCCTGGCCCTGTGCTAAGCGCTTTTCAAATATCATCTCATTTGATCTTTACAACAATCCTGTGAGGTAGGTGCTGTTATTATCCCCATTTTACAGTTGAGCAACCTGAGGCAAACAGAAGTGAAATGACTTGCCCAGAGTTTCATAGCTTGTCAGTGTCTGAGGCTGGATTATAATGTAGGTCCGCCTGACTCCAGGCCCACAGCTCTACCCACTGTACTGCTTTTAAGGATTTCAGGCACATCTCAGACTGCAGACCTGAAAACTTTCAATGCTTCCATAGTTGTCTGATCCAGGAGGAAGCTGGATTTCTGCTCTCTGACCTGAGTTTTAGTCGGAGCAATAGGACTGTGGGCTTGCCCTGGTTGGAGTTCCAGCAGACTTCCCTGTTAGGTTCAGCCACTACCAGCCAGCTGGTTCAGAATGATACTTCTGCAGGTTCCACTCTGGTCTGGGATTCTTGTCCTGTTCATTCTGCTATCAGCTTCACATTGGGCTAGAAGTTGGAACTTTGTTCTGGCTCCCCTTCCAGGTCCACATCCAGGTCCAAACCACATAGCTGTTGCTCGCTTTTGAATTTCCTCTTTGCTTGGTATATAGTAAAGGGCCAGGAACCTTTCCTTACTCTAGATTGTCTTTCCCTTGGCAAAGATCCCCTCCTTAGTCCACCTTGGATCTATGACTGAACTGGATAGTGAATCAGTCGATCAGTTAGTCAATAATTATTTATATACTATGAGCCAGACTTGATACTCAGCACTAGGGATACAAAAAAAAAAAAGTCCCTGCCCTCAAGGATTTCAATGAAAACAAATATACAAAAACAAGGATAAACTGGAAAAAATTAATAGGGAAATGGCATTCAAATTAAGAGGGAGAAGATGTAGATTTTAGATGAGACTTGAAGGAAGCCATGCAAACCAGCAGGCAGAGATGAAGAGGGAGGGAGAGCATTTCAGGTATGGGGGAAAACCAGGTTAAGAGATGGAATGTCTTACTTGAACAATAGCAGCAAGCAGGCCAATGTTACTGAAATATAGAGTTTGTGGGAAGTTTAAGGTATAAGAAGACTGAAACGGGGGTGGAGGGCGATGGTTATGAAGGGCTTTGAATGACAAATAGAGAATTTTGTATTTGAACCTGGAGGCAAAAGGAAGCCTCTAGACTTTATTGAGTATGGCAGTTAGGTAGGTCACAGCAGTGCTTTAGGAAAATCACTTTGATGGCAGAATGGAGGATGGATGGAGTAAGGAGAGATGTGTGACAGACAGACCAACCAGCAGGCTACTGCAGTAGTCTAAATGTAAAGTGATGAAGGTCTTCTGTTTGAACCTATTCCTGCACACTGTACAAGTTTAGGAACCTCTATGCTAGATCTGGGACCTCTTCTTGTCCTGTTATGCAGACTCTCCCTGAGCCAGAATGTTCTACATGGCCTATTCCTGGCTAAAGCCCATCCCCAGTGTCCACAGACTTTTTCATCTTTCTCCTGATGTCAACCTTTCCCAATTAGGATTCAGTCAGCTTCATTTTCTAGATATATGTGGAGAAGTTGGGGGAGGGGGAAGCTCACAGAACTTCTTCCTACTCTGCCATTTAGGCTCTGATACTTGCAACATGACCAGCTCATCTTTTTCGTACATAAACTTCTTTGATGACATCCCTTACTTCACTCTTGATATCTATTTTCAGTTCTTCAGAGATTATGTTTCATGGCTCATAGTCATATAATGTCAGGATAAATACTGATATTAAAAGGATGGCTATTTGTTTCTGGGAGGCACTTGGTATTTTTAAAGGAGTTTTGCAATCTCCCAAAGGAGATATATAGCAATATATCACATATATCATCAATATATCAATATAGCATGCTATTTTCTTATTTAATTCTGGATACAAAACTCATTGTCTCTCAAACTGCATGCCATTATCTGTACAATAAGCCCTCCTTAACCACTTGTTATTTTTGTGAGGATTGTTAGATCAAAGTGTTTTGAGTGGATATGGACCTCACTTAGGAGTTTCTGTAAATCTAGGGTGACTGAACAATGTCATGCAAAAACAGGAGCATCTGGAGGACCTTACCATCCATAGATAATCCCTTTTCAATATGGATTCTGTGGGGGACAACTTTTATAACAGTAGTGAATAACTCTGGTGAAGATTTATGTCCCTGTTTCATGCCTATTAGTGAGTGATCAGACAGTTGTCTAGAGGCTTATATGTGTTGCTGTACCTTTGAAGGAATCTTAAATTATTTTGATGTCTGCATGGGAGATGCCTGTTGGACAAGTGCCTTTAAGGTAGTCTTTTATATTAGCAAACTAAATGCTGTTTAGAGGTCAAACATATTAAATAAAATAATCTTTCAGAAATAAGATATTTTTAAAAATGAATAGTAATGACTACAAAGTCATATTCTTATACTTTAAAAAATAATAGCACAAATACAAGATAGAAGAGGAATAAATTGAAAGCAGTTCATTTAAAAAAAAAAGACATGGAGATTTTAGTCTACTCCAATCTCAGTGAATCAACAATGTGATAGAGTAGATAAAGGCTACTGCAGTCTTAGGCAGAATTAATAGAAGTGCAGCATTCAGAATGAGGAAAACAATTAACATATGACTGGAGAAGTATAGATTTAGAGCTCAAAGAGACTTTGGAGGCTATCGAGTTCAATTCCCTCATTCTACAAATAAGGAATCTGAGTATTAGAAATATAAAGTAATTTTGTCCGGAATGATAAAAGTCATAACAGAAGTGGTACTGGAACCCAGGTTTTCTGGACTCTCATCCAGTGTTCTTTCAACTGTTTCATGCTGCAACTTCTATGTCCTAAGCTTTGCTTAGATCAGTCATCAGATACCCGGCTCAGTTCTGAGTTCTAATGTTTGTTTAAGAGAAACCAACAAACTGGAATGTGTTCAGAGGCTAGAAACTAAGATGGGGAGAGGACAAGGGAAGCCTGATATATGAGAATTAGATGGAAGACCTTGGGATATTTACTCAGAAGGAGAGAAGGTAGCTTAAGAAGGAGGTAGGAAAAATGTGATAACAGTCATCAGTTATTTGGAGAAATGTCTAATTAAAGAGGGAATGAAATTGTTTTTTGTGGCCCCAAGGGACAGGAGTAGGAACAAGAAGAAGTAGCAGAAAGACAGATTAGGAAATGTAAGGGAAAAACTTCCTAACAATTAAGAGTTGTTGTCCCAAAGTGGAGTGATCTGAGTTGAGAGGTAATTAATTCTCATTATTGTAAGGCACCAAACTGAGGATTTGTTATTATGGAAAATATTATTGTTTAGGTACAGTTTGGACAAGATGACCTTTGAGGTTCCTGCAACTAACTGAATTCTAAGATGATGAGATCACCAAGAAGGAAATATATTGAAGGAACAGAGGTAAACTTTTGCAAATATTTACATATAGAGAGGGCAAAAGAAGGAAGAGAAGGAGGCAGATGGGATGAAGAAGAAATACTCAGAGAAGTAGAAAGAGAGCCATAAGAATGTAGTCTCACAAAGGACATACAGAATATATCAAGAGGAAGAAAGTGATCAACAATGTAAAATGGTATAGGAAAGTTAAAGAGAATGTGAACTATGAAAAGGCCATTGAATTTGTCAAGGAGAAAGTCAGTGGTTACTTAAAAAAGGGCAGTTTCAAGAATGTGAGAGGGACAGAAACAAGAATGTAAGAGGTTAAAAAAAAATGTAAGAGGTTGAAGAAAAAAGGACTGGTGAGATAAAGGCAAGTAATGCAGAATATTTTTTCAAGAACTTTGACAATTAAAGGCAAAGAGATAGAATCATAGTCTGAGTAATAAAAGGGCCAAAAGAAGGGTTTTGTTGTATAGGGAGACTTCAGCATGTTTGTAACATGTCAAACAATGCATGATTTAACCCTCCATAATATTAAATAAAAGTGGCCCATTTTCATCAAGTCATTTTGAAGAGTGCCTCCTATCTAATAAAAGGAATTCCAATACTTCTTATTAGGCATCTTATTCTGTCAGCAATGGTAGAACAAAAAGTTTAACTAATGACTTACTTTGGAACTGAACTGATATCTTTTGTAGTACTGGGCAGCTTTCCTAAAACGAGCTCCATAATCCGCTCATCTGTAGTTGAGTTAAGGTCTTCATCAGGTGGGATTTCTGTTATAATTTCTGCCACTTGATCCACTGATGGGGGGAGGAGGGGGAGAGAAATATAAATTATATATACTTACATAATATACATAAAAAACAAAAAAAACCCAAATAATTTGTAAAAATAACACAATTTATTTGGCAAAATATTTGAAACAAACTAAGAAATGTTTATAAAAAGCACACTAAAATCATGTGATAATTAGAGTAAGTCTGGATTAAAACAAAACAAAACGAAACACTCAAGGTCAAATTAGTCATCTTGCAGAATCCTGATAGTATGAAATGCAAGAAAGCAAAATTAAGTTCTTGCCTTCAAAATGGTTATGTGTTTATGGTGATCATAATGAATCAGAGTAGCTCACATTTATCTAGTGCTTTTTTAAAGCTTAGAAAGTCTTTTCCTTATAACAACTTTATAAATAATATAATTATTATATATATTTTTAAATATGAATAAATTGGAACTCTGAGAGTCTTGTGAATTTTCCATGATCATGATCCTAATATCTCAGGTCCTTATAAATTTAGGCCTTCTAACTTCAAATTCAGTGTTCTTTCACCATACCAAGCTGCCATAAAGGTAAATTACATTTTAAATCCTTAAGAATAAAACCAAAACACCAAGAAATTATTTTTTTCATAAGTGCCATAATTCATTATGACCTTAGGTACATAAATTACAATGAATGTGTTTTTTAAAGGTTGAAATATTCCAAATCTTTCTTCTCAAAGCTACCAAAAATAATTTCAAATGTATATTCCAGTAAAATCTTTGAGTTTTACATATACCTAAATGTGTATAAAGATGATTAATAAAAATCTGTAGCTAAGTAGTTTTGATGTTTTAAAAATGTTCAAAATTAGGAAATATATGGTAATAGAAACTGGAATAGATAATATAACTTTCAAACCTTATTGTAGATACTAGTTTTGATCTTCTCCCCAAGTTAACATTAGGAAAATCATTAAATGTTATAGACTCATAGAACCACAGTATCAGAGATTTTGTGAAAAGTAAATTTTATTATGTTTCTCTTTCTTTATACTCATCTTCTTTTCTGATACATGAAAGAGTACCATCACATAACAGGCTACACAAAGAAGAAGCCAGAGGATTAGGTAATGTGCAAGCTGGAAAATCAACTCCTAAGAAGCACATTGGTTGAATATGCTAGAAAAAGCTTTGGTGGAAAGTTTCAGAAACTGTGGAATTTATGTAGAAAAAAAATAATCTAATTAGGCTGTTGAGCTTGAATTTGGTAAACAGAAGGCCACTGGTCTCATTTTAAGAGATTTCAAAACCATAAGATGAACAATAAAATCTAATTTTATTAGACACCATTAAGATACATATTTTCTTGGCTCTAATCACCTCACATATAGGAAGCTGAAATGCCAGTGGGAAGAATCCTGGATTTGGTGTCAGCAGAGATTTTTGTAGTTCGAACCCTGGCTCTGACAGCTGCAAGAGCAAGACTATTAACCAGTCATTTAAAAGTCTCCAAACCTCAGTTTTCTTCTTTGTAAAATAACCATAATACTTCTACTACTTGCTACACAGTACTGCTATAAAGAACGTGCTTTGTAAGACAAACTTATAGAAGAAATGTGTTGTTTGTTATTATCACCTGTGCTTTTTTTTTTTTGAGTGAGGCAATTGGGGTTAAGTGACTTGCCCAGAGTCACACAGCTAGTGAGTATTATGTGTCTGAGGCCACATTTGAACTCAGGTCCTCCTGATTCCAGAGCTGGTGCTCTATTCATTGTGCTATCTAGCTGCTCCATCACCTGCACTTTTGCAATGATCTCAAGACTCCAGTCTTTATCCACTCTGATCACCCTATACAACAATGCCAGAATAATCTTTTTAAAAATACTGCCTTATATACATCACTAAGGACCTCAGTTGTTTGTTTGTTTGTTTTTATCTGTCAAATGAAAGCACGGATTAAATTCTTTCTCTGAAGTTCTTTTCATCTTTAAGGTCTCTGATCCCAAGAAATGAGACTCTACCAATGATCAAATTGGCAGCCATTTCCTAGGGATCAGTGCCACTCACCCGCTGGTTCCTTCTCTTCAATGATGACAAGAGGTTGTTCACCTTTTGAAGTTTTGTTTTTATTACCTCTTCGGGGCTTTTTCTTTGGTTCTCTGTTGGCACTGCCACTTTCAGAAACAACAGGTGTATCCTTAGGAAGTACCTCTATTTCTTTATCTGGAGCTATTTCATTATGGCTGGCTGGAGGCATGCCTTTGATTTGTTCCAGATGACTCAATACATGTTCTATAAAAAGAGAGAAACAAGCAGGAAATACTGGGTATTTCAATAGAGTTAGACTAGGTGATTTCTAAAGTCTCTTCTAATGTTAAAATTCTTTATATGTGCAAACATATACATGTTATTCTACCATTATTCCCTCTCATGTTGTTATTAGCTTGGAAGATCACTCTTTGTTTTTTTTTTCCCAAGAAGCAGCATACTACATAGTAGAAAAACTTGAAGTCAGGAGACCTAGGTTTCAATTTTGTCTGAGACAAGCACGAGTTTTGTGACCCTCCTTACTGGACCATTATTGGACTGGATGACTTCAACATCCTCTTACAGCTCTAAAGCTGATTCTGTGAGGTCGCTCAAAATTTCAGAGACTCAGTTTTGTAAAAGGAGGATAAAATAGTTTTTCTACTCACAGAGCTATTGTTGGGAAAGTGTTTCATAAACCTTAAACAACTACATAAATGTGATTTATTACTGCTATATTGTTATTATAGAAAAAGTTATGCCCTTCACAAAACACTATGATTACTTCTAAAAAAGTCACACATATATCAAGGTGAATTCTCCTTCATGAGAAACAAATGGTTTCCATAAGCTTGCAACCCCCGCTATTGCAACTTATAGAACTTCAAGGACTTTCTAACATAGTTGGACTTTTTCATATGTCATCTCCCCTTCAGATGTTGTTAGAGGGTAAGCAGTTGCAGAGAAGGAACTGATTAGTCTTTTCTGTTTGTATCCCCAGCACTTAGCACAATGTTTGGCACACGGTAAGTACTTAATAATTGCTTTTTTAGTCATTCATTCATTTGTGAAATTTTTTAAAAGTTGCTTTACTTGTTTTAAATATGATCCATTATGCTAATTTTTTTCCTGATGTTGAACCATCCTTGAATGCTCAATATAAATCCAACTTGATCATAATGAATGATTTCTTAAATTACTGTTTTGTTAGTTTTGAATCAATATTGATTAATGATATCCACGACAGTTTTCCTTTGCTTTATCCTTCCTTAGCTTAGGTATTAGAACAATATTTGCCTCTTAAAAAGGAGTTAGGTATAGTGCTCTCTTTCTCAACTTTTTGAGAATAATTGGAATACCAATGTATTAGTTCGTTTTTTTTTAAGAGTTTGATACAATTGTCCTATGAATCAATCCATCAGGTCCAGGAGATTGTTTTCTGGTAGTTCCTTTACAACAGTCCGTTCTATTTCCTTTTCAGATACTGAATTATTTAAGATCCCCATTTGATCTTCTGTTCAAGTATTTTTTGTTTTGCTTTGTTTTGCTTTTTGGTGAGACAATCTGGGTTAAGTGACTTGCCCAGGGTCACACAGCTAATAAGTATCAAGCGTCCATTTCAAGTACTTTTGAAGGTAACATTTCTTTTATGTTCTCAGTTTTGTTAACATATAACTGCATAGCAGGTTCTGATAATTTTTTATTTCTTATGGTTTTCTTGTAACTTTACCATGTTCATTTGCTATTTTGGTGATTTGTGTTTCTGTCCTCTTCTTTTTAATCAAATTTATTAAAGATTTATCAATCTTGTTAGTATTTTCAAGGAACCAGCTTTCAATTTTGTTAATAGCTTCTGAAGTATTTATTTCCAGTTTATCTGCTTCTCCCCTAATTTCCAATCTCTCTCTCTCTCTTTTTGTGCTTTTTTTAGGCTAGTTAAGTTGCTAGTTTTTTCAATATATATTCAAGTCATTATGTGCTATTTTGTTAATACATGTTTGTAAACAGATACTACTTTTCCTCATAGGGCTCTTTTAGCTTCAACTCAGAAATTCTGACATTGTTTTAGCATTGTCATGTTTCACATATGTTTTTAAAAAATTAATATTTAATTTTTCTTCCAATTACATGTGAAAACAATTTTTAACATTGTTTTTTTAATTTTGAGTTCCAAATTCTCTCCCTCCCTAAATTCCTCCACTCTCTCCTCATTAAAAAGGCAAGCAATCTGATACAGCAAATCATATTTTCAAGTTAGTCATGATGTCAAGAAAAATACAGACAAAAGAGTAAAACAAGAAAAATAAAGAAAAGGTACGATTCGAACTACATTCATACCCCATCAGTTCTTTCTCTGGAGATGGGTAACACTTTTTATCAAAAGTCCTTTAGAACTGTCTTGGATCACTGTATTTCTGAGAAAAGCTAAGTCTATCACAGTTGATTGTCACATAATATTGTTGTTACTGTATATAATGTTCTCCTGGTTCTGCTCATTTCACTTTGCAGCAGTTCAGCTACGTCTTTCCAGTTTTTTCTGAGAGCATCCTGTTCATCATTTCTTATAGCACAATAGTATTCCATCACAATTATATACAACAACTTGTTCAGCCATTCCCCAACTGATGAACATCCCTTCAATTACCAATCCGTTGACATCACTAAAAAAAACTGCTATGTTTTTGTGCAAATATGTCATTTTCCTTTTTGTTTTTTATCTCTTTGGGATACAGACCTACTAGTGGTATTGCTCAATCAAAGGGTAGGTATGCATGGTTTTATAGCACTTTGGGCGTAGTTCCAAATTGATCTACAGAATTGTTGAATCAGTATACAACTTCACCAACAGTATATTAGTGTCTCAATTTTCCCACATCCCTCCAATATCTGTCATTTTCCTTTTCATATTAGCCAATCTGATAGGTATGGGGTGGTAGCTCAGAGTTGTTTTAATTTGTATTTCTCTAATCAATAGTGATTTAGAGCATTTTTCATATGACTACAGATCGCTTTTATTACTTTGTCTGAAAATTGCTTGCTCATAGCCTTTGACCATTTATCAGTTGAGGAATGGTTCTTATTACTATAAATTCGATTCAGTTCTCTGTGTATTTGAGAAATGAGGTCTTTAGGGGCAGCTAGGTGGCACAGTGGATAGAGCACCGGCCCTGTATTCAGGAGGACCTGAGTTCAAATCTGGCCTCAGACACATAACACTTACTAGCTGTGTGACTCTGGGCAAGTCACTTAACCACATTGCCTAACCAAAAAATAAATAAATAAAGATAAAAATAAAAATAAGTGAAAAAGGAAGTGGTCAGAAATGAGGTCTTTATCAGAGAAACCTGCTATGAAATTTTTTCACAGTTATGATTACTACGTATTTTTCCTCCATTCTATTTCCCCCTCCTGTTTATCCTACTCTCTCTCATTTCACCATGTCTGTTCTCAGGTGTTTTGCTTCTTACTTCTACCTCCCCCATTGCTTTCTATTAGCCTACACACAGCTCCCCTTCCCCCCTGCCTTCATCCCCTTTCCCTACGGTAAGATAGATTTCTATACCCAACTGAATATGTATGCTATTCCCCCGCTGAGCCGATTCTGACGAGAGTAAGGTTCACACACTCCCTCTCCCCTGCCTCCACCATCTTACAATCTACTGTAAAATCTGTTTCACACCTCTTTTTTGTTAAATAATTTACCCCATTTTATCCTCTCCCTTTCCCCTTCTCCCACTGCATTCCTCTTTTTTCACCCCTTAATTTTATTTTTTTGTTTTAGATTATCATCCTATCATATTTAACTCACACTCTTGCCCTCTGTCTATGCAGACTCCTAACTGATCTAATAAGGAGAATGCGTTTAGGAGATACAAGTATCATTTTCCCGCAGGAATATAAACAGTTCAATCTCATTGAATCCCTTATGGTTTCTTTCCTGTTTATCTTTTTATCCTTCTCTTGTGTCTTATATTTGAAAGTCAAATTTTCTATTCAGCTTTGGTCTTTTCATCAAGAATGCTTGAGAGTCCTCTATTTCATTTAATATCAATTTTTTTCCCTTGAAGGACTATTCTCAGTTTTGCTGAGCAGGTGATTCTTGGTTGAAATCCCAGCTCTTTCCACTCCAATATCATATTCTAAACTATCATATCTGAAACTGCTAAGTCTTGTGTTTTTCTGACTGTGGCTCCACATATCTGAATTGTTTCTTTTTGGCTGCTTGCAATATTTTCTCCTTGACTTGGGAACTCTAGAGTTTGGCTATAATATTCCTAGGAGCTTTCAACTGGGGATTTCTTTCAGGAGGTAATCAGTGGATTCTTTTAATTTCCATTTTATCCTTTGGTTCTAGAATATCAGGACTGTTTTCCTTGATAATTTCTTGAAAGATGACATCTAAGCTCTTTTTTGGATAATGGCTTTCAGGAAGTCTAATAATTCTTAAATTATCTCTACTGGATTTATTTTCCAGGTCAGTTATTTATCCAATGAGATGTTTCACATTTTCTTCTATCTTTTTTGGGGGGGGGGGGGCTAGGCATGGGATAAAGTGACTTGCCCAGGGTCACACAGCTAGTAAGTGCTATGTGTCTGAGGCCAGATTTGAACTCAGGTCCCCCCTGAATCCAGGGCCAGCACTCTATCCACTGCGCCACCTAGCTGCCCCAATTTTTTTAATTCATTGATTTTGTTTTATTTTTTTTTTTGATGTCTCATGGAGTCATTAGCTTCCACCTGTCCAATTCTAATTTTTAAGGAATTATGTTCTTCAGTGAGCTTTTGTACCTCCTTTTCCATTTGGCCAATTCTCCTTTGTAATGAGTTCTTTTCTTCATTGGATTTTTGTACCTCTTTTTTCAATTTGATTAATTCTGATTTTCAAAGCATTCTTTTCTTCACTGGATTTTTGTGCCTCTTTTACCATTTGGCCTATTCTGTCTGTTTTTTAAGGGGTTATTTTCTTCAGTATTTTTTGTGTCTCCTTTATGAAGGTGTTGACTTTTGTTCACTTCCTTGCATCACTCTCATTTCTCTTCCCAGTTTTTCCTCTAATTCTCTTACTTGATTTTTAAAATCCTTTTTTGAGCTCTTCCATGGATTAAGATGAATTCATATTTTTCTTAGAGGCTTTGGATGTAGCAGTTTTGAGTTTGTGTCTTGAACTTCCCTGTCACCACAGTAACTTTTTATAGTCAAGATCTTTTCCTGCTGTTTACTCATTTTTTCTAGCCTATTTCTTGACTTTTAACTCTAAGCTTACCTGGGCATCTGCTTCTGGAGTGGAAGGGGCACTGTCCCAAGCTTCAGGTTTTTTGTGCAGCTGTTTTCAGAGATAATTCTGAGTACCTGTAAGTTTTTGGTTCTTCCAAGGTGGTATGATCTAAGGAGAGATGTGTTTACCATTCTCCTTGCCTGTGCTCTGGTCTGTGAGCTACTACAAGCACTCTTTTCTGGCCTGGAACCGTCACCAGGGTCCCAGCTCCCTTGCAGCTACAAGCTCTGGTGTGCTAATACTCCTCCTCATCCTGGGACTGAGACCCAAACCCACATACAGGCAACACAACAGAGTTCTGCCTCTGGTGCCAGCAAAGGGATTCCTGTAATCTCCTGATCTCCCTTATCATCTGTGGGCTGAGAGATCTGGAAACCACCACTGATTCAGTCACCCCCAAAGCCTACTGATGGTTTACTGGGGTGCAGCCTGTATTCTACTCTCATTGTAGTGCAAAAGATCTTTCCTGCTGGCCTTCTAAGTTGTCTTGGGCTGGACAATTGTTCACTTCCTCCTTTTGTGGGTTCTGATGCTACAGAATTTGTCGTGGGGAATTATTTAAAGTTGTTTAAAGGGGTTTTGAGGACAGCTTAGGGAAATCCCTGCCTTTTCTCTGCCATCTCGACTCTGCCCTCCCATAATCATTATTTCTAAGATTTGTTTTTTTACCTACTCGTTTAGAATTTCATTATTAAGTTTTCACTGAGGTCTGTGTATTGTTTTGTACTCTCTAAATTGATTACTATCTTTATTATGTTATGGTCTGTAAAAGATGTCTTCACTATTTCTACCTTTTTAGATTTATTTGCAATATGTCTATGGCTTAGTATGTGGTGAATTTCTGTAAAAGTTTCATTAATGATAGCTTTGCTTTTAATTGAAGTAAGAAACAGATATCACACCATATTCTCTTCTCCATTTCAGACAGATCATGGAAACATTAGAAAACTTCATCAAAGAAAATGACAAGAGACAATATAATAAAACATAGAAATTGTTGTTCAGTTGTTTTTCAGTCATGCCTGGCTCTTTGTGACCCCATTTGGGGTTTTCTCGGCAAAGCTACTACAGTGGTTTGCCATCTCCTTCTCCAGCTCATTTTTTCAGATGTGGAAATTGCAACAAACAGGGTTAAGTGACTTGCCCGGGGTCACACTGCTAGTAAGTGTTTCAGGCCAGGACTGAACTCAGGAAGAAGAGTCAGGAAGACTCTTAGGCCAGCACCCTATTCTCCGCACCACCTAGCTGCCCCTAAAACACAGAAAACAGGGACGCTAATGTACCACTGGCAAAGATGCGAATTGGTCCAGCCATTCTGGAAAGCAATTTAGAATTACCTACCCAAAGCCACTAAACAGGAGTCCTAACCTTTT
Source organism: Phascolarctos cinereus (assembly GCF_003287225.1). NCBI lineage: Eukaryota > Metazoa > Chordata > Mammalia > Diprotodontia > Phascolarctidae > Phascolarctos > Phascolarctos cinereus. Next base: position 39,996,243 of record NW_027556098.1, on the reverse strand, counting down.
TTTTTTTGAATCCTTAAACTTTTTCTGTCTGCCCTTTGGCAATTTGGTGAAGCTGGACCACTTCTCAGAAAACATTTTTAAATGCTTAAGTTACATAGAAATGCACAAAAATACAAAAGAAACTAAACATACTAAAATACAGTTATCTAGCTAGCTAGCTATCAAATAAGTTTAAGGACCAAAGGAGAAGAACTCAATTAATCAATAAACATTTACTAAGTGCCTACTATGTGCCAGGCACTATGCTAAGTATGGGGATACAAATAAGAAAAAGACAGTTCCTGCCTTCAAAGTGCTTATAATGTAATGGGAGAGACAACATGTAAACAAATATATACAAAGTAAGCTATATATAGGATAAATAGGAAATAATTAACAGAGGAAAGGCACTGGACTTGAGGGGATGGGAAAGATTTCCTATAGAAGGAGGGATTTTAGTTGGTACCTAAAGAAAGCAAGGGAGGTCAGTGGTGTGAGCAGAGGAGGGAAAGCATTCTAGGCCTGGGGGCGACAGCCTGAGAACATGCCCAGAGCTGAGGATGGAGCCTCTTGTTTATAGAACAGCAAGGAGGCCAGTATCATTGGAATGAAGAGCACATGTCAAGAAGTGAAGACTAGAAAGGTAGGAGGTGGCTAGCTCATGCAGGGCTTTTAATGCCAGAGCACTTTGAATTTGATCCTGGGGGCCACAGGGAGATACTGGAGTTTACCGAATGGGGAGATGGGGATGTGGACATGATCAGACTTGTACTTTAGGAAAATAACTTTAATAAAAATTAAAAAAAAGAAAAGAAAATCACTTAGTGGATGAATGGAAGGATAGATTAGAGTGTGGAGAGAATTGTGGCAGGCTAACCCAGCAGCAGGTTAATAGTTTAGGTATAAAATGATGAAGGCCTGCGCTATTTGAGAGATATGACAAAGGTAAAATCAATAGGCCTTGGCAACAGCTTGGATATGGATGAGGAGAGGGATGGTGAGAGATAGTGAGGAATTCCAGAGGACTCCTAGGTGGTAAGCCTGAGAGACTAGGAGGATGGTGTTGCCTTTTATAAGAATAAAGAAGGTAGGAAGGAGGGGGTAGCGTGGGGTTTAGGAAGAGAGATGTTTTGAAGAAAGTTCTGCTTTGGACATAGTGAGTTTAAGATGTTTATAATTCAAGATATCTGAAAGGTAGTTGGAGACGTGAGACTGGAGATCGGCAGAGAGACTGGAGTAGGATAGGAAGATTTGAGAATCAACAACACATCAATCATAATTCAGTCTCTAAGAGCTGATGAGATCACCAAGTGAAATAGCAGAGGGAGAAGGAAGAAGGCTCAGGACAGAACCCTGAAGAATACCTACAGTTAGAGAGAGTGATTTGAAAGAGGAGCCAGCAAAAGAGACAGAGAAAGAACAGAGGAGAACCAGGAGAGAGGGGCGTCCCAAAAACCTAGAGAGAAGACAGTATGAAAGAAGAGTGAATGATCAACAGCGTCAGGGGCTTCAGAGAGATCCCTTATCAATCTACTTATAGATAGTTCTCATAAAGATTTTATGGAGCTAAGAAAGTAGGCATATGGATTGATAGTTATTGACATCATCTTGATCACTTTTTGCTGGAATAATATGGCATGTGATTTTCCCCCCACCCCCAATAATTTGTTATATTCAGATAGCTTGAAAATCAATTCCTCAAATCTTTCAAAATTATCACCTCCAATATGTTCAAGTTTTTGTCTCCTCTTTTGTTCAGATTGTGTTATCTGTCTTCTCCACTTTCACTTATTTTCAATCTCTCCCTCTCTACTAGTTCATTTCCTCCTGCCTACAAACATGACCATGTCTCCCCATCCTGAAAAAAACCCCCCATTGGATTCATCCTTTCAATCCTGGATTCATTCTCTACTATCATCCTTTCTTTATCTCTTCTGCCCTTTTCAGCTAAACTCTTCAAAAAGGCCATCTACTTTCCCTCCTCTTCTTAACCCCTTACAATCTGATTTCTGACCTTATCATCCCACTGAAACTCCTCTCTCCAAAATTACTAATGATCTTAGTTGCCAATCCAATGGTACTTTCTCAATTCCCATTCTCAGCCTCTCTGCAGCCTTTGATACTGTTGATCACTCTCTCCTCCCTGATAATCTCTTCTCTCTAGATTTTTGGGACATCACTCTCTCCTGGTTTTCCTCCTATCTGGCCACTTCTTCTCTATCTAGATCTTCTTCCAGATCACACCCTCTAACCATAGGTGTCCTTCAGGGTTCTGTCTTCTTCAGATTTGCCTCCATACTACTTCACTTGGTAATCTTATCTCCCATGGATTTAATTACCATATCTATGCTGATGATTCTCAAATCTACCTGTAGGGACCCATTATCTCTACTAATCTCTAATCCTCTATTTCTAATGCCTTTCAGACATCTTATCCCAGATATCCAGTGGGCATCTTAAATTTAATAAATCTTTCCCTTTATTCTCTCCCTCCCCCACCTTCCCTATTACTGTAGAAGGCAACACCATCCTCCCAGTCTCTCAGGCAAGCAACCTAGGTGTCATCCTGGATTCCTCACTCTCTCACCAACCCACCTCCCTGTCAATTTCACCTTTACAGTACCCCCTTCTCTCTTCTGACGTTGTCACTACTCTAGTGCAGGTCCTCATTACCTCACACCTCAATTATTACAAAAGCCTGCTGGTGGGTCTGCCTGCTTCTAGTCTTTCCCCACTAAAATATATCCTTCATTCAGCTACTAAAGTGACTGTCCTAAAATACAGGTCTAATCATGTTACACACACACACACACACACACACACACCCCTCATTAAACATAATGGCTTCCTATTGCCTCCATGAACAAAAATACAAAATGCTATGTTCAAACCCTTCATAACCCAATCCTCTCCTGCCTTTCTACTCTTCCTATGCCTTACTCCCCAGCAAATACTCTTTGATCCAGTGACACTGACCTCCTAATTCTTTTATGAACAACACATTCCATCTCTTGGCTCTAGGAATTTTCTCTGGCTTTTCCAGAGGACACTAAGACACTCTCTCTCTTCCTCTCTGACTATTGACCTCCCTGGCTTCTTTGAAGTTCCAACTAAAATCCCACTCTCTACAGGAAGCCTTCCCTAATCCCTATCTTTGCCTTAATCCACTGGACAAGGGAATGACAAACCACTTCAGTGTCTTTGCCAAGAAAACTCCATGGACAGTATAGGCATGCTATGGTATGTGAAAAGTCAGACAATAACAACAATGAATCTATGTCTAAGTACTAAAACAATTAAAAATGAATGCTGAAAATTACAAAGAATAAGCTTGGCCCCAAAGAAAAGATGTGAGAAGACTCTTCTCCCCACACTTTTTCAGATGTAGGCAGTCCATGAATATGCAGCATTGCATATTTTTGTCAGATTTTTTTCAATAAATTATTTTTTGATGATTTTTTTCCTCTTCCTCTTTTTCTTTTTAAAAAATTTCTTTGATACATGAGATGGCTTTTTTGTCTCGGTGTATGGGAAGAAATAATATAGAGGAAAAGTTAGGCAATGTTAAAGCAAAAGATATCAATGAAAATTTATATAAGAGAATTAAATAATGCTAAAAAAAAAAAAGCAAATGACCTCCCTTATGATATGCTGAGCTTTCTAATCACAGAAGTTTAGTGACTGAGGTTGAATTTGAACTCAGGTCTTCCTGATTCCAGGCCTAGTGCTCTATCCACTGAGCCATCTAGCTACCTAAAATATATATATATATATATATGTATATATATAACTTACATGATAAACAAAAATATTTCTATCTATGCACATAACAAAATGACAAAGTTCAAAAGTCTAAAATATATGGGGTCAAAATTTGATACAAATTTTCTCTTAATCTTGATTAGAATTAAATGCTAAGATAGTCATTAAGTAGGCATTCCAAATCAATGTAAGATTTTTTTGTTCTCTAAATAACATTAATATCCCTGCCCCTGAAACTTGCATGGAAGAAAAAAATCTCTCAGTTCCAAGTAATATTCTAATGATCTAGAAATGAAGTACTCAGAAATTTCTTCTTGATCCAGAATCCATCTAATCAGTGTGATTTAATAACAGTTAAACTCCAAGCTCAGTTCTGTATTTGCACATTCTAGAGGACAAAAAGATAAAGAGCCATATTTAAATGATATGACTTCTAATTACATATCTCTCACCTTATCAGTTAATATTATATAAAGATTATTATTTCATATAAAAAACAAAAATCAGTAAAAAGTATAGGAATGTGGGTAAAAATCTGGGAGAGAAATAGATCAAACTAAAGAAAATAATGAGTTCCATATGGCTAGTCCCAATGACTAATTAAATTTCTTAAGTATCACCTAAAGTAATATATAATTATAAAGAGGTTATCTTTCTTAAAATGCAGAAAATGTGTAGTTAAGTGATTGATCTCTGTCTTCTGCCCCTTTCCCAATCTTTTTTTCCTGCATCGCTCAAATCAGATAAGTCAGACCTCCCCGGTTCTTAGATTATTCTGAGTTAAATTTCCACAGGACCCTGCTCTCAACAACGAGCCTAGGCAGAGTTAAGTTTTATCCCACCTTAAGATACCTGCATTTATGTAATCCTAAAAGGCTTTTCCCTTTAAGAACCAAAGGAATAAATCTTTAATAACAGAAGTTTCGAGTACTGTAACAAGTCACAGTGCTAGTGGCAAACTGCAGCAAAATCCTATCTCTTTAATACCAACATTCTCCTGTTACTGCTATGTGGCAGAATTAAAACTAGCTTACAGGGGAATGGAAAGAGAAATGGTAGACATAGGTAGGCTACAGCACATTATCTATGATGATTCGCACATGAGTGGCATAAAAGATATCAATAAGGATCTGTATAATCTCAAAAGGCGGTGGATCAGTTACATAAACACACACACACACAACACACACACACCCCACCACCACCAACACAACAAAACAATAGACGCTTCGAGTGCTGCACTAGTATATACAGAGATATAGAAAGAATGAGGAAGGTCTCCAGTGTGTTTGAAGTGTCTTCTAAGAAAGATCTATGGAAAGACATAGATTAAAAAAGCAGATGGAATGATAAGGCATGAAAGGTTACAAATCTGCACAGGTAGAACTAATGACATCAATAAAATCATAGGTCCATCAAAGTAAATGACTTGCAGTAAAGCAGATAACTAGGGAAGAGAACATTGCCCACTACCCTTTGCAGGCACACACAGGCAGTACCAATTTGATCTACAGTGCCAGGCCCTGTGTTAAGCACAGGGGATACAAAGGAATGCAAAAGACAATCCCTGCTCTCAGGGAATTCAGTCTAATAAGACAACATGAAAACAACTATGTAAAATAAGATACAGACAGGCTAAACTGGAGATAATCAACAGAGGGAAAGAAGTGGCATTAAGGGAGTAATAGAGTTGAGTCAAAAAGAAACATAGTATAGTGTTTTTCTGGAGCTAAACATAATAATGCCAACAATTATTGGTAGTATGAAGGAAACACATCATAGTTGTTTGTAGGGTATTTTCCTCGGTAACTGTTGGCCTTACCAGTCAGTAGCTGTGGTTCTTGGAAGGTAGCAGAACATACTTTACAAGTCCACTGACTGGACTCTGATTCAACAGGAACACTGCTTTGTGCAGTGCTGGCTAAAAGCCCAAAAAAAAAAAGTGACCAGCAATCAGTTAATCCTACAGTGATGCCACCCACAGTGCAGATAATACTCATGTAAACTAATGATATCTTGTAAATTGTAATACATGCACCAATTTGCTAGTGAAATTCTGGGATTAGGGAAGTTAAATTTGAATACATTTAAATTCATCCACAATTATCCATTTTAATTTTTCACTGTGTCAGCGGTATATTAAAATGAAAGAAGTGCCCTCTGAGAATCAGTTTGTGACATTTGTGCCCCTTGAGCTATAAAGAGTTATATAAAAGCTCAGTGCCCTTTGGGGATATGGGGGAGGTAGGTTATGTCTGGATCATGACTGTTAAACTGTGACAATTATTGACCTTCAGAGTCAGTTAATGGTATACTTTACTGTTAAATCTTTAGTGGAAGATTGCTGTATTTGGAGATTTAGGTGAGATTCTATTCCTTTGTCATATTCCATTCCAAACATAAAGGAATCAGAGAAAAGGTAAAATAGCACGTGTGTGTGTGTGTGTGTGTGTGTGTGTACGCATAACCCTTTATAGAATATGTGTATGTGGCCATTTCCTTATCACAGCTTTTTGGTATTTTTATTATTTTGACAGAGCGAAAGTCAAGCATGCTGCAAACTCTGGCACTGTAAGGGTTTTTAACCAATTATTAATTTTAACCAATTACCAAGGGTAATTAACCAATAATTCTAAAATTTGGCTGGTAAAAACCCAACACTTTATGACCCAAAGGAGACTAGGAATCCAGGCTCTAACCTCATCTTTGTACTGTTCCAGTTCTCTATAGCAGACACATTTAAGCAACAAGTGAGGGGGCAGTATGACATGGTGGAGATAATACTAAATTTGGAACTGAAGGACTCAGGTTCTGCTACTTATTATTTATCTGGCCTCTCAGAGAGCTGGGTGAGATTCTATTCCCTTGTCATATTCCATTCCACATATAAAGGAAGATAGCATGTGTGTGTTTGGGCCTCATATTCCTCACTTGTAAAACGAGAGGCTGGACTAGATGATGCTAACCATCCTTCCAATTCTAAATCTATGGTCATGTGAGAACTTTCCTTCCACAGTATTCCTGATGTAATTCTGCAGAATTCACATTTACAATGAAAACCGCTTAGATGGAAACAAAAGTTGTTCAGAATTATACATTTTCTATGTCTAAAAAGTGTGACCTTTTATTCCCTTCAGTTTTCTTAAAGCATGTGAGAGAAAGAAAGGTCACAATTAGAATGCTGCAGCAATTATTTTGCATGCATTTAACTAAATGTGTTGGATTTTTTTTTTCTAATCAAAGAGCTGACTTCATTTCGTTTCTCCTACCTCCATGCATTTAATCTCTAAACCTTCTCTTCCTGTAAGGTTCAGCTCAGGGGCCCCCTCTTGCCTGAGATTTCAGTTCTTCTATGTAATATTCTCATTCTAATTTAGAAAACATATTCATACACATCTTAACTTCTGCCAAACTACAAGACCTTTGAGAACAGGGAAGATGAAATTTTTTGTGTTTATATTCCCCTCACTTCTGAGGGGAATGTACATCATTTGCATATAATTTGTTAACTGAATGAATGAATGAATAGATTAGTAACTATCTTAATTTACATGTACTAAACTAGGTGCTGTACATCTCTATCTGAATACAACTCAATTCAAATTCAACAAATTTAACACACTGCCTTACATATAATAGGGGCTTGGCAAATAATTTAACTGAATCGAATCTTTACCCATCAGTTCTTCCTCCTGACTAAATGACATCATGACTTTCCCAGTTACCCAAGCTGAAATTCTGAAGGCATCTTTTATTCCTCCCTAATCTTTACCTCCCATATGGAATCAGCTGCCAGATACTATTTTCCTTCTCATTTCTATTACCACTACCACAAGACACTTTTTTCCTGAATCTTTTAACTGATCATAGATTTCAAACTATAAGGGACCTTAAAAGGTCACTGAATTCAATCCTTTTTTTTTATAGAGATGAAGAAACTGAGGCCCAGAGCAGTTAAGTAATTCAACCACGGTCATATTGCTTAAGTCTGGGGAGAGATTCAAATAAGGTTTTCCTCACTCAATGTTCTGTACTCTATCCACAATACCATGTTGAATGTGACCTTTTTACTTTTAAATATTTCCTTCTCCAAAACATTAAGTAGAAAAATTTTCCTAAAACACACCTTTGATCCTTCAGTGACACTACTTCATTATTGCCTTTGAGGGAATATGCTATACTTTAAGAGCAGAAAGACAAAATTCCCAGCAGTTTCAGATAGCCAAAGAGGGACATTTTACAAAGCAAAACATGTTTATATAAATCAGCATTCATAAGTATGCAAATACTGCATTACAAAAGGATGAAGAAACTGAAAATTCAACTAAAATCAAATTTTAGTCTTTGATGATTAAAATTTAGACTCAGAAGCCTGAAAAAAGTAATCTACTTATAATGGGCAGCTAGGCGGTGTGATAGATAGAGTGCTGGGCCTGCAGTCAGGAAGATTTAAGTTCAAATCTGGCCTCAGACACTTACTAGCTGTGTGATCCTGTCCAAGTCACTTAACACTTTTTGACTCAGTTTCCTCATCTGTAAAATGAGCTGGAGAAGGAAATGGCAAACCACTGCAGTATCTTTGCCAAGAAAACCCCAAACATGTCATGAAGAATCAGACATGACTGAACAACAACACATTATTAAAACACTCTTGCTTCTCTTGAGTAATTGACTTGTTTACTTTTCACTTTTCATTGAACAATCTGCTTTTCAGGGTAGGCTTGGAAACATTACAAGACAGTCCAAAACTGAACTCATTATCTTTCTAGACAAACCCTCACAATATTCCTCTTATTGCCAGGAGAAACACGGTGATCCCAGTCACCAGGCTTATTTCAGTGTCATCCTCAACTCCTCACTCACACTGACCCCACGTATCCGAAACTCTTGTGAAGTATTTTCTTTCCTGTCTTCATAACATCACAACCTCTTCTCATCATACATTCACCATCTTGGTGCCTGAACCACTGCAATAACCTTCTAGAAGGTCCCGCTGCTTCACATCTCTCCCCACTACAATCCATCATCCACTTGGGTTGTTCTACTAAAGTACAGGTCAGACAATGTCACAGCCTCCCTCCATCCATAAACTCCAGGAGTTCCCTATTGTCTCCAGGAACAAATAAAAAAGGCTCTGTTTAGCCACTAATTTAAGATAATCTTTTTTTTTTAATTTTTAGGCAACTGGGGTTAAGTGACTTGCCCAGGGTCACACAGCTAGTTAAGTGTCAAGTGTTTGGTCTGAGGCTGGATTTGAACTCAGGTCCTCCTGATTTCAGGGCCGGTGCTCTATCCACTGCGCCACCTAGCTGCCCCTAATTTAAGATAATCTAAAAGGCAGATGGTGACATAGGAAAGGGGCTGGAGCTTGATGCAAAGACCTGGAAATCATCTGTGTAGGGCTGATATTTGAATCTTTGGGAGCTAATGGGATCACCAAGTGAGATAGGGGCAATGGAGGCTAGCTTCTTAAGGGCAGGGATAAAGTTTTTGCTTTTCTTTGTATCCCTACACTTAGAACAGTGTCTGGCACGTGGTAAGAATTTAATAAGTGTTTGTAGACTAACTTTCACTTGGTGGTGTGTCACATTATGAGCTTGTTTATGATCACTTTTATGATCAGTGAATAAGCCTTGTTTAAGAATACCCTAAAGCTGAATGAATTCTTTAGTCAAGCCAATTGTTGGACCAACCTCTTTCTCCCACCTCCTGGCACCCCCCTCCCCAACTCTATGACCACAAAACAATTCTAGGTCTCATCCATTGTGGCCTGGACTACAGCAATAGGTTTCAAGGTTACTTTCTAAGCTTCTAAACTCGTTATCTTTTAAAGCACAGGTCTAAATATATCAAAAGCAATTAGGTGGTGCAGTGGATAGAGCACTGGGCCTGGTGTCACGAAGACCTGAGTTCAAATTTGATCTATAATGCTTACTTAGCTACATAAACCTGGGCAAATCATTTAATCTCTATCTCATTTCCTCATTTGTAAAAGTGTCAAAAAAAACCCAGTAAAAGTGTCAATAAAGATAACACCTATCACTCAAGGTTATTGTGAGTATCAAATGTGATAATATAAAGTGCTTAGCACAGTGTCTGGCATATAACAAGTGCTACATAAATGGTTGTCATAATCTTCATCATCATCATCATCACCATCAACTGTAACAATTATCAAGAATTTTTAGCAATAACCTATTATCTCATCAACAAAATACAAACTTAATAATTTGTCATTTCAAGTCCTTCACAATGTGACTCTATTTCACCTTTTGAGACTTTGTTCATACTGTTTCCACCCAAAGTAGCCAACGGGGATATTTTTCTTCATTGAAACATAATGGGCTCCTCCCTTCCTCCCTCCCAGGGAGATTAAAAGGTTTTGCTAAATTTTGTTAAGCCAAAAAAAAAGAAAAGAATTGCTACTTTTCCTTAACCATGGATAAGAGTTTCTTCCCAGAGGAAGAAAAGATCCTTACTTAAGCAGTGGAGAAATAGCCCTGATTTAAAGGTTATTGGAACAGGATAGAACAGAGGTTCCCAAACTTATTTGGCCTACTGTCCCCTTTAAAGATATATATACATATGTATGTATGTATGTATGTATGTATGTATGTATGTATGTATGTATGTAAAATTCAGCACCTTTCTGGAAATCTACTTTCTTTAACTCTTTAACGGGTTTTTTAAAATCTGTGTTATTTCAAAAAATGTATAATGTTTTTTAAAATGACATCTTAAATTTAATAGTTTATTATAAATTTGTGGGTTTTTCCTGCATTGATATTTTGATGATGCAATATTACATCATGTAACCATATAGTATGTTGTAAACAAGTTACTACACACACACATATTCCTGCCAATGCATGCTGGACTTCCCAATAATGTGCTACATACTTGCCTGCCAACACTTGCTTGTTAAAACCTGTCAGCAGACTTGAATACTGATTAATTATAATTTGCATTTTGTGTGTTTATTTGGAAAATAATGTAATCATTACAACTTTAACTCTGTTACACAATAGATGAAATATGTATGAATGGTTTTCAAAATTTTCTTTTCTTCTCTTCTTTCTTTATGTTTCCACTGCCCCCTTATTTTTATTCAATGCCCCCTAATTGCACTTGAGGCTACTACCATCCCCCTGGATCCTTCCAGGACCCCTCTGAGGGTGGTATCACCGAATTTGGGAACCTCTGTTTGGGAACCACAATAAATAGAAACGCCTATAAAAGCATGTTGTCCAAAAGTTCCGATGCTTGTATTCTGTTGCTGGCCTCACTTTACATAGCAAACTAGCATTCAAAAAGGATTAGGTTATGTAGCTAGTAAATAGCAGAACTGAGATGTGAATTCTAATCCTGTGACTCCAAATCTAGGAATCTTCCCACAACACTACACCTGCCTCTGAGTATTTTATAAAGGGTGAAAAAATAAGAGTGGGAAAAAGTCCAAGGCAAAGCTGATAAGAGTAGATTTTTTTCCAGTTAAAAGATGAAAGATGCATTCTTAAATAAAGGAAAAACTTTAAAAGCAACATATTATCCTTAATAAACAAAAATAATGTTATTGTTGCTTGGTTAACAGGACTAGAACTTTAAGTGATGTTTCCAGTACAAGTCTTAGTTAATTCTTTAACATTTTCTGGCCTGGTCCCTTTTTTAGTTAGCTGTAAACATTTGCAGGGCAGATGATAGGGAAGAAAAATTGAAGTTTTCCACAGGTAAATCATTTTTAACATTACAGGAAAGTAAAGTCCATGATTTTGTAAGCAGTCACAAATCAAACCACCCAAAGACAAAAACCTACCCTTCTTAAAAAAGGTTAACCCAATATATGAAACAAGCTTATTTTATTAATTCAGAATTCTTTACTAGGTGTGTCTGCTAAAGGCACAGTGGAATACTGGCTGGCTACGTATCCAAAAAGGGGAATAAACGCCTGTCATTCCCCCACATACCATGCACAATATTGGAGACCTGCTTCAGCACTGGCTTCTCCATTTTTTTGGCATAAAAAGCTGCATACCACACTCGCAACTCAGTGCCTGGAGGAATGTCCCGGGAGGTAGTGAAGTAAATGTCATTGTCATGCTGAAAGGCAGTCAAGTTCTGATGTTCATATTCTACTGCTGGCCTCACCATCATCATCCAGTTGCAGTCATCCTCGTTGGATGTATCAAAACAAATTGAGTGTCCATCCTTCTGGAAAACCTAACAAGTGGAAAGACAATGGTATGGTCATCTACTAAAATAAACAGGAAAAGATACGACAGAAACCTTGACACAAAAATGAAAAGTGAAATACCTAAGGCAATAATTTCCTAAGGGCCATGTTTTAACATATGAGATAGACAATACATGGATGGATTTGCATAGCTTAGATTAGACACTAAAGTTATGGCACCATGAAGGTGGCTCTATAATCTAGGTAACATACTGTCTACTGTCTGCGAACTACCCAAAGGCAAAGTTTCATTACCAGTACTAAGTAATACATTCTTTCACCCCAGAGAACCACAGAACAAGGAAAAGTACAAAGTAAGTACAAAGTCTTTGGGGCAGAGGATGACAAAAATATCATAGTTGCTAGGTCATCCATAAACCTTATCTTTGATGTTAGTACTTTGAAATGTGAGATACTTGTCTAATGCCCAGTGTTGCCATACTTCAGAGGAAAATGAACAATATCACTATTGATACTTTCATTGTAAATGTAACCAGAAAATGTAATGAAGTCATAGGTAAATAAAAGGACTGATTGTTCCTCCAAGGAGAAATCGTAAACCAATCAAGGATATGGCCAAGTTTGTTTATGAATACAAAGTCAATCAAAAAACTCCCCAAAAGAGATGATTTCATTGGATATTTGATCATCTAATCTTGAAGTGTTCATCAGAAACACAAGCAAAAAGACCACGTAAATTTGCCCTGTGTGCATGAATTTCTGCTGCAGATGATGTAGAGGTAGGATAATTCTATGATGATCTTAAAAAATCCCTCCAAACCAAGTCAGCATATCATTTGATAGTTGGTAACTTTACTGTAACTAAGGAAAACAGAAATGTGCTTCAGGATATTTTCGAATGAAATGAAAGAGTAAGTTTCCTACTACTCTTATAACCTATTATTTTATTCCAAAAGACAGTGGGAAGATGTCAGAAATGGAAAGTACCAAAAATCACACAAAAAACCGAAACTGATTGTTATCTTAACATGCAGAAAAAACAGCTGGTAAACTGAGTGAATATCATTTCAGAATAAGTTGTGTACAGTCAGAACACTGACTAGTTAAAGCAAAATACAAAACTAATACCAAACTTTAAGAGGGGGAAGAAACAAGCATTTGCTAAGTACCTATGATGTGCCACACTGTGCTAAGCACTTTATAAATACTATCTTATTTGATCCTTACAACAACCCAGTCAAGTAGATGCTATTTTTATTGTCCCCATTTCAGCTGAGGAAAAAGAGGTTAAGTGACTTGCCCAGGGTCACACAAGTACTATGAGTTTAAGGCCAGATTTGAGCTCAGGTCTTCCTGACTCCAGGCCCAGCACTTTATTCACTGGGCCACTTAGCTACAGAAAGAATAAAGATAAGAATGTAGTGTAATTATAATAATTCTAATCTGACCATTTCAAAATTCTATTGAAAGAATAAAAAACATAAAACAAAGAATATAAACAAGTGCTTTTTTCAAAAGAAGAAACAAAAACTAATATAAACTAACAATAACCTCCTAAAATCATTAATAATTAAAGAAAGATAAACTCAAACAACCTTGAGGAATTACCTCAAACTAGAAGAAATTCATTAAAAACTCATTGAAGAGGAGTGGAAAGACAGCCACGCTGACTTGCTGACAGTGGCACTATGAACTGGTGCAACCATTCTGGAAAACAATTTGGAACTAGGGGGAACAAAGTTACTAAACTGTTGATACCCTTTTACCCAGACACTTCACCAGTAATGAGAAGAAAAGTCCACAGCAATCATTATACAATGCATAACGGTCAAAAGATAGGAATCAACGGTTGTCAAAAAGAAATGCAAACTTTTAACAGCAAAACCAACTGCTCCAAATCACTAATAATAAAAGAAATGCAAATCAAAGCAAGCCTGAGATGTCTTCTCACACCCAAGAAATTGGCAAAGATGATGAAAGTTGGGCATAGTCAGTACTACAGGAGTGTAAAGCAGACACACACTAATTCACTTAGTTCAACCACTATGGAATTGTGTCAAGCAAGTAGCTAAAATACCCACACATTTAGACTCAGAGATCCTATCGCTGGCCCACCTAGGAGGTCAGGGGGAAAAGAAAGAAAGAAAGAATAGTCCTATATATAACAAAATAAATATTCATAAAAGTATTTTTGTAGAAGGAAAGAACTGGAAGCAAAGTAGATGTCAATTTATTTAGAAGAATGATGACATACTATGGCATAATAATGAAATCTAAGACATGTATATGAAGAACTTAAGAAATATCTATCTGGGAAGAATTATGATCTGAAACAGAGTGAAGTAAGCAGACCTGGGGAAAAATACACACAATGAAGCCAATAACATAAATGGAAATAATGGAAAGAAAGAATGAAACTGAATATTGTATAATTATAATCACCAGTATTGACTACCAAAAAGAAATGAATATAATACCAGGGAGGCAGACTGTGTCATGGAACGAGTCCTAGTTGTAGAGTCAGAGACTAGAATTCAGATCCCTCCTCTCTTGGGGACTACCTAAAAAACTCACTACACCTCATGTTTCCTCATCTGAGAAAATGAGATCACTGAGGTCCCTTCTAGCTCTAAACCTGTGCTGTTAGGATCTCCTTCCCTTCTTTGCAGAACTAGGCACCATGGATATGGACCACTGCATGATGATTATATTGTATAGATTAGTCTTACTTTCCTTTCCTCTTTATTTTTTATTCCTTGTTACAAGGCACGGGGGTAGGAGACAGGGAGAAATCATTCAGATGTGATGCCAATGTAAAAACAAAAGATATCAATAAAAATTGAAACTTGTTGGAAAAAAAAAGAGAGAGGTCCCATATACAACAAAATATTCCTAGCTGCACTCTTTATGGCATAAAAAAAAAAGCTGGCAACAAAGTAGGTCCCCCTTATTAAAGAATAGAAGAATTATAAATGACTGCGCCATAAAAAATGATAAATACAACATTTAAACACACTTGCTTAGATTTTTATGCCTTGATAAAAAGCAGACCATAATAACAATTTTTTAAAAATACTAAAAATCCCTTGAATTCAGATTAACTTCAATGAACAATCTAGGCTTCAAAAAAAAATGTAACTAACACACATCCTCTTCTTATTAGAGGGACCAAGGGCATCGGATATGGCCTACATGATCAGACTTTGTGTTATATGGGAGGGTTCAAATGAGAAGAGTGTGTGTGTGTGGTGGTGATGGTAGGTAGGGGGGAATATCAGGAAATGATGTAAAAACAATGGGAAAAAATGAAATAAGGTAGAACAGCCAAATCAGATTAAGCACACATAGAAGAGATCCATTCTGGCTATGACTCAATTCTGAAAGCACTGAAGAAATGACTTTCAAGTTATTTAGGAGGACAGGATACTCAGCGATTGGAAAGAATTACATATAATATCAATAAAAAAAAAAGAAAGTGAGAAGATATCAATAACTACTCATTCATATGCCTACTTTTTCGGCTTTATAAAATTTTTATGGGAATTATCTACATATGCACTAAGACTATCTTTCTGTATATGATTTCTAGTAGACCACAAAGGATTAGAGAATACAAGATAATATCATATTTACTTTTGTTGATTTTTGTTTATATTAATTTTGCTGATTATTAAGAAGCATTTAACTTTGTAGGGAAGATTGTAGCCCAAGAGGCTTTGCTCCAAGAAAATATCTCTCTTGAGTATATTAAAATTATACAATATCTCTTAAAAGATACAGTCAGAGGTGTTTTTGTTCAATGATTCTTTAATTATCATTGTCAAACAACAGATCAAGCCCGGTATGCTCACCAAAAAGTCATGGAGGATGTGTTGCATAAAGTCCAAATGGAAGAGCTTATCCCTTAATGGTAAGTTCTTCCAGATGCTCCTGTTTGCAGATGAAATTGGGGTGATTGCATCTCACCTCTACATATTATAGAACCATTGTATGCTATACTCAAGTTACTTTCAACTCCCTCTATTTAAGGTTAAGAACAGCTAGGTGGCACAGTCGATAGAGCACTGGGCTTGGAACCAGGAAGTTCAAATCTGGCTTCAGACACTTAATATCTGTGTGACCCTGGGCAAGTCACTTAATCCTGTTTGCTTCAGTTCCTATCTGTTTAAAGAAAAAAAAATAAAAGAGCTAGAGAAGGAAATGGCAAAAACCACTCCAGTATCTTTGCCAAGAAAACCCGAAATGGGGTCATGAAGAATAAGACCTGATTGAAATGACTAAACAACAAGTGTAAGGTTAGGCTAGTTCTTTTACTAAAAGCCATGGAAGCTGGCCCTAAGACTTGATTGGTAAAGTAGCTAAGTCTCACATGCCTAGCTGCTGACTCATCTTTTTAGTGGCCTCAGGCTCCACTGATGTGGCTTCTAGAGTATATTAACTTCACCAGTGCTTTCTTTTCTATTCCTGAGTAGTTAGGAGTCTGAGGAGTCTAATATACTTTTACAATTCTTGTCCAAGGCTACTTGAGCTCTCTCCCTCAAGCTGTTACCTTCTGGTGGACAGAGACCTGAAAGTGAGGTCTTCTGTCCTGAGGGCAATAATATACAATATATTAATGACACAATGCTGACAGGGCTAAATGAAGCTGTGGTAGCAGAGGCCTTAGATGCAATTGTGGACCACATGAGGGCCAAGGGGTGGGAAATCACCTAAAGAAAATCCATGGGGGCAGCCAGGTGGCACAGTGGATAGATCACCGGCCCTGAATTCAGGAGTACCTGAGTTCAAATCTGGCCTCAGACACATAACACTTACTAGCTGTGTGACCCTAGGCAAGTCACTTAACCCCACTGCCTAGCCAAACAAACAAACAAACAAACAAAGAAAATCCAGGGTCCAGCCAGCTCAGTCAAGTTTTGGGAAATAACAGTAGGTAGTGAAAACCCAGAGGATTCCAGGAGCCATCCATTATAAGCAACTGACATTTGCCTCCCCATGAGACCTACTGGATTTTTCATGTATTAGAAAAACTACATTCTGCTCCCCCCACCCCCAGGTATTCTGATGGCCCACATTTCTTGGCTCCCACACTCATTTCTGCCTCTTTTGAATGGAACCAAAAACAGGCTCCAACCCCAGATCTAAATTGGGTCATCCAAGAAGTCTCTCATTCCGGGCCCTTATGACTCTGTAGGACTCATGTTTTTGGAAGTCTCTGTTCATAAAGACTAGGCTGGGTGAACTTTTTTGTAAGCACTAAGGGGTGACCAAAATAAGTAACTGTTAGGCTTTTGGAGTTACAAGTTTGCAAAAGCATCTATTCACTGCGCCAATTTAGCAAAGAAGTTGTTGGAACAACTAGGTGGTGCAGTGGATACAGCACCAGCCCAGGAGTCAGGAGGACCTGAGTTCAGATCCACACTCAGACGTGACTCTGGGCAAGTCACTTAACCCCAATTGCCTTGCCAAAAAAAAAAAAAGTAGTCATTCACCTATTACTGGGACCTAGTTGCTACTACACAGATGGCACAAGGTCATATATCACTCTTTGTCCAGAGTTGCCTATTATGATTGTGGTAAAGAAAGATGGCTAAGAGATAGGAAGTCTCTATCACTAAATAAAAAATAGTACATTCAAAATCACAACTGCTCAGATGCTAGTGCTCTTAACCAGCTATACCTCTGCCAGAGGCTGAGATCTCCTGTTCAGACCTACATGAAGACAGAGACCCTGTCTCCTCCCCTAGTCCAATTGGCTCCCACCTAATGAGGACCTGGCTCCTGAGAGGCACCATTTTGCCTGGTTTACTAATGGTTCTGTCCTCTACAAGAAAGGAATTCAGTAACCATTAATCTGGTAACAGGAGACACTCTGAGGAATGGAATACTAACAAGTCCTTATAATGGGCTGAGCTATAGACCTCATGGCTGGCATGTGAGAGATCCTTGAAGGATGGATGAGATAATATATTTATATATATTGATTCTTGGTCTATTCAAGTGGTATGGAACCTAGACAATCAAGGGATCTTTCTTCTGGGGTCAGGATCAATGAAAGAATTTTGCCAGTAATTCCTACTGCACATGTTATTCGTGGGGCGTGAAAGCAAACATCAGAGACATGATCTTTGCTCAACTAAACTACTAGGTTGAAGCCAGTATGAGAACAGGAGAGCTTGGTCAGTGGATCCTCTGCCAAGCTAGACATGAAGGCCATGTAGGCATTGTTGTGCTGGGTGTAGTGCCACAGAATCCATCTAAATAAGGACAAAGCTTCTATTCCTGTTCTAACCTGACTGCTTATGAGTTAAGTGGGAACTCCTCTAACACCCTTCACCTGTGGCAATTTTATGCCATCTCAGGACAAGAGGTTTGCCCCTACTAATTAGTACCATCTATAATAGGAACCTCTACTCTCTCCTCTCACTCTCTTCTTAATCCCTTAAAATCTGATTTTTGATCTTATCGTTCTACTGAAACTCCTCTCTCCAAAGTTACCAAAAAAAAAGTTACCAATAATCTCTTAGTTGCCAAATACAATGGCCTTTTCTCAACTCTCATTCTCCTTGACCTCTCTGTAGCTTTTGACATTGTTAATCGCTATTTTCCTTGATACTCTCCTCTCTCTAGGTTTTTGGGACACCATTCTCTCCTGGTTCTCCTACCTATCTGACCACTCCACTGTTTCCTTTGCTAGATCTTCTTTCAGACCCTCTAACCACTGGGGTCCCTCAGGGTTCTGTCATGGGCCTTCTTCTCTTCTACATACTTCACTTGGGGTTCTCATCAGCTCCCATGGATTTAATTACTGTCTCTATGCTGATGATTCCCAAATCTACCTTTCCTGCCCCAATCTCGCTGTTTTAGTCATTTTTCAGAGAGCAACTTTTGGGGGACAGATCTTAAAGCCTAAATAATAACAACAAAAATTGCAGTTTGTTGTTCACAGTCATTTTTTCAGTTGTATCCAACTCTTCATGACCCCATTGGGGGTTTTCTTGGCAAAGATACTGGAGTAGTTTGCCATTTCCTTCTCCAGCTCATCTCACAGATGAGGAAACTGAGGCAAACAGGGTTAGGTGACTTGCTCAGGGTCACACAGCTAGTAAGTGTCTGAGCTTGGATTTGAATTCAGGAAAGATAAGTCTGCTACTCTATCCACTGTGGTACCTACCTGCCCCAGCCTGGCACATAGTAGGCACTTAATAAATGCTGACTGACATTATGTTCCCGACTGATAATAATATCAAGTGTCCCACTTCCCAGATGCCATGTCAATGATAAATCAATGCTACCCTAAGAAGGGGAAGAGTTCCCTAGCTTGGGAATTTCTTGGATCCAATCTCTAGAAAGAGATAATTCACTTCTGGCTCCTTCCCCAATGCAGCCACCCAAGCCTCAAGCTTCCTACTCCCACAGAGGGGTCTATCTATATAAGCCGGGCAAACACCTCAGGTTCCCCTCACTTGGCTGGTACTGAAACTTTCCTATAAGATGGTTTGGACAATTCCTTCCCAAGAAAGGGCTCAGGGGAACTAAGAGTGATAGTCAGGAAGATGCCTTGCTTTCTAACAGCACAGGGGCATGCATGAAATTATTGGATCATAATTACAGTAGATGTGTATTTATTTGGAATAAAGGAAACTGTCTTACTGACTTAGTAATCCTGAATCTTGGATGAAAGAGAATGAGAGGCCTTATCCAAGTACTGTGAGAGAAGGAAGTAGCTCCCAGCAGAAGCCTCTTAAGCAGCAGAAATCTGGTATCTCCCCATTGGAGCTCCCAGGAAAGATTCCTGGCTGTTGGGCTAATACTGAGGGATTGCTGGCACAAGGCTACTCTTTTTATCAACACTAGCACCAAGACAGTATATACACAAAAGCATAATGACCACTAGGTATTTCATTACAGATGAGCTTGACTTGTGACAAAAAAAGTGACTGTGACAAGTATCATCATCTGTTCTGCATCTCTGATGTTCCTATCATTGTTCCTGTTCATTGTTACTACTTTACATCAAGAGATCCAGTGTGGCCTGCAAAGATTTGACAGCGCTTACCACTGAGTTTTAGGATACGGTTCTTTAAGAGTAGGGAGGCAAAGCTTAGCTTCTGGTTTTCATTTTCTTCCACATTTAGTCACTCATTTAGAATGTCATTGAGTTTTGTGTTTGTTGTTTTTCTTATATTCCTAATTTAGGTTGTTTGTTTGTTTTTCTCTTTTCCCTTTAGTATCTGATGGGAATCCCTGAGATTACGGTTATGCAGTTATGGTCCTAATCCATTTAAATAATGAAAATTCCTCAAAAATTCCTTAAGGACCTTCCATCAAGAAGTGGGACATGACAGGACGAAGTCTTCTTACTCTGCCATATGTTAGTCTAGTTCTTTTCCAGATAGTTAAGAAAGCTGTTCCCAAGACTTGATTTGGCCAGAGGGACCAGAGCTCAAGTTTCTAGCTGTTGGCTTGAGGCCATAGTGTCATGGCTTCCCTTTACCTAAGAGCACAAAAATGCTGGCTGCCTAGAATCAGGGGTTTTAGACTCGGTAGAAGTCTCAAAGCCAGCAAGTCCCCACAGCCTGCCCTGCTGAGCAGACATATTTTGGTGTGCCAGGGGTAAGGTGACTATCTACAAGGGTTCAGTGTTGTGTTCTTCCTGGTTAAGTAAAACTTGTTTTGATTGCTGAATGATTTGCCAGTGCCTTTATCTGTTCCAGTACTGGACCTAAACAACCAGGAGACCAACCTGAGTTAGGCTCAGCACATTCTACTTCTTAATGAAATTCATAACCATTCAAAAGAAACTGGGCTAACAATGAACACAGAAAACCTCAAAAACAAAACAAAAAAAAATCCCAGATTATAAATGGCATATAGCTGGATGGGAGCTTAATGAGTTAATTTAACAGTACATGTATCTTCAATGGAATGGTACTGACTATATACGGACAATGGGTTGAGCAGAATTGAGTACAACAAAAACAGCAGGATAAATTAATCTGGGAAACACCAATACTTCATGTCTATAAACCATGGCACACCATGCTCTCAGGATCACAGAATATCTCAGTTTGAAAGAAACTAAAAATCACTTCATCACACTCATTATAAAGATAAATGACATCTACAATGTCCTTAACAAATAATCATTCAGTCACTTTGTGTAATGGAATGGGAGAGGTAGGAGTATGGCAAGCAAGGGAGTCCCCTACTTTCCAAGGAAAACCATTTGGGATAGTTCTAGTTGTTAGGAAGTTTTTCCTTATATCTAACCTATATATGCCTTTATACTATTCACCTATGAATGGATATGATTTAGTGAATGGGTCAAACAAATCTAATGCCTCTTCCCCATATCAGGCTTTCACATACATGATGACAGCTATCATGTTTCCCCAAATCCTCTCTTCTCTGGGGTGAATAGCCCCAATTTTGTCACTATCCTGACCACCTACCTCTGAATACCCTCTAGTTTGTCAACATCATTCCTATATCGTGGAACCCCAAATTGAACATAATACTCCAGATGTGGTCTGACCAAGGTAGGGTATAGCAAGCAAAAGCATCACTTCCTTAGTTCTGGCCACTATGTCTTTCTTCATTAAGCCTGATACTGCATTAGCTATGTTGGTTGCCATATCGCAGTGTTTACTTAAAACAAGTTTGCAATTCACTAAATCATCCAGGTTTTTTTTCAGACAAATTTCCTATTCTTTCCCTTTAATTCCTTAAAGAATAAAAAAAAAAGTAGGAATATCCAAAAGTAAAGGAAAGATGCAGGTTGGACATAGGTAGCAAACATTTTATCAATAATGACTTGTACACAAGAATTGAAATAAAAGATAACATCCAAGAAATGTATGATCAGAGAAGTAGATTAGTCATGTGGTAAGGGCAAAGGCTGTAAGCTATACCGTTAAGAGCACTATAAGTCACTACAGAATATTAAAAGAACAAAAGAAAAAGATCTCCATTGTGCTGGGGAGGAATTTTTGGAAGCCTATAAATGAAAATTTCACAGGATAATAAGGCATGGATGTATTACAGTCTGCATCATTAAAGGAAGTACCCACATCGATGAAATCATAGTTCTACTTAAAACTGTAGAGTCTAGTCTTGAGCATAATGGGAAAGGCAGGGTTAGAAGCCCTAAAAATGTCTCAAGAAGAGAGGCTCCCACTTACACAACTCTACGTGGCACACGACCTCATCACCTCTCCCCTGAACTGTTGCAACTGCCTTCTGGTTGGTCTCCTAGTCTCAGATATTTCCACACTCCAATGAATCCTCTATTCAGCTAAGTTGATTTTCTACAATGTAGGTGTGACTATGTTAACTCCTCTGGTCAAGGAGCCCCAGTGGCTCCCTATTACCCTCATGATCAAAATATATAATTCTGTTTGGCATTTAAAGCCCTTCACAATCTGGCATCTTTTTACTTTTCCAGTATTTTTACACTTTATTCCTCCCTCCTCCTTCACCATCTCCCATGACTGCGTGCGCGTGTGCGCGCACACACACACACACACACACACACACACACACACACACATACATTGATCTGGCTACACTGACCTATTTGCTATTCCTCCCACATGACACTACAGATCTCATCTTGGTACCTTTGCACTGGGTGACCTTATGGGAGGAAAGTTCTTTTTATTCCCCACAACTATCTTCAGATATTAATACTTTCTCCCTCTTAAAATTACTTTGAACTTAAAATTTACTTATTTTTCTGCATGTTAAATCTGTCCTCTCCTGCTTCCTACCCTCCTTGCCCCCAGTATAATGTAAACTCCTCCAAAGACTGTTTCAATTTTGGCTTTGTATCCTTAATGCCTAGTATAGTGCCTGACACATAGTAGGTGCTTTATCAATCGTGAATTAAACTGAAATGAATTAATGTCCCCTAGGTTACAGTTTGGAGGAAAAACTGGTGTAGAATGATTAGAATTTAAATTAGCAAGAATTCATAGATACTCAGATTGAACTCAGTCCTCTGCTAGGTATAGAACAGCTATGTAACTCAACAAACAGTAAGCAAATGTGCTATGAGGTAGAAGCTCCTGGGTCTTCCTTGTGTGGTTCTAAACTATCCGAAAACAAATAATCACTATTTATTCTGATATGTCAAAAAAGGGCAAAAATGAACATAAGTGATATGTTGAAGAAGACTCAATACCAAGTTACCTACTAACACTGGGACCTAGATTCAGGAAGAGCTAAGTTCAAATCCAGCCTCAGAAACTTGCAAGATGTGTGACTGTGGGTAATTCACTTAACTTCTGTCTGCCTCAGTTTCTTCAACTGTAAAATGGGGATCTACCTCATATGGTTGTTGTTAGGATCAAATGAGATAATACTTTTAAAGCACTTACCACAATGTCTGGCACACATGTTTATTCCCATATTATTCCCCTACTTTTACATGTACATGCTCACACAGTAAAAACATATTATGAATCTAGCCTGCAAAGGCATAAAATAAAAACATTGTTTTCTAATCATTCAGCACATATTACCCTAAATGGAAGTATTTTGAAAGGTTAAGTAATGAAAAATGTTTATATTCGATATCATTGTGGCATAAATGTATATTTTAAATAAGGAAGCATTATTTTCTTAGAAATAAGATCATAGCAGTTACCAGTTAGGGAATGGCAACTATTCATATAAATTTGAATCAATTTCCTATAAATGTTAAAAAAAAAAAAGACATTATTAGAGAAACTTAGTACAAAAATTTTTTTTCCCCAGCTTCCCTTCTAACTTTGGTTATATTGGGTTTTTTTGTGTAAAAACATTTAATTTTTATTAGATAAAAACTGGAAAAATTTGAAAAGTTAATTTAAAAAATGAAGTCATGTAATGCTTAGAGTCATCACTGAATTTATAAAAACTAGTAGAATTCTTTTATATTTATAGAGCATTGACACCATTAAAGCAAAAAGATCTCATGTCTGGTGATTTCATACCTTCAGTGGGAAAGCAGATTCCTTCTCCCATTTGGCAACCCTCCTGGATTCAAATGGACCAAATTGTGTTCGCTTGACCAACTGAGTTATTGCAAATACTCCTTCAGTTCCATCTCCTAATTGTTTGATCTCTAAGTTAGAAGGAAGAGATGACCTGAAAATGAAACAAAACAGAAACATGGCCCCCAAACGGCACTTAATTCAGTGAGATCACTGATTTGAAAATCAAAAGGTTTCTCTTAAAACCGCAACTTCTGCTCAGGTTATTTTGTTGCCATTATTGGTTCTTGACTAGTCACTTTCATAATCCTATTCTTTGTAACCATTAGTTAATAATAAACTTCAAATAAATATTAAATAAGGGCATAAATGATGATGACCACTATTTTTACGCCTTGATTAATTTATTTTGATGCAGATGTTAGCATTCAAAACAAATCTGACCAAGAGTATTTTTGTGAAGTTAGCAATGCAGTTGGATGAATAACTTTATGTAGGTGGTCCATCAAGACACAGAATAAAGGATGTTAACAAGATAATTATGTGACCACAAAAGAAGATGGGCTACTCACATGGTGGGAGAAAAAGATAATTAATAGACAGTACACTTGCTTCACTGCTAGCCATACAAGTCAAGAGAACTAGAGAAAGAAAGCCCTCAAAACAGTCAACAAATCCCTTAGTTCTTGTAAGTAATTTATAAGAAAATGTGGGTGGAAAGATGGCTGAATAATTAAAAGTCAGGATAAAGCAGTTATACAGGGAGGATGTTAGGCGAGATCTGAGCTTTTGAGGTGGTAGTCTGGCCAGAGTGAAGTATATAAGCCAAATCAACAAACAACAAGCCCTAGGGGCAGCCTTAACTTGCCCTATGCACAGTACAGAGGTCTGGTGGCTGATCAGGAAAATACTTAAGGGGAAGGAGGGTGGCCTGTATTGGGGCTGGACACAGGGCCTAGGCATTGATGAGACCTCGAGACAGGCTGTGGCTGTGGAGGATAAGCGAGCACATGCAGGTGAGTGTGGGGGAGAAGGGCGAGGCCCTGCTGCTTGTGCTCACTTTCAGGAGAGCAGAGTCTCTGATTTCAGTTCCATGGCAGAGAGGTGAGCTACCACTTGCAGCCTGGAGAGACCACAGGAAGTAAGAGTTTTTTTTACTGTGGCAGTGATACTGGAGTCCCTAATCACATAGCTCAGGGGTAGAGGGGCATACCTGTGGTCACTCACAGACAAGGCATGAGCTGAAGGAGCAGCGACCACACCTGGCCTCAAATCATAAAACACTAGAGGTACCAAAGTCAAAGATTCCCAGATGGAGCTCAAAACCTGAAGCCAGAGGTAATATGCTCCATATCCCAGGAGCAGAGCCTGACTGTAACATAAAGTTAACAACTAAGAAATAGGCTATTTAAAAAAAAAAATGAGTAAACAGGAGAGACCACAGGTAGCTACTATGATGGTAGAGAAGATCAGGATTTAAATTCAGAAGAAGATAATGAGGTCAAATGAGCTATGTATAAAGAATCAAGGAAAAATGTAAAATGGTCACAAGCTCAAAAAGAGTTCTTGGAAGAGCTGAAAAGGACTTTGAAAATCAAATATGAAAGGCTGGGAGAAAATTGGGAAAAGAAATAATAGTAATACAAGCAAATTATGAAAAGAAAGTGAACCAATTGGAAAAAGATGCAAAAACTTATGGAAGAAAATAACTCCTTAAAAATTAGAATTGGGAAAGGGGAAGCTAATAACTTCATCAGACATCAAGAAATAGTAAAACAAAATCAAAAGGATGAAAAAATAGAAGAGAATATAAAATTTCTCATTAGAAAAATGAATGACCTGGAAAACAGATCAAGGAGAGATTATATAGAATTACTAGGTTACTTAAAAGTTATGATAAGAAAGAAAGTGTGGATACTATATTTCAACACATTATTAAGGAAAATTTCCCTGAAGTTCTAGAACTAGAGGCTAAAAGAGAAATTTAAAAAAAAAATACACTGCTCACCACCTGAAAGAGATCCCAAAATGAAAATTCACAGGAACATTATGACTAACTTTCAAAGCTCCCAGGTGAAGTAGAAAATATTACAAGCAATTAGAAAGAAACAATTTAAATATCACAGAGCTAGGACACAGGGCCTAGGCATTGATGAGACCCAGAGACAGGCTGTGGCTGTGGGAGGATAAGCGAGCACATGCAGGTGAGTGTGGGGGAGAAGGGCGAGGCCCTGCTGCTTGTGCTCACTTTCAGGAGAGCAGAGTCTCTGATTTCAGTTCCATGGCAGAGAGGTGAGCTACCACTTGCAGCCTGGAGAGACCACAGGAAGTAGTATCACAATCAGGATAACACAATATGTAGCAGCACTTACATTACAAGACTGAAAGGCATGGGATATGATAATCTGAAGACCAAAGGAGCTGGGTTTGCAACTAAGAAAAAACTACCAACAAAGCTGAGTGTAACCCTGCAAGGGGAAAAAAATGGATATTTAATGAATTAGAGAACTTTCAGGTATTTTTGAGGAAAAGATCAGAATTGAAGAGAAAATCTGACTTACAAGTATCAGGAGAAACATAAGAAGGTAAACATGAAAGACTAATTATAAGAGATTTAATAAGGTTAAACTGTTTACTTCTTACATGGGAAAATATTTGTAACTCTTAAGAATGTTGCCATTATAAGCATAGTTCAAAAGAGTATATATAGATCGAAGGCTTGAGGTTGAGTTGATTATGACGAGATAAAAATAAAAGATAAAACTGGGTAGGAATACATAAAATGGAACAAATTATCTCATACAAAATAGGCATGAATGGAAGAACTGTAACAGTGGAGAGGAGGAAAGGGTGGAGGGAGAGTAGTGTGGGAACCTTATTCTCATTGGAACTGAGTTAAAGAAGGAATAACATGAACATTGGTGGGGGGCGGAGCCAAGATGGCAGAGTGAAAGCAGTGACTTACTTGAGCTCTCCCCCAAACCCCTCCAAATACCTATAAAAATGGCTCTAAACAAATTCTAAAGCAACATAACCCACAAAAAGACAGAGTAAAGCAAATTTCCAGCCCAAGACAACCTGGATGGTTGATCAGAAAGGTATATTGCGCAGGGCGGAAAGAGGAGCGCAGTGTGGTGGGGACATGCAGGCCGCAGTGAACCTGGAGGAGGCCTCAGAGGACTGAATCTCAGGCAGCTGTGGCGGCTTCAAGACTCCCCACCCACGAACGCCAAAGACAACTTAGAAGGTCAGTGGGAAAAGTCTGTTTCTGCAGTGTTGAGAGAGGAGCTAGGTCAGAGCCAGCTCCAGAGCAGGCGGTGGCTATGTCCTGAGCTTCTGGCCCACAGACTGAGGGGGAATCCAGTGGCTGATCAGAGGGAGATTGCAGGGATCTCTTTGCCAGTGCTGAGGAAGGAATCTCTTGCTTTGCCCGTGCTTGGATCTGGCTCACAGTTCTGGGCGGCGGATCTGGGGTGAGGAGGAGTGCTGGCGTGGTGGACCTTGTAGTGCTGTGAGAGGAAACCTTCACAGTTCAGGACAGAAAGGAGTGCTTATGGTCACTAATAGACCAGAGCACAGGCCAGGAAAGGAGTAAACACCTCACCCCTTATCATACCACCTTGGAAGAACTGAAAATTTACAGGTCCCTACAAGTATCTCTGAAAACAGCTGTATAAACCCCTGAAGCTTGGGACAGTACATTCTCCACATTGGAAGCAGACTCTTACCTTAACAAAGAGTTTAAAACTCAAATTGGCTGGGATCATGAGCAAGCAGCAAAAAGAGTCAGACTATACCATCTTACTTTGGTGACAAAGAAGATCAAAACATACAACCAGAAGAAGACAACAAAGTCAAAGCTCCTACATCCAAAGCCTCCAAGAAAAATATGAATCAGTCCCAGGCCTTGGAAGAGCTCAAAAGGGATTTTGAGAAGCAAGTAAGGAAGTAGAGGAAAAACTGGGAAGAGAAATGAGAGTGATGCAAGAAAATCATGAAAAACAAGTCAACAGCTTGCTAAAGGAGACCCAAAAAAATACTGAAGAAAATAACACCTTAATAAAATAGCCTCACCCAAATGGCAAAAGAGGTCCAAAAAGCCAATGAGGAGAAAAATGCCCTAAAAAGAAAAATTGGCCAAATGGAAAAGGAAGTCCAAAAGATTACTGAAGAAAATACTTCCTTAAAAATTAGAATAGAGCAATTGGAAGCTAGTGACTTTATGAGAAATCAAGACACTGTAAAACAAATCCAAAAGAATGAAAAGTGAAATATCTCATTGGAAAAACAACTGACCTGGAAAATAGATCCAGGAGAGAGAATTTAAAAATTATTGGACTATCTGAAAGCCATGATCAAAAAAAGAGCCTAGACATCATCTTTCAAGAAATTATCAAGGAAAACTGCCCTGATATTTAGAACCAGAGGGCAAAATAGAAATTGAAAGAATCCACAGATCTCCTCCTGAAAGAGATCCCCAAAGGAAAACTCCTAGGAATATTGTAGCCAAATTCCAGAGTTCCCAGGTCAAGGAGAAAATATTACAAGCTGCCAGAAGGAAACAATTCAAATACTGTGGAAACACAATCAGGATAACACAAGATTTAGCAGCTTCTACATTAAAGGACCGCAGGGCATGGAAAATAATATATGGAGGGCAAAGGAGATAGGATTACAACCAAGAATCACCTACCCAGCAAAACTGAGTATAATCCTTCAGGGGAAAAAATGGTCATTCAGTGAAATAGAGGACTTTCAAGCATTCTGATGAAAAGACCAGAGCTGAATAGAAAATTTGACTTTCAAATACAGGACTCAAGTGGAACATGAAGAGGTAAACAGGAAAGAGAAATCATAAGAGACTTATTAAGATTGAACTGTTTACATTCCTGCATGGAAAGATGATATTTATAACTCATGAGACTTTGTCAGTATTAGGGTAGTTGGAGGAAAAAAATTATATGTATGTATAGATAGATAGATATAGATAGAGGGCACAGGGTGAGTTGAAGATTAAGGGGTCATATCTGGAGAATAAAATTAAGGGATGAGAGAGGATTATACTAGGAGAAGAAGAAAGGGAGAGGTAGAATGGGGTAAATTATCTCACAAAAAAACAGAAAAGAAAAGCTCTTACAGTGGAGGGGAAACAGGGGAAGGTGAGAGGAATGAGTGAATCTTATTCTCATAGGATTTGGCTTAAGGAGGGAATAACATACACATTCAATTGGGTATGGAAATCTGTCTTACCCTACAGGAAAATAGGGGGAGAAGGGGACAAGAGAGCAGGGGGATGATAGAGAGGAGGGCAGATTGGGAAAGGGGTAATCAGAAGCAAATACTTCTGAGGAGGGACAGGGTCAAAAGAAAGAATAGAATAAATGGGGGGCAGGATAGGATTAAGGGAAATAGAGGTAGTTTTTGACAACATGTCTACTATGGAAGTGTTTTGCATAACTGCACATGTAACCTATATTGAGTTGCTTGCCTTTTCAATGAGGGTGGGTGGGAGGGAGGAAGGAGAAAATTTGGAACCAAAGTTTTAAAAACACATGTTTTAAAAAAAAGTTTTCACATGCAACTGGAAAATAAGAAATACAGGAAATGGGGTACAGAAGTCTATCCTGCCCTACAGGAAAATAGAAGGGGAAGGGGATAAGAGAAGGGGGGGAAGAGATAGAAGAGAGGCAGACTAGGGGAAGGGGTATTCAGAATGCATGCCATCTTGGGGTGGGGGGAGCGGTGAGATGGGGTGAAAATTTGGAACTCAAAATCTTGTGAAAACTAAAAATAAATAAATTTATATCAAAAAAAGGAATAATATACATATAATAGGGTATAAAAGTTTTCTTAAATTACAAAGAAACAGGACAGCAAGTGGATAGGATAAGGGAGGGGCTCTTAGAAGGGGGTACAGATTAAGAAATATTAGGGCAAGGGGATAAGATAAGGGAGAGACTCCTAGAAGGGTATGCAGAGTAGAAAGGCAGTGGTCAGAAGTAAATTAGATTTCTGAAGATGGATAGGGCAAAAAAAAGAGAAAAAAGATAAACAGGGAGGAAAAATAGGATGGAGGGAAATATCCAACTAGTAATTTTAACTTTGGGGGTATGTGGAATGAACTTAACCATAAAACAGAAACAGATAACAGAATGGATCAAAAATCAGAACACAGGGGCAACCAGGTGGCACAGTGGATAGAGATCCAGCCTTGGAGTCAGGAGGACCTGAGTTCAAAATCAGACATTTGACACTTACTAGCTGTGTGACCCTGGGCAAGTCACTTAACCCTGATTACTTCACCAAAAAGCAAAAAAAAAAAATTAGAATGCAATGACATGTTGTTTACAAGAAACACATGTAAAAATGAGAGACACAGAGTAAAACTAAATGGCTAGAATAAATTTTATTATGATTTGGCTGATGTAAAAAACAGGGGTAGCAATCATGATCTCAGACAAAGTTAAAACACAAATAGATTTAATTAAGAGATAAACTAGGAAACCACATTATGTCAAACCACAGATAATGAAATAATATCAATACTAAATACACACTCACACACACACACACACACACACACAATACTATAGCATCCATAGTTTTAAAGGAAAAGCTAAAGCTAAATGAATTACAGGTGGAAACAGACAGCAAAATTATAACAGTGGGAGACTTCCACTTTCCCCTAGCAGAACTAGATAAATCTGACCAAAAAATAAATAAGAAAGAAGTCAAGAAGATGATAAGAAATAGAAATCTTAGATGAGCTAGATAGGATAGAAATCTGGAGAGAACTGAATGGGAATAGAAAAAAATATACCTTTTTTCAGCACCTTAACAAAAACTGACCATCTATTAGGGCATAAAAATTTTATAGTTAAAGTAGGAAAGCAGAAATATTAAATGGATCCTTTTCAGATCATAATTCAATAAATACCATATTTAATAAAGGACCATGGAAACAAAGATTAAAAATTAATTAGAGATTAAATAACCTAATCTTAAACAATAAGGGGGTTAAAGAACAAGTCACAGAAACAATCAATAATTTCATTAATGAGAATGATAATAATGAGACAATATACCAAAGCTTAATGAGATGCAACAAAAGCAGTAATCAGAGGAAAATTTATACCTCTAAATGCTTACTTACATCAAAAAATAGAGAAAGTAGATCAATGAATCAGGTATACAAGTAAAACAACTAGAAAAAGAACAAATTTTTAAATCCCCAATTAAACACCAAATTGGAAATCCTAAACATTAAAGGTGGGATTAATGAAATTGAATGTAAGAAAATAATTGAATTAATAAATAAAACTAGATATGGGTTTTATGAAAACCTTTGGTTAATATGATTTAAAAAGAGAGAAGAAAACTAAATCAGTATCAAAAATGAAAAGGGTAAATAAACCATTAACGAAGAAGAAATTAAAGCAATTGTTAGAAGTCATTTTGCCTAATTATATGCCAATATATTTAACAATTTAAGTGAAATAGAAGAATATATACAAAAATATAAACTGCCCAGTTTAACAGAAGAGGAAGCAAAATATCTAAATAAGCCTATTTTAGAAAAAGAAATTGAGGGGCAGCTAGGTGGCACAGTGGATAGAGCACTGGCCCTGAAGTCAGGAGGACCTGAGTTCAAATCCGGCCTCAGACCAAACATTTGGCACTTACTAGCTGTGTGACCCTGGGCAAGTCACTTAACCCCAACTGCCTAAAAAAAAAAAAAAAGAAAAAAAAAAGAAAGAAATTGAATATGCCATAAATGAGCTTCCTAAGAAAAAAGCATCAAGACCAGATGGCTTTACAAGTGAATTCTATGAAATATTTAAAGATAAACTAATTCCAATATTAAATAAATTATTTGAAATAATAGAAAAAGAAGTTCTGCCAAACTCTTTTTATGAAACAAATGTGGTGCTGATATCTAAACCAGAAAGAACAAAAGCAGAGAAAGAAAATTACACACCAATTTCCCTAATGAATAGTAATGCAAAAATCCTAAATAAAATACTAGCCAGTGAACTATAACAATATATCACTAAGCTTACACATTGTGACCAAGTGGGATTTATACTAGGAATGCAAAGATGATTTTAACATAAGGAAAACTATTAACATAATTGATTAAAACAATAACAAAGTAACAAAAACCATAAATTATATCAACTGATGTAGAAAGTTTCTGACAAAATACAACACTCAAGTATTAAAAATATTGAAAGTATCAGAATAAATGAATTTTTCCTTAAAATGTTAAGAAGTATCTACCCAAAACCATCACCAAGCATTATCTGTAATAGAGATAAGCTAAAGCCTTTCCAATAAGATAAGGAGTGAAACAAGGATGTTCATTATTAATGATATTATTCAATAT
The DNA here is from genome assembly GCF_003287225.1 of Phascolarctos cinereus. NCBI lineage: Eukaryota > Metazoa > Chordata > Mammalia > Diprotodontia > Phascolarctidae > Phascolarctos > Phascolarctos cinereus. The sequence goes on along the minus strand of NW_027556098.1, from coordinate 39,963,947 downwards.
TGTACTAGAAATGCTAGCAATAGCAATAATAAAAAGAAAGGAAGGAATCAGAACTATTTCTTTTTGCAGATGATATGATGGTATACTTGAAAATTCCTAAAAATTCAACTAAAAAGTTAATTTAAACAATTTTAGCAAAGTAGCAGGATATGGAATAAACCCACATAAATCATCAGCATTTCTATTTATGACCCAACAAAGCCCTGCAAGAAAAGATGAAAAAAGATACCCCATTTGGGGCAGTTAGGTGGCACAGTGGATAGAGCACCCCCTGAAGTCACGAGGACCTGAGTTCAAATCCAGTCTCAGACTAAACAATTGACACTTACTAGCTGTGTGATCCTGGGCAAGTCACTTAACCCCAATTGCCAAAAAAAAACCCAAAAAAACAAAAAAAACCCCACATTTAAAATAACCGTAGATAGTATAAAATACCTGGAAGTGTACCTGCCAAGACAAACCCAGGAACTATAATACCCTTTACATACAAATGGTCAAATTTAAATAACTGAAGAACTATTCATTGTTCAGGAGTGGGCAAAACCAATATAATAAAAATGAAAATTCTACCTAAACTACTTATTCAATGTCATCCCAATTAAATTGCCATTACTGTGACTGATGAAAGATATAACATGGACACAGTGATCAGTACATGGCCAGTCCATAATCTTGTGTTTGGGCATTTACCCACCAACATTGGCTTAACGCCTAAGCTTGAAAATGAGCTCATTACTAATCAGAAACCCCCAAATATCCACCAATCATTAGCAATATGTTTTATAGCTCCACTCCCCTTTGTTTGATTTCTGTAACTACCACTAGGCTTTCCTGGCGTCTTTGCAGGGATCCAACCTGTAGTTTGGCCACTGCCCCAGACTGATGACTATCAGACTCTTGGTAGGGATCTATCATACTGCCCCAATGTAAGTATCCAATTGACTAAACTAGTACCTATAATCAGTCTGGAGTTCTTTGGCCTCTTCCTTTGGTATCAAACTTGGCCCACTGTTTGGAAGGGAAGTACAGAGTTCCCTAGGTGGGGGAATTCCAGACCCTACAGGCACCAATGTTAGAACTGCAATGAAGGAAACAGTTCCTTCTAATGAGAGAGTTGTATGTACAGACTAAACATAAAAAGAAGAAATGCAAGAAAGGACACTAGCAATTGAGAGGATCCAGAAAACGTTAATGTAGAAGGTGGTGCTTGAGTGGCATCTAGAAGGAAGAGGACTCTGAGACAAAAGTGAGGAGGAAGCACATTGATATTTTAAGGATGGCCAATTCAAAGGCCATAATGAATACAGAATATTATGCATGAAGAACAGAGAAAAGCCAGCTTGACTGGCTTTGAGGAATTCAAAGGTAGAGAGATAAGAAATAGAGTGTAATACGTGAAAGACAGAGAGAAGGCCAGTCTGGCTGGACTGTAGTAGAGGACAAGAGGTTGAGTGATGTTAAATGAGTTTGGAAACAGAAGGTATGACAGGTTTGTATAGGACTTAAAAGCTAAACTGAGAAGTTTATATTTGATTTTAGGAAGCTACTGGAGTAGCTATCAAATCAGAGAGTGACATGGTTAGATTTTCACTTAAGGAAAATCACTTCGGCAGCGACATGGCAAAAGACTGGAGTGGGAAGAGGAGGTTTCAATAGTGTGGCCAAGAGGTAATGCAGGCCTGAACTAAGGTGATAGCTGTGTGAGTAGAGACAAGAGGTAGAATGAAAGAAATGTTATCAAGGAAGAAATAACAGACTTTGGCAACTGGCAATAACAGAATTTGGCTATTTATATATGTATGTATGTATGTATGTATGTATGTATGTATGTACATATATATATATATATGTGGCATGAGGGGGAGAGAGGAGTTAAGTATAACATCAAAGTTACAAACCTAGGAGTCTATTAAAAAAAATAGAAGTATCAGACAAAAATAAGGAAATTTGGAAGTGAGGAGTTGGGGGGGTGGGGGTGCCTGGTGAGATTAGTTCAGTTGTCAATTAATAGCATCACAGGTTTAAACCTGGGACCTACCATGTGCAGAACACACTGCTAGCTGCTAGTATCTTGATTCTGCTGGGAGAGACTAGATGTGGGGATACCAGTCAGACGGCTGTATTGTCAGGGGAAAGCTAACAAAGGCCTAAGCTAAGGTGGTAGCCATAGAAAGCGAGTCATGATTAATCACCAGCATATTATATTGAGTTATTTTCTAGAAGCAATAATGAGCTTTTGTGTAAGCTATCCATAGACTCTTAGCTGGTTCTCCCCTTTTACCAACGGAATGCATTTTAAAGATATCTGGTCTAAGTTAGGGTTGTAGTTTGCAGCCACAGAATACTGTATAGAAAAACTAACAGACTTCAATGACTTGAATTCACTAGCACCATGTCACATTAGCACTATGTCACGTGTTGTTTGCTACCTAAAGAGTCACATCACTGGTACCTTGGTAGTTTTATTTTAAGAAATCTGAAGTAGATAAAAGCATCTCACTACAGAAAAATTGAATTACATATTTCCTTATCCTGGCAAAAAACTGTTCAAGTCACATTATGATGAAAATAATTTATGCCTTCCAAAAATTGAGGAAAAGTCTTTCTCTAATTACTCTGTTTAAACATTTTAACTCATTCTTTCTTCTTGGAAAACATAAAAAGTCTTTGCTATCTCACTAAAGTTGTTAAGCAACCTTGACAAAACTAAAAAAACAGGGAAAAAAGATTTTAAAATAATTTCTACATGTATGTGTATACATATAACTTATACACATGTACACATACACATATGTAAATCACAAGTGTAAAATAAGCAACTCAAAATTTAAAAAATAAAATAAAATAAACAACTCATTGGAAGTTGCTCACCTTGCCCTGCTCAATACAAAAGAGTCTTTTACCATTACCACTGGACCCAGCTCTGGACATTCTGAGTCATGGTACTGACCACAGTCTTCACACCCTGTAAACAGACAAACAGATCTCTTCAAAGGCAGCATTCATGGTTAACTATAATTCAACCAGACTGCTAGAAAATCTTAATTAATGCTGTAACAAACTTGTAAGAAGTAGATGCAAAACACACTGCTAGCTGCTGATTGAGGTTACCATGAATGTGAATGAATATTTTTTTTAATGTGAATGAATACTGAGATCACCAAAACAAACAAAACATATGACTCATTTGATTGAGTAAGCCATGTCTTAATATTTCACTCCATAAATATATAATGTCCTCTAAGGAAATGTCTACAAATAATCTGTAGTCATTTCTTTGAAAGTAAGAGCAAATTTATTCCAAAGAGGGGAAATGTAAAATATTTTTCGTGTTTCTGGTGTCACATCGTTTTTCTGAATCAGTGTCTAAAGCATGCAAAGTTCTGTTTGCAGGAAGGATGTAAAAAGTCTGTTATATTAAAACTATTTATACAGTCTTCCCCATTTAGCAACTGAGGCTATTTAAACCTATTATGAGTTTCCTATAGCTTTCCCCGCCCCCTAAAAAAATAACCTGGATATTTAGAAAATATTTTCCCACGTTAAAAAAAATCTACCATAATCTTACATAACCAATAAAGTTCTTTTTTGAAAATAATTTTTTCCAATTACACGCAAAAACAATCTTTAACATTCTTTTAAAAAAATTTGAATTCCAAATTCTCTCTCTCTCTCTCTTCCTCCCTTCCCCCCTCCTTGAGAAGGCAAGTAGTTTGATATAGGTTATATATGTGCAGTCATGCAAAATATTTCCATATCAGTCACAGTGTGGAAGAAAATACTGACCAAAAAAAGCCCACAAGAAAAATAAAATTAAGTTTAAAAAAAAGTAGGCTTTGATATCAATTCAGACTCTATCAGTTTTTCCTCTGGAGATAGTTAGTATTTTTTCATCATAAGCCCTTCAGAAATCTGTTGGATCATTGTATTGCTAAGAATAGCTAAGTCATTCACAGTTGATCACTGTACAATATTGCTGTTACTGAGTACAATGTTCTCCTGGTTCTGCTCACTTCACTTTGTATCAGTTCATATAAGTCTTCCCAGGTTTTTCTGAAAGCATTCTACTTGTCATTTCTTATAGCACAGTAATGTTCCATTACAATCATATACCACAACTTGTTCAGCCATTCCCCAATGGATGGGCATCCCCTCTATTTCCAATTCTTTGCTACTATAAAAAGAGCTGCTATAAATATTTTTGTTTATATAGGTTCTTTTCCTTTGAAGAAAAAAAAAGTTCTTTGTGATATAGACCTAGTAGTGCTGTTGCTGGGTCAAAGTGTATGTATGCTGTTTTATAGCCTTTTGCACATAGTTAAAATTACTCTCCAGAATAGTTGGATCAGTTCACAACTCCACCAACAGTGCATTAGTGCCCATATCCTCTCCAACACTTGTCATTTTCCTTTTCTATCATATTAGCCAATCTGAAAGTTGTGAGGTGGTACCTCAAAGTTGTTTTAATTTGCATTTCTTTACTCAATAGTAATTTAGACCATTTTTTCAAGACCATAGATAGCTTTGGTTTCTTCACCTGAAAACTGCCTGTTCATATACTTTGACCATTTATCAATTGGGGAATGACTTGTATTTGACTCAGTTCTCTATATATTTGAGTAATTTCAATATTCTTTCATGTGATATACTTACAAATAAACATAGTTTCATCACTGCCATCTTCAGCCATTTCTGAAACCTGTCAAAACAAAAAGGAAGGAATCAGTTAATACTGATGAAAATGGCATTTTGAAAGAATCTTTGGGAAGCCTATGCAAATTAGAATGCTTTAAGATTTGTAAAGGACATCTTGGGGAAAAATAGAAACCACAATCGTTTTGCAACATTTTGATGGATTAACAATATAAGTACCCCAACCATCCGGTGGCCTAATAATAATTCATGACTGCTACTGAAAAAGAAACAGAATAAACTATGCAAAGACAGTAAAAAGAGGAAGGTCTGATCTACTGCTATTCACAACTGTTTGTTTTCCTTGGATAAGTGATACCTACAGTCTGGTCTAAATGGTTACCTCGACCCTACAGTTTCATCTAAAGGGACTTCTTTCACAATTGCAAAAAAAAGTATTGGTCACCAGCTCTTGTCCCCTGCCCTTGAACAGGAAATGTCTTCTCATTCTGATAATAAACCCTATCAGTGGCATGGTAAATATTTCTCTAGAAGCTTCCTCCTTTTCTCCCTTGAAAGATTTCCCTTTTCTCTACCCATGCCTCTGCTGTGAAAGGTGTCATTTATCTGTCCTAAATTGCCAGAAAATCCTGTTGATTGTTTACTTAAAGCTTGTGTGAAAAGTTATAAAAACTAAATCTGTACTCTAGGATGTTAAAGCAGCTATCAGCAGTTGTCTTAGCATACTAATACTTTTCTTCACTTTTAATTTGGCCTCCTCTCTGACCTAAGTCATTCATTGGACCTTGTACTGGTATAGAAAATTCTCCAACATACTTTACAAATATTATTTTCACAACATCCCTGCGAGGCAGGCGCTGTGATTATCTGCATTTTATAGATGAGGCAGGCAGAAGTTGAATGCTAAGTCAAGACTCAAACTTACACCTTCCTGCCTCCAGGTCCAGTGCTAGTATTGTATTAGATTTTGTCCACACTCAACTCCTTTCCAAATAAACAAGGTTCTCACATTTTAAAAAATTTATTCATTTATCTATTTTGTTTGTTGTTCAGTCATGTTTGACTTTTTGTGACCTCATTTGGGATTTTCTTGGCAAAGGTGCTGGAGTGATTTGCCATTTCCTACTCTAGCTCATTTTACAGATGAGGAAACTGAGGCAGTCAGGGTTAAGTGACTTGCCCAAGGTCACACAACTAGTAAGCGTCTGAGGCCAGATTTGAACTCAGTCTTTCTGATTACAGGTCTGATACTCTATCCACTGCACCACCTAGTTGCCCCTATTTATTTTATAGCCATTTATTTTTTCTATCTCTGCCCCCCTAACTGAACAATTAAAAAAAATTTTTTTTATATGGACAGTCCACCAAAAAAAATTCCATATTGTCTGAAAATGTATGGCTTCAATCATTCCTTGAAGTGTGATGAGATTTTTTTAATCACAATTTTCAGATCAAAGAATTCCTAAATATCTCTTCTTGACCATTTTTCCACTTCAGTCATTTTTTAATATTATATTCTTGTATTTTGTTTTTTTCAATCTTTTAAGACTTCCTGTTGTCTCACTGAGACATTTCCTGTTTTGCCCATTTAAATTTTCAGAGCATTTAGTACTTGGGTGGCTAATGTAGTTTACACTATTCTTTTCTAACTGCTACATTTTCAACCTTTACTGACGTGTTTACAGGGGATCTGAGCTACTGAAGTTCCCATCTGCTCCCAGATCTCAATTCTCCTTGTCCCTCTCTCCTCCCTAGCCTTGCATTGTTTCTTTTCTTTCATTTCTTCCAAGTACTCTTATAATCCTTATGACCAGGACATTTTTTTTCCCTCCCTGAATCTCGTAAGCCAGCATTTAATGGGGGTTGTTCTCTTCCTCAGGGTTTACCCCCTAGACTGCATGCAGTCCAAGGTATTTCCTCATAGTAGTAGGCTTTTTTTCTTTGGCTTGCTCAAAACCGGGAGGCTTGTGTCTAGATCACCAGGCCCTACCTGGACCTGAATGTAGTAGACAAACTTTGGTCCTTTCTTCTGGAATTGTTTGGCCTTGTTTTTTGCTGTGGTTCAGACCTAGATTGCCTAGATGTAAACTTGGACTTAGATGCTGTTCAGGGCTCCATTTCTACTGTAGCCAGGGCTCTAGGAGGAACTGAGGCTGAGGCTTTTTTCTTCAGTTGCTCCAAGGACTCCCCAAGGCCACCTTCATAATGTGTTCAACTCAGGCCCTTTGCAGGGCTCTTCTCCCCCTTTCTCTTGCTGCAGAGCTCAACTATTTCTATAGTGCTCTACAGCTAGGCTACAACTGAGCTGTGCTCTGCCTGGGGCTCCTTGATGAGATCTTAGCAAACGGCTACACTCAAGGGCTGGGCTGTGCCTAGGAGGGCCTTATTCTTGCTACATGACCCATCCTGCATTATGTTCCATCTGGGGTCCTTCTCCCATCCCACTGGGGCTGGGCTCAGGGGCTACTTTAGCCCTGAGCTCTATCTACGACCTCCCTCTTGTCACAGGCTCCAGGGCAGCCCTCATGAGTTAGACTCTGCTTGGGGCCCTTACCTTCCTGCTCCTGGGGTCTAGGGATGCTCTCAAACTGGGCTCCCAGTATGGGATCACCTCAAGCCTTGGGGCCCTTCACCCAAGGCTTGCCCTATATCTATCCTACACTGGACTCTTCTTGGAGTCTACCTCCAGTTGCCCCACAGTTGTTTTGCTCTACAGAACTACCCTAACTTATCTACCTCCAAGTGTCTCCAGGATCCTAGTGTTCCTTCTGTGTAGGACTGGGCTAGGTAATGTAGTTTACACTATTCTTTTCCAACTGCTGCATTTTCAATCTTTACTGAGGTGTTTACAGAGGATCTGAGCTACTGAAGTTCCCAACACACTACCATCTTCCTACAATTCCCCCATTTTATCTCTTTACAACCTTGAGTTCATATCATTATTAATTTTTAATAAAACAATTAATTTGAATTTTTAAAATAATTTAAAATTTTATAATATTTTATATATTATATAATAGTATATATATATATATGTAAAAAAAATTAAAAATACTGCAAACTTTGAGTAGAAGGTGTTCTTAATCTATAAAAACATGACATTTTACCATAATCCAACTGAAGCACAGTATAGTAAAAAGACATGAAATCAGAGAATGTGGATTCAAATTTTGGATTTGCTACTTGTAGAAAAGTGACCAAGTCACTTTACTTCTCTAGGTCTCTGTTTCCTCATTTGTAAAATAAAGGGTTTAGTCCAGAAAATGGGTTTATGACTTTTTTTGTGTCATGGTTCTCCCCCCTGCCCTCCAGTAGTCTATGGATTCAAGTTACGTACTCTTTCCAAGAACAATGTTTTTCTTTTCTTTTCTTTTTTTTTTCCTAGGCAATGGGGGTTAAGTGACTTGCCAAGGGTCACACAGCTAGTGTCAAGTATCTGAGGCTGGATTTGAACTCAGGTCCTCCTGACTCTAGGGTCAATGTTTTATCCACTGCGCCACCTCGCTGCCCCAAGAATAATGTTTTTAAATGAATAAAACACAAAGGACTACAAAGGAAACAAATTATATTGAAGCAAAGATAGACTTTTATTTTACTATCCCATATCTAAAGACCTTTCCAGATATAAATGTTATCATGATGACCTACATCAATTGCCATTTATAAAGTAATCATCATAAAAATTATTGAAATATGAAAATGTATCTGCAATTCCATTAATTTGGATGTTCCCTGTACAACATAGATCATAAGCAATCAATGGCTGTTCAACCCCAAGAAGACAAAGGTCTTCCTTGCTTTCTCCTGACATCTTCAGTGTACAGGTTGAGCACTCACGCTTATCACTTGTTCCCACGTCATGATTATCTTGTTTGTCTTTTTTGGTCATACATTTCCCCAATGACATCCTTTATTCCAATTCTCATGTAAAGTTTCATTAAAGTAAATAAGAAAGTAGAGAACAGTCAAAATGGTAGAGTAGGAGGTAGCCAGAGCTCCTAGACAGCCATTCCACAAAGATCTAGAAAAAGCAACAGATAGATACAAAAATCCAAGAAAAAAAAATCAGTGAGTCACTTTTCTAAACTAAATGGGCATAAGGAAACAAAGTTCTGTGGACCCCAGGGAAAGCACGACAAGCCTTGTAGCACAAGAACTGAACAAGGACCTGCTAGTGGCTGTTAACAGAGCAAGAAGAGGTCCCAGATAAGGCCCAGAAGAGCCTGAGCTTGTGGGCAAAGGTTCCAACTACCCGTTCTGTTGTTCATACCCCAGAGCTGTATCATAGACTCAGAAAAGACTAAGGTAGGGACCTATGCATGAAGACAGTGGTCAAGAGCAAGGAAAGGGCAGAGGTGAGTAAGAAACAAATATGGAAACAGAAAACAGATATGGGACTGAACCAGGAGCCGAAAGGGATATCTTGGATCCGGATCCAGTCAATTCTGAAGCCTGCAGTGAAATAAACAGGGCAGGAAGCCAAGATCAAAGAAGTACCTGCAGTTTTGCCACTCTGAACCTGCAGATGGCTTACAGTGGCTAAGTTTTAGTCTACTGGAACTCCAGTCAGGGGCAAGCCTACAATTGTGTTGTTCAGAATCAAACTCAGGTCAAGAACTTGCAGAGTTCACACCAGGAAGACTTTGGGATCAAATGACTGATGCTCCTGAGATCCTTGAATAACCCCACTTTCAAAACACTAAGGAAGTGTTTTGACCAGATGAGGTCATTATGGCTGAAGCACTATATTTAATGGAGGCCCATATGCAAGATAATGAGAGGGAAATCAACCCTAAGAAAATCCATGGTCCAATCTGCTCAGTCAAGTTTGAGGATATACAGGGCTTGAGGAAAACCCAGAGGATTCAGAGAACAGTTCCAAATAAACTGAATGACCCCTGATCAATGCATTCCCACAATCTATGAAGGAAGCCCAGAGTTTTATTGGACTCTTCAGGGCTTTAGAGAACCCACATTCTCCATCTGGGTATCCTGATGGCCATCATTTACTGTATCAGCTGCAAATCTACCTCTTATATGTGGCCCATCATAGGCCACAGCCCTGCAAGCAGGCTGTCCAGCAGTCTCATTCCATTATGATGCTGCAAGGCCACATTTCTGTAGGTCTCTGTCTATAAAGATCAGCCTGAGTGGAGCCTTTGGCAGGCACAAAATGGTGGCCAGAATAAGCAACCATTAGGTTTCTGGAGCTACAAGTTTTCTGAAGCACTCACCTGTTCCTGGGCCCCAGTTGCTACTTGAACAAATGATTCAAAGTCACATAACCACCCTTTGCTCAGAGTTTCCTGTCATGGATTGGATGAAGTCAGATGATCTATCCATCTCCCTGGGTCTCCTGCCTGATTTGCAACATCCCTTGGGACGAGGAGAAATGCCATTCCATGTAGAGGAGATTCATGTTCAGGGATGTGTTTGATGAAAAAGCCTCTAGCTTGTGACACTGTGATTCTATAATCCATTTGGATTCTAAACAAGCATCATCTCAACAGTGGCAGATACCTTTGGGAAGTGAATACATACACAGTGGTTTTATCTCTATGGTTGCATTTATCACAGTCTTGTATGATCATAACATACTAACAGAAGACACCTAGTGAACACAGAGGCTTTTAGGTTTAATTTTGCTCTATTATAATTATAAATAATATCTAATATGAAATTAAAAACAAAAAAAAGCTGGATCCTCAAAAAAAAAAACCCTCATTTGATCCACCTTTCCTTGCTATTTTACAAGATCTCTCCTCCCTTCTTGGGCTAATCTCTTTAAGAAGGTCATCTACAAGTGGTGACTCTACTTCCTTTATTCTCACTCTCTTCTTAATAATTTTCTACAATCTGGCTTTTGATCTCAATTTTATTTTATTTTTTTAAAGCACAGGGGCTTTTTTTGATTTCAAATTCCCTGTCTTTCCATACTCCCTCTTCCAATCACTGAAGAGAAAGAAAAAAAAAAACCTCATTATAAATATGTATAGTCATATGAAACTAATTTCCAAATCACCCATGTTCATTAAAAAAAAAAGCAACAAAGGAGAAAAAAATACATTCAATCTGTAATTTGAGTCCATTAATTCTTTATCTGGAAGCAGACAGAATGTTTCATGAGTCCTTTGAAATTACAGTGGGTCACTATACTGATCAGAGTTACTAAATCTTTCATAGTTGATTATCTTTATAAAATTGTTGTGTTTTCCTGGTCCTAATCACTTTGTATCTGTTCATACCGGCATTCCCAGGTTTTTCTAAAACCATCTCCTGCATCATTTTTTACAACACAACAGTATTCCATCCCACACATATAAAAATTTGTTCAGCCATTCCCTAATAGGGGAGAAGCAACAGCTACAGTTTCCAATTCTTTGCCACCACAAAAATGGCTTCTACAACTGTTTTTATACATGAGTCCTTTTCCCCTTTCTTTGATCTCATTAGAATAGAGACTTAGTAGTGATATCACTGGGTCAAAAGGTTAAGTACAGTTTAATAGCATTTTGGGCTTAGCTCCAAATTGCTTTACAGAAAGGCTGGATTAGTACATACTTCCACCAGCAGTCTACCTATTTTCACACATCCCCTCCAGCATTTCATTTTCCTTTTCTCTCACGTTAGTTAATCCGATTAGTGTGAGGTGGTACCTTTATCAGAGAAATTATTTAAAAGGTTTTCCCTTTTTCCTGATGATCTACTAATTATAACTGCACTGGTTTTGTTGATGCAAAATCTTTTTAATTTTATGTAATCAAAATTATCCATTTTACTTCCTGTGGATCTCTCTTATTTGGTCATGAACTCTTCCCCTATCCAAAGACGTGACAGATAATTTCTTACCAGCTCCACTAATTTGCTTATGATATTATCCTTTATATAGAAATCATGCACCATTTGGAACTCATATGGTATGAGATGTTAGTTTATGCCTAGACTCTGCCAGACTGCTTTCCAGTTTTTGTCAAATAGCGAATTCTTGCCCCAACAGTCGGAAAATTTGGGTTTATCAAATACTATTTTATAGTGTTCTTTTGTTTCTGAATATTGTGTACCTAAAATGTTCCACTGATTAACTTTTCTTTTTTTCCTATACAGCACAAATTGTTTTGATGATTATAGCTTTATAATATATTTTGAGATCTGGGACTGCTAGGCCCCCTTCCAATTTTTTTCATTGATATTCTTGACCTTTTATTCCTTCATATTAATTTGTTGTTATTTTTACCAGGTCTAAAAAGTAATTCTTTGGTCACTTGATTGGTATAGCACTAAGTAAGTAATTTAGATAGTATTTTATTTTTATTATATTAACTTGGCCTAATAATGAACAATATATTTCCAGTTATTTATTTTGATCTCTTTATTTGTGTGAAGGGTTTTATAATTTTGTTTATATAGTTCCCCTGAATGTGCTGGAGGGGGACTCCCAAGTATTTGGCAATACCTGTAGTTATTTTAAATGGAATTTCTATTTCTATCCCTTCGGGGGGGGGGTAATATGCAGAAATGTTAATGTTTCTTACGTTTTTATTTTATATCCTACAACTGTGCTGATTTTAGTTAACTCATTAGGGTTCTCTCGGTAAACCATTCTATCAAATGAAAAAACTGACAGTTTTGATTTGTCTTTGCCTATACTTATTCCTTCAGTTTTTTTTCTTGTTGTTGATATTGTCTTATTGCTAAAGCTAGCATACAGACTACAATACTGAATAGAAATGGTAATTATCGAAATCCTTTCTTCACTTCTGATCTCATTGGAAAGAAGCCTAGATTATCCCAATTATAAACAATGCTTGCTCTTGGTTTTAGGTAGCCATTACTTATTTTAATGAAAGCTGTTTATTCAAGTGCTTTCTATTGTTTTTAATAGGAATATGTATACTATTTTGTCAAAAGCCTAAATGCATTGAAACAGTCAGGTGTGTGATTTTTGTTGTTGTTACTGATAGGGTCAATTAGGTTTATAGTATTTTCTAATATTGAATGAACCCTGCATTTCTGATATAAATCCAGCTTAGTCACAGTACATGATGTTTGTGAAATATTGCTATAAACTCCCAGCTAATACTTAAGTATTCGTATAAATATTCATTAAGAAATTGGCCTATAGTTTTGTTTATTTATTTTGATTCTTCCTGAATTAGATATCAATAATATTTATATCATAGAAGGAATTGAAAAGATGCTTTTCTTTACCCTGTTTTTATTTTTGAAATAACATTTAATTTTTCCCCAATTATACATAAAAACAATTTTTAACATCTGAGGATTTTTAAGCTTTGAGTTTCAAATTTTATTCTTCCCTCTCACCCTCCCTTATCCCTGAGATGGTAAGCAATCTGATTTATGTTAGATGTGTGCAATCATGTAAAACATTGCCATATTAGTCATTTTGTGCAAGAAAACATAAAGAAGGGGAAAAATATCAAATATTAGTAAAAATACAATAAATATAGAAATACAGTTCAGACAACATTAGTTCTTTCTCAGATAGCATTTTTCATCATAAGTCCTTTAGGATTGTCTTGGATCACTGTATTGCTGAGAATAGCTAAGTCAATCACTGTTGCTCATCATAGAGTGCTCTATTACTGGGTACAATGTTCTCCTGATTCTCTCACTTCACTTTGTATCAGTTCATGTAAGTCTTTCCAGGTTTTTCTGAAATGCTCTTGCTTGTCATTTTTTTAAAAAATTTTTTAATTAATTTATTTCTCTTTTTTGAAATAGTATTTTATTTTTTAATTGCATCCAAAGACAAATTTTAGCAATCTTTTTTTAAAAATTGAGTTCTAAATTTTCTATTTAACATCTAAAAATAAAATAAAGATAAAAAAATTGAGTTCCAAATTTTCTCCCTCTCTAAGATGACTTGTCATTTCTTATAGCACAATAATTTTCCATTACAATCATACACCACAATCTGTTCAGCCATTCCCCAAATGATGAGGATCCTCTCAATTTCCAATTGTTAGCCACCACAAAAAAAACAACAACATTTTTTGTATAAATCGGTTCTTTTCCCTTCTTAAAACTCTCTTTGGGATACAGACCTACTAGCAGTAGTATTGCTTGATCAAGGGGGATGCTCAGTTTGGTTGCCCTCTGGGAATAGTTCCAAATAACTTTACCATCAGTTGACAACACTATCAACAGTGAATTAGTGATGCAGTTTTCCCACATCCCTTCCAACATTTATCATTTTCCTTTTTTTGTCATATTAGCCAATCTGATAGGTTTGAGGTGGAACCTCATGAGTTGTTTTAATTTGCATTTCTCTAATCAAGTAATTTAAAATATTTTTTAATACAACTATAGATAGCTTTTCTTCATCTGAAAAATATCTGTTCCTATGCTTTGACCATTCATCAGTTGGAGAATGACTTGTAGGCTTATAAATTTGACTCAGGTCTTTATATACTACATATATTTCAGAAATGAGGCCTTTATCAGAGATACTTGCTATAAAATTTCCCCTCACATTTTATGTTTTCTTTCTAATTTTGGTTGCATTGGTTTTGTTTGTGCAAAAACTTTTAAATGTTATATAATCAAAATTATCCATTTTATATCTCATAATATTTTCTATATCTTGTTTGGTCCTAAAATCCATATATATATATATATATATATATATATATATATATATATATATATATATATATGACAGATAAACTATTCCTTGATCTCCTAATTTGCTTATGGTATCACCATTTTGGTGTAAATTGTGTACCTATTTTGACCTTATCTTGGTACACAATGTGAGATGTTGACCTATATCTAGTTTCTGTCATGCTGATTTCCAGTTTTCCAGCTTTTGTCAAAAAATGAGTTTTTGTCCAAAAAACTTGGCTCTTTGAGTTTAGGTTACTGTGAGTTACATAGTTTGAGTTACATAGGTTGCTATGGTCATTTACTATTATCTAATGCACACTTAATCTATTTCATGGATCCACCACTCTATTTCTTAGCCAGTACCAGATTGTTTCAATAATTATTGCTTTATAATACAGTTTGAGATCTAGTAGGGCTAGACCACCTTTAACCTTTTTTTTCATTGATTTCCTTGATATTCTTTACCTTTTGTTTTTCTAGATGAATTTTGTTGTTATTTTTCAAGCTCTACAAAATAATTTTTTGGTAGATAGACTGGTATGGCACTGAATAAGTTGGTTAATTTGGGTAGAATTGTCATTTTTATTATATTGGCTCAGCTTACCCATAAGCAATTAATATTTTTCCAATTGTTTAGATCTGACTTTATTTGTGTGGAAAGTGTTTTGCAATTGTGTTTATATAGTTCCTGGGTTTCTCTTAGCAGGTAGACTCCCAAATATTTTATAATGTCTACAATTATTTTAGAAGGAATTTCTCTTTCTGTCTCTTGCTACTGGGTTTTCTCAGTAGTATACAGAAATGCTGATGATTTATGTGGGTTTATTTTGTATCCTGCCACTTTGCTAAAATTGTTAATTATTTCAAGTAGTTTTTTAGTTGATTCTCTAGGATTCTCTAAGTATACAATTATATTATCTGCAAAGAGTGATAGTTTTATTTCCTCATGGCCTATTCTAATTCCTCCAATTTCTTTCTCTTCTCTTATTGTTACAGTTTTAGTGTTTCCAGTACAATATCAAATAATAGTGGTAATAATGGGCAACCTTGCTTCACTCTTGACTTTATCAGGAAGGGTTGTAATTTATCCCCATTATAGATACTGCTTGCTGCTGGTTTTAGATAGACACTACTTATTTTAAACTACATTTAATATCGGCACTAAATTTGTTTTGTTTTTGTAAATAGTATTTATTTTTTCCAATTACATGTAAAGATAGTTTTCATCAACATTCATTTTTATAAGATTGAGTTCCAAATTTTTCTCCCTCCCTCACTCCCTTTCTCCCCCTCTCCCCAAGACAGCAAGCAATTTGATATAGGTTATAAATGTGTGATCATGGTATTTTTTTTAATTAATTTTTTGTTTGCAACATTCACTTCCATAAGATTTTGAGTTCCAAATTTTTTCCTCCTCCCTCATCTCCCCCTTCCCCAAGACACCATGCAATCTGATATAGGCTCTATATATACATTCATATTAAACCTATTTTCACATTTGTCATGTTGTGAAGAATTAGAACCAATGGGAGCAACCACAAGAAAGAATACAAAGAAAACAAAAATGTGAAAATAGTATGCTTTGATCTGCATTCAGACTCCATAGCTTTTTCTCTGGAGGTAGACATCAATCTTTTAGAACTGTTTTGGATCATTGTATTGCTGAGAAGAGCTAAGTCTATCATAGTTGATCATCACACAAATTTCTCCTGGTTCTGCTCACTTCGCTCAGCATCAATCCATATAAGTCTTTCCAGGTTTTTCTGAAGTCCATCTGCTCACCATTTCTTATAGCACAATAGTATTCCATTACATTCATATACCATAACTTGTTCAGCCATTTCCCAATTGATTGCCATTCCCTCAATTTCCAATTCTTGACCAACACAAAAAGAACTTCTATAAACATTTTTGTACATATAGGTCCTCGTCCCTTATTTACGATCTCTTTGGGATACAGACCTAGCAGTGGTACTGCAATATCAAAAGGTATACTTCCAAATTTCAGCAATATATTTGTGTTGTAAAAGGAATTTGGTAGGACTCCTTTAACTATTTTTCCAAATAATTTAAATAATATTGGAACTGTTCTTAAAATATTTGGGAGACACTGCTAAGTCTATATTCCAAAAACATTTGTACAAAAGTATTTATAGGGGCAGTTAGGTGGCACAGTGGGTACAGCACCGGCCCTGGAGTCAGGAGGACCTGAGCTCAAATCTGACCTCAGACACACAATACTTCCTAGCTGTGTGACTCTAGGCAAGTCACTTAACCCCAATTGTCTCACCCCCACCTTCACCCCCCCAAAAAAAAGAAAAGCATTTATAGCAGTTCTTTTTGTGGTGGCTAAGAATTGGAAATCAAGATGTCCATCAATTGGGGGAATAGCTAAACAAACTGTGGCATATGATTATAATGGAATATTATTATGCCATAAGAAATAACAAGCAGGATGATTTCAGAAAAACCTGGAAAGAATTATATGAACTGATGCAAAACAAAGTGAGCAGAACCAAAAGAACACTGTACACAGTAACAGCAATAGTCTACAAGGAA
The DNA here is from genome assembly GCF_003287225.1 of Phascolarctos cinereus. Classification (NCBI taxonomy): domain Eukaryota; kingdom Metazoa; phylum Chordata; class Mammalia; order Diprotodontia; family Phascolarctidae; genus Phascolarctos; species Phascolarctos cinereus. Next base: position 39,947,108 of record NW_027556098.1, on the reverse strand, counting down.
GAACTGTGAATGACTTAGCCATTCTTAGCAATATAATGATCCAGGACAATCCCAAAGGACTCATGATGAAACATGCTATCCATCTCCAGAGAAGGAATTGATACTATCTGAATACAGGCTGAAGCATGATATTGTTTACTTTCTTTCATCCTTTTTTTATTTGAGTCTTCTTATACAAAATGACTAATACGGAAATGTTTTTACATGATTACATATGTATAAATTATATCAAATTGCTTACCATCTCAGGGAGAGCGGCAGGGGAGGAAGAGAGGGATAGAATTTGGAACTCAAAACTTTTTTTTAAATGTTTAAAGAAATTGTTTTAACATGTAATTGGGGTAAAAATAAAATATTTAAAAATATTTGGTAGAATTTACTTGTGAATCCATCTGGCTCTGAGAATTTTTTCTTATGGAACTCATTTATGGCTTGTTCAATTCCTTTTTCTAAGATGAGGTTATTTAAGTATTTTATTTAGTTTTCTCTTAATCTGAGCAATTTATATTTTTGTTAAATATTTATCCATTTCACTTAGGTTGTTAGGGGTTTTTTTGGCATATAATTGGCCAAAATAGTTCCTAATAATTGCTTTAATTTTCTTCTCATTGGTGGTGAATTCACCCTCTACATTTTTGATACTGGCAACTTGGTTTTTTTAAATCAAATTAGCCAGTGGTTTATCTATTTTATTGCTTTCCTCCATAAAACTAGCTCTTAGTTTTATTTATTAGTTCAATGTTTTTCTCACTTTCAGTTTTATTCATCTCTCTTTTAATTTTCAGAATTTCCAATTTTGGGTTTAATTGAGGATTTTCAATTTGTTAGTTTTCTAGTTATTTTTAGGTGCATGCCCAATATATTGACCTACTCTTTTTCATTTTATTGGTGTAAGCATTTAGAGATATAAATTTTCCCCTAAGTATTGCTTTGGATATATCCAATGAATTCTGGTATAATATCTCATTGTTGTCATTCTCTTTAATGAAATTATTGTTTCTATGATTTGTTCTTTGACTCACTTGTTCTTTAAGACTAGATTATTTAGTTTCCAAGTAATTTTTAATATTTCCATAGCCAGTTTTTTAATGTAATTTTGATTGCATTATGAACTAAAAAGGATGCATTTAATATTTCTGCTTTTTCTGAATTTGTCCGTGAGGTTTTTATGCCCTAATAAATGGTCAATTTTTGTGTAGTACCACATGCTGCTGAGAAAAAGGTATATTTCTTTCTATTCACATTCAATTTTCTGCAGAGGTCTATCATATCTAACTTTCCTAAAATTCTGTTCGTCTCTTTAACTTGTTTCTTGTTCATTTTTTGGTTAGATTTATATAGTTCTGAGAAGGGAAGGTTGAGGTCACCCACTAGTATAGTTTTACTCTAGTTCTTCCTGTAATTTTTCCTTTAAGAATTTGGATGCTATATCATTTGGCACATATATGTTTAGTACTGATGTTACTTCATTGTCTATGGTACCTTTTAGCAAGTTGTAGTTTCCCTGCTTATCTCTTTTAATTAGATCTATTTTTATTTTGCTTTGTCTGAGATCATGGATGCTATCCTTGCATTTTTTTCAACTTCAGCTGAAGCACAACAGATTCTTCTTCAGCCTTTTACTTTTCCTCTGTGTGCCTCTGCTTTAAGTGTTTCTTGTAAACAACATATTGTTGGTTTCTAGTTTCTAATCCATTCTATCTGCTTGTTTTACAGGTGAGTTCATCCCATTCCCATTCAGTTATGATTATTAATTGAGTTTTTCCCTCCATTCTATTCCTGCCCTCCCTTCCCCTTTCACTGTGAGCTCCTCAAAAGTGTTTTATTTCTGTCTACCACCTCTCCCAGTCCACCCTTCCTTCTATCAATCTCCCCCACCTTTCTTTTATCTCCCTCCCTTCCAATTTCCCTGTAGGCTTAGAGAATTAAGTATGGGTAATGTAATACTCTTTTACCTAGTGCCATCAAAGGGACTCCTATAATCTCCTTCTGACCAGTTGTCTGACCCCCTGCCATCTCTGGGCTGTGTTCTCTAGAAGCCACTGCCGCCAATGCATATGTTCCTAAGACCTGCTGCTGGCCTGTGCTGTGGCCTCCACTCTCACTCCAATGAGACAGACCTTTTCTTCTGATCTTCTAAGTTGCCTTGGGCTAGAAAATTGTTTCATCCTGACCTTTTGCTGGTTCTGCCTCTCCAGAATTCATTCTGAGATATTGTTTTAAAGTTGTTTTGAAAGGAATTTTTTTAATTTTTTTTTTTTTGCTATGCAGTGAGGTTAAGTGACTTGCCCTGGGTCATACAGCTAGTAAGTGTTATGTGTCTGAGGCTGGATTTGAACTCAGGTCCTCCTGCCTCCAGGGCTGGGCTCTATCCACTTCACCACCTAGCTGCCCCTTGGCAGGAATTTGAAAGTGCTCATGTGAGTCCCTGCCTTTACTCTACCATCTTGGCTCCACCTTCTATATTGTCTTACTATTGTCATTATCTTTAATTAAATTATTGATGATTTCTATAATTTGTTCTTTGACCACTCATTCTTTAACATTAAGTTTAGTTTCCAGCTAATTTTTACTATTTGCTTCAAAGGTCCTTTACTGAATGTACTTTTAGTTGCACTGTGATTATTAAAAGATGCACCTAATATTTGTTTTATCTACTTTTGTTTGTGACATTTTTGTGACTTAATGTTTGGCCAATTTTTTGAAGATACTATTCACAGGTGACAAACCGCTATACTCCTTTCTATTACCATCAATGTTTTCCAGAGATATCTATGATATTTAACTTTTTTAAAAATTATATTAATTTCCTTCTTTCCTGTTTATGTTATGATTAGATTTAGCTAGTTCTGAAAGAGATAATAGGAGGTCTCTAGCTAGTATAGTTTTACTGTATTTCCTCTTGTTCATTCTATTTTTCTTTAGAATTTGAATGCTATGTCATTTGCTACAAATATGTTCCATATTGATATCAATTCACTGTCTCTGATACCTTTCAGCAAAATGTAGGTTACCTGTTTATCTCTTTCAGTTAGACCTAGTTTTGCTTTTGCTTAGTGTGATACCATGATTGCCACACTACCACACCTCCTCTCCCTCCTTCCCCCCTTTCTAGTTCAACTGAAGCATAATAGATTCTGCTCCAGCCTCTTATTTTAACTCTATGTATATCTTGCTATTTCAAATGTGTTTCTTGTAAACAACATAATGTTGGATTCTGGTTTCTAATCCTTTTTAATATCCACTTCCCTTTGAATGAGTAATTTCATTCAATTAACATTCACAGTTGTGACTGCTATGTATTTTCCTATACTTCCTATGTATTTCTTATACTTCTCCTCTGTTATCCTATTTTCTCTCAAGGCTGTTTTGCTTCTGATCTCTTCCTCCTATCATCTACTCTCCTTATTTTCCCAAGGTTTCTAGTGATGATAAAGTTCTGAGGAGTTACATGTATCCTCTCCCTATGCAAGAATGCAAAGGTATAACCTTGTTTAGTACCTTATAATTCAGTACCTTATGTTTTACCTTTTTATACTCTTGAGATCTGTGTTTGAATGTTATATTTTCTATTCAGTTATGGTCTTTTCAATAGGAATGCTTGAAAGTTTTCTATTTCATTAAAGGTCTTTCCTTATTATTTAAATTCTTTATTTCTGGCTGCTTACAGCATTTTTTTCTCTTGACCTATGAGTTCTTTAATTCGGCTACAATAGTCCTGAGAGTTTCTTTCAGATGACCAGTGACTTCTTTGGATTTCAACTTTGCCTTCTGGTTCTTAAGAAATCTGCACAATTTTCCTCTATCATTCCCTGAAATATGATGTTTAGGATTTTTGTTCATGGATTTCAAGTAGTTCAATGATCCTTAAATTATATTTCCTCAATCTATTTTCCAAGCCAGTTGTTTTTCCTAAGAGATATTTCACATGTTCTATTTTTTTTTTCAGTCTTGTGAGTTTGTTTTATTATATTGTAGTGTCTCCTGGAGTCATTAGTTTCCATTTGGCCAATTCCAATTTTTAAGTTGTTTTCTTCTATAAGTACTTTCTTTACAAAACTGTTAATTCTCCATTCATAACTCTCTCACACAGCTCTTATCTCTCCATTTTTGTCTCTATTGCTTTTATTTGGTTTAAAAAAATTTTTAAACTAATTTTTAATCTCTTTAATTCTTCTAAGAATTCTTGTTGGACTTCTGTCCAATCTACACTTTTCTTTTAGGTTTGCTTGTAAATGTTTTCAAAGTCATTGTCTTCTCCTCTGTTCATATCTTGAGCTTCCCCGTCACCATAGTAGCTTTTTATGGTTGAGTTCAACCATTTTCTCATTCTTCCAGCCTACTCCCCTACTTTGGACTTCATGTTAGTTCTGCCTCTGCTCATTTCTGGGAAGCATATCTGGCCTGAGTTTCTGTCTTTTTATGTCCTTCTTCTATTTAATTCATTCTGGGGGCTTTTAAGTTTTTGGTGCTTTCAAGGTAGTGTGTTCTGGGGAGATATTTGTTCACTACCCTCCCGGTATGAACTTTGCAAGTTCCTCAAATAGGTTTGTATCTATTGGGTTGTGCGTGTGACTGATTTTCAAGCAGACAGCACTGGACTCAATTACTATTAATTTAATAGTAATAACGAAGCAAGTTCTGCAGGTTCATAATGAATGAAATATTGGACTCCCCTTTGGTCTTGGTTTCTTGCCCTGGTTATTCCACCGCAGACTTATGTGCTGGGCTAAAGGTTTGAACTGAATTCCTCTTCTGCTCTTGGGCTCAGAGTCACAAAACCAAGTTCTTAGAACTTGTTCCCTCCTCCATATACAACCTGGGCCTCTCTCACATCTTCAACCACTCCTCTCTACCCTAGAACAATGACCTGAAGCTGGGTAATGGGTGACAGCTGCCACCTGGCATCCTGTTCCCAGAGCTGGTTTAGGAGTACTCTAGTATCTCTTTCTGCCCTGATGTTTATTCTCAGTCCCCCTATGGCCCTGTGTGCTAGATGTTCCACACTACTGCCACTGCTGCTTACCACCACACTATGGTAAGCTTCCTGGTCAGTCTGCATCCCTGTGTCCACAGACCTCTCTACATCCTAAACTGCCCTAACCTGGAAAAATGACTCACGGTGACTTTTTCTTGGCTTTCCCAATCGGAATCCAGTCCAGTGTGTTTTCTTAGGGCTGTGGTGAAGGTATGTTGAGAAAGGTAGGCAAAACGCTGACTCTTACTCTATCATCTTGACTCTGACCTCATTTTTAAAGAGAAATTGCTCTCTCCAAAATCACTAATGATCTCTTAACTGCTCATATATTGGCCTTTTCTTGATCTTTGTGCTTAGTTTTGACACTCAATAACTCTTCGATGCTCTCTTTTCTCTAGTTTTCCTGACATTACTTTCTCCTGGTTTGTCCCTTATACGTCCGACTGCTTCTTTTTCAGTTTCTTCTGCTGGATCTTCAACTTAGTCATGCTCACTAAACATAGATATCACCCAAGGATTTATCCGGGAACCTCTTGTCTTCCCCCTCTATTCTACTTCACTTGGTAATCTCATCATCTCCCATGGATTCAATTATCATTTCTATGCTGATGATTCGCCAATTTACTTACCAGCTCTAACCTCTCTCCTACCCTCCAGTCTTGCCATTTTCAATTGACTTTTGGACAACTCAAATTGTATGTCTTATAAACATCCTAAATTGGTATACGCCAAACTGAACTCATCTGTTCCTCCTCTCTAACTTCCCTACTATTCCAAAATATACTGTAATCCTGTCAGTCAGCTAGGCTTGCAACATTATTGTCACATTTAACTCATTCTCTTTCACTTTTCCATATCCTATTTGTCGCTAAGTCCTGTCCATTTTACTTTTATGATGTCTTTTTTTTTAATGGAGTTGGAGCTTTAATTTTTTTTTAAAGATCTCCCCATAGTAATAAAAAGTACAAAGACTAGACCTTCACATTTAAATTATATTATAAAATTACATATATGTGTGTGTGTGTGTGTGTGTATATATATATACATATATATTTATATATATATATATGTGTGTGTGTGTGTGTGTGTGTGTGTGTGTGTGTATATATCAGGAGACAGCTGGCAGAGTTAATGGCCTGAGAGAATCCAGACTCTCTCCATCACAACAATGGACATATTCTGATGAAGCACCCATGGAAAACAGTAAAGAGTTCACAGCATAATCTGAGAATGTGAACAACTCATAGATGTTTTCAAAGAGTCTAGTTTGACGCATTTCCAAATCAACATGAAAAGGGGTAGGGGGAAAGAGGAGGAGGAAATCTAATTTACATGAAGAAATGGCTTTGCTCATCATAACTTAGCAGTCAAGACCTACTGTCTCTTTGAAAGGCCACCTCTCCTCTTATTATCTCCAATTTATCCTGTATATAGCTTGTTTGTACATGGCTGTTTGCAAGTTGTCTTTCCACATTAGACTGTGAGCTCCTTGACAATTAGGGACTGGGTTTTGCCTTTTTTTTTATCCAGCACTTAACAGTGTCTGATACGTAGCAAGAGCTGAATGAATGTTTACTGATAGACTGAAGACATCAATGCCAATATCCAACAGAGACCAGGAATGGCTGAATGTAATTTGGCAAATGAAAAATTAAGTATAATGACTGCATATCAAATCCAGAAGAGCTCTATTCTTATGAGTTCTATTACTGAATTTGTGACATGTCACAATGGTTTTGAAATTCAAGAGCTGAGAATATGAATTATCACTTCCCCACTAATAGGAAACTCACCATTTATTAGCTAACTCTAATTTTCCCCCCAAAAAAGAGCAATCTGGTAACTGATTACTGAAGTTCAAAAAAATTAAAACTATCACATTCTTTTAAGTTGTTAGATAGAATGCACTAAAAAAGGATAGAGCTTTTTGTGGTTAAAGAAATGACTAAAGCATTTCTGCAGATATATCAATTCAGAAATGCTTAGAAATCTGACATCACAACCTTGCTCTCCAAGTATTATGGATAGAACATTTACCTTCTTTCCTAAACAAAGTTCTAAATTCACTCAGTCCATTTGCACACAGTATGCAAAAATAAAAATATGAATGCTTTTGAAAACAGAAGAATATGCAACTTACTAGTTGTAGACCTGTTATTATTTCAAAATGAAACAAAGCTGGCAAGGATCACTGAGCAGAGAGACTAGCCTCCCAGGAGGCTAGAACAAGGCAAGTTTAATATGATAAAATTTAACTAGGATAAATGTAAAGTCCTATACTTTCTTACAAAAATACATACTGCAAGTATAGAATTCAGGAGGTATATCTAGTAGGTTTTAGTGGAATGCAAGCACAATAGGCGTCAACAGTATGATATAGCCAACATAACAAAATCAATCTTTTTTGTTGTTGTTCAGTTCTTTCCGTTGTATCCAATTCTTTGCAACCCCATTTGGGATTTTATTGGCAAAGATACTGGAGTGGTTTATAAAATTTGAACACAGGAAGATGAGTCTTCTTGACCTCTATTTGAAGACCTCCAAGGAGGGTAAACCCACCAATTCTTGTACTTTTAGACATCTGTTTTTGGAAGCTTGTCCTGTTATCAGGCCTAAATTTTACTCTTTAAACTTTCTTCCTGTTTCTCCTAGTTCTTCCCTCTGGGGCCAGTCAGTAAATCAACAAGAATTTATTAAGTGCCTACTCTACACCAGGAATTATGCCAGCCAAATACTGATGATACTAAGAAAGACCTAAAAAAACACCCAAAAAACAAAAACACAAACAAAAGCACTTCCCTTTCTCAAGGAGCTCACAGTCTAAGGGGGGAGACAAGTTGGAAAATAGCTATCTACAAACAAGATAAAGATAGCATAAACTGTAGATCATCAACAGAGGGAAGCCAATAATCTAAATGAGACTAGGAATGTCTGAAAATAATTTGGCAAATGAAAAATTAAATACAATGACTGCATGTCATAATGTATAATAACTGGGCACCTAGGTGGTCCAGTGGATAGAGCACTGGGCTTGGAAATCAGTGAGGCTCATCTCCATAAATTCAAATCCAGCCTCAGATATTTATTAGCTCTTTGACCTGGGCAAGTTGCTTAACCCTGTTTACCTCAGTTTCCTCATCTGTAAAATGAGCTGGCAAAGGAAATGGTAAATCATTCCAGTATCTTTGCCAAGAAAGTCTCAAAATGGGTCACAAAGTATCAGATAGGACTGAAACAACTGAACAACAAAATTGCACATCAAATCCAGCAGAGCTCTCTACTATTATGAATTCTATTACTGAACTGAAGTGATACGTCACAATGGCTTTGAAATTCAGGAGCAGAGAGTATGAAGTAAGAGACAGGTGCATGGTAGGTACTTAATAGATTCTTGTTGACTTACTAACTAGAATTAAGGGAGAAAGTCTTCCTGTAAAAAGTAGAATTTTAGCTGAGATCTTGAAGGAAAACAGAGAGGCCAAGAGACAGAGATGATGAAGAAGAAAATTTCATGCATGAGGGGACAGCCAGTGAAAATAAGCAGAATCAGGAGATGAAGCATTTTGTGCAAAGAACAATATTGAGGCTAGTGGCATTGAACTGAACAGTACTTGGTAGGGAACAAAGTGTAAGAATAATGGACAGGTAGGAAGGTATCAAGTTATGAAGAGTTCTGAATACCAAACAACGTTTTATATTTAATTATAGAGGTGATAGGGAGCCACTGGAGATTATTAAATGGGGGTTGTCATAGTCAGACACTTACTAGCCCAGTGATAACCCGTTTCCCTTAGATTCCTTAGCAGTAAAATGGGGATAATAATAGCACCTATCTCATAGAGTTGTTGTGAGGAATAAATGAGATAATATTTGTAATGGGCTTTGAAGTACCTGGCATGGCAGCACTATATAAATGCTTATTCCCTTCCCCTTCAGTTCTGCACTTTAAGAAGACCACTTTGATAGATGGACGGAAGATGGAATGGAGACACACTTGAGGCAAGGAGACCAGCCAGCAGGCTGCTCCAATTGTCCAGGCGTGAGGTCCTGAGGGCCTGCAGTGGGACTGTGACAATGTCAAAGAGAGAAGGGCACATTACAAAGGTAGATAGGAAGATAGGACTTGGCAACAGATTGGATATGGGGGTTAAGGAAGAGTGAAGAGGTGAGGATGAGAGCTAGGTTGAGAGCCTAGACACTGAGAAATAGTGGTGCCCTCAACAGTAATATGGAAGTTAGAAAAAAGGAAAGGATTATGGGGAAAAGATAAAAGACTGCAGTTTTAGACATGATATTGTTAGAAGTAGGCCTAATACCAGCCAGCATTCTCATACTTCAAATTTTATGAGGCACTCGCAAATCATTGAAGAGTTTAACCAAAGGAGATTTATTTTGCCCTAACATAGTAAGGATATACAACAAAGACATAACAGCACTTAGCTTCTCTGGACATGGTTCTCCTAGTCTCTATACGGTGAGAAGGGTATGGTTAACTTGAATGGTCTTCACAAATACACCAAGTCGGAGGGGCCCCAACTGCACACGGGTGGGACTTTTAAAGCCCTTAAGAGAATAGGTTGTGACAGGTAAACAGGCGGCAATCAGGTCATGAGGTCATTTTGTCTCCTCTTAGAGAAAGCTATTCTCTGCCACAGGAAGATCAAAAATGGATGAAGATCAAAGGAATTGATTAGAGAGATATAAAAGGAATGCCTTGCCTCAGTGAAAGCCCAATTGAGGCTATGTAATAAATTTGTAGTGGACCTAGGCTACACAGTTTCATGATTTTCTCCAGCTTCGTTCAGTATCATATAAATAAAAATAAAAGGCAAAACAGAACAAGTCTGATCCCTGTGTCACATGGCAATGCTTCAAAAACTTCGACACAGCTATTACGTCCTCTCTGACTTTTCTTTTCTCCAGGCTAAATATGTCCAATTCCTTCAATTGAACTTCATCTGGCATGAACTCAAAGCCCTTCACCATTCCAGTTGTCCTAGTCTGTAAACATCTCCAGCTTATCAATGGCCTTCTTAAATACACAGTACCCTAACCTGATACAATACTGTTGATGAGGTCTGACAAGGACGGAATACACTGAGCTTATTATCTACATATTCCTGGAAGCTAGGCCTCTCTTAATGTTAGCTCAAGAATGTATTAGCTTTTTTGGTTGTCACATCACATTGGTGTCTCATATTGAGCTTGACGTAGATCTTTTTTTCAGAACAACTGTAGCCTTTCCATACCTCCTCCATCTTATATGTGAGGAGTTGATTTTTTTAGGTCTAAGTACAAGACTGGACATTTATCCCTACTGAATTCTATCTAATTAGATTCAGCCCCAATCTCAAGGTTACCAAAACACCTGTGGATTCTGACTGCTATCTAGGGTGGTGGCTATCCTTCCCAGCACTGTTTCATCGGCACATTAAATGAATATACCGTCTATTTGTTGTTGTTATTCAGTCATTACAGTCATGTCCACTCTGTGTGACACCATTTGGGGTTTTCTTGAAAAAGATGCTGGAGTGGTTTGCCATTTCCTTCTCTGGCTCATTTTACACATAAGGAAACTGAGGTAAACAGGGTTAAATGACTTGCCCAGGGTTGCATAGCTACTACGTGTCTGAGGCCACACTTGAATTCAAGTCTTCCTGACTTCAGGCCAGCACTGTCTCCACTATATCACCTAGCTGCCTCTATACTATCTATGCCTGTGTCCAAGTCATTGATAAAAATGTTAGGAATAGGGTCAAACTAAGATCCCTGGATACTGGAGACTTCCTGCATTAGTAGAAGACAACAAACGATTAATAATTAACTCCTCTATGAGTTTGGTCACCCAATCAATTCTCAATTCATTTGATTGTATTATCGTCTAATCCATATCTCTATCTCCTCCACAGGAGTAATAATTCAAAAGCTTTTCTAAAATCTGGGTAAACTACATCCACAACATTTTCCTCATCACTAGTTTAGAAATCCTGTCAAAAAAGGAAATCAGTTTAAACTGGTATGACTTGTTCTTGATGAATCCCTTTATAATCACTGCTTCACTTTCTATATCCTAAAAATTCTGAATGCCTCATTTAGCCTACCTCACAAGCCTCCATGCTCCAGGAGGGATGTGCAAACTGACCCATAGACTTGTACTGAGAACACAGGATTTTCCCTTCTGTTGCAGAGACTGGCTAGCATACCCCATCCTCTGTCTATACACCACCTCACTGCCACAAGCAACACGTACTGGTTCTGTCCATCCATATGATAGAGAAATAGGAATCAGGCTAGTTTTTGCATGGAGCAACCCCTAAGTTAGGAAACTTAAAGCTGTAGAATCTCTGTTTAAAACACATACCCTACCCTTCTCTAACCCTGTAAAATGTGGTAAAAATTGAATTTCTCAGCCAGAGAAGGAATAAATGGGAACTATGGAAGTAACTGGGCTAACAAGGCCAGTATGATGATCATTGAGGTATCATTTTAAAAGATGCAGAAAATACGACAGAAGGGAAGGCCAGAGGAAAGCATGGACAGGCAGGACAGCTTGGAAAGCTGCAATGTACATAATAGAGATCTGCAGTTTCATGTACAAACTTCATTTTCTTTCCCACTGTGTATGTGGAAATGACCATTTTGATGTTAAATTCATAATAAAAAATAGAAGAGAGAAGAAAAAGTATAAGATAATATAAAGGAAAATATACAAATAAAAAGCATAATCGTGAACAAGAATGGGATTAATTCTACCATAAAAGAGAAGAGAATAGCAGAATGGATTAAAAAGCATAATACAACAATGTTATTTACAAGAAAAGGGCTTCAAACAGATTCACTCAGAATTAAACTACGGGACTACAGAAGAATCTATCATGCTTCAGGTGAACTCAAGAAAGAAGGGAAGCAATCATGAAAAGGCAAAAATAAAAACAGACTCAATTATCTCTTTAGTTAAACAGGGAAACTATATTATGTTTAAAGTCACCAGACACAATGACCCAATATCAATTTATAATAGAGTGTCCCAAAAGTCTTAGTGCAGTTCTAAGCTTTAGTAGTTTAGAACTGCACTATGACTTTCATAGAGCATCCTGTATATATATGTGCACTGAGTGGCATGGCACAGGAACAAATACATAGCTGGGGATCTCAATATACTCTCTAAGATCTAGAATGATCCAACCAAAAGGTAAACAAGAAAGAAGTTGATCAGCTTCATAAAATTTTAGAAAAGTTAGCTATTTTAGATCTCAATTATTCAATGGGAATAAAAAGGAACAAATGTTTCTTAACTGTATATGAGATTTTCACACACAAAAAAAGCAACCCTCTGTGAAGTAAAAGATACGTCACAAAGAAAAACAAATATTAAATAGTTTTTTACAAACAAAAACATAGTAACAATTATATTCAAAAAAGGGCTTTAAAATAATTAAGATATAATTTGGGACAAAATAACCCTAAGGAATAGGCAAGACAAAGGATAAATCATAAAAATAGAGAATTTCATGAAAAACATATAAAAACCAACAAATGCAGGCCAACAAATCTTAAGAAAATATTTATCTCTAAACACTTTCACCAACAAAAAATGAGAAACAATAGATCAATTAACTGGGTATGCCACTAAAAAAAAGACTAGACAACTAACAAATTAAAAAGTCCCAATTAAACACCAACGTAGAAATTCTAAATATCACAACAAATGAATAAAGGAAATTTTAGAAACTGTTTTGCCCAAATATGCCAACAAAAATGACAATTAAGATGACATATATAAATATCTTTTAAATACCCTGATTAACACAAGAATAGAGGATTTAAATAACCCAATCTCAGTATAGTATACAAGCTATAAACACACTCCCAAATGGAAAAACAAAACAACAAAATAAACAGGGACAAGATGAATTTATAAGTGAATTCAAAATTTAGACATTCAAAGAACAATTATAAATGGTACATAAACTGCTTGAACAAACAAGAAAGGAAAATATCTTTCCAAATTCCTTCTATGACTCAAGTGCCACCTAATCCAGAAGGATATAAATCAGAGGGGGAAAAAAACTATATACACCAATATTCCTAATGCATATCAAAGTAAAAATTTTAAATAAAATATTAATAGGGGCAACTAGGTGGTACAGTGGATAGAGCACTAGCCCTGGAGTCAGGAGGACCTGAGTTCAAATCTGGCCTCAGACACCTAACACTCACTAGCTGTGTGACTCTGGGCAGGTCACTTAACCCCAATTGCTTTACCAAAATAGGTAAATTAAATAAAATAAAATATTAATAGAGAGCTTATAGCATCAAAAAGATAGTAAACTATGACCAGGTAGGGCTTATGCCAGGAATGCAAAGTTGGTTCAATATTAGGAAAACTATAAACATTAGACAACATCTTGTTAACAATTCAATTTAAAAAATCATATTATAACAAAAATACAGAAAAAGTTTTTGACAAATGATACCCACTCTTGTCAAAAATGCTAAAAAAAATGTATCTTTGTGATGAGGTCTAGAGGTTTAGGGTTGCTGGAACTCCAAAATCACAATACGCAGGCCCTTCCTGAAAGAATTCAACCCAAATCCTCTTTCGGCCAGAAAAAAAGTTTATTAGAGATAAATCATGGAGGCCAGACTCTTAAGGAATCTGAATATTAGTGACGCTCACCAGCAGGCATGAGAAAGTCTTAGCATTTAAATGGGGGCCAGAATAGATTACATATACACTCAAGTAATTTTTGGGTGACCAGAGGAGTGGCTGAGAAGAGAGTCTGGGTGACTTAGGAAGAATTTTGATTGGAATGTCTGAGATGGAATAGACAATGCAGATAGTTAGATTGAATAGATAATGAAGGAAACTGGAAGGAAGAGGATCAAAGCTGGGACTAGAGCTTCCAAAGGGAGATAAGGAGAGTTGATAAGGAAAAGCCATTCAGTGGAATATAGTCTCAGGTAGCCGTCTGAGGTAAAAAAAAAAAGCGTAAGGGTTTTCTAGGGCCGTAGACAAATAGGAGCCAAATTCTTTTTGGAGCAAGGGGCTAAGGTCTTGGCTTGGGCCTGTACCCCATCATTTCCTTAAGACCTATCTATCCCAGAACTTTTCTCTCTCCCAAAAGAACAGCTAGCAATATATAGAATGGAAATAAGCTTGAAGCCATTCCAATAATAGCTGGGGTAAAGCAAAGATATCCATCATCACTACCAAAATTTGACATAATCCTAGAAAAGCTAGCAATGGCAATCAGAGAAGAAAAATAAGTTGGGGGATTGAACAAAGGCAAAAGAGTAAAGAAAATGATGGTTTTTTGTAGATCATATAAGAGTAGAGAGAGAACACTAGAGAGTCAATTAAATGATTAATTGAAACTATTAATAAGTTTAGCAAAGCAGTAGAGTATAAAATAATAGCACACAAAGCACTAGCCTTTCTAAATAAAACCTGAATGGAAGTAATAGAAAGAGGATTAATAATGTATAAGATACATTATTATCACCCACCAGGATGATACATATAACAACTACAAATATAATCACAAAAACTTTTTACAGAATGACAGAAAAACAGGTCAAAATATTATTATTATAATCATAAGAATAATATTAAGCTCATGTTCAAGCTGCATCAATATAATAAAAATTACAATTAAATGAATTTACTTATTCAGTTCCATAACAAATAACCTAACAAAGGCCTACTTTAAAAAGTGAGAAAACAATTACAAAATTGATCTGGATGACAAAAAGTCAAGATTCTCCAGAAATAATGGAAAAAGGAGGAAAGGAAAGTGGTTTAGCTGTAGCCAATCACAAACTCTACTATAAAATAGTACTCATCAAAATGATTAGGAAATGGTTAAAAAATGGCAAAGTTAATTAGGGGAACAGGTTAAATATACAACATACAAAAGCAAACCGTAATATAGTGTTTGATAGTCAATGACAGAAACTACTGGCATAAGGACTCACTAATGGACATAAACTTCTGGAAAAGGCAGGAAGCAATCTGACTGAAATCAGGCTTGGACCAAAATTTCAAGCCAGATACCACAATAAGCTCTAAACCAATACATGACCTAGATGAAAGTTAACATAATAAAAAAAAATTAGAATAAGAAAGAAGACAACCAATACAATTACAAATTAACAACAACCATATAAAAAGATGTTCCAAATCACTAATAATAAGAGAAATGCCAATCAAAACAACTTCTTGGCATAAGGTGTCCTCTCACATCAAGTAAATTGACAAAGGTAACAAAACATTTCCCATAGTCAGTGCTGGAGCTACAGAAAGACATATACTCAAATGCTGATGGAATTATGAAAATAACTAAAATGTCTTTACCCTTTGCCTAGAGATCTCATTGCTAGGTACAGGCTTCTAGGACGCCAATGAAAAGAAGCACCATTTACAGCAAAATATTTATAGTAGCACTTTTTCAAATATTTATAGTAGTACTAAAATAACACAAAGTCCATTTCTACTGTCTTTAAATGTGTAAGGCCAAATTATTTTTGTATAGCAAAGAACTGAAATTAAAAAATATGCCCACTGATTGACTGAAGAATGCTAAATAAATTGTGGTATACAAAGAAAATGAAGAATTACTGTGCTACAAAAAATGACCAACAGAAAGAAGCATGGAAAAATATGTTTGAACTAATAGAAAGTGAAGTAAGCAGAGCCAGGAAAACAATAAATACAATGACTACAATAATGTAAATGTTAAGAACAGCAAAACATCACAAAACAACAAAATAAGAACAATAAAGCAATAATGACTGAATGTTGTAAAATTATCATAATGGGAAAAAAGAGGAATATAACTTGAGACTTTTTGAAACTTTGGTATTCATTTTGCTGGCTCTTTTCTTCTTTGTTATAAAGGTTGGCTCTCTAGCAAGGGATGGAAGAGGGATACAAGAAAAACAGAAATGGCATAAAAACTTAAAAATACAGCAGTCTTTTTTCTTTAAGTTTCATCTGCTACTATTATAGAGAAGAGCATGTGCTAGGAACAGAAGAGAGGGAGGAAAAGGAAGTTATTAGTGTCAGCAGTAACACCAGTGGTTTCTGTGGACTCTGAAACAAATCTTATCTATTCCCCTAATCTTGGAAATAAAATATCATAAACATGGGGTACAGGAAGGAGAAGGGAAAAATTCGTGGAATTAAAAATTAGAAGAGAAACAGATCAGAACCATAGCTAAATGGTGAATTCCTAACCAAACATAGGATGAAGGTGATCACTAAAGATGTGAGTGTTTGGTAGTTAGAGTCTAAGTTCCTCAAGGGCAGAGGCTATATCTTTCGATTCTTTTGTATCCCAGGCACTTACTAAATGTTTGCTGACTGATTCAGAGCCAGAAAGACCTAACATACCGGTTATGTGACCCCAGGAAAGTCACTCTACTTCCTACTTTATATAATCCTCTAAAATGATAAACTATATGCAGATGTGGACCTATATTGGTAGTAGTGGTTCCTCACTGGGAGCTCCCTAAACCAACAAAATCATCAGCCCAGTATCTAGTTCTACCTTTATTTGTTCAACCCAATGATCTTGACAGTCAAAGTCACTTAACCCCAATTGCCTCACAGAAAAAAAAAAATCTTGACCGTCATCTATGCCTAGCTTTGAATCAACAACAAATTTGATAAGTACACAATTTAAGCCTTTCTCTAAATCACTGATTAAAAATTATACAACAGTGGATGTGGAGTAAAGATGGCAGTAGCTAGAGGAAGCAGCTGTGCCTAGCTCTCCACTATCCCTTCTTGACAAAAATCTAGAAAATACAGTCAAAATTTTGATGGGCAAGCCAAGAAAAAAAAAATCACTAGTTCTTTTTCCAGCCCAGGAAGACAAAGAAGTGTGTGGACACTGGGGACAGGCTCTACACTGAAGCATGTGCCCCCCCAAAAGCATTCCAACACTGTCCTAATCTTAGCTCTGAAAATTCCCGACCCAAGTTTGGGTCTATTGGTTTGTACTTGAGTTTCAGTAGAGTAAGTCACTATTAGCCCACTAGGAGGTGCTGCAGGTTCAAAAGTAACTAAACTGCCAGTTCCCTCTGCAAGTTAAGATGCTGAGCTTAAGGCTAGAATTGAGTCACTGCTCTGCTCACGCTCCTGTGATGTAGCTACATTTTACACAGTTTAGTACCTATGTTTGCAACTGTTCCTCTTTGGCCTGGATTTGTAACTTACAACTGGGGAATGACAACAGGGCTGCTGCACTGCACCATGTTCCTGCACCCACCACTTTCAGAATCCCTAGATTCTCCTTCTGTCCTAGTGTCTTCTCTCAGTCCTCTTTTAGTCCTTTGGTGCTGGGCTTTTTTTGAGAAAAAGAGAAACAATAAAATAGATAAGCCATGAGCTAATTTGATTTTTTTTAAAGAGAGATAATCAAATTACCAATATCAAAAATGAAAAAGTTGAATTCACAGCTAATGAAGAAGAAATCAAAGCAATTATTAGGAGCTATTGGATCCAACTACATGTCAATAAAACTGACAATTCAAATTAAATGGATGAATATTTACCAAAATAGAAATCGCCCAGATTAACAGAACAATTAGCAGAATACTTAAGTAATCTGATATAAAAATTATCCATGGATTAGGTACAGCTGCCAATCACCACACAGGAATAATTATCTGCAGATTTTATTTACACTTGGAGCACAGGATCATCTGTATGAAAAGTTAGAGAGTCCAGAGCATCAGCTTCAACAGTCTTATTTAGAACATGAATACACAAGCAGTATAGAAAAATGGAATATTACGGAAAGTAGGAGGGGAAGACGAGCATATACATATCTGGTAACAGCAGAAAGGAGAAAATATGAACATCACCAGCTGTTCAAAGTAGACGCTGTGGCTTTCCCAGTCTTGATTTTGCAGATGTTCTAACTTTTGAGTTTCTGGGAACAATCTCTGGAAACTCAAAACAGAGACTAGAGCATTGTCCTATTCTTATCATAGTTATGGCAAGAAATCTGAGTTTCTTTCCCATCACAGTTTTTCTCTTATCACAGTGGCAGTAAGAGGCCTAAACCAGAAATTCTCTTGCCGCAAACCCTATTTTAGAAAAATAAAGTGAACACGCCGTCTATGGATAGAAATAAATCCCAAAGAAAAAAAAAACTCCAGGAACAGATAGATTTTCAAGTAAATCCTACCAAAATTTTAAGGAACAATTAATCCCAATACTACATTAACTATTTGGGGGGGAAAAATAGGGAGCATCTTCGTTCTAGAGCTGGAAGCAGTGAAGTATACAAATACAGGTGGGAGGGGCAGCTAGGTGGCTCAGTGGATAGAGCACAGGCCCTGAAGTCAGGAGGAACTGAGTTCAAATCCAGCCTCAGATACTAATTCTTCCTAGCTGTGTTACTCTGGGCAAGTCACTTAACCCAAATTGCCTCACTAAAAAAATAAAACAAACAAACAAAAAAACCTAAATATGGGTGGGGCAGTCCTTGCCCTCCAAGAGTTCTATTAGGGGATGAAACCTGTACACAGAGCCTCCCAAATACTGAGCTAGCTCTTTATCAGTGTGTACATCCCTGGAAAGCATACTGCCAAGAATTTAAGAAATTAGGGCACCTAGGTGATACAGTGGATAGAGTGCCAGGCCTAGAATCAGGAAGACCTGAGTTCAGACACTTATTAGCAGTGTGCTCCGGGCAGGTCACTTAACCCTATTTGCCGCAGTTTCCTCATTTGTAAAATGAGCTGGAGAAGGAAATGGCAAACTACTCCATTACCTCTGCCAAGAAAACCTCAAATGGGGTCATGAAGACTCTGACACAAATGAAAAAGTAAACAACAAGGGCTTGCAGGAGACAAAGGGGAGGAGCAAGAGCATGTCAGGCATGGGAGAGAGTTCGTGTGAGAGCTCAAAGTCAGAAGATAATATATCTTATTTAGAGAAGTCAAAACAGACCCACTTAGCTGGAAGGCAGAGTTTGTGATGGGGAGTAATATACAACTAGTCTCCAAGGGTAACTGCAGCCAGATTATGAACAGTTTAAAATGCCAAAAAGAGTTTGAATTTTATCTTAGAGGAAATAGGGAACCACTCAAGTTAGTCAATTAGCAAGATGAATTTGAGGCTCTGAAGTAAGGAGGCAACCTTTTCCTAGTATCTATCATTGAGACTTGATGGAATGAGACACTGGAGTATGAAATATAACCCTGGGTTCATTCTGTTGATATATACCTACATGGGCAAGTTGGAGTTCCCAAATGTGCTGATAACTACTTTCCTAAACATTCAAGGGTGAGTAACCACGAGGAACTGGAGCTTTCAGTAGTTAACCACCACTTTACTTGGTATTATCAATCAGTTAGGGAGTGGAGTCAAGATGGTGGAGAAAAGACAAGGACTCCTCTGAACTCTCCCAAATTCCTCTCCCAATAATTTTAAGTAATGCCTCAAAACACACTCTGGAGAGGCAGAACCCATAAAAGGATGGGGCAAAATAATTTTCCAGCCCAAGACAATGTAGAAGGTCAGAAGGAAAGGTCTTTTCCACATAGTGGAGCTCAGGCTATGCCAGCACAGACAGTGCCCAGCAAACCAGGAGCAGGCCCTGGGGGTGACTGAATCAGCATCAGCAGTGGCAGCAGCTGTTTCTAGAGCTCTCAGGCCACAGACAGTAAGGGGGTTGGACAACTGGAGATTGTTGGGACAAAAGGAGATTGCTAGAGTCCCTTTGCTGGTACTGGGTGCAAGATTCTGTTACATCTGGGTCACAGTCCCAGGGTAAAGAGGAGCACTAGCATATAGAGTTTGTAGCCACAGGGGAGTGGAGATCCTAATCACAGTTTTAGGGCAAAAAAAAAGTGTTTGTGGTCACTCACAGACCAGAGCCCAGGTCAGGAGAATAGTAAACACATCTCTACTGAGATCATACCACCTTGGAAGAACTGAAAGCTTACAGACCCACACAACTAGCTGTGAAAATAGCTGCACAAAAAACCTGAAGCTTGGGGCAGCTAGGTGGCATTGTGGATAGAGCACTGGCCCTGAAGTCAGTAGGACTTGAGTTCAAATCTGGCCTCAGACCAAATACTTGACACTTACTAGGTGTGTGACCATGGGCAAGTCACTTAACCTCAATTGCCTAAAAATAAAAAGGATTTTAAAAATCAATTGAGAGACAGATGAAAAAATGGGAAAAGAAATGAGAGTGATACAAGAAAATCATGAAAAGAGTCAACAGCTTGGTAAAGGAGGTACAAAAAAATACTGAAGAAAATAACACCTAAAAAAACCAGAATAGGGCAAATGGTAAAAGAAGCACAAAAATCCAATAAAGAGAAGAATGCCTTAAAAAGCAGAATTGGCCAAATGGAAAAAGATATACAAAAATTCACTGAAGAAAAAAAATTCCTTAAAAAGAATTGGCCAGATGGAAAAGGAGATACAAAAGGTCAATGAAGAAAATAATGTTAACAATTAGAATTAAGCAAGTGGAAGCTAGTGACTCCAAGAGACACCAAAAAGCAATAAAACAAAATCAAAACAATGAAAAAAAAAGGCAAAGGAGCAGCTAGATGGCGCAGCAGGTACAGAGCACCAGCCCTGGAATCAAGAAGACCTGAGTTCAAATCTGACCTCTGACACTTATTAGCTGTATGAACCTGGCTGAGTCATTTAAGCCTGACTGCCTCCCCACCCAAAAAAAAAGGCAAAGATCAAATTCCTTCTAACACAAATATAGTCTTGATACTTGATAAACTAGGGAGAATCAAAAACTAATAAAACTATAGATCAATTTGTCTAATGGGTATTGAAATAAAAATTTTAAATAAAATACTAGCACAAAGATTACAGCAATGCCACAAAGACAGTAAACTATAATATGGTAGGAATTATACCAGAAATGCAGAAGGATAGCTCAATATTAGAAAAACTATAAACCTAATTGACCATAATAACAAAACCAAAAATGATTATTATTTCAACAGAGGCAGTTAAAAATACTAGAAAGCATAGGAATAAGTGGAGCTTTTCTTAAAATGGTGTTGTATAATCATGTCTTTGTGACCCCATTTGGGGTTTTCTTGACAAAGATACTGGAGTGATTTGCCATTTCCTTCTCCAGCTCATTTTATAGATAAGGAATGGAGACAAACAGGGCTAAGTGACTTGCCCAAGGTCACACAGCTAGTAAGTGTCTGAGACCACATTTGGACTCAAGAAGATAGACTCAAGCACTCTATCCACTGTGCTACCTAACTGCCCTGTAGTCCATGCCTGGACTACTACAATAGCCTGCTGGTGCATCTGCTTTAATTAACAAAAAAAAAAAAAGGAAAATTACAAACATTGGAGAGGCTGTTGATAAAACATGTAATTTAAGTGCATTATTGGTGTTTACACATACGCACATATATATAGCTATGTGTATATATATGTATATATAGTTGGTAATAGTTTATAATTCTTTTAAGATTACATATTCATATTAACATAATACATATTTAATCTTATGTTTATATTATTTGACTACTTTTCTTTTGGGGAAAAGCTTTCAGCAAACACATATACGTATACGTGTGTGTATGTTTATACACACATGCACACACACATACCAATATGTTCTGTGTATATACACTGACATACATAATCATATTCTGTATGTACATATATGTACATATGCATATGTGTGTATGCATCCTGAAAGCTATTTCCCAACGGAAAAGTAGCCCACGGATATGAACAAACAGTTCTTAAAAGAAGAATTGCAAACTACTACCAACCATATGAAAGAATACTCCAAGTTACTAATAATAAGAGAAGAACAAATCAGACAACCCTGAAGTTTCATCTTGACAAAGATGATAAAGAGAAAGTAAGCCTACTAGTATATTAATGATGAAGCTGTTCATCAGGACAACCATTTTCAAATTTGGAGTTAGGTAAATAAAGTGACTAAAATGTCCATAACTTCTGAGAGTCCATAACTCAAGGATATACCTAGTATATCATATATATCAAAATATTTATAGGAGCACTTTTTGTGACACCAAAGAATTGGGGGGAAAAAATAGATGCCCATCCATTGGGAAATGTCTAAACAAATTGTGGTGCACAAATATAATGAATATTATTACTGTGCTGTAAAAAATGAAAAAATGCAATGAATACAGAGAAGAGTGGACTACATGAACTGATGTAGAGTGAAGTACACAAAGATAACAAAATATGTAATTACAACAATATAAATGGAAAGAACTACCAAAAAAAGGTAAATTTTGTAACATTATAAAGAACTAAATGGCTCAAAAGAAGAGGTATAAGACACTCCCATCCTACCACTTTGCATGGTCCACAAGTGTTTTACACTGCATTTTCCCCAGATTTTTCAAGGTATTGATCAGTTATGGTGATGTTTTTTCCTCTTCAATTTCTCCACTCTCCTCTCATCCCTTTATATGTACATATTGTATTCTTCTCTCCAACTCCACTTCCACCCCCCATTAGGTTATAAGCTCTTTGGGGGCTGTTTCATCTTTGTATCCAGATTAACGTATGCCTGAAAGTTTAATTTAATTTGGGGTTGAATGGGAGGTCTGGTAAAGAATCAGGAAAGAATTTATCTAGGCAACTGAGCTGGGTCTTGAAAGATGATCAACATTTCAACAAGTGAAGATATGGGCAGTCCATTTTAGTCATGATGGATAACAGAATGTGTACATGTGTAGAGACAGATGGCAGAACAGGGAAAATAATCTAATTTGTATAAATACTGAGTATATGGAAAATAACCATACTCAGAGTTTAGTAGAAGAGGTTAAGCTATTGGCTCAAATTACACTGGAGGACTTTAATTATGTGGCTTCTATCCCTCATTACCATACATAAGGAAGGTGAAGCCTTCAAGTATTTATTTGTTTACAATTTATGTGCTAGCTAGTTCAAAAGTTACAATAGAAATATGAGTCAAGTCTGGGAAGAGAAATTCCAAGACACTCAAAAAAATTAATTTTTTATATTCTTATATATATATCAGTGCATTTCTTCTAGTCTACACAGGTATGGCTGAATTTGCTCAAGAATCACAACTCATGGCCCTGCCAACAATGTATTCTGTGACTTCAGCTAAGTCATATCAATTTCTTTGTGCCTCAAAGTTTCCACACCATGAATGAATATACTGTTTCCTTAACTGTATCTTCATTTTCCTTAATATTAAGCTTCCTTAGGGGATATGTGAATTTTGAAGAGAGTCAAACTAGCCAACACTATTTTAGCAAAGAAACCTTGTAAAAAGATAACTGTTACAAAAACAAAGAAACAAAAAAACTTTCAGAAAACTGCTTTATTAAATAGGGTACAGTTTGGTGCCCACAAAAAAGTGTTAAGTCACATTAAGTTTAAAAAAAAGCCATTTTCTTAACTAGGTATTTCACAGGGCTTTCATTGGCTCTAATTTTCCTGTGAGATTGTTTTATGTGAGTTGGCAGAACAAGCAAGAATTTTTTATCTTCCCATAAAATAGTCTATTTGTAGAGATGTCAAGGAGACTTTTTTTTGGAAATAAAGTTGAGAATGTTGGTATGTGTAATCAAGATATTGGCTAACCACCATATTACTCTTACTTATAGCAGTGAACTACCTTTACAACACTTCAACTTTGTAGGGGGTTTCTACTTATCAGAAATAAAAGAAAAATAAATCTAAGGAAAGTATACATACTTCTGTTACTAACAACCAGTGAGAAACCACTCTCTCTTAGGTGATTTTTATCAGTTTCCATGGTTTCAACTGTCATCTCTATTCAGATGATTTCCAAAAGTATTCAGTCGCCATTTCTCTTGACCTGCAAGACCAAGTGTCTGCTGGACATTTCTACCTGAGTGTTGCCTGGGTACCTAAAACTTAACATATTTATAATGGAATTCATTATTCCCCCCTCTGAACACCTCTATTTCTAGAATCATTATTCACAGCCTCAGAATTATTCTTGACTCTTTATTCTTCTTTGCCCGTGTCTAATCAGTTTCCAAATATCTCCACACCATTTCTTGAATCTATTCAGTTCACACTCTAATGAATCAACCTCTGCTGGATTATTACAATACAACTGGTCTTGCTACCTCCACTCTCTCTCCCTCTCTAATCCATCCTCTGCACAGTTGCCAAAATGATCTCTGTAAAGCACAGATCTGACAGCCTTGTCACTTCCCTGTTCAAAAAGCTTTCGGTGGCTCTTTGTTGCCTCCAGGATAAAATACAGATTCTTTTATTTGTTTTTAAAGACTTTAACAACCTCTCTTTTCAGACCAATTTCATATTATTCCTCACTAATACTGGCTCGCTTGTTAGTGGAATAGCATATGATATTCCATCTCATTCAGGATATTCCTCCAGTTTCTTGTGCACTTCTTCACCTCTGCCTCCAGTAGTCTGGACTTCCATTCACATCTTAGCGCTGGTGCCACTTCTTACAAGAGACCATTCCTGAACTTCCCAGTTTGGAGCCACACCCTCACAACCCCTTCCTGTCCCTAAATTCTATGGTACATAATAGAGACTTAATAAACATTTATTGGCTGACTGTATATATTGTGCATTTACTTTCGTGTATATATTACTTCCTTCCAGTAGAATGGAAACTCCCTTTTGTTTTCAGCACTGTTCCAGTGCTTAGCATATAGGAAGTACTTAATGTTTGTTGAAATGAACAATATGAAATGTCTGGAAAGATAGATTAGAAACAGATCACAGAGACTCTCAAATGGCAGGCTGCAAAACATGTTTTTTTTCCAAAGGCAATAAAGGATCCAGGAAAGGTTTCTCTTTATCTCTCTACATAAATGTTTGTTCCTCCAGATTGCCCCTCACACATATGTATTTGCATTCCTCTTTTCTTTCTTTGGAGAGATCCACTGCTGTGGATTCAAGTTTTTCTATTCTCCTGGTTATTTCTTCTTTACAAGTCATAAGTTCTGCTTTTACAATTCTTATTTCTCTGATGAACTATTTGGGACTACCCCTCTGTGGTTCCATGCTGTCTTGTGAATCCAACCTGGTCTTCTGCTTCCTCAGGTGTAGTTCCATTTTCCTTTATCTTGCTAGACCAAGCAGTAGAATTATTTGCATAATTCCAAGTTATACAAAAGGTAAAAAGTGTGCAAAATGAAGCCTAAGGGTTACTTTGATTTACATCTCTCTTACTATTAGTGATCAGGAGCATTTTTTCATATGGTTCTTAATAGTTTGCAATTCTCAATTTGAGAAACGTCGGTTCATAGCCTTTGATCCCTTTTCTACTGTGGAATTTTTTTGGTCATATTTCCGTTGGTTATCTAATGTATTCTGAATACCAAACAGTTAAAGAGACATTTGATAAAAAGTTTCTTTCCCTCATTCAACCACTTACCTCCTCACCATATATGCATTTTGTTTATACAACTTTTTAATTTTTAGTCTCTATCCCTTGTTTATGTAATTATCTCTTCCCCAATGTCCAGGGGTGGGGAACCTGTGGCTTTGAGGCCACATGTGGCCCTCTAGATCCTCAAGTGCAGCCCTTGGACTGAATTCAAACTTCACAGAACAAATCCCTTTAATAAAAGGATTTGTAAAGGGATTTGTTCTGTAAAACCTGGACTTAGTAAAATGGCTGCAACCCAAGGACGTAGAAGGCCATGTGTGGCCTCTAGGCCAAGGCCACAGGTTCTCCACCCTCTGCCCTTGTCTATCCATGGAGCTACCTTTCTACTAGGACTAAAAAGATTCCTTTATTCCCCCTTCATTCCTACTTTTTTTTTCTCATTATTTCCATTGATATTCTAGATCTTTGGTTTGTACAAAATTGAATCATGCTATTTTACCAAGATCTGTAAAGCATCCTTTTGGCTTACTGATAACATTAAATCTGTAAATTAACTTTGGTTTCATTATTTAGTTGTTTTTCAGTCATGTCTGACTCTTTGTGACCCTTTTTGGAGTTTTCTTGGCAAAGATACTGGAGTAGTTTACCATTTCCTTCTCCAGAGGCAAACAGGGTTAAGTGACTTCCGTAGGTCACACAGCCAGTTGATTGTCTGAGGCTGGATTTGAACTCGGGTCTTCTCGATTCCAGGTCCAGTGCCACATTTTTATTCTTCCAGTTATTTAAATTTTTTCTTTATTTTTCTAAGAAGCATGTTGTAATTCAATACATACAAGTATTGAGTATGCTTGGGTAAACTAACTTGGATACATTCTATACATTTTGTAGTTACTTTGAATGGGATTGCTTTTACTACTATTGCCTCTTGGATTTCCTAGTTACATAGAAATGCTGTTGATTTTTAATGGTTTATTTTGTAGCCTACAGCTTTGCAGAAGTTATTGTCTTAATTAGTATCTTGGTTTAGCTGATTCCCTGGGATTCTTCTAAGTAAATCATCATGTCAGCAGCAGAGTGTCCTCTTTACCAATCTTTACACTTTAATTTCTCTCTTAATTTTACTGAGATTTATTTCTATAGTTCTTGGAAAATTTTCTGATACTAAGACTTGATTTTAAATACATACCTATTATGTTCAAAGAAGATCGCTCTATTCCTATGCCTTGTAGGGATTTTAAACAAAAATGTGCTGTATTTTGTTAAAGGATTTTCTGAATCAATTGAGATAATCTTGGATTTGGACATTTCTGTTCTTTTTAAGATTATATATATAAGAAAACTGTGAGAGTCTGTTTAAAGGATTTTATTTAATATTTTTTAATCAATATGCATTAATATTGGTTTACAATTCTCTTTGACTTATCCTTTCTTCATTAAGTTATTAAAACAATATTTTTCTAATGAAAAGTATTTGAGAATATTTGTATAGTGTTTGTATTCATCGTTCTTTAAAAGTTTGATAGAATTCTCCTACATATTAATCAGGACAAATTATGTTTTTTAGTGGTTCCTTTACAATTAATTCTACTTCCTTTCTCGAGATTGGATTGTTTAATATCTCTATCTAGGTGCTCTATATGGTGCTCTTCCTAGGTATTTTATATATTTTTAAGGTAATTCTCTCTCTTTGTTTTGAGTTTTGTTTGCATTTAATTTTGCATAGTAGGTTCTGATAATTCCTTTTTTTTGTTTTGTTGTGATTTTATTTAATTTTTTATTTAGTTGATTTGATTTTCTGCCCATTTTCTTAAACTAGGTTAGCTAAAGGTTCTTCAATTTTGTCACACTTTCCAAAGAACTAGTTCTCCAATTTACCTGTTTCTCCTCTAATTTTCAAGATTTTCTCTTTTGGGCTTTTGTTGGGATTATATATTTTCATGCATGTTCAATTCATTAATCTTCTTTTCCTATTTTGTTAATGTATACTTGTAGGGATATTATGTCTCCTGCCCCCCCCCACTGCTTTGTCTGCATCCCAGAAGTTTTTTATGTTCTCATCCCTCACACTGTCTAATATTGTTTCTATGAATTGTTCTTTGACTACTTGTTATTTAAGATTTCATTATTAAGTCTCCATTGAGGTTCCTAAATTGTTTCCATTTTTGTTTACATAACCCTAGTGCCAATGCCTCACAATTCTTTTGTCCATTTTATTTTTACTGGATCTGTAGTTTTATTGGTATAGTGAATTCCCAATGTGTATAGCAACTGCTCTGCAACTAGTAATCTTAGTTGCCTGGCAACATAGAGGCAACTTGTCACAGAAGCAAAGGATTTCAAGGCTAACCTTCTATGGACCATGTATTTAATAAATGCTTACTGAATTAATTATCAGTTTTCATCAGTAATAGAAATTTGGACTCTACTAGATTCTTAATGAAATGTCAATACCCTTGTCCTGAGTACATGTTTGTCAACTGATACCATGTGGAGAATGATTAAATCAGGGCTAGTGTACATATGTTCTGAATTCTTGAATTTTAAAAGGGCAATCGACACAAATTATGAAGAAATACACAAAACAACAAAGATAAAAGCTGTAAAAAGTGAGACTATATCAACAGACTTGGGGGGAAAGAGAGAGGAGAAAAACACAATTTTATGTGAATAATACTGTCAAAAGAGCCTCTCAGTCCTATGGATGGCAGTGATGGAAAAGGAGATCCTGAGTGATGGTAGCTAAATTCTGATTTTGCCAGAAGAAATGACTGGAGGTGGATTAAATAATTACTCAAAGAAATTCCCTCCAAAGTCATGTAAACACAGAATTTAGGGTACAGGCCACAGGACAAATCATTTAAGAAAGTGGCATTTATACTAAGAAGATGAAGTAAAGAAGACTTTCTGGACCTTACCAAATATATACTGAAGAAATCTATGCCGAAGCATACAACTCAGAATCAGCTCTTCATAAATCAATGCAAAGCAAGTGAAGAAGAAAGAAGTCAATGAAGGGAATAAAACTTTTTTTTCAAAATCTCTAAAGAGAAAAATTGTAAATAAATGGGAATGATCATGCATGATGCTTCTACTAAAAAAAGGCAAAGGAGAAAACAGTAGCAGTTACTAACTCATATAACTGCTTCCTTATCTCTATGAGATTTTTATCAAAATTATAAGAAAGGATATTCTTGATGAAAAAATGGAAAAACAGACTTTTGCAAATGATTTTTTTTGCAATAGTTATCTTTCCAGTCAGACATTTGGGTGTATATCGATTGAAAGCAATATAGAAAACAAGATCTTATTGTGACTATTGTTTATTGATTTTTAAAATAATTTGCAGCCTTTGAAGGCTCTCCTCAAATAATTTCTTCTAAAAAAATACAAAGCATATATCAAAATTATAAGACTGACATATATACAGCTTCAATTTTTAAAATTTTTAATAATTTTAATTTTTTATAATCCAGAATTTCAATAATTTTAATAATCTAGAATATTAGCATCAAATGAGGTATAAAAGCTGGAGGCCAGGGCTAAGATGACAATAAAAATGATAAAATTAACAACTGACAATTATAATAGTACTTTTGACTCTTCACATCATTATCTTCAGTGGCACTCTGGTGGTATGTATGATACTATGCAGTAAAAAAAAATACTTTAAAGGGAAAGTCAAGGGGAACTTCCCTTTCTCTAGTCACATGACTCCCCTAGAAAGGGTTCTTTGGCCTTTTTGTTTGTTCTGTTTCATTCTAAGTACAGGGGGTGGTGAGGGAATGGCTAGGAAAGTCAGCCACCAGAATCCAGGAATTATGAACCAGGCCAGGTTTTGTAGCCAGCTCAAAACTGATGCCACAAGGAGCAAGGAGTGATTAATAATATAGAGTGAGATCACTGGAAGTAGTAACATTTGGGCCCTGAGCCTTACAGAACTCATCTGGAAGTGATGCCTTTGGATGTAAATTTGGTGGAACCAATGCTATATAAGAACAGAGCTAAATTCTGAGCTTCATCTTTCCCCCTACTCCTCATCTCTGAAGACCAATGAGGTATATGAGGAGATTGTACCCTGAGATAGCAGGGAGAAATATTTGTGTGTTTGTTCTAGGCAGATTTTTTAAGTGAATATTTCTTTGTAAAAGACAAATTGATATAGATACCTATTTGTTTGTAAAACTTTACGGTCTGAGAAACACTTCACAAAAAACTCATGTGATTTTTATCACAACTCTGTAGAGTACACATTACAAATATTGTCTCAATTTTACAGATAAGAAAATTGAGGCTCAGAGTAGTTAAGTGATTTGTCCATGATCACACAATTTATGTCAATAGCAAGATTAGAACTCAAGTTTTTGGGTCCAGCACTCTTTCCACTATATAATACTGTTTCCCAATTTCACCGAAGATGTCCAGCAAAAGTGCAAATGAATTATCTGAATATAAGGTTTCTATTTATAAATTGACTTTGTACATCAAGCACCATATTACAAAATTTTCCTTAGAGAGAACCGCAGCAATGTGAAAGAGACTGGACTAATAAGCCACAATTGAGAATAAAATAAATGAAAACCACATACTGCCAATGACTTTCAGTTTGCTGGGCAGCCTGTAAAGTCAGTAAAACAATGTATCTACAGACATCAGCATTGCCGATGGACCCCATATTGAATAGTGAGAAATAGTCAGGCTACATCAAATTTGAGCAATCATACAGTACTTGAAATGATCCCCAAATACTTTGGTGCCACCAAATTCCATCTATTTAACACCACTATTTTCCTAGTGAAGATATAGCTATGAATTATGGAACAACATAATCTCAGAAAGAACAATGGAAAGATTCATAACAGTTACAAAATAGATGACAGCAGCAAAGTATAGTGGAAAGAATACTGGATCTGTGGTCAAAAAGACCTGAACTCTAAAACCAAATGAACTTGAATGAAAGATATTATTTGAATACACATATGGCTAGAAAGATAGGGTAAATAAAAGAGAGTGAGAAACAACAGACGGGAAGCCAGAAATGCAACACACTGGTATTTCAAGATACTGAAAGACCCAAAGCAAGAGTTCAGTTCTGTGGAATAAATCCTTCACTGAAGATCTGTGGGTAAGCATGAACAAGAGTTGAAAAGGATGGGATAACTTCTAGGTCTGTATCTCAAAGAGGTAATAAAAATGGGAAAAGGACCCACACAGACAGAAATATTTATAGCAGCTCTTTTTGTGGTAGCCAAGAATTGGAAATTATGGGGATGCCCATCAACTGGGGAATGGCTGAACAAGTTGTGGTATATGAATGTAATGGAATACTATTGTGCTATAAGAAATGATGAGCAGATGGACTTTGGAAAAACCTGGAAAGACCAGTATGGACTGCTGAGTGAAGTGAGTAGAACCAGAAGAACATTGTACACAGTAACAGCCACATTGTGAGATGACTAACTTTCATAGACTTGGCTCCTTTCAGCAATGCAAAGATCTAAAACAACTCCAAAAAAGACTCATGATGGAATATGTTATCTACATCCAGAGAAAGAACTATGGAGTCTGAATACAGATCGAAGCATACTATTTGATCTCTTTTTTCTTGTGTTGTTTTGTTTCTTTTTTTCATTGAAAACTAAACTAAAAATAAAAATAAATAACTTTTTTAAAGAAAAGGATGGGATAATATGGAGGGGTTTTGATCTCTATCAGTAGAAAGATTCCCCCATTCAGATGAAATCACAGATGCTTAGAAATATAAGGATATATGAGAACTTACACATATACATACATAAGATTCCAGATGTATACAATGATAAAAGAATAAATTAATTTTCATATGAAACCCCATAATTACATAAAAGATAAGGCTATGCTGCCAGTGAAATAAAATATTTGTCCTAAATATTTAGGAACCTTAAGGTACTTGCATTAAAATTACTAATGATGTACACAGACATTACTTTTAAAATTTGCTAATGCTATTCATACAAATTAACAATAAACAAATTTCAGAGGGGCCTAAAATTTTATTTTATTATAATAAAAAAATTTGTATTTTTAAAAGACTATAGTTCTTTTCTTTAATTTTTTGCCCAGATAGTACTTATTGTAACAAAAATATCAATTTATATTTGAAAGCTTTATAGCTTTCAAAGTACCAGCTACATTGAATGGTTTAATCTTCACAATAACCCAACTAAAAGAGAAGGTAGGTTTCATATCTACTTTCTATATCCATTTCTGTAGATGAAGGAACTGAGGTTTTAAACACTAAGTGACTTTCTTCAAGATCACACAGGTAGTAGAGGTATTCCCAAAGTCTTCTGCCTCTAAATTCAGTACTGTTTTTCCTGGTTTTCCTCTTCCTAAGATGATATACCCTAGGAATTCCTTCTTGAAGAATGTGGTTACAATCTAATATGGTTGAATTTGAAACCTGCCTAAAAAACAGTATCCTTCCTAATTCCAACATTAAACATTATATTGCTATTTGCATTTCTTTGGCAACCATTTCCCCAAATTAAAATTAAGTATATCAAAAAACAAACAAATATGCAAAATGTTATATTTGCATGTTTTTTCTTCAAAATCTATGCTACAGCTTCATACTTTATTAATCACCAGACCAGAATGACATCAAGAAGGAGATAGATGCAAAGGAATAGACTCAACAGCATACAATAAATATTCATTTGTGAAACTGCAGTAGAAAAAAAATAATCATTTGAAATCTAAAAACAGCAAAAATAGTTATACCATGAACAATGGTCATGCCATACTCTCAGTTCATGAAAAAAATACCATCCAAATAAATCTGTCCTTTAAATTTTAACACAAAATCAAAGTAATATGAAAATAATTCATATTTATTAAATTTTTTAATTTAAATTTCAAAAGATAATTAATCTTTATTTAAAAAAAGTTGCATACCCAAAGCTAAGCTGGAAGCCTATAAACCTAACTGGTTTATTTGAACTGTGGGTATGGATGCTAAAGCAGATGCAGAGAAAATATAAATTATTATGTTAATATTAACATTATATTGATTAATAACACTGCTATTAAACATCTAAGGCTGAATTTGAATTCAGGTCTTCCTGACCCCAAGTCCAATGCTCTACCCACTATGCCAACTATTCCTCCTACTTGATTCTGAATACTTAGAATGAAATGTCTTAGAAATCACCTTTGTTTGAGGAAATGACAATTTGGAAGGGCAGTGGAGGTCATCTAATCCACGTTGGTAAATATTATTATGTATATTAATATTAGTATGTACAATATAATTATTGTGTATAACATTATTACATATAACAATATTATTATGTATAATAATATAATAATTATGTACAAATTACCACAATATTAAAGGAAAAGAACTGCTAACTACAATCCTTGGATGCACCATTCCATGGAGTATTAGGGTGGAATTTTGCTTTCCTACTCTTTCCATCTAACAGCTCATCCCAAAGTGTAAAATCGAGGAACTGAGGATACCAGCGCCATCTAGGAAGGTAAGATGAGCACCTTTAAGCACCTTGGCCTCCAAAAAGAAACAGCAGGAGGCAAAGGACTTGGAGAGGCAATCCTTAAATCACTATCATCGGGTCATCATTTGCATTACAATGGAAATCTAAGGGATTTATATATGTGAAGCTGCTCAACACATACATACACAAACAATTTTTATTTCATTTCTTTATCTCCCCACCAAAAATGGCTTTAATATAAAAGGGTTTTAGGGGCGAAGAAGGGAATGCTTCATCTAGTCTTCTTCGAGGTATGCATCTCTAAAATGTGGGTGGGGAGAGAAATGAGAAATCCCTTCCAAATTTCAATCCAGAGCTCTCCACCAATTAAGTTCTTCCAGGGCCTTACAAAAGAGCCCATTTAAACCAATGCATAGGGGAGGGTAGAAAATAATATTGCCTGGATTAGCTGGAAAACGATCCTCCAGATCCCAGCACAACGAATTGACATATAGCCTTCTTATCCAAAATCGGCTTCTCCGTCCCTCCTCCAAAACTAACCCTCCTCCTGCAAAGAAAGCAGCTGTGGAAGATGGAGCTCTAGAAGAGAATGTCAATGCCACACCCTCCCCACGATACCCTCTTCTCTCCTAACCTCTCAAATTAGTATGGATTTTTTAGGGCTCTGAAAAGCCCGAAGACAAGATAAGAACACAGGGGCGCCGCACAAAGGCACATACTGGTCCAACCCAAGATCCGTCAGCCAGGCCAAGAAACCAGCCCCTGGCAGCTTTTTTTTTTTTTTTTAAAGCTGCTTCCCGTTGCAACCCTAAGCAGTGCGACGCGGCGCTGGTGTGTACATAGCGCAAACCAGGGAAATCCAGGAGTTACTCTGCCGAAATCCAGCCGGGTTTTGACTCCGATCTCCAACTGTTCCCCTTCAACTCAGAGAATGTAACAAAGAACAGTCGGCATGGCGGATGGACTGGGGACCGTGTGTTGAGTGCAAGTCAACCCCGTGGGGCTAGAGAGAAGGAGGGGAGGGAGGGAGGATTCCCTCCCCTCCCTCTAATGGTGGGCCCCTGGGGACACTCGGGTGCTCACTGGGGGTGCCGGTGAACCGGGCAAGGACAGGGGTGCGCGGGGCTGGAGGTAGCAGCGCGTGCAGGGGGTGGTCGGGGGGCGGGAGGGGGGGTTACCTGCCTTTGGAATGTGCAGACCGGGATCGGATCCGGACTCCAGGTTGCGATCCGCTCCGGAAACTACGCAGCACCGGAAACCGAGAGGGCGGAAAAGGCATCTTGGGAGTTGTAGTATGCTACGATTGGCTCGCCTGTATCAGTTACACTGCTCTCAGACACCCGGATCCAGTCTCTTCCCGAGTTCTCGGAACGGGGTTGCCGGAATTGGGGTAGCCAGTGCACTAGATGTGTTGGGGTGGGAGAGGAGGGTTTAGACTCTTAACTTTAGAGGGCTGAGAGGACCAAGAAGGGCTCACGCGTCTGGTTCCCGTAGCGGTTTTTTCAGGTTTTTTTTCTGGCAGGTGTATCCTGCAAAGCAGTGCATTCACCTGCTCGGTCTCAGAGGTCACATGGGCGCTCGCTCGATCTCTCTCTCTCTCTCTCTCTCTCTCTCTCTCTCTCTCTCTCTCTCTCTCTCTCTCTCTCTCTCTCTCTCTCTCTCGCTGTCTCTCTCGCTCTCTCTCTCGCTCTCTCTCTCTCGCTCTCTCTCGCTCTATCTCTCCCTCTCCCTCTCCCTGTCCCTTTCCCTCTCCCTCCTTCCCTCTCCCTTTCCCTCCCTCTCTCCTCTCCCTCTCTCCCTCCCTCTCTCTGTCTCCGTCTCTCTCTCCCTCTCCCTCTCCCTCCCTCTCTCCCCCATCTCTCTCCCCTCCCCCTCTTCCCCCCCTCCTTCTTTCTCCCTCCATCTCTCCCCCTCCTCCTTCTTTCAGGACGGGGACACGCAGAGGGGTCCCCCCTTCTCTCTTCGCGAGCTGGGGCTGGAAGGTCGCTCGGAGCACCCCGAATGACGCCCTGTCTAGACAGGTCAGAGTCGGGGGTCCCAAGCGGATGCACGTTTTGTTCCTTGGTAGCCCTGCTGTCACTGGGCCTCTCAGTGGTTCCACAAAGAAAAATAAGACAAATTCCCCTTCCCTGTTAAATTAATGTCGTACTCTGGTTGTAGTGTTAGAAAGGAAAGGGAAGATTGTCGACACGATTGTAGCAATAAGGTTAACGACTTCCCTTTCTCAGATTTAGGGAGTTTGGTCATCTTTTAATGTACTTAATAAGTTTTTTTTATTTACAGTTTCATAAATTGACCATATCTTTTGACCATTTCTCTAGTGGGGAAAGTATCAGTAACCTTAGAGGTGTACATTCATTGTTTAAAAAAATAGTAACTATCGGGCCACGAACCTAATTTGTTGTGCCTACATTCTTCCAAAATACAGGGTGTCCCAAAAGTCTGGGTGCACTACTTCAAAATCAGACTGAAAATATTTTGTAAGTAAAACTGTTTGATCAAAATATGTCTTAAAAGTCATCTTACTAAATAAGTTTTCTCAAATTTTGAATGGCAGGGGAAAAAGACAAAGCAGAACAAAGTATAAATAGGAAGTGAAACATTGTTCTATAAAATAAAGTACCAAATCATGAACTCCCACAAAGAATGTTTAAAAACTATTCTTTAAGATCTTATACATTAGAGTATTTTAGACTAAAACATCTTCTTTGTAAGTGAAGGTATAACTGAAAAATGCTTTAAAGTGACAAGATAATGAATTCCAGGGAACTAAAGACATTCTCACGGATATATATTTTTAAAAATAATTTTGACATCTTTAGTCAAAAAAATTTATTAAATGCCCACTATGTGCCAGTCACTTTGCTAATCCCTGGAGATACAAAGATAAGGGAGAAAAAACAATTCTTCCCTTCCTGGAGTTCACAGTCTAATGAGCAGAGATAACAAGAAAACATCTATATACCAACAATAAATAAATAAATGGGAGATAATCACAGAGATAAGGCCCTATCAGAAAGAATCAGGAAAGGCTTTTTCTAGAATGCTGGTTTTAGTTGCTACTTGAAGGAAGCAAGGAGGAAGAATATTCCAGGCATAGGGGACAGCCAGTGAAAATGCAAGGAGTTGGAGATGGGAGTGTCTTCCATGAAAAATAGCAAGGAGGCTAAGTGGCAAGTCAAGTCAACAGGCATTTTTTAAGTGCCTATTATGTGCCAGGCCCACTACTAAACACTGGATGGCAGAGCACATGAAGGGGAGTAAGATGTAAGAATTCTGGAAAAGGAGAAAGGGATCAGTTTCTAAAGGGCTTTAAAAGCCAGAGGAGTTTGTATTCAATCTTGGAGGTAATAGAGAGCCAAAGGAGTTTATTGAATAAGCAGATAACATGGTCAGACATGTGCTTTAGGAAGATTGCTTTGAAACTAAGAGAGATTTGAGGCTAGGAGGTCAATCAAAAGGCTGCTGCAGCCTAGGTTTGGGTGATAAGGGCCTGCAGGAGACTAGAAGCAGTGTCAAATGAGATAAGGGGGAGCTAGGAGAGATGTTACAAAAGGTAGTCAATAGGCCTGGGCCACAAATTGGATATGGATGATGAGAAAGACCAAGGAGTTGTGGATGACACCTAGGTTGGGAACTTTGTTTTCTGGGAAGATGGTAGTACCAAGGACAGTTATAGGGAAGTTAGGAAGAGATAATTCATTTTTGGACGTGTTGAGTTTTAAGATGTCCACAGGATATTCAGCTGTCCAGTAGGCAGCTAGAGATTCAAGACTAGAGGTCAGGAGAGAGAGTTGGGCTAGGTAAGTAAGGAGACTGAGGAGTGATCAGACAGGAAGAGAACCAGAATAGAGCAGTGTTATAAAAGCCTAGACTATCAGAGAGAAGATGGTGATTAACAGTGTAAGAAGCTACAGAAAGGTTAAGAAGGATGACTGGAGAAAAGGCTATTCGATTTAGCAATCACTGAGAATTTTGGAGACAGCGGTTTTGGTTGAATGATAAGTGTGGAAGCCATTGATTATAGACAGCCTTCTCAACGAGTTTAGCCACAAAAAAGAGGAGAAATACAGGATAATAGCAGGATCAAGTGAGTTTTGGGGGGATCAGGCAGATAAGGGCATTTTTTGTAGGTACTAAGGAAGTGACTAGAGACTGAAGATTAGAGAGTGGCCTCTTAAGCCATAATTTTTATGTTGATAAATTTTATCAATATTATTAAATACATTATGAAAATATGTAGAATATATAAGAAGATTTAGTTAAGAGAACATGGGGGGGGCAGCTAGATATTTTATCCTATTACATACTTTTTTTGTGTGTGAGGCAATTGGGGTTAAGTGACTTGCCCAGAGTCACACAGCTAGTGATATGTGTCTGAGGTCACATTTGAACTCAGATCCTCCTGACTCCAGAGCCAGTGCTCTATCCACTGTGCCACCTAGCTTCCCCCCATTATATACTTTAAAAAAAATTTTATTGATAGCTTTTTTAACATCAGATTTTCTCCCATATCCCTTCCCCCTCCCTCTCTAAGAGTAATGCCATATAACAAATAATATGTTTAAAGAAAGGGAAAAGAAAAATCAGCAAAAGTCTGAAAAATATGTGCATTGTACCTCACCCATGATTTCCCACCTCTTCAAAGGAGTGATGCAAGTATCTTTTCATGTCTCTTCTTTGGAGCCATGATTTGGTTTGTTTTGTTTTTGAGACTAAGGTCACTTGACCAAGGACTAACCATTTTTTCTGATCCTCACAACCTCCCAAACTTCTCCAAAATAGGTATTATATGCAAGAACTAAGGCAATTCAGTTTTCTCCACTGTCTCAGACTTCAAAACCCCTGAAGAAATTAAAAATCCAGTGAACTAGCCTAATAATACCCAACTTTTAACATGATCACTCAGCACCACTTTCCCCACTGCCACAATGATACGGTTTCAGGAATCCATCCAGCCACCCAGTGCTTCAGAGATCTAAGGGAGAAATCTCCTTAGGCTGAGACAGCAGTAAGAAGCATGGTATCACTGTGCAGCAATAGCCCTCTGTGTCACAACAGTGCTTGGTGCTGCAACAGCACTCAGCCAGAGAATTGAGGAGTAGAGGGAAATGGGGCAGGACAGGTATGTGTGGCTGCGTGGCACTCTATTAAACCAGAAGGAAAGAGCCCATCATCCAGCTGGGTCCAATTTTTCCCCCAGATGTTACTTGGGGCAGAGAGCAAAGCTGGTGAACCAGCAATTGCCTAGCATGGGAGGAGACTGAGACGGTTTTGAAATCTTGCCCCCAAGGAAACAGCCATCCAAAGGGAGGGAATCAGAAAGTAATAGGGGAAAATAAGGGGAAAAGGTTAAATTATCAAGGATCTCAAGAGAATTAAACCTCAAAGAGTAGCAGAATTTATGGCTGAATAGTAAAAATAACTGGTGGAATAGAAAAAATTGAATCCATGGTAGCAAGTTTCACCAAAGAAACAAAAGAAAATAACTGAATGGGAATACAAATACATAGAAGAAATGGACAATCTGGAGGAAGAGAAGCATAAGGCAATAACATTAGAAGAAAGCATGATATCTATACAAGTAAAACATTGATCTCGAAGACAGGATGTGTAGAGACAAGTTAAGGACTGCTAGAAGAATATGACAAGTCAAAAAAACCTGAACACACAATGCAAGAAAATTGCCTGGAACTTCTGAGCACAGAAAACAAAGCACCAATTGAAAGAATCAATAGATTGTCTCCAGAAAAACAGACAACCCCAAAACAAACAGTCTATGCTGCCAATTCCAAGACAGTGGAGTGGTTAAATGTAATTTAATGGACAGTTTCACTGACAAATTCTGTAATTGAACAGGAAGAAGACCTTCAAGTAAAAAGAAAAGGACATTCAAACAACATGAGATTATTCTGAACCCACTAAAAACCCCAGAAGGGAATGGAATAATAATGTGTGCAGAGGAGCTCAAAATGCAATCCATAGTGACTTCCCTTGCAAATCTGAGCCTAATCATTAATCAATAAAAGAGGTATTCAAAACATTCTTACATTCCTTTTTTTTTTTTTGCTTTTTGGTGAGGCAGTCTGGGTTAAGTGACTTGCCCAGGGTCACAGGGCTAGTAGATGTCAAGTGTCTGAGGCCAGATTTGAACTCAGATCCTCCTGCCTGACTCCAAGGCTGGAGCTCTGTCCACTGTGCCACCTAGCTGTCCCCTCAAAACATTCTTAGAAAGAAAACCAGACCTAAATAACTTGTTAGTGTCTCAAACATCCCAGACAATAAAGCAAAGTTATCACTATAGCAAAAAGCCCTCTGTGCAGCAACATCCCTCTATGTTTTCTAGGCTGGAAATGCAGATGCTATTCACTGACTTGATGGCACTACTAATGAACACGAAAATTTTGGCCTATGTTTCTGACATGGGCTGGTTCACTCCTGTTTGCAGCCTGTTTGCATTTCTCCCCTTCTTCATAATAGACATGACCAAAACAGTATTATTTATGGCTCCTATTCTCTCTTTTCAAGTTTTCTTAACCAGTATTCTACATTAGGAAATTATTAATTAAATGTTACAATGGCAATAGTAGCTTTTTGTATAGTTGAGAAAAATGTAAACACTAATTTTTAAAAATAACATTTGCAAATATGCTCAAAATAAACTTAGAAAATGTTTAGCATGATATATACCTATGTTAAGTAACTGTAAAACTAATCAAGTAATATGGATAATATCAAAGGAAAATATTCTTGTACATTTTCGAGTTTCATTTTATATTCTCGTAATTCTATTTTTATTTCCAAAATATATATATATCAATCTTTTTTTTTTCCTATCTACCCTCAGGGCCTCTTTTAATACATATCAGTCTGAAAAAACAAATATTAAGCCTTCTAAACAAAACGTCACATGTCAACTAGAGCTTTCCCTTTATAATGAAGTTCAAAGATCTAGCAAAAAGTACACAGTTGTATGTCTGTGTTCATATCTTTTAATGTTGCTTCATAAATAACTGATCAGTTGATATGCATGTCACATAAGAAGTTAACAGAGCTTTATAAAGAGAGATCCACTGAGAAGACATTCAATTCACTCTTGTTCCTGTGCATGGAAAGCAGATTCTTCTTAAAAGTTCTTGTTATCTTTGTTGATTTTCTGTGAATCTCATCAGGGTGCTGCAGGAATATAAGGTCATTATATGACTGGCTGATTCCAAGATCTTTCCGATGATGCCATGGATGGAAAACTTTTGCTCCCTTTCTTAAATTTCCACCTAGAAACAGCAAAAAGTGTTTTTATTTATGTGGCCATTGAGACAGACCTAAAATATGAATCTCTTTTTCAATGGAAGCTGAAATAGGAATAAAATAGCTTTAAAGAAAAGATTAGCATGTCTACTGAATTTACTACTTACCTATATGCATATGTTCTGGTATAGGTTTAACTTAGGCCAGTCTTCCTTTAGCTTGAGTCCAACATTGGAACAAATGAGATACTTGTAACTCATTTAACAATTAACAAAGGGAAATTTAATTAGCCATAGCCAAGGAAGGATATTCAACAAGTATATGCATTAAAGACAACTGGAGATGATTTGGCTGAGCAAAGCTGAGTGGTCAATTAGCCAAGTATAAGCTACTCCTGGCTATTTTTTTTACCTTTAGCCTCCAAAGACAGATAATTGTCAAGAACTGTTTTAATGCCTATTAAGGAAAAACCTGCTTACCTTGTATGGGAGCAGAGGGTTAGGAGATTCCTCTGACCATACTACACAACCACTTCTGGTATTGGATAAGCAAAAAGTGTGTGTGTGGGGGGGGGATTCCGTGATGAAAAATAATATAAAAAGGAGAACAATAATCTTAAGATATCATTGTCAAATATTTTTAAATTTTGCATCTGTAAATATCAGTGTGTATATGATTATGTGTGTGTGTATTCTGCCTTTAGAGTATTTACAACTATAGTACTAATAGTACCCTATGGGGCACTAAAAGGCCCTGGGCTTTCCCATGCCTTCCCTGGGGCACCCGGCCCTTCCCAGTTCCTTGCATTATGGCTTTGACCCTGCCCCAAACTCCAGTTCTCTGTTACCTCTAACTAGCCCTTCATTGTCTGTTACCTCTGGATTGCCCCTGGCCACTTCCCCCCCTTAATTCCACCTAGACTCCTGTTACTTCCCTGTCACCCCAAGACTATTTGGCCACTCCTACATCACATCCAGATCTTCCCACAGTCTTCTATATAAAAGGTCCATCTTGCCTCCGTTAAAGGGCTCAGATTCCTTAAGAGTCTGGCCTGCTTATCAATACAAGTGTCACCAAATAGCACAGATTCTTAAAACCTTGCCCACTTCAATCGGTGTTTTAATAAACCCTGTTTCTGACTGAAAGAAGGCTTGAGTCGAATTCATTTGAGGCAAGACCCACTTCTGCCCTTGAATTTCAGGGTTCCCAATGATGAGGTTGGGATCTGGACCCCAGAAAGGAAAAACTCTGGACTTTCCCACATGGCCAACTCTCTAGAGTTTGTCTTACCTCCCTCTGGCCCCAGGCCACTTCCCACCCTTAATCCTATCTAGGCTCCCTTCCTCCTTGGCCACCTGGTCCAGGTCCCTGGAATTCTATTACCTCATAGACTACCTGGCCACTCCTAGATCCCTCCCATAGTCTTTCTGTATATAAAGTCCGGCTTGTCTCCATTAAGGTGCTCAGATTGTTCTAATCTAGCCAAAGGCTTAAATTCTTAAAAATCTACCCACTGGTCAGATTCTTATAATCCAGCCAATAGTTTATTAATGTTCAGACTCCTTAAGAGTCTGCCTAATATGGCGGATGTTCTAATAAACCTTGCCTTTGGTTGAAAGAAGGCTTGGGTCAAATTCTTTTGGACAGGACCTGCGTATTGTGATTTTGGGGTTCTAGCACCCCTGAACTCCTAAACCTCAACATTTTGGTAGCCCATATGGGGAAACTGCCTAACCCCCAGTTCTTCTTCAGCCAAGACTGGAAGGTATGTAAGCCCCAGCTTCCCCTTTTACTTGCTGTACAATTGAGGTTGCTCTCCAAGCACCAAGGCTCAGAGGTGCTTTTCAGGCAGACAGTTCGAGGCTGTCTCGAACTCAGCCTGATGCTCCCAGACTTTCGGTCCACTGGGCTGGTTCGAGGCCATGAACCTGGGTAGACCTTCAGCAGCACAGAGGACAAGGACCAATGCCGTATCCAGAAGTGTATGCCCAATTCTGTCAATTCTCTCTGTGCTAGTGAGTTGGGGAAAATTGCAGTTGCTTTTTGGTTCCCTGAGGCTTACTTACTCCCTTCTACACTCCTGAATCCTCCTTCATGGAGGTTACAGGGAAAAGTTAGAACAGCTAAAAATATCTTGGCACATTCTGGAGCCTTTATGATTGATCATTAAGGAGTTTTGAAACTCCTCCTTACAACCCTGGTCACTCCTTTCTCCCACTCCCTGCCCTCGAGTCAAGAGGGTATCTATTAACCCCTCTCATAGAAGAGTTTCACCCTTTACCCTTTGCCTTTGATTTTACCCTCCCCAACCTGGGAAAGGAAGGAGGAGGGAGGGGCAGCAGATACAGCATAGGACCCCCTGGCAACGGCCTCCGGCCCTAGGGCAACCTTTGCCTGGAAGCATCACCCAGGTTCAGCACGTCCTGCTCGTGGTAATGAAGCTAGCCTCTGAACTTGGGTAAGCATGCCTTTTAAACTTGTAGTTTTAACTGTTAATGATGAGATGCTGATTCTCTGTGTAAAGTAATTTGGAAACACATTTAACAAAACCAAAGTCACCTGATTGGTAATGGGTTTATTTCAAGTTTGAAATTCTGAAGCAACTTTTCATAATTTGGTTACTGCTAAAATAAGTTGGCTATTGTTGGTTATTGTTTTAATGTGTAAACCAGCCAAAAAGGCTTATTTGGGTTATGTATGGCTTGCTGAGAATTTGCATGTGTACAGAAATCTCTAATGATTGACTTTTTACACCAGGACAAATTTAAGTTTGAGATGTAGATCCTGGAAAGGTTTTTCCTAAACTGTGATTAGTGAAACTTGTTGTTTGA
This sequence comes from Phascolarctos cinereus, assembly GCF_003287225.1. Lineage (NCBI taxonomy): Eukaryota > Metazoa > Chordata > Mammalia > Diprotodontia > Phascolarctidae > Phascolarctos > Phascolarctos cinereus. The sequence goes on along the minus strand of NW_027556098.1, from coordinate 39,904,186 downwards.
GGTAAAAGCTCATAGGATTTTATTTTGAGTTGTTTGATGGATCACAATCCATTCATGATCAATAATCTACTATCTGAGAAAAATGCCACAAACTACTCAGAGAGAATGTGATACTGGTGGGAAGTCAGCATTGGGAAAAACTGAGAGGACAATTTTAACCTCAGTCTAAGATGGGATCCTCCTGGCTCAGTTTCCCTATTATGTTCCTTTGAAAAGAAATGTTACCCACCTGGTTATTCTTGAGTCTGGCTATGAGGTGGATTTGATGCTGCATGGTTGGAAAACTGAATTTTCTGAATCCAAACAGAGCTAAGGATGTTTTATCCTGTCATTTGGGCCCTGCAGTCTTTTCTGTCAGATTTGTGTCTTCCAGACTACAGGCCATTCACCTACAGTCAGTAGCAAACAGTGGGTACCAGCCAGTGTCCTCCCATCATTCCCTGGATGCATCCTGTGCTCGGTTCCAGTCAACCTCCTCTTTGGGACCCCCTCAAGGTAGGGACAGCTATGTCCCTTGCCAGCAGGAAGAAATTTCAGAAGCCAAGACCTTCGCCCCTTACCCCAAAAGAATTTGTGCCCCATTTATTTGAGAGGGGAATCATGAGGATGGGGTCTGGACCTCAAAAAGGTTTAAAAACCCTGGACTTTTCCACATGGTCAAATCTGTGGCATTCACCTGAGGCTATAACCCTATCAACTAGCCTTTCCTTGTGGCTATACCCAATCTCCCAATTCTATTCTGTTACCTTCTGATTGCCCCTGGCCACTTCCCACCCTTAATCCTATCTTGACTCTATTCTCCCTTTGCCAAGTAGTCCAGGTCCCAGGCATTCTGTTCACACCCCCCCTTACTGGCCACTCCCATCCAGATCTTCCTTAGACTCCTCCTCCAGTCACTCCAAACTACTTGGCCATTCCTAGATTCCTCCCAGTCTTTCTATATATAAGGTCCATCTTGTCTCCATTAAGGTGTTCAGATTCTTAAAATCTAGCCAAATGCTGAGATTCTTAAAATCCAGTCACTGCTCAGATTCTTAAGATCTGGCCTGCTTACATTAGCAATACAACTGCTTAGATTCCTTAAGAGTCTACCCAATATGATGGATGTTCTAATAAACCTTGTCTTTGGCTAAAAAAAAGGGGGGGGAAAGAGAAGCAATATAAGGACACTCTCAAGGTCTTTCTGAAGAATTTTGGAATCAATTGTGAGACATGGGAGTCACTGGCACAGGGCGGCCCAGCATTGCATGCCAGCATCAAAGAAGGGACTGTGCTCTATGAGTGAAGCAGAATTGCAGTAGCTCAAAAGAAATGTGAGATGTCCAAACTTAGAGACATCTCCACTCCAAATGTTCATGTAGACTTATTTGTGCCTGACCTGTGGTAGAGCCTTCCAAGCTTATATTGGTCTGATAAGTCATAGTTCAGACACACTGTACCTTGACCCCAACATAATTAAATCATTTTGATCCTCTTCAAGCATGAAGGACAACAACCAACCAAGTGCTGGGGAGCCCAAGGAGGGGTCCGGGCATGGCAAGGGGTTATTATAGAGGAGGGGGGGGCAGAGGACAGGAGTACAATTCTCCAAAGGCCAGGCTGAAAGTAGAGGGGATTGGAACATCCTGTGGTTTGACCACATAGATTCTTTCGCATAACAACCCAAAGTCCATAAAGAAAGCCTGGGAATCTCAGGAGGGAAGAGTTAAGTATTTACAAAATAATCAGGCTGGAGCTGGTCAGCCTCAGGTAATTCATGGGTCTGGGAAAGGGGACAATGTCTGCTACAATCAGCTTCTATCTGCTCAACTGGGTTTGGTTCCGCCCCCCCCCCCAGCAGAGGGGAATCAGGTTCAGCAAAAGGGGAAAATAAAGGGAAGAAAAACAAATTACCAAAGATCTCAGAGGAAAGAAAGCCCAAAGTCCTTAACCATAAGCAGAGAAATCAAAAGAAAAAAGATTAACAGCAGAAGAAAATAAGGCTTGCAGGTCTACTAAAAGAGTTCCAGCATCTGTGAATAAATATTGCAAAACAAAGGAAAATCAGCCAACATTTGATGAGACACACACAGTGGAATTTGAGAAATTGGAACCTCAATACACTTTTCCTGAGTATTTTAAAAGAGAAGTGAGAATTGTAAGAGCAGAATTTGTGGCCTGCACAGTAAAAATTAGTTGGCAAAATAGGAAAACTTGAATTTGGGATGGCACATCTCAACAAAGGAACAAAAAAGACAACAGCTGGGTGGGAATACAAATACACAGAAGGACAATCTAGAAGAAAAATAAAAAAGCAATAACATTAAAAGAAAAAAAATGCTTTCTATCCTAACAAAACATTGATCTTAAAGATAGGATATGTAGAGATAAGAAACATAAGTCTCCCAGAAGAAGGCTAAAAAAAAAACAACACACACAAACATAATGAAAGAAATGATACAAGAAAATTGCCCAGAACTTCTGAATACAGAAAATGAAATAACAATCAAAAGAATTCATATATTTCCTCCAGGAAAAATAAAAACCAAATAAACAAAAACACAAAGTTATGAACTGCAAGAGGCTTTAGTGGTTAAATTTATCAATTGAATTCAAAAACAAGTTCAGTAAAGGACTGGGAGAACTATTGTCAAATACTAGGGAAAGGAAATTTGAATAACATAACACAATATGACACTATTCTACACCCACCACGTGGGAAGGAATGGAATGTGTTCCAAAAAAGCAGTGAAGTACAAGGTACAGACCAGGGTGACCTATCCTGCAAATCTGAGCTTAAAAATAAATTTAAAAAGATGGATGTTCAAAAATAAAGAGAATTGTGAAACATTCTTAAAAACAAGTCCTGAAAAGATCATTTGCTTCTTGAATACCCCAGATGACAACAAGGCAAGATAAAGGGAACACATACAGCAACCAATCACAGCAACAGCAAGGTAAAGAGGAAAGAGGATTTTTTTTCCCTAAATGTACACAAGGAGGCAGGGGTGGAAGCAGAAGTTTAGAGGTGGGCCTGGGGCATTGTGCACAGACACCCAGACTACAGGTGAATCTATGTTTTCTGTGGTACAGCATTACAAATTAGGAGAGTATATGAAAGATGGGGAAAGGAGCAGGGAGAGAGAAAAGAGGGTACAATGTACTTGGGTCAAATGAAGAGCTAGCAATGAGCAGGTAACACTTGTCATCTCAAGAAGAAAATAGCCTGCAGGAGAGAATGGTTGAGGAGGAGGCAAAAGGATTCAGAAGGGGAAGGGGAAAGAAGGCCTTGTTTTGGTGGTGGTGATGCAGTTTAGGAGTTCAGGGGTGCTGGGACCTCAAAATCATGACACCGGGGTCCTGTCCGAAAGAATTCAACCCAAGCCTTCTTTCAGCCAAAGACAAGGTTTATTAGAATATCCGTCATATTGGGCAGACTCTTAAGGAGTCTGAACATTAGTAAGCTATTGGCTAGATTATAAGAATCTGACCAGTGGCTAGATTATAAGAATCCCAGCAGACGCTATATTTTAGGAAAAAATTAAATAATAATTACATGAAAGAAAGTGATAATGAATAAATAACATACCAAAATTTCTGGGATGCAACTAACACAGTCCTCAGGGGAAACATCATATCCCTACAAATGTATTAACAAAATATAAAAAGATTAATGAACTGAATATGCATCTTAACAAATTTGGAAGTCAACAAATAAACCTAAAACAAGCACAAAAGAGTAGATATTAAAAAATTAGAGAAGAAATAGATAAAATGGAAATACAAAATATATAGAAAAGGCAAAAAAAACCCCTTAAAAATTGGTTCTTTGAAAAGACTAAAAAAATTGATAAACCCTAAACTAATCTGAATAAAAATAGGACAGAAAATCAAATCGATAAAATAGCAAATGAGCAAGTCAAAATCACAACAAAACCAGAAGAAATAAAAAGAATAACCAGAACATATTGCACACAGATATATGCTATCAAAGCTGAGAATACCTTCAAAAATATAAAACACCCAAACTATCAGAAGAACAGATAGAGATTTTAAATAATCCCAATCTCAGAATAGGAAACAGTTTAATCTATAAAGTAACTACCAAAGGAAAATTTCCTGGTCCTGATGGATTCAAAGAAGATTTCTATCAAACTGTTAAAGAGCAATTAGTACCCATAGTATACAAATTGTTCTCAAAAATTGAGAAAGTTTTGAGGATCATACTATGAAAATATTAGAAGAGAAACACATCATGTACCTCTTATAGCTATGGGTAAGAAATGTATTCTTAGCCAAACAAAAGATAGAGACAATTACAAAAGGTAAAATAGATAACTTTGATTACATGTGCACAGATAAAATGAATACGTCTAGGATAAGAAGGGAAACAGTTAAATGGGGGGAGGGGGAAACTTTTGTACCAAATTCTTCTGATATGGATATGGTATTGAAGACATAAACAATAAATATATATGAAACAAATGAAAAGTCTGAGATACATAATTTCTGGGTAATTGATAATCAGTTTATTAATTAATGCTAACAAATCATCAATAAAATGAGGTTAGTGGTTCCTCTCAGCAACCAAAAGGCTCTCCTGGAGAATACTGAATAGGAGGTGTCCCTGAGGGTGGAAACCAACTTTGGTTGGTTAACAATCAATGAGGGGATAGACATATTAATGAGCAGGTGGGGAAAAAGTCTTCAACTACTCCTGCTGAGAACATGATCTTATCATGAGACTCAGCCATCTCCAGCAAACTGGGCAAAAAAATCCATCTGTACCTAGACTACTCTGGTTGGTTTTCCCCTTCATAAGCTGAGTCACCCTAAATTCTAATACAAGGTTCCAAGCACAGTGGCTTATTTCCTAAGGGAAAGAACTCACCTAGACTGGGTTCTGTTTGTAAGGGCTTATAGTTGGGTGAAGTCCCACCCAAGATCTAGAAGCATGTACCCAGAACATTTGAGCAATTTCACCTGTCAGCAATGTGGCTGAATGGTTGAATAACCTACAGGGGCTGGTTTCAGAATGAGGAAATAGGAAGGGAAAACCTTAATCCTAATTTAATAATTGGTTATTAACATAAGGGAAAAATAATTGTTTTTCTCATATATTAGACTAATAGCCATTCCCCAATAGATAAGTGGTCAAAAAATATGAACAAACAGTTTTAAAAAGAATTACAAAGTATACACAACCACAGGGAAGAATGTTCCATATCACTAATGATAAGAGAAATGCAAAAACAAGCCTGAGGTTTCACTTACAACCTGCAAATTGGCAGAGACGACAAAAAATGACAATAGTCAATGTTGGAGTGGTTGTGGAATGATAGGCACACTAATACATTGTTGGTGGAACTGTAAAATGATACAGCTAAAATAAAAGCTATTTGGAATTATGCAGATAAAGTGATTAAAGGTCCATACCCTTTGAATCAGAGATTCTATTATTAAGCTTTACCCCCAAAAATCCAATGAGAAGAAAGTCCCTATAATACACCAAAATATTTATAACAGCATTTTTTTGTGACAGGAAAGAATTGGGAACAAAGTAGATGCCCATCATATTGGGAAATGGCTAAATAAATTGTGGCACATGATTACAATGGTATATTACTTACTGTTCTTTTTAAAATGATGTATATGATGAATACAGAGAAGCATGGAAGATCTACATTAACTAATGTAGAGTTAAGTAAGCAGAGCCAAGAAAACAACATACACAATAATTACAACATTGTAAATGGAAAGAATGCACACACAAAAGTGAATTCAGAGCAGCTAGGTGGTGCAGTAGATAGAGCCTAGAGTAAGGAAGACTCCAGTTCAAATCCAGCACCAGACAGGCAAATCATTTAACCCCTCTTGCCTCCAAAAAAAAAAAGATGAATTCAAAGATCAAGCATGACTTGAAGAAATATGAGAGGACACCTGTAACTCCACTTTGTGGAGAAGATATATCCACAGATGTTACATATTACACTTGTTTTCAGACTTTTTCAATGTACTGAACATTTGTGCTCACTTTTTTTTACTCTTCTTTTTTAGGTCTTTAAAAAATACATTTGGTGGGGCAGCTAGGTGGCACAGTGGATGAACACTGGCCCTGGAGTCAGGAGAACCTGAGTTCAATTATGCCTTAGAAACTTGACACTTACTAGCTGTGTGACCCTGGGCAAGTCACTTAACCATCGCCTAGCCAAAAAAAAAATACTATTTGTTATGTGGGATGGCTGTCTGGGAGAGGGTGGGGGAATGCTAAGAGATGTGATGTAAAAAATAAGACATCAATAACATTTAAAATAAAATCTTTTTTTGATGTTCATTTGGAGACTGGCCTATGGTTTTCTTTCTCTGCTTATTCTCTTCCTAGTTTAGTTATAAAGGGCTAGCATTTATAGAGGATTTTAGGGTTTGCAAAGCACTTTATATATGTATTCTTATTTTATCCTCACAACTCTATTAAGGAAGGTGCTATTATCCCTGTTTATAGAGTAGAATACAGATGTAGACAGACATTAAGGGACTTGCCAGGGGTTACACAGCTAGTAAGTGTCTGAGGCCAAATTAGAACTCAGATCTTCCTGACTCCAAGTTCATTGTTCCATCTGCTGCACCAGCCTTGCACAACCTGCAGCCCTTGGGCTGCTTGCAGCAAGGATTTTGGGCAGCCCTCAAAAAATGTAGAGGAAAACATCCATTGTATGGAAAGGAAATTCTTTGGCCCGCAGCAGATTGTGCAGGCCTGCGTGGACCGTCAAGTTGCCACATTTGTATCATAGAAACTGATTGGAAGGGTGTCTTCTTTATAGTTCCTGTAGTATTAGAAATAAGATTTCTTTGAGTGTTTGATATAATTTAGTTCTACATGTAGTTGGTCCTAGAGTTTGTTTTTCCCCCTTTGGAAGTTCATCTATACCTTGTTCAATTTTTTCCCTGTTATTTGGTTATTTCAATAACCTATTTCTTTTTCTAATGTGGGCATTTTATAATTTTTAAGTATATATCTATTTCATTCAGTCAGTATTTATTAAGTGCCTACTATAAAGCACTGGGGATACAAAAAGAGGTACTATCTTTTGCCTCTTTTTTGTATACTAAGTACTTAACACAGTACTGGTATATAGTAGACACAATAAATATTAACCGATTTTGAAGAAAAATATGAAATATAACATTTTCCTTATTTGTTTGCTTTTTAATAAACTTAATTTTAATTTGGGGAAATGGTTGCCACAGAAATGCAAGTAACAATATAATGTTTAATGTTAGAATTATGGGTATATTCAAGATGTCTGAAAGGCACTTGGAAATGTGAGATCGGAGATCAGCAGAGAGTTTAGAGCAGGAGAGAGTTTAGCAGGATAGGTAGATTTGAGAATCATTAACATAGAGATGGTAATGAAATCCATGGGTGTAGATGTGATCACTAAGAGAAAGGAAAGGGCCCTCAGAAGGGGGAGAGAAGAACGCCTAGGAGAACTCTATGATGTTATTTCCTCTAAGTTATCAATTTTGTTAGCATATAATTGGGCAAAATATTTTCTAATAATTTTCTTTATCTCATCTTCATTTACTGCAATTGTTCCTTTTTCATTTTATATGAAAAATTGTTTTCCTCTTTATAAACAGTCAGGTTGCTTATCTATTTTATTAGGTTCCCCATTCCCCTCAAAAAAAAAGGGGGGGCAGCTAGGTGGCACAGCGGATAGAGCACCAGCCCTGAAGTCAGGAGGACCTGACTTCAAATCCAGCCTCAGACCAAACACTTGACACTTAACTAGCTGTGTGACCCTGGGCAAGTCACTTAACCCCAATTGCCTTAAAAAACAAAGTCCTAGTTTTATTTATCAATTCAATTATAATTTTGCTTTAATTTTTATTAATCTCTTTAATTTTTGTAATTTTTACAATTTTGTAATTTTGCAACAAATTTCACAAATTTGTTATATAGGTTTTTTAAAAAATTTCTTGTCTAAGTTTTAATTGCAAGCCCAATTTATAGATTTTTTTCTTTTTTCTTTTTTTTATATAAGTTATCAAATTGTGACATGTCAGTGCTGTGAATGACTCGGGTCCATTTGAGTGTGATGTTCAACATGTAATATATGTTTATTATAATAGCAGACAAAGATGCCTAAGACCAGGTACAGTATTGGGCATGACCACTCGGGGTTTTCTGTGCTTACACTGGTACAGGAAGGTCCTCCCAAGCTTCTCGCAAAGCTGGGTCATTGCTCCACAGGGCGCAGTTTGCTCCTGAGGAGGGACAACCACAGACTATATGGCAAGGGCATGGGATCACCCCATTAAGGCTCTCAGCAAGGCCAAATTGTGGTTGTCCTTGGGCAGAGTCAGGACTTCCCCCTCCTGCTAGTGAGTCAGCCTTGGTAACCAAGCTTTTCCAGGAATTGAGGAAGGAGAGCATTCCCAGCATGGGGGACAACCAGAGAAAATGCCTACAGCAAAGAGATGGACTATCTTGTTCATGGAACAGCCTGGAGGCCAGTGTCCCTGGAGCAAAGAATATGTTTCAGAGAGTAAGGTATAAGAAGACTGCAAACATAGGAAAAGGCTAGGTTGTAAAGGGTCTTGAATGCCAAACAGAGCATTTTGTATTTGATCTTAGAGACACTGAAATTTATTGACTGGGCTGGTGATGTGATCAGACCTGTGCTTTAGGAAAAGCACTTTTGTGGCTGAGTGGATGGACTCGAGTAGGGAGAGACTGTGAGGCAGGCAGACCATGAGGTAATGAGGGCCTGCACTAGAGTGGGGGCAGTATCAGAGGAGAGAAGGGGGCATTCAAGAGATGCTGAAAAGGTAGAATTGACACTTGACAACAGTCAGGTAAAGCCCCTGTGCTGAATAAGGTGGGCAGGGTCTTCCTAGTCCTGAGCTTGGTGGGCCAGTCAGCTAGGCTCTGCCCAAGGCTGCCATATGTCCCAGGACTAAAGAACATCTCCCTTTCACCAGTCTAGAGTGCTTCTCCATTCCTGGGCTCTCACCACAGATTTCAGGGACTGTTCAGACCAGATTCTGTCCAGGGCTTTTCTCTTACATTTGGGCTGGGGCGACTGTTGCAACACTGGACCCTGCCTAGAATGCTTAAGTCTGCCTGGGTGGAGCTTCAGTATTATTGTGCCCCACGTTGGGCCTGGCTCAGGATCTGTTTGGCTCAGGCAGAGAATGCCTTGCTTGACCCACCCAGAACATCCAAAAGTCACCTTCCCTTGTCTGACTTCTGCAGACAGGGACTTTTGGGAAAGCTCCATCTTGCAGCACTTGGACATTGCCAGTTGCCAGTTCAGAGAGTGAGGACTCCATCATAATTCCTCCTGCCATGCGCTGCCCCCCACCTTCTGCCTTTCACCCTCATCCTGCAGCTTTTCTATTCTGTGACCTCTGCAAGATTCTAGGGTCCTTCTGTGGATTCCTGGATTGTGTGGCAGGACAAAGAGGTGATTCTATCTATTTCTTAATAAAGTGGTGTATCTCTAAGCCCCAGTGGAGTATTTGTGAGGGATCTGGGATCTTCTGTGTTCTAGCATGCTTCCATCTTCCCACAATCCCCTCAGTCCCAATCGACATTTTTTAATGGACTATACATTAGGACTATATTGACTATACAAAGGCTCTGTTTTTCTAAAGAAAAAAGCACTGTTTAAACAGATATAATAGAAACGGATTTCATTCAGAAGACCTAGATTTGAGTCTCAAACTCTGCCATTTGCTAATTTTATGACCTTAGGCAAGTCAGTGCTTTATAAAGAGTTGTATACATTTCATCCAGGATATTGAGAGATACAGGTAATAAACAATTGTGCTTCTAGTACCAACTTACAGTGTGACCTTTAACAAGTCACTTAACTCATATATGAAGCCATTTGAAATAAAAACTTTCAAAAAAGGATAATACCTCTTCTAATGCTTATTTCATAAGAATACTGTGAAGAAGAATTAGAGTATATCTGTGTGTGGATATATACATATATATGTATATATATATGTATGTATGTATATACACACACACACACACACACACACACACACACACACACACACACACACTCTAATACCTACAAATAAAAAGTATTATGAAAATCTAAGGCATACCTTTTAGGCACAAGAAAGGAGTTAACCAGTGAAAACTGGCCTGACTGCTGCAGGTTCAGCCTACCATTTCAGCCTCTTGCCACAATGGAACTATTAGAGTTAAGTAAATTTTCTTATTACCTATTCTTCATTCTTACTGCCTTGTTTTACATTCTTCCCTCTTTATTAGCTAATATAAAAAATAATTTCACTTCTTATAGAAAATGGAACAGTTTCTCATTGGTATCACACTGGCTCTTTGTCTCAAAAGACATATTAAGTCATATCCTGAGGGTCATGGGGCCTTTGACTGGAGCATGGCTACCTCATCTTGTGTGCTGCTACTTAAGGTATGGAAACCAAACACTGAGTTTCTGCCAGAAGCTGCCACCTCCTTCCCTTGTGAGTAGTAATAAAGTTTGTTTAGGTTATTATTGTGTGAAATGATGCTTTTTACCTAAATTCCCTTGTACTACAAAAGGAAATTGTGAATTTAGAATCATAAGAAAATAAATGAGAAAAGGAAACTAAAGGAAGAGAAAGCAGCACTGTGTTCTACTCAATAATAACATTTTCCTCCCTCCCACTGTCTGTGCCTTCTAGAAGGAAAACTACATGATTAAAAATAACTTACTCAGTAGGCAATTTAATTTTGGTTGGCAGAGTAGTCCTTCTAAGTGAACAAAGTGGACAAGAAAGATGAAATCAGGGAAATAATAAGTAGGTAAAAGGAAAAAGTATGCAAGAAAAAATAAGAGTGGAGGACAAGTTCTTAACCTTTTATATTACATGCATGAATTTTTTTATGCAGAACATGAGGCAAAAACTTTTTTGTCTTTCTAACACTTTTTAAAACCAAAAGATAGACCTTAATTTGAGAAATAATTTCTGTAGTAGCTACAGTGTTACTGTATTACACTTAAACATATATATGATAGCTTCTTGATACACTCAGTATAATTCCATGCAGGATATTCTACGTACAGGTCCTTTGTACAAATCTCAGCACAGTTTTCTTGGTTCAAGAAAATAAAATGAAAAGGTTTTTTTAAACCACAAAATTTAGCAAATTGGTTTGTAGAGATGATAAAGGTTTAGAGAATTATCAAGCACAGCATTAATTGGGATTTTTAAGATGTTTATAAATGAAAATTACTACAATGTGTATCACCTAGCACATTATTGATCCTTTTTAAATTTTTAAATAGCTCCCAAATTCCAAAAATCATTATATAAAATCTAGGCAAACAAATAGGTATCGTAATAGTTTATAACTCAGTAATCTTTTTTTTTTTTAGTGAAGATATTCTTTAAGCATTGCCAAATACGTTCTTTGAAAAACCTTTGAGGCAGCTAGGTAGTACAGTGGATAGAACACTAGACCTGAAGTTAGGAAAGCAGTTCAAATCCTGCCTCAGACACTTACCAGCTGTATGACCCTGGACAAGTCACTTAACTTCTATTTGACTCAATTTCCTCATCTGGAAAGTGAGGATAATAATAGTAGCTATCTCCTAGGCTCATTTTAGGATCAAATAAATTATTATTTAAATGCAAATATTAAACATAAATGTAAATATTTAAATATAAAATAAAATGTTTTATAAACCTTAAAATGTTATATAAATGGTGACTATCATTGGCTATTTTTATTCTATGCAGGCATATTAGTAAAAGTAAAAATGATTGTACAGCTGGGCAGCTAGGTGGCACAGTGAATAGTGCCAGGCCTGGACTAAGGAAGACTCATCTTCCTGAGTTTAAATCTGGCCATAGACACTTACTAGCTGTGCGATCCTGGGCAAGTCACTTAACCCTGTTTGCTTCAGATTCTTCATGTGTAAAATGAACTAGAGAAGGAAATGGCAAAGTACTCCAGTATCTTTGCCAAGAAAACCCCAAATGGGGTCACAACGAGTCAGAAATGACTGAAAAATGACTGAACAAAATCATATAGTTAAGAAGAATTAGTGCTTTATTCTAAAGTGCCAATTTTTAGAATGGAACAAGCAAGTACCTGTTGAAACAGTGTCCCAAGCAAATCAAGCCTGACTACTAATAACAGCCACAAAAGCCTTTTACGTAATGTTTAGCCACTTTCCTACTTCATGATTAAAGGATCATAAAGACTTGCTACCCCCATTATACAGATGGAAAACTGAGAAAGAGAGAAGAAAAGTTGCTGCAGGATAGAAATAAAGATAAAGACCATGCAGTTTAACGAATACTAATCATTAAATAGATTAGGGTACACAAGGTACAATTTAAGGTGGCATGGGGGTGGAGTGCTCTAACACTTTTCTCCTTCACATTAATTCTGTTCCTTGTAGGAGACAACCATAAGACAAAAATAACTTACTTATGTAGGCAATTAATTTTGGTTGGCAGAGCAGTCCTCCTAAGTTAACAGAGTTGGTAAGAAAGTCAAAGGAAACCAGGAAAGCAGAAGATTCAATAGGTGGACGAACAAATGGATAAAATCTCCAAAGACATTAACATCAAGATGAAAGATAAGAACAAAAAGATAACCTTCGCACATTATACTTTGCAATTATGCATAGACTTACCTTCCAGTATCTCCCCTCAATTTTTTTTTTTAGGCAATTGGGGTTAAGTGACTGGCCCAGGGTCACACAGCTAGTAAGTGTCAAGTGTTTGGTCTGAGGTGGGATTTGCACTCTGGTCTTCCTGACTTCAGGGTGAATGCTCTATCCACTGCGCCATCCTCTCAATTTCTTGTTTCCTGTGCCCAGTACTAAGTCAAGGATCTTGGTAAAGCTGTGCTGTGGAGACTGTATCCCAATCATAACTTAAACAAACTTGAGCTGAAAAGCTTATGTTAAATAGCAAGCAAAGAAGATGTGATACAGGGCAAGAAAGAAAGAAAGAAAGAAAGAGAGAGAGAGAGAGAGAGAGAGAGAGAGAGAGAGAGAGAGAGAGAGAGAGAGAGAGAGAGAGAGAGAGAGAGAGAGACACAGAGAGAGACAGAGAAAGAAAGAAAGAAAGAAAGAAAGAAAGAAAGAAAGAAAGAAAGAAAGAAAGAAAGAAAGAAGAAAGAAAGAAGGAAGGAAGGAAGGAAGGAAGGAAGGAAGGAAGGAAGGAAGAAAGAAAGAAAGAAAAAAACACTAGACACCTACAGATCCTCAAACTATTCCAAGGTATTCATAGGTCACTCAAAACCTCTGGATCATGCAGCTAACCAATCAAAAGAAGTATACATTTTTTAGATTTTCATTACAATATTTTATTAATCACATGCATTTTTCATTCTCTCTCCTCTCTCACCCCCCTCCCCACACACACAAACATGCTCCTGCTTTTTTTATTGGCAAAGTAGAAAGAAGACAACCATAGCATTATGTTATCACAAATTGGACAGACAATGTAGTCTTCTAACAACAGGTTTAAAAGCAAAACAGGGAAGGGTGTAAAAAGAATGAACACATATTTTAACACATTTTACCACAACAAAAGGAGGGAAAGAGAAATCAGGAAAATGAATCTTACCAAGATTCACTGAAAAGTGACTGATATTCTCAACATTTAAATTCTCTGGAAGCCTTTTTCTCCTGAAAGGTAAAATCACCTTAGGGCCACTGAAATGAGATTCAGAGCTAGGAATTAAAGCCTAAAGTTCTTTCACTGGCTAACCATCTATCTCAAGATATATTAATTCTTCTTTTCTTCCTCAATTTTTATGCCTATTACATACCCTCTTCAATTGTCTGCTTCAAAGGAGAAAGATCATGTGGCCTTTACCAAATAATAGGCTGTCCAGTCTAAATTAAAAAGACATTAAGTTCCCTTTCTGAATAGTACTTAAGATATAAAATATTTTTAGCATTGTCTTTTTTTTCCACATGAACTTTCTCTTTGTAATAAATAGCTATCAGATCTAGAATCAATCAAATATTTATGGTACAAAGAATTATATCACTGAATAATTAAGACGTATTATTATTTAACAATTAATATTATACTATTTGACATTCATTCAGCACTTGCATTGTTTTATATGTTTTTACTAAACTAATAAAAAAATCCTTTCATTATTGTACACAGTAGGTTAAGGTGATTAATCTATTACCCTAATGATCAAAAGGGGACTATGGAATTCTCAGTATGGTTCTTATTGGATTGAAGTTATCACCATCACGAGGATAACAATGTTTCGGGGTTTTTTGTTTGTTTGTTTGTTTGGGGTTTTTTTAGGCAATTGGGGGTTAAGTGACTTGCCCAGAGTAACACAGCTAGTAAGTGTCAAGTGTTTGGTCTGAGGCTAAATTTGAACTCATGTCCTCCTGACTTCAGGGCTGGTGCTCTATCCGCTGCGCCACCTAGCTGCCCCTTACAAGGATAAAAATGGAAGGACAGTGGGATTAATAAAGTTAAGACAATGGGAAGATAACCTATGACAAGTAAGAAATATACAGGTGGTATTCTATATGGAAATAGTAAAATTAGCAGTTAGTCAAAGTGGGTATGGAGTGACTATTGGCTAAATAATCTTTGGTGATCCTTGAAAACAATTCATATTAAGCAAAATATTAAGCAAAAATTATATCACACGTGCAGAAGAAATACTGGCAAGTGTTTTTGTCTTAAAAATGAACTTACTAGGTAAAAGGACAGTTAGCCTATTAGTTGTTCTTCTAGCACCATTTAAAAGGAAAGGAAATGTAGGTTAACAAAAAAACAAAAAAGAGTATTGGATTTGGAGTACAGAGAATTTGCATCCTGACTCTGAAACTTATTAGTTCGGTGACTAAAAACAAGTAACTTAATCATTATGAGCTCCAGTTTCTTGGTTTGTGAAATGAGGATAAGAATCCTTATACTACATACCCAAAGAGTTGTGAGGAAAGCATTTTGTAAACTTTGAAGTGTTATTATTTATTTATGATTAATATCAAATCAAGAGAAGCATAGTAGTGTAAAGAGCTGAATTAAAAACCAGGAAGACCTTGGCTCAGGTTCTACCACTGATTTGGCTGTGTGACCTTCAGCCTATCATTTAATGTCTCAGTACTCTAGGCAACTCTCTATGACTATAAATTGCAGAGAAGATACCAACTTGCATTAGTAGAGGGAGATTCCTCAAATTAGGGTTCTCTGTGCTAATTAAATCACAGGCCTCGTCTCTATTCATATAAAGTCAATATATTTGCCCTAAAAATGTAATGAGAAAGATTTGAGCATCTTGTCAAAGAAGATAAAAGAAACGGATTATGCCTATTAAAGTTATCTCTAAAAACTAGCTATAATATTTAAAACTGCCAAGATATTTATGTCTAAGGAGGAAAGGCTGAAGGAAGTACCTTTACATTTTCTCAAAATGCTGATAAACTCCGTGGCATCTCTTCACTATCCAGGTCTGTCTGAGCATCACTATTCCACTCTTCAGATTTGGCATTCCTCTCCAGTTTCCAAGTATCAAATTCATTTTCTTGTGGTTCTAAGGCAGGCAATATATGTTTTGATAAATTTTCATCAATAAGCTCAGCAGATACAACTTCTTCATAATATGAAGGGAATTCTTGTTGATATGAGCTGTCCATGGAGGCTGCATAGTCTATCATCAGCGGTGTTTCACTGTCCTGAGATAATGAAATCTATCAGTGAAAAGAAATCATTATCAGTACCTAGGGAGTAAAAGGAAGTCTGTGGTAAATAGAATTAAAACCAAACACAGTGGGGGTAGAAATAACATTGTTGAAAACTTGTTTTCTTTGGTGATTTAAAAAAAAACATTCAGAAGGGTCTGGCCCTTTTAAGAGGACAGTAATCAAGAATCTATGATTTGGTTAGTATGGTGTCAGTTCTACCAACATAGATTGCAACTCTCCGCAATTTAGCTTATAAGCCTTAGAAAGTTGCCTATGTTTCCTTTTTAGTATAAAAGAGAGGAAATGTTAAATTAGTAGAAATTATGCAAAACAAGGGAGCACTTTTTATGTTAAAAATCTTAAAATTATGTTACTTACAAGAAGAAAGTAGCTGTTAAGCATTGAATGTGCTATGTCCTTAAACATTACATACATATCTATGTATGGGTAGAAGCACAAGTGAATACAATTTTAAATCCTTACTTCAATTACCCATGCCCAAACAAAGTCTGATTATCAATCTAAACTACCTTAAGTTAGGCACCAATCACCTAATGGCAACCAGAGATACAGTGCTTCTGAAAGGTATTATCAGGCATATAGGCCCAATGCAAAATTGTAAAGCAAGTGAAATTTATCTTTGATATACTATCACCTCCCCATTTTTTAGGGTCTTGATGTTCTTTATATTTTCCTTTTATTTGGGGAGTGGGGAGGGATCTGAAATATTTTTCCTATTACATGCAAAAACAATCTTTAACATTTTTTTTTAATTTTGAGTTCCAAATTCCCTCCCCCTTCTACCATAAAGAAGGAAAGTAATTTGATATAGGTTATACATGTGTTGTCATGCAAAACATATTTCTATATTAGACATGTTGTGAAAGAAAACAGACCAAAAAAAGAACCCTCAAAAAAAAAAGTAAAAAAGTATGCTTCAATATGCATTCCAACTCTATCATTAGTTCTTTCTCAGGATATCACCTCTCTTTCTGAAATCATCTCATTTTCTGATGGCACCCCTCTTTTATCTTCCCACTGCCCAAATAATGTTTTTTGGCTATCTAAAACTCCCCTTCCCTGGCCTGCCTTCCCCAGAAGTGACCTTCCAAAATTATATTCCCTTTAATCAAGACACAGGGAATCAAAATCAGAAACCAGTATGAGCTGGTTCCAGCACACTCCTGAATGATCTAACCTTTACTATGCTCACTGCTGCACAAAAGTCTTTTTATTTATCTACCATTAACTTTCTATCATACTTTTATTTTCCTCACTTCGTACTTTAGGCCTCACTGTTAACCAGTTGAGCAAGAACTGGCCTCAGCTTAGAATATCTTTCCCACGTGACTTTCTAATATTCATGCCCTATTAGTCCTTAATACTGAGCCATCTCTACTTCTATTCCTGGGTTGACAAATGCTACAGGAGGAAAATATATGCTTCTGCTGGCTGGATCAAATACACAATCATGATATCCAGTAGTGTGTTGGTAAATGGTTAACAAATGGCTCTCAGGGAGAAAAAAAAATGTACTCATGGCATACCTCTAAGTTTATTCTATATAATTAACATTTTCTCCATCACTTTCTTAAATCTAGACAGTCAACAAAACAATAAACCAAGCCTTGATTTGCAGTGTTTGCTGATTTCTGGGGTATAAGTGCTCACACTAAAATTTTAATGATCAAAATCAGGAGTCAATATTAGGTGGTTCCAGCACACTCTTAATGATACCTAACCTTTACTGGGCTCATTGCTGAAAAGCAGTCTTTTTATTCATTTATCACTGACTTTCTATCATACTTGCAGCAGTTACTATTCTAAACCAAACTTCCTACTTTGTTAAAAACAAAACAAAACAACAAAAAACAAATTTATAAGTTCTCTCATCTCTCCTATCCATTCCTCAAATCTCTTTACATCTTAATCGATTCCCTCTTCTTTTGTTCTAGTCTCAGGATGAAGTAGCACTGCTTCTTTTTCAAAGCCAGTCCCTCTACTTATAGCTTTGATTGAATTCCTTCCAATCTTCGTTGGGAACTTACCGGGTTAGTCATTACCTCTTGTCACCTTCATTCTCTCCTTACGTATTGGTTCTTTCCCTGCTACCTAGAAAATATGTTCAGTTTACCACCCACCTCCCCTACCCCTGCCCTCACCCCTACAAAAAACAAAAACAAAACCCTGTCTTCTGACCCTGGATCATCTCCAGCTATTGTACTATATCTATCTGTCCTCCCAATCACTGCAATTTTACTTCCTCATCACTCCATAGCCCTTTGCATTTTGGCTTCTGACCCCTAAAACTACACATTAGTGTGTGTAAATTGCTAAATCTAATTACTATTTCCTAGCTTTCATTTTCCTCCACCTTTCTTTAGCTTTTCACACTGTAGACTACTCTCTTCTTTCTTGGTTTCTAGGATACTGCTCTTAACTCATTGGACCACTCCTCTTTTTCCTTTATCAATTAAAAATTTCTCTCCTGTCTCCAAAGTTCTATCCCGAGCCTTTTTCCTCTTCTCTTCTTTGGTGTTCTTATCCACTCCAATTGACTCAACTAACATCTATATTCAGAAGACTCCCAAATTTCTCTAGCCCTAATCTCTCTCCTGGCCTCTAGTGCTACATTTTTAATTACCTGCTGAACATTCTCAGCTGGATGTCTCACCAACACTTCAAGCTAAATATATCCAAATCTGAATTTATCACCTTCCCACCGAAAACTTTCCTACTTCTAAAATTCCTTATTTTTGGTTGTTACTATCATCTTTCCCAGTCAGATTTAAAATCCAGAATTATCTTCAATTTCCTTCTCCCTCATTCTCCTTTTACAATCAGTTGACACATCCCGTCCATTCTTCTTCCACATTTCTTTCATCTATCAGTCAATCAAGGTATTGGATATTAAAAGACAAAATGGGAGGGTTCTGACCTGAAGGAGTACATATTCTAAGGTGGGTAACAACATATACATATATGGATAGAAACAAAACATATGCAAGGTAACCTCAGAGGGTAAGGCACTGGGAGAGCAGAAAAGGCTGATGCAGAAGGTTGTGCTTGAGCTAAGTCTTGAAAGAAACTAGTCATTACAAGAGATGGAGGAAAGGAAGGAGAAAATATTATGAAAGGAAGTGGAGGGAAGCAAACAAAGATCATTTACAAGCTCTTATAATGTGCCAGATACTGTGCTAACCACTGGACAAACAGATACAAACAAAAATAAAGATGCTCCCTCTCTGCTTTCAGGAGCTTACATTCCAATGGAGGAAAGACAACACATAAAAGAATATTGAAAAGCATGGAGGTGGGGGGGCATGGAGAAGATAAGATGGTACTCATGATGGAGTATAGTGGTAAAGTCCAGAGTTAGAAGCAGAAGAAGGAAGTGAAAGAAGCATGGCTGGCCTGGTCTCATCCCCAAAATGGAGGACCTCAAAAAGAACCCATTTATTGGAGAAGAGGCCTTGTTCCAGAGTGAGAAAACAGATAAGTCACAGTGGTGAAGTCCATAAAGTCATAAATTCAGTTATGTGGGGAATGAAGCAAACTGGGAATAGCCAGTGCAAAGGCATGGAGATAGCATAAGAAGCATTATGTGTTAAGAAGCAAGAAGGCCAGAACGACACCAGGGTGGGGAACCTGCAGCCTTGAGGCCACATGTGGCCCTCCAGGTCCTCAAGTGCAGCCCTTTGACTGAATCTAAACTTCACAGAACTTCACATGTGGCCTCAAGGCTGCAGGTTCCCCACCCCAGTAGACTGTAAAATCCATGAAGGGAAATCATGTCTAAGAATGCTGGAAAGCACTTACCTCATAGGTTGTCATGAGGATCAGATGAAATGATGTATGTAAAACACTTTGCAAACCTCAAAGTGCTACACAAATGTTAGTTACAGGATTGGGTTGGGAAAGTTTTATGTGCCAAAGTAGTTTATATTCGATCTTAGAAGTAATAGGTTGAATACTGGGGTGACACGGTAAGATGTTTGCTTTAGGAAAATTGCGTTGGGAGCTATACAGAGAATGCATTGAAGTGGAGAAAGAATTGGTTAGGATAACAAATTAGGAAGCCAAAGCATTAGTTCAAATGGGAAGGGGTGATAGTCTACACTAAGGTGGTGCCTGTATGAGCAGAGAAAAGGGGGCTTATGCAAAAGATAGTATGGAGATGGAAATGGCAGGATTTGTCAATTGACTGGATATGTGGGAAGCACCTACTATGTGCCAGGCCCTATGCTAAATGGTAGGGGCACAAAAAGGGGCAAAAGATAGTCTCTGCTGTCAAAGAGCTTATAATCTGATGTGGGAGACAACATGCAAACAAAGTAAGCTATATACAAAATTAAAGGAAATAATTTTTTTTTTACAAATTTTATAAAGGTTTATGGTTGCCCCTTTTTAATACCACAGTCACAGAATACATATGTACCCCTTTCCCACCGAACCTTTTCTTGTAATAAAAACAGTTAAATAACACAATGATAGCATCTGATTGCATATTCAACATTTTGTTTCCACAATTCCATGACCATTTATTTACCAAGAAGAGGGAAAAGAATTTTAGTATTTGTACTCTGAGACCAAAACTGATCACTGCACTCAATCTTTTGGATGCCTTTTAAGGTTGTTTTCATTTACATTATTGTCATTTTTATATTGTTCTCCTGTTGTACTTCATTCTTTTTTTAAAATTTTTTTTAAATTTATGTAATAAAACAAGCATTTCCATAACAGTACAATAAAAAAGATGATTATACATGAAACTGCATATCTGATTTGCACAACTTGCTTTTCCTTTCAAATATACAACAAAAATTATCAATTTCTTTTTTTTCTTTCTTCTGTGCCTTCCCCACCCCCCAGCCTAGAGATGGCTACTATTAGACACAAATAGGTGTGTATATATATATATATATATATATATATATGTATATGAGATTATTCTACATATATTTCTATTTATCAGTTCTTTCTCTGGATGCAGATAGCATCTTTTTTCATATATCTCTTATTTGGGTATTTATAATAGGCAAATTTGGCAACTAAGAGACCATTAGTAAATTTGGAAAGAGGAGTTTTGGTAGAATGATCAGAAAGGTAGCCAGATTTTAGGAGGTTAAGAAGACAATGAGAGGAAGGGAATTAGAGGTGTTTATTGTAGACAGTCTTCTCAAGAAATTTAGCCACAAAGAGCAAAAGAGATATATGACGATAGCAGGCAACGAAAGATCAAATGATTTTTTTTTGAGGATGTGGGAGACATGGGCATGTTTGTAGGTAGTAGGAAAAGAGCCAGTAGAGAGACACTGAAGATAAGTGAGGGAGTGGGAATAGCTAAGGGGCAGTCTGTTGGAAGAGATGGGATGGAATGGGAATGCTTTTGCAGGTAGAACGGTTTACCTTGGCAAAAAGTCTTCATGTAAGACAGGGGTAAAGGAGGCATCTGAGTGATAAGAGATGAAGAGGAGAAGAGGAAGAACTTGACATATGGTCTCCATTTTTTGCTGTAATATATGGGGCAAGGTTCTCAGCTGAGAGTGTCGGGGGAGAGGAAGCTATGGGAGTTTTGAGAAGAACTGAAAAGGTTTGAAAGAGTGACTGTGGAAAGCAAGTTAGTGAGTTTATTAGGAAGGTGTAAAGAATTGCCTAGGAGCAGTGAAGGCCCAGTTAAGACTGTAACATAAATTTATAGTAGATCCAGTCAGACTAGTTCTGTGATTTTCTCCATTTTTGATTTTTGGCATGTGTACAGGCACAAATGGTTGGAATGATCCAAGGCTGAGGTAGGGAGCAATGAGAAATAGGGTAAGGGGGTCAGGGACTCCAGATACTCAAGACATAGTGTTGAACTGGTTCACCAGAAGGTCAAGATTGGAAAAAGAGGAAAGAGTAGCTAGAACAGGGGTGATAACCTGGGAGAAAACTAAAGAGTAGAGGGAGTAGAGGTCACGATGAGAACAGAATAGGATTTGATAAGGGAAGGTAGAGGGAGAGGTGGAAAGCCAATAAGTTACAGTTACATAAGGGGATTTCAAAGTTCTTGAATATCAAGGTGGTGCATTTGTGGGGGATGGCAAGATCAAGTATATGATCTTTGCGTTTAGCTGAGGGGAGGTAGAGGATTAGGTCATGGGAAACGAGTAGGATGAGGAACTGAATGGGTAAGTGTTTGAGGGAATGTCAATATGTATAATGATGTGCCATATCATGAGGGCAAGAGTTGGAGAGGAGAGAAAAATTATGAGCAGGAATGAACTCATTGAGGAAGGAGGGGGAGTGTCCTAAGGGTCTGTAGAAAACTACCTGGATTTTGATTGGAAAGTGTGGCTCTCCTCAAAAGAGGAGAGGTTACTGAGTAGTGGAGGTAGGGGAAGAACCTGGAAGTGGCAAAGGAAGTAAATTGAGAGGAATGAATGAAAGTGCAGCTAATATTAGAAAAGGTGATCAGAGGGCTGCATATGAGAGGGAAGCTAGGTTTCAGTGATTGCCAGAAAATGGAAGAAGTGGGAAAGAAAATAATTTTAGACAAGGGCAAGTTTGCTGCCTATAGAACAGATATTCCTAAAGCCAAAGCAGAAGGGGTAGGTAGCACTTGGTTGAGACATTAGGGTGGGTGGGTTGAGGGGATGGGAATAAGGAATCACATGGTAGGGGATAGGGAATGTGGTTTGGATAATGACATACAGGAGTTCAGAATTACTGAAATGTGTAGAGTATGACCAGGTGTGAGTATGTTAATCATTAAGTGGGAAGATGTCTTTCCTCTTCCCAGAGAAGGCTGGTGATCAGGCAGGAGACAATACAGCTGGAGACGCCAGTCAAACACACTTAGCAGAAGATGGATATCCTGATCCCCAGTGACTTTCCTCTTCCTCTTCTCTCAGGGGATGTGTAGCAGGAGATGGAAGGTGCAGAATTAGATGGTAGATTGATCCTCTTCTTAGCACCAGAGCAATACAAGGCAGAAGAGGGAAATCTTGCCCTAGCTGTATGCCCCTTTCCTCTTACTCTGGCACCTATGATGTGCCAAGGCACTGTGCTAAGTGCTGGGAAAATAAAGAAAAGCAAAAGACAGTCCCTACTCAAGGAATGCACAGTCTAAATGAGAGAGGGGGACAATATGCAAACAACTATGTATAAACAAGTTATGTGCAGGATAAATTGGAGATAGTCAACAAAGAAAGCACTAGAATTTTAAGGGAGATCAGAAAAGCTGAGATCTTAGAAGGGGAGATCTTAGCTGGGATTTCAAGGAAGCCAGGGAAGCTAGAAAGTAGAGACGAGGAGGGAGAGCATTTCACACATGAGGGACAATCAGTGAAAATACTCTGAGTTAGGAGATGGAATTTTTTTTCCTGAAACAGAAAGGAGACCATTGTCACGGAACTGAAGAGTGTGTGGAGGGTGTAAAGTATAAGAAGAATGGAAAAATAGAAAGGGACCAGGTTATGAAGGTCTTTGAATGCCAAACAAGATTTTATATTTGACGCTAGAGGGGATAGGGAGGCATCGGAGTTTATTGAGAAAGAAGTTGACATGGTCATAACTGTGGTCTAGGAAGATCACTTTAAAAGCTGAGTGAAGGATGGACTGGCATGGAAGAAACTTGTGTCAAGGAAACCAACCAGCAGATGGTCCAGGCATGAGGTGATGAGAGCCTGAACCAGGGTGGCTGCGGTGTAGAGGAGAGAAGAGAATATATGTGAGAGGTGTGATGAAGGCAAAATTGACAGGCTTTATAAAAGACTGGATATGGCGGGGAGGGGTGGAGAGAGAGAAAGTGGAGAGTTGAGGACAGACCTAGGTTATGAGCCTAGGGGACTGGGAATATAGTGGCATCCTCAACAGTCATAGGAAAGTTAGGAAGAAGGGAGGGTTTAGATGGAAAGGTGAGTTCAGTTTGGACATGTTGAGTTTAAGATGCCTGTTGGACATCCAGTAGAAGATGTGCAGCAGGCAGTTGGGAGATCTAAGTCTGGATTTTAGAAGAGAGGTAAGGGCTGGGTAAGAAGATTCTAAAATCATCAGTGTGCAGATGACAATTGAATCCTTGGGAACTGATGACATTACCAAGTGAAATAGTATAGAAGAAAAAAAAGGAGGTCCCAGGACAGAGTCATATGGGACACCCATTTTTAGTGGGAATGACCTAAATGAAAATCCAGAAAAGGAGACTGAGAAGAAGTAATCAGATAGGTAGGAGGAGCACCAGGAGAGAGTAATGTCCTGAAAACCTAGAAAGAGAGTTATTAAGAACAGGATAATCAACAGCCTCAAATGCAGCAGAAAAAAAAGGGAAGGGTCATGTGGGAGGTCTGAGAAGAGAAGAGAAGGTTTGAAATAGCTGCTATGGGTAGTGGGACAGTGAATCAATTAGGAAAAAGTTTTTTAAAAAAATACTTGGCTACACTAAGGTCCCAGTTGAGATAACAATTTTTAAAAAAAATTAACTTATTTATTTTTAGTTTTCAACATTCACTTCTATAACCTTCTTAGTTTTAAATTTGATATAGGTTCTACATATCATTCTTTTTCTTTTTTTCTTTTGCTTTTTGATAAGGCAGTCGGGGTTAAGTGACCTGCCCAGGGTCACACAGCTAGTAAATGTTAAGTGTCTCAGTTCAGATTTGAACTCTGGTCTTCCTGATTTCAAGGCCTGAGCGCTATCCACTGCACCACGTAGCTGCCCCATATCATTCTTATTAAACATATTATCACATTAGCCATGCTGTAAAGAAGAATTAGAATCAATAGGAGAAACCACAAGAAAGAAAACACAACAACAACAAAAAGAGACTAAATAGCATGCTTTGATCTGCATTCAGACTCTGTAATTCTTTTTCTGGATGTAGATGGCATTTTCCATCATGAGTCTTTTAGAGTTGTCTTAGATCCTTGCATTGCGGAGAAGAGCTAAGTCTGTCAAAGTTAGTCATTGAACAATGTAGCTGTTATTGTGTACAATGTTCTCTTGGTTCTGCTCACTTCACTCAGCATCAGATCATTCAAGTCTTTCTAGGTTTTTCTGAAGTCCACCTGCTCATCATTTCTTATAGCACAATAGTATTCCATTACATTCATATACCACAACTTGCTCAGCCATTCCCCAATTGATGGGCATCCTCTCAATTTCCAATTCTTGTCTACCATAAAAAGAGCTGCTATAAACATTTTTGTACACAGGGGAACTTTTCCCATTTTTTATGATCTCTTTGGGATATAGCTCTAGAAATGGTATTGCTGTGTCAAAGGGTATGCACATTTTTAAAGCCCTTTGGGCATAGTTCCCAATTGCTCTCCTGAATGGTTTGAACAGTTCACAACTCCACCAACAATGCATCAGTGTTCCAATTTTCCTACATCTTCTCCAACATTTATCATTTTCCTGTTTTGTAATGTTAGCCAATCTGACAGGTGTGATGTGTACCTACAAGTTGTTTTGATTTGCATTTCTCTAATCAATAGTGATTTTGAGCATTTTTTATATGATGAAATAACAATTTATACTAAAACTAGTTAGAATGATTGTGTAACTTCCTCTAGTTCTGTTCAATAGCACCTGAGTAAAAGTAGAAGAGGCAGAATAATATAGAATAATAAAGTGGGGAATAATACAGGATTGGGGTTTGGCAAGGCATGAATAGTGATAGAACAATGAGAAAAAGGATTTAAGATTAGAGAACTGTGTATATTTGAACTGGCTTATTAAAGGAGTTTTATTAAGACTAGGAAGGAAGGAGAGTGTGGCTAGAGCAGGAGTGGAGAATTCATTTGTTTTCTCAAATACCACTACCTCTCAGTTCCTTAGTCTATTCAGCTTTCATGACCTACCTCTCTCAACCTCAGCTACATAAAGGGATTGGCACATCTTTGATCTTTCTATCATCCATCACCATTTGATTCCGTGATCAAAAATGCTGAACTTGTTTAATCTGATTATAATTTCCTACCATTCCTTTTCTCTTTATCCTTTAGTCTTCCTAAACCTATTCTTCTTAGCTTCACCATGACGTCACATCTTTCCAAATCCTCAGTAAATTTCCATTTGACCAGTCCTGCTCTAGCCATACTCTCTTTCCTTCCTAGTCTTAATGAAACTCCTTTATTAAGCCAGCAAGTGAAGAAAGAGAAGATATGGGACTAAGCTTTTTTGTAGTGTGCCTGGCACCATGTGAAACACTTTTTACAAACATTTTCTTATTTGATCCTCATAACAACCTTGAAAATTAGTTGCTATTGTTATCCCCATTTTACAGATGGGGAAATTGAGGCAAGATGAGTCACAGAGCTAGTAATTGTCTGAGGCTGCCTTTGAACTTCCTAACTACAGGCTCAGGACTCCATCCACTAAACCACCAGAAAGAAAGAACAGGGAAGGAACAGGTGTAAGGGGACAGTATGAGTTAGCATGATTCACTAGTCTACTTTGTTTCTTCCGTAGTCCAGTAGTCTACCCACATGTGTAACAATAATAGCTAACAATTATTTAGCGTTTTAATCTTCTATCCTTTTTCAATACTAGGACTACAGGCAACTCCTAGGCTGTTGGATTCTGTGATGATACTGTAGCATCTACTCTGAGCTATCCCCCAGTATGCATTTGGACTTGCAATGATGGGTCTCTACAGGGTGGCTATTGCTTTGGGTTCCAAGGGTAACCCTATGGATGGCTACTATTATTACCATAGCTCACAAGGCCCCACCAGAGTATTTCCCATTGACAATAAGTAGACAATTAGCTTTTTAAATTAGGCATTTATTAAAACGGCACTATAAGGACAGCTGGTACAAAACATTCCTCCCAAAAGCCTGAGGTATTCTTTCTCACAAATATGCACGATTTCCTTGGGAAGAACGGACTCGGAGTAGAGAGGTAGTGAGGTGCACGTGTAGAATGCACATGTTGCAAAGGGTAACTGGCAGCTATGGGATCCAGAAATCCTCGCGCTTTTGTAGAGTCTTCACACATTGTTGCTTGGCTGAGAGAGAATCTAAAAGAAGTTTATCACTTAAGCTTCTTTAGCTTATAAGAGCAAAAGGGGCAATGATGCTTAGGTTTTTGACACTGAGACAGTTTTGCTAAGAAATCTTGGTGATCATGGTAAACACGAGTTAGCAGAAAGTTGGATCACAAGACCATAGGCACAGAGATAGGAGGAATATTAGAGTCCACTGAGTCCAACTTTCATTGTATAGTGAGGAAACTGACGCCCAGAGCAAGTAAGTGACTTCTTCAGGGTTAGTGGAAAGCTACTCCATATTTAGCTATGTAGAGACTAAGCATTTAAAGACTAGCTCCAGAAATAGATACGGGCCCTATCAAAACAACTTATGAGAATATCCTATTATCTACAAGAGAATTAATTAGACTCTCTGAAGAGCAAGAAGTGATTGGTGAATATTTACCTCAGAGAATTCTAAGCAAAAGAGACAACCTACCATTTTTTCAATGATTGCCTAACCACATAATGGCCCAGGAACAAATACTTTGATAAAAGAAAATTCAGTATACTGTCATCCTACAACCTGTCCAAATAGGTGAAGAGGACTAAATCCAGAGTCAGTACTTTTTCTGCCCAAAATCTGAGCTGTAGAGATTCCCAGGGTACAGAAAACCCCGACAGAGTGAAGTAATACCGCTAGCTCAACTTGAATCCTCCACAAATTCAGGTTTAGAGATTTAAGACTATATTTCTGATGAAGTAATTCAGGCACAGGGATAGATTCATAGGATACTGAGATCTATTTTAACCTGTAACCAAACTAACCCATGATAGATGTTATAGAGGAAACTGGAAAAGTGGTTACACATGTAGTCAGATAACAACACTAATGTAAGATGTTCCTTGCATGTAATTGCATTGTTCATTGATACGTATAGTAATTACAGCATCAGTGCACCATAAACACATTTGCCAGTTACATGTAATTTTGCTATTTATCTATTTGCATATACCATACTGTTTATGTATGTTGTGTTGTATAGAATTACTGACATAATAATGCTCTGTTTTGATGATTATATATAATTATGCTTCTGCAATTATAATTGTGTACCATTGGGACATGCATATAATAGAATATTCATATAATTTACACTTGTAAGTCACTGAAAAGATACCCAGAATTTGGAACTATGGACATATATGTCCAAATGCATCCCAGTCAATTTACAGGCATCAACAAATGTTTAACTAAGGGATGAATGTAAGTGGGGAGGGGAAAGGAAGGGAATACAAATTTATTAATTTGTGGCAGGCCTTGTTCTAAGTGCTTTACAAATAATATCTCATTTGATCCTAACAACAATCTGGGAGGTAGAGCTATTACTATTATTATCCTATTTTTAAAATGAGAAAACTGAGGCATAAAGAGGTTAAGTGACTTGTCCAGGGTCACATAGCTACTAAGTGTCTAAGGCCGGATTTGACCTCGGATCTTCCTGACTCCAGGCCAAGAATTCTATTCACTGCACTACCTAACTACCATAAAGAAGTTATCTTTGAAAGTTCAAGAGATTAGTCACAGAAAAGGGAGCAAAAAGAAAGTAAAAAGTGAAAATTTTGGCCATTTATTTGAAATCTTTGTGAAATTCAAATAAGTCTTTTCAGTGAATTAGAAAGGGAGCAACTCAACAAGATAAACAGAGAGGTCTGGACCTTTAAAAGTCAGTCTAGGTAGAAGTAGGAGTAGAAGAAGAATACAGCTACTGATAACATGTGTAGAAAACCCAGAAGTGAAGAAGGGGAGAGAGTGAAATGCAGTATGGAAATGGGAAAAGGTAAGCATGGAAAGAAGGGACTGCCACAAAGAACGGAGTCCAGAACTATGGGGTTGAGGCTCGTCAGAATGCTGGGAGAGATTCTGTGCTACGGTGCAGGAATACAGAGCGTTCTCACAACCCGCCCCTCCTTACCCCTCTACTGGGAACAGTGAATCAAGAGGCATGACAGAAGGCACCACCAGTGCTGGAAAGGATGGAAAAATGGCCAGGGAGGAAGTGACGTCTGAAGAGAAGTCAGCTCTCTGTGAGTTGCATAAGACTGAAAGGTCCATGAGAGTTAGAGATCTAAAACAAAAGGAAGTTTGTCATTTATGGGGTAGGAGCTCCAGGGGGCACAGCAGAACAGGTAAGCAGATCTGGCTGAGAGGGGTAGGGCTCCAGCAGAGCTGAGTGAAAGAACATGCAACAGGAGTTTCAGGTGGGAACGTTTAACTCTTAAGTAATTGAAGATTTAGTATCACGGTGAATGCAAGAGGAAGAGGAGAGGGGAGTTTGCTAAACACTGGGGAATGTACCCAGACCTAGCATCATTAGATAGGAGCAGTCATCAAAGGTATGTAGAACGTAGGTAAGTAGAACATGCCAGGTTCTTGACACGGTCACTGTGTTGTTTCACCCACACTGTCACAAACCTAGTTCATTCCCTCATCAACTGGACTACTGGCTCACCCTTTCACAATCCATACTTCACACAACTGCCAAATGATCTCATTGAACAGATATGATCATGTCATCTCCATGTTCAAAAGCTATCAGTGGTCCCCTATTGCTTCTAGGGAAAAAAAACCAACAAACTTTTCAACCTGGCATTTGAGAACCACCACAGTCTAGCTATAATCCATCTACCTTTCCTCATTTTACACAGCCTTCATGGACTCTGTGTTTTAGCCAAAGTGGACTTCTAGACATGCCTGTGTTTTTGACACGTCATCTATCTACACAGATCTTGCACAAGTCATTCATCTCCATGCCTGGAATAGCCTTTTCCACCTTCCATCTTTCAAAATCCTTATCTTGGGGCAGCTAGGTAGCGCAGTGGATAGAGCACCGGCCCTGGATTCAGGAGGACCTGAGTTCAAATCCAGCTTTAGACACATAACACTTACTAGCTGTGTCACCCTGGGCAAGTCACTTAACCCCACTGCCTAACCCCCCCCAAAAAATCCTTAACTTCCTTCAAGTCTCCCCTAATATGGCTAGAGCAAATTTTCTGACCAAGTCTTGTCTCCTTCACTTCCTACCTTGTATTATGCTTATTCTGTGAAATATTCTATCCACCCACTGTCCCAGTCGAATCTAAACACATTGAGGGCAGAGACTAGATAATTTTTATCTTATACTAGTGCCTAAAATGTAGTAGGGGCTTAATAGACATTTGGTGAAATGAAATGAATTCTATTGCAAAAGATAAGTCAATATAGTTGTCATCATAATTTATAATTTAGTATGATGTATATAAAGTGGATAATAATTATGGGGATGTTAACAGAATGCAAAGCATACATATGTATGGCAAAAGGACAAATATAACAAACATACCAATAAATACAGATGGTCTTTATAATTTTACCTTGGACTCCCCTTCTATGATAATAGTACTCTTCTTCCTTGGTGACTTGAATTTCAACTTTGAAGAATGACTTAGTTGTTGAATTGCAGCATCTACAACTGGATCAGAATCATTCAACCCCAACAATTCTGTAGAAGGGAAGACTATGTTCATTTCATCAGGATCCTGGATCTTTTGGAATTTTGTTCATTTGAAAGCATGATGAAAGTTCTCATTATAATGTCAAAGTGAAAGTACTTATTTCCCATTATAAGAGATATTAAACCATTTCCATGATAAGACACAGAATTATCATTAAAAAACTTATGACAGTTAAAGTCATTAATATCATTAAATGAAAAAAAGATACAGTAATACTTTTTAAACTTCTGATCTTATCAACACTAAAAACTAGTCGCCAACATGGTTCTTTAACAATACTTTAATGAATAATAAATCCATGATATAACATATATATGGGTATGTCAGATACTTGATTTAACAGATTGCAATCCATCCACTTTTTTCTCATCTTTTGTGATACTTTAAAGAGCGGTACGGTATTTGGGGTGGGGGGGGAAACGGTAGTAATGACATTCTGGTCATGTTTCTAACTTTAATTCTAGCTTGCCACATCTGAACTAAGTACAAGCCATACTACAAAGCTTTTCTTTTTCATCCAACTAGACTAAGTCCCTCATTCTGTATCATGACTACCCCCCTCCCCAACATGTTATTACTTAGTAGGGAAGAACAGCTGGATAAAGAACAAATCAAATGAAGCCATGAGAAAAAAAAAAGAATCTTGGCGACATTACTTGTATCTGAAGAGGAGAAATCACTGTGGCAAGAAATTGCTTGGACCATGATATCCTTTTCAATGACTTTGATTTTAATAAGAGTTTTCACAGAAAAATCTGCTAAGAAAATATCTACATTATGAATGACAATCAAATGATTATTCAAATCAGCAGTAATACTTAATTAAAGCCATCTGCTAATGTCAATTAAATTTATGCAACTGATAAAGGTGAAGGTTTGACCTCAAGAACTTTTTAATATTATCTCCTTATAAATTATTCTTTTTGTTTACTCTCAATTTGACCACAGTGAAAAATGGGGTTGCTGAAAACCTAACATAATAAAAAACTGTAAACAACAGTTTGAAGCATTTTAATTATACTTAAAATTCTTCATTTATATTTAGGATTCTAGTACAATATAGCATGTTTTTGCTGACATACTTCATTCTTCCATATGTGAATAATAGATTTCTGCTATAGATTCAAGTAAAGAATATCAGAGTCAATAAAATTAAGAATAGCTATGTTTTAAGGATTGCTGGCTGCATTTGAAAATACCCACCATGCCCAAGTATAGATGTACACTACTGGCACATGTTTTCCTTAAAAGAAAGAAATTGATTTAATAGATTTAATTTCACTTGTGAAATTTTTCCCAATTCAACTTTTGGAATTACTCTGCCACTCACACTTTAAAACGTGAAATGTTTGTAATTAAACTTGGAATAAACAACAAATCAGTAAATAAAGCATTCAGCTACATACAGTATAGGATTATACCTTATTTACAAATATTTGGCCAACTAAATACTTGTTTCATAAAGTTCATGCCTGTCAAGGTACCTGATGAAATTGTTAACAAGGATACAAACAGAGGATATAGTCTAAACAGCAATTTACTATACTCTAGAGCTTTACAGTATGAATAAGAACAATAGTAATATTTACATAGTACCTTCTATGTCCCATGTACTGAGCTAAGCACTTTACAAATATGCTCTCATTTGTACACAAACTATATATATATATATATATATATATATATATATATATATATATATATATATATAAAGCACTTTCCTCACAGTAACTCTGTGCAGTACATGAATCTATTATCTCCATTTTTACGTGGAGTCATCTCACCAGCTGTCTTGTCTCTAGGTCAAAGTTTCCACGGAGTATTTAATTCCTAGCCTAAGGAGGGTGCCCTAATTAACGACCACCCTACTTGGCTCACTATTTCAGGTAGGTCTCAGTCATACTTCACTTCACTCTCTACTCCTCAGCTAGCTGGGGAACAAACCTCCTTATACTCTCTCTCATTCCACACTCTGCCTATGCCTACGGATTAGCCTTGGGAATGGACTTGTGTTTCATTGCTATAGGATTTCTAACCCTAACCCTAGTGAAGAAACTTCCTTTGCTAAAGCAAAAAATGAAGGAGTCAGGATCAAAGCCTAGGTCTTCAAAGAAATATTGAAATGATAAGCTCAAAACTTCAGAGAAGAGGCATAGATTTTCATTTTTCTCACCAGAATTCAACGCAGGAAATCTACCCACATCCAGTCCAGGATTTGTTCTCATTGCAGTTATAGAAGTGACCATCAGGGCACCACTAGTAGTCCCACAGGGCATCACTGTTTGGTCTTTTTCTGTCTGTGCAGAAGTAACAGGAGGAGGAATTTTCCATGATTTTGGTTCTTTTGGTTCTATGTAAAAGAACTAGAAAAGAAATGTTTAAGTTTTTCCCCTTTTCCAAATAATAAGTGATGATTGCACATTAAAATGCTTAAGTACCAATGAAGTAATTACAGATGTTTTTTCCATTTAAAAATTAACTATCTAAAGCTTTTCTGTGGGACAATGCTCAAATAGAGAAGCTAAGAAATAAAAAAGGACATATTAAGGTGCTCTACTCAGAGTAAATGGACACCATTGAGCTGAAAAGGGTCACTCTCCTGAAGGACACAGCAAAACCCAAAGAGAGAAAAATACCTAAAACGAAATTTTTAAAAACACATGAAAAGATTATTCAATTTAGTTCACTACCTTCAGGATGGTAGTATCAACACTTTAAAATGAGGTAAAGGAAGCTAAAAAAATTAAATAACTTGCCTGTACGTCAACAGTTACTGTTGGACTAGAATTCTTATTTCTGCTCTCTGTAGGGCCCCAGAATGGAGTGGGAGGCAACAAGTTCCCCATTACTTCAAGCAGAAGCCAGATAAAGAACTGTTGTGAGTGTTTTAGAAGTGGATTTATGCTCACACATGCATTGGGCTCTATTAATCTCTGATCCTTCTAATTTTGAGAGTCATGAATTCAAGTTCCCTGATTCCTAGTATGGTAATGTTATTTGGCACTAGGTCAGTTCAGACTTTTGGAAAACCAATCAAAAATTACCAATTCCTATATCTCATCTTCCAGAAGTCTTTGAATCTCTAAAGTCATCCATGCCTGGGATAGCTACAGGATGCATCAAGTCCAAAGATAAATCTACCCAAGGAACCCCTAGAATAATGCTGGAATCAACATTATAGCTGTTAAAGTATTTATGTATCTGAAGGTTTCAGTAATTCATATTGTTATTCCCACCCTACTCTCATCAAAATGGGCCTCTTTTTTTTTAAAAGACATCTCACTATTGATTAGAGAAGTACTAATTAAAAACACTGAAGTACCATGTCATACCTACCAGATTGGCTAATGTAATAGAAAAAGAAAATGACAAATGCTGGAGGGGATGTGAAAAAATAAGTACATTAATGAACTGTTGGTGTAGTTGTGAAGTTACCTAACCATTATGGAGAATCATTTGGAACTATGCCCAAAGGGCTATAAAATTGCATATACCTTTTGACTCAGTAATACCACCACAAGGTCTATCCAAAGAGATCAAAGTTAAAAGAAAAGGACCTATATATACAAAAATATTTATAGCAGCTCTTTTTGTGGTGGCAGAGAATTGGGAATTGATGGGATGGCCATCAATTGAGGAATGGCCAAACAAGTTGTAGTATATAAATGTGATGAAATACTATTGTGCTATAAGAAATGATGAGCAAGATGGTTTCAGAAAAACCTGGGAGGGCTTACCTGAACAAATGCAAAGTGAAGTAAGCAGAACCAGGAGGACGTTGTACACAGTAACAGCAATATGGTAACAATGATCAACTGTGAAAGACTTAACTGCTGTAATCAATACAATGACAGAAGACAATTCCAAAAGATCCATGATAAAATATTCTATCCACCTCCAGAAAGAGAACTGATTAACTCTGAAAGTGGTTTGAAGCATACTTTATTTTTCACATTCTTTTTTTTTTTTTTGGCAGGGGGGAAGGGCAAGATAACATGGATAATTTGGAAATAGCATTTTGCGCAACCTCACATGTTTAATTGATATATTGCTTGCCTCTTCAACAAGTGTGTTGAAGTGTTATTCAAGGGAGTAAGAGAAAACTTGTAACTCTCCCCATTCCCCCAAAATACTCATAGTGTTACCATTTAATCCTGTTAAAACTTCCCTTGAAGAATCATATACGTATAGGGAGCTCCATTATCCCACTGAATCTTTCTCAGGAAAGAACACCTCCTTCTAATGTAATTAAAATTATCCATTTTACTTGCTGTGTCCTCTTGTTTGGTCATGAACTCTTCTCCTATTCAGACCTGACAGGTAATTTTTTCCCTTCTCAGTTAATTTGCTGATGATATCACCTTTTATATCTAAATCATGTATCCATTATGACCTTATCTTGGTGTACAGCATGAGATCTTTGTCTATACCTAGTTTCAGTCAGAATGCTTTCTAGTTTTCACAGCAGTTTTTATTGAATAATACATTTTTGCCTTCAAAGCTTGGATCTTTGGGTTTATCAAATACTAGATTACTGTGGTCATTTATGTTTACATATTATGTACTTAATCTTTTCTAGTAATCAACCACTCTGTTTCACATCTAGTATCAAACTGTTTGATGATTTCTACTTTGTAGTATACGTTGAGATCTGATATTGTTGGGCCATCTTCACTTTAAAAAAAATAATTAATTCCCTTAATATTCTTAATTTTTTGTTCTTCCAGATGATTTTTTTTCTAGCTCCATAAAATAGTTCTTTGCTAGTTTGATTGGTATAGCACTGAATAAGTAAATTAATTTAGGCAGTAATGTCAATTTTATCATATTGGCTCATCCTACTCATGAGCAATTAATATTTCTACAGTTGTTTAGACCTGTCTTTATTTGTGTGAAAAGTGTTTTGTAATTGTGTTCATATAGTTCCTGTGTGTATCTTGGCAGGTGGACTCCTAAGTATTTTATACTGTCTATAGTTATTTTAAATAGAATCTCTCTTTTTATCTCTCTTTTGGGTTTTGTTGATAATATATAAAAATGTTAATGATTTATGTGGATTCCTTTTATATCTTGCAACTTTGCTAAAGTTGTTAATTGTTTTGACTAGTTTTTTAGTTGATTTGCTAGGATTCTCTAAGTAGAACATCACATCTTCTGGAAAGAACTATAAGGGGCAGCTAGGTGGCGCAGTGGATAGAGCACCAGGCCTGGATTCAGGAGAACCCGAGTTTAAATCCGGCTTCAGACACATAACACTTACTAGCTGTGTGACCCTGGGCAAGTCACTTAACCCCATTGCCTAGCCACAAAAAAAAAAGAAAAAACTATAGTTTTATTTCTCCATTGCCTATTCTTATTCCCTCAGTATCTTCTTCCTGCCTTAATACTAGTTAGCATTTCTAATATAATATTAATAATTGTGATGATAATGGACATACTTGCTTCACCTCTGATCTTACTGGAAAGACTTCATTCCTTTGCTTGCTAGTCTTTTTAGTTTTCTTCTTTCTTTTTTCAAAAAATCATATTAAGGTAGGGACAGCTAGGTGGCACAGTGGATAGAGCACCGGCCCTGAAGTCAGGAGGACCTGAGTTCAATTCCGGCCTCAGACCAAACACTTGACACTTACTAGCTGTGTGACCCTGGGCAAGTCACTTAACCCCAATTGCCTAAAAAAAATCATATTAAGTGTTTATTTATTTTATTGTTTTTTTTCATAAAGCCTGCTCCCAGTTTTATTAGTTAAATGGTTTTTGGTTTTTTGTTTATTTTACTTTCAATTTTATTAATCTCTCCTTTGGTTTTTGAGATTTCTATTTTGGTGTTTAATTGGGGATTTTTCATCATTCTTTTTTTAGTGTTTTTAGTTGCATGCCCAATATATTGATCTACTCTTTCTCTCTTTTATTTTACTTCCCGTAAGCGTTTAGAGACATAAAGTTTCTGTAAGTCCTGCTTACGCTGATTTGGTGTGTGTTGTCTCATTGTATCATTCTCTTTAATGAAATTATTGATTGGGGTTTTTTTTGTGATTTGTTCTTTGACAGATTCATTCTTTAGGATTGGATTATTTAGTTTCCAATTAATTTTTAATCTATCTTTCCACAGCCCTTTATTAAATGTAACATTTATTGCATTATGATCTTAAAAGGGTACACTCAATATTTTTGCATTTGTTTATGAGGTTTTTATGCTCTAATACATGACTAGTTTTTGTAAAGATGCCCTAATACATGGTCAGTTTTTGTAAAGGTGTCAAGTAAAGCAGAGGAAAAAGATATACTCCTTTCTATTCCCATTTAGTTTTTTTCCAGAGGTCTGTCATATCTAACTTTTCTAAAATTCATCTCCTTAACTTCTTTCTTATTTATTTTATGGTTAGAGTTATCTAGTTCCAAGAGAGGTAAATTGAGGTTCTAGTACAGTTAATTCTTCCTGTATTTCACTTAACTTTTCCTTTAAGAATCTGGATGCTATGCCATTTGATGAATATCATTTCATTGTCTATGGTACCTTTTACCAAAATGAAGTTTCCCTGATTATATCATTTAACTAGGTCTGTTTTTGTTTTTGCTTTGTCTGAGATCATGATGGCTATTTCTGCCTTTTTTACTTCAGCTGAAGCATTAATAGATTCTTTTCCAACATATTATTTTAATTGTTTGTCTTTCTGTTTCAAGCATGTTTCTTATAAATAACATATTTTTAGATTCTGGTTCTAGTTCATTCTTTTATCTGCTTTCACTTTATGTGTGAGTTCATCCCATTCACAGTTATGGTTTCTAACTGCGTATTTGCCTGCATTCTATTCTTTTCTGTTTATCCTTTCCTTTCTTTTTTTTTTACCTTGTCAAAAGTCTGTTTGACTATTTCACATTTTCTCCTTTTTTTCATTCTTTTGACTTTGTTTTATTGTTCCTGATGTCTCATGGAATAAAGGAGGTTTTTTTTCAGTGAAGTTTTGTACCTCTTTTATTAGTTGGCCAATTCTGTTTTTTAAGGAGTTACTTTCTTCAGTATTTTTTTTGCCTTTTGCTTTCATAATTTTCTTGCATTTCTTTCATTTCTTTTCTTAATTATTCCTGTACAACTTTTATTTGGTTTTTTAAATAATTTTCTTTTGCACTTTTAAAAAATCTCTTTCTTTAGCTCTTCTAGGAATTCTGGTTTGGTTTGTGTCCAATCTGAATTTTTCTTTGAGCTTTTGTTTAAAGATGTTTGCATGTCATTGTTTTCTTCTGAGTTTTTTCTTGAGCTTCGCTGTCACCATAGCAATTTTTAATGGACAGTTACTTTTTTTTTGTTATTTGATCATTTTTCCAGTCTATTTCTTGACTTTGGACTTTATGTTAAAGCTGGGCTCTACTCTCCCGGGGGGGGTATTGGGGGAGGGGGTGACTGTCCCAAACTTCAGATTTTTTTGCCCTTAGAATCTCTGTTTCTCAGATACCTCTTCATCTTATGAAAGTTCCTCAAGGGATGAATGAGCCTTCACCCAGTGACTTTAATTGCACATCTAGTTCTCTGGGACTTATTGATTCAATCACAATACATCCTTAATAGGTGCTGAAACTCTTCTCAAAAATTAAATAGTGAGGGGCAGCTAGATGGCGCAGTGGATACAGCTCTGGCCTTGGAGTCAGGAGGACCTGAGTTCAAATCCAGCCTCAGACACTTGACACTTACTAGCTGTGTGACCCTGAGCAAGTCACTCAACCCTAATTGTCTCACCAAAAAGCAAAAATAAAATAAAATAAAATAGTGAAATGGAGCCAAGATAGCAGAGTAGTAAGAAGCGGTGTGGTAAGCTCTCCAAACTGGTATAGAAAATGTACCAGATACAGTCCTAATGAGGAAATCCAGAAAAATGTAGTCATTTGTCCAGCCCAGATTGCCCTAGGTCTTCTGACACTGAAGAAGGATTGAGCCAGGAGTATGTCATTAAGGGACCACTCTAACACCCAAGAAGAGGCTGAGCACCAGAGCGACAGGAGGTCCTAGATCTATGCCGGGATACCTCCAGACCTATATTAGGACTATGAAGGGAACAGATGTAAATTAGAAGACTTATCACTCCCTATTCAGTACATGGTCACAGATCCAGGGCTGAGTGAGGACACCTGTGCAGGGGACCTGGGTCTCCAGGTAGGGGGGT
This sequence comes from Phascolarctos cinereus, assembly GCF_003287225.1. Classification (NCBI taxonomy): domain Eukaryota; kingdom Metazoa; phylum Chordata; class Mammalia; order Diprotodontia; family Phascolarctidae; genus Phascolarctos; species Phascolarctos cinereus. Next base: position 39,865,837 of record NW_027556098.1, on the reverse strand, counting down.
CAGGGAGTAGAGACTTGGGCTATGTATAGAGAAAGGAAGAAGTTTAGAAGTTCACAGTAGCAGTGGTATAGCTCAGAGGAAGCTCTTACTTCCAGCATCTAGCACAGACTGCAGAGGCATAACTAAGGAAACCCAGACCAAAGCAGGGTGGGGAGTGGGGTCTACAATTCTGCCATTCTGAACCAATAGAGCATTCCAACTAGCTGATAAGACTGGAATACAGCAGCAGTCTACTCTTGTTCACACCCAAACCTAGGCCAGTAGCTTGCCGAACTCAGGCCAGGGAGGGACAGCAACCAGACTTTGCCCTACATCAGTTCACTTTGGAAGCACTAAAAGTTTGCAGGTCCTCAGACTGTCCTTGAGATACTAGAATAATATAACACTCAACACCTCAAGAAAGCAACAATATGACTGGTCTCCAGACCATGTCTCCAGAAGTGAGCTTTAATATCAAGTCAAGAATTAGGCTGAAAGAGTGAACAAACAAAATAAGAACCCCATCATACTGAGTGATTCTGGTGGCAGGGGTGCTCAACACACGTATACAAAGGAAGAGAATGCTTCCAAAACAACTTCAAGCAATGCCTCTGAGAAAAACCCAGCTTGGGCACAAACTCAACTAGAATTCCTGGAGGAGAAGAATTAAGAGGTTGGGTTTTTTTTAAGTTTAAAATGTTTTTTATAAATGAAACAAATGTGCTTAAAGGGAAAAAAATGGAAAAGAAGGGAGGGATGTGGAAGAAAGAATTGAAAAGGCATTTAACAGGTCAATACAGAAGGTACAAGACCTTGCCCAAGCAACAAACGACTTGAAAATTAGAATCAATCAAATGGAAGCTAATGGGGGCAGCTAGATGGCATAGTGGATAGAGCACCGGCCCTGGAATCAGGAGGACCTGAGTTCAAATCCAGCCCCTGACACATAACACTTACTAGCTGTGTGACCCTGGGCAAGTCACTTAACCCCATTGCCTAGCCAAAAACAAAACAAAACAGAGCAAAACAAATGGACACTAATGACTTCATGAGGCAACAAGAAATATCAAAATGAAGTCAAAAGGCTAAAAAGGTGGAAGAAAATGTAAAGTATATCATAGCAAAATCAACTGACCTGGAAAACAAATCAAGAAGAAAAAATTTAAGAATCATTGAACTATCTGAACACCATGACCAAAAATAAATATCATATTTCAAGAAATCTTAAAAGAAAACTGCCCAAATCTTTTAGATCTAGAGGGCAAAGTGAAAATAGAAAGAATCCGCCAGTCACTTACTGGAAAAACAAACAAAAACACAAACACAAACAAAAACTCCCAAGAACATCATAGCCCAAACTCAAAGCTTTTAGGCCAAAGAATAATTATTGCAAGCAGTCAGAAAGAAAAAATTCAAGAACTGAGAAGACACAGTCAAAATCACACTTGATGTAGTAACCACCACTATAAAAGGGCAGAGAGCTTAAAATATGATATTCCTGAAGGCAAAGATTATAAGCTTACAGTCAAGAATAACTTACACAGCAAAACTGAGTTTGATGACACAAGAGAAAAATGAACTTTTAATGAAATAAAGGACATCCAAGCATTCCTGATGAAAATACCAGAGCTATATTGGAAGTCCAAATACAGGAATGAAGAGACTTATAAAAAGGTAAATATCAGTGAACAATGATAAAGGACTAACCAAGGATAAATTGCTAACATTCAAATATGGGGAAAGATATAGTTGTCCCCTCTGAACCCTATCGTCATCGTGGTTGAAAGATGGTGTCCAACTAGACAAGGCCTGGGAGAGGTTCTGTTATGTTTTGATGATCTTAAGAAAATAATGGAAAGAGAAAAGAGGAATACCTTTGGGGTAGGGGGAAGGGAAAAGAAGATTAAGGAAAAATTATCTCACATAATTAGGATGCACGAATAGGTACCTATATAAACAAGAAGGAGATAAAAGGGAGTGGCTGATATTTGAACCTTACTCTCAGCTGAACTGGTCAAAAGAAGGAAGAATACACACACACACACACACACACACACACACACACGGATGCAGACATGTATTCACTCCACAGGGAAATAGTAGGGAAAGGGTGAAAGGAGGAAAGGATTTGAGTAGATTAAAGGAGAGATTAGTCATAAGCAAACAAACTCTAAGTATGTTCAAAAATATTTGTAGCTGGGGCAGGTAGGTAGCACAGTGGATAGAACACCAGCCCTGAGTCAGGAGGACCTGAGTTTAAATCTGCCCTCAGACACTTGACACTTACTGGTTGTGTGACTCTGGGCAAGTCACTTAACCCCAATTGCCTCAACAAAATAAAATATTTGTAGCTCTACCAGTATCTCTGATAAGGGCCTCATTTCTAAAATATATAGAGAATTGAATCAAATTTATAAGAATACAAGTCATTCGCCAATTGATAAATGGTCAAAGGATACGAACAGACAGTTTTCAGAGGAAGAAATTAAAGCCATCTATAGTCATATGAAAAAATTCTCTAAATCACTATTGATTTAGAGAAATGCAAGTCAAAATAACTCTGAAGTATCACATCAGATTGGCCAACATGACAAAACAGGAAAATGATAAATGTTGAAGATGTGGGAAAATTGGAACACTAATGCATTGTTGGTGGAGTTGTGAACTTTTCCAACCATTCTGGAGAGCAATTTGGAACTATGCCCAAAGGGCTATAAAATTGTGCATACCCTTTGACCCAGCAATACCATTTCTAGAGCTGTATCCCAAAGAGATCATAAAAATGGGGAAAGGACCCATAGGTACAAAAATATTTATGGCAGCTCTTTTTATGGTGGCAAAGAATTGTAATCTGAGAGGATGCCCATAAATTGGGGAATGGATAAAGAAGTTATGATATATAAATATGATGGAACACCATTATGCTTCACTCATCAACAATAATGATTACCAACCAGAATTCTGGAAGACCAATGATGAAACATGCTACCCATCTCTTTATAAAGAGCTGAAGGATTAAGAATGTCGAATGAGACAAATTTTGGGGGGACATAGCCAGTGTGGAAATATGCTATGATTGATTATACATGTTTCTAATGGGTTTTGTTTTTCTAATCTTCTCAATGCAGAGGGAGGGGTTAGAGTGGGAGAGCATGAAGGGGGATCCTGACTGATGAAAACAAATTTTATATAAATATATGTGTATTTATACATGTATACACATAAATGTATGTACACATGTATATGTATATATATATATACACACATATATATACATATATACATGTGTGTGTATATATATATACACATATACACATATAAGACTTAATTGGCCCTGGGGGTTAAGACTTCAACCACTGACACAGCTTCCTAATGGCTTAAATACAAAAGCCAGTGTACAGGGAATGAGGAGCTCCTCTCCAGTGATGTCAACATCACTGTACCACCATAGCGAATGCAGAGGCAGGGAGGCTGTACAGAATTAAATCAATGCTGTATCCTTGCTGAATATCTTTTTTATCCTATAGTTAAATAAATTCCCTCTTGTTAACCATTAGATGGGAGTGTCTAATTTTGTTCCATTCCTGACCCTGAACCACCTAGGTAGATCGGTTTAACACTAAGACTATAGTAAACCCTATCTAAGCTAAGTAACAATGGCAATGTAAATTAATATCTCTAAACCTGTTTCCTCATCATAAAATGGAGAAAATGCCACCAGTTGGATCTATCTCATAGGGTTATTATAATGCTTAAAAAAGAATATATGTCAAGCACTTTGCAAATTTTAGAGTGCTAGATAAAAGTCAATGTTTAAATAACCAAATGTATACTCTTACATAATTTATTCTAAGATAATAGGAATGGAGATCTGATATTAATAAATGGAAGGTAATACAAGCCCATAATACTAAACAGACAAGGTAAATCCAGGTGTAGCTATTAAAAAGACAAGAATATCAAACCTCTGCAGTGATAGATCCCAACACAATGTGATTACAGCTGTACCCACTGTTCAGAACAAAGCACTGTTGTCCAGAAGGCTTTTTCTTGAATACATCTATAGGAACAGTTGCCAAACCAAAGAACAGACCTAAAATAAAATAGAAAAGGTAGTGTATCAAAATAGAAAAATAACTGGTTTCAAGTCCTGACTCTCACACATACAATCTATGTGACTGGGAAAATCACAACTTCTTAGCCCCACTTAACCATCCAAGATATTTAAGTTACAGAGCAATTACTGACTTGTAGAAAGAGTTTCCTACACCGATGAAATCATAGATATGGACCAAACAACATCAAACCCCAAATATGTGGAAAATTAATAAGAACAAGGAAAGGTTCATATCATATTCAAGTTACAATTTTGAAGGCTACTATTAAAATATGCACCAAAAACACTAAGAAAAAAGCCTGATGCAAATAAATAAACCTGTACACAGGGTGCAAGAAAAGTTATTTTAGATCTACCTAATAATGCTCAGAAAAAAAGAATCTGAATTAAAATGGAAAAATATAATCCTTATCACCTATTCTTACTCTTTTAAGGTAAACAAACTCAAGGTTGACAATTGCTTCACTATGGCACCAGTGAAAGAGGATGCCAAAAGTGTTAAGATTAGTAAAAAAAAAAAAATTAGTGGCTCTCTTCTGCAAAGCTAAACTTTATTTATATTAAATCAGTACTCTGTATAAAGCTTGCATTCAAAACTTTAAGCTAAATAAAGTCAAATTCCATATATTCACAAACATGTATTAACTGTTCCATGTGTTGTTACTTTCAGTGAAAATTTCAGCTACATTGAATAAAGCAAAGATTCATTTTTTAAATAAAAATTTCTCACATCAGAAATCTAAGGTTTCAATAGTATTACCTAAGCACTATGAACACTAAGTGCATACACTCCTCTTGTCCTTAACTTTAAAAAAGGGTCTAAATTATTTCTCCTCTCTATACCTTCACTTTGTACCTCAGTTTCCTAGAAGTAGGTAGGAAGGATACTGGGTGCTAAACTAGTTGAAAATAATTCTACCAAAGTACTTTGAAAATACTTACTATCTTTGGACTTCCCATCTTCTAAAACATGCATTTGTAACTCTTTGGATTTGGCATTTAATTCACTATGAAAAGAATAAAACCATCAGGTTTTCACAATGAAATATTTTAACGCAACTCAATCTATTTGGGGTAGTCACATAAGGAGTTCCATACAACCATAAATATTAAGGAACTATTAGAAAATCCAATAATTGATGTTTATACTTCCATCATTAACAATATTAATTTCCTCTGAGGTTTTACCTCATATTTAGCAAATTGGCAAAGATTGAAAAAGATAGGAATAGGTGATGTTGTAGGGGTTCTAGAAAGAGTTGGACAAACTAATAAAATCTTCTTGGTGGAGCTTTGAATTGGTCCAAAAATTCTAGAAAAGAATTTGAAATTATATCAAGAAAGTGAATGAAATAGCCAAAACCTTTCACCCACAAATTCCACTACTGGGCATATATCACAAGGAGATCAATGACAAAAAGAAAGGAGTCATAAATTCCAATATATTTATAGTAGGAACTTTTGTAGTAGCAAAGGTCTAGAAACAAAAAGGATGGCCATCAATTGGAAAATGTAATATTACAGTAATGTAAAATATAAATATGATTGATATAAAGAATCACAAGAAGACTAGATGAATACTGATTCAAAGTGAAACAGAGTTGTGAAAACAATATATACTAACAGCATAAGTGGAAAAAAATAGTTCAACAAAGTAATCAAAACTAAATATTTCCTATTATAATGATCAAGTGTGGCCTAAAGAAGAGGCAAGAGAAGGTACCTGTTCCCACTTCTTTGCAATGGTAGAAGACCAGACTCTTCTTTTTTAGCTTTTTTCAATTAATCAAAAAAAAAAACCTCTCATTTCTCCTCCACCCCTACCATTATCCCTAATAATTGAAAAAGAAAGAAAAACAAAATGTTTGCTTTTGATTACAATAAAAAAAAATTCCCACATTGGCCATGTCTTAAGTATATGTTTAATATACATCACCTCTATGTCAATGATCAATCATCTAGAATTAGTTTGTTTTATTGATCATTGTCCTTAAGATTTTCAAAGTTCTTTTTTTTTTTACAATATTGTTATCATATAAATTCTTCTCCTTGTTCTGCTCATTTCATTTGTATCACTTCGTATAATTCTATCTAACTGAAACTGGCCTCATCATCATTTGTTACACAACAAAAGTATTCCATTACATTCATACACCATAATTTATGCAGCCATTCCCTACTTGTAGAAAACCCTCCAGGTTTCCAGTTCTTTGACAGCACCAAAAGAGCTGATGTAAATATTTTTGGTATACATTTGCCTTGTTCTTCTTTCTTTGATCTCTTTGTGGGTACAGACATAGGAGTGATATATTTGAATCAAAGAGGATGCATAATTGAGTAACTTTGGAGGTATGGTTCCAAATTGCTTTCCTGAATGACTGAAATAATTCCCAGCTCCACCAATAGTGCACATCTGTTTTCCTGAAATCCCCCCTGCATTTGTCACTTTTTTTTTTGTCAAATTTCTTAATCTGATGAGTATGAGGTAGTGTTGTTTTCATTTTCATTGATCTAATTTGGAACATTTTTTCTTTTTAATTTTGTAAAAAATTTATTTTATTCTTAATTTATGGAATAAAACAAGCAGTTCCATAATATAGTATAATAAAAAAGATGATTGCATATGAAACTGCAAATCTACCGTGCACAACTTGCTTTTCCTTTCAAATATACAACAAAATTATCATGTAAATTTCTTTTTTTCCCTTACCTCCCACCTCCTGCCCTAGAGATGGCTACCATTAGATACGAATAGGTATGCATATTTATAATTATTCTATACATACTTCTATTTATCAGTTTTTCTGTGGATGAAGATGTCATCTTTCTTCATATGTCCTTTATAGTTAATTGGGGTATTTATAAAAGACAAAAGAAATTCACTCAAAGTTGTTCTTTAAACAATGTTGCTGTTACTTTATACAACGTTCTCTTGGTTCTGCTCATTTCATTTATTATTTCATGCAAGTCTTTCCATGTTTTTCTAAAATTGTGGAACTCATTATTTCTCATAGCACAGTAGCATTCCATCACAATCACATATCACAATTTGTTCAGTCATTCCCCAATTGATGGGCATCCCTGCAATTTCCAAGTCTTTGCCACCATAAAAAGAGCTGTTAGAAACATTTTAGAACGTATAGGTTCTTTTCCTTTTCCCCTAAACATCTTTGGAAATAAAGTAAGTAGTGGTATTGCTGGGTCAAAGGGTAGTTTAATAACTCTTTGGGCATAATTCTAGATTGCTCTCCAAAATGGTTGGATCATTTCATAATTCCACCAACAATGAATTAGTGTCCCAATTTTTCCACCCTTTCTAATATTTGTCACTTTCCCTTTATATCATTTTAGCTAATATGGTAGTTATAAAATGATATCTTAAGGCTATTTTGATCTGCATTTCTGTAATCAATAATGATTTAGAGCTTTTTTTCATATGACTTAAATTGTTTTGATTTTGTTATTGGAAAACTGCCTGTTCATATCTTTTGACCATTTATCAATTGACCTTATCTATTGATATAATTTTTAAACTTTCATTATTGATGTAATCAATTATGTTAATAGTTTTCCTTATGTTAAACCATTCCTGTATTCCTGGTATCAATCCTATTTGATCATAACATTTTTTCATATGTCTTAGTGATAGCTTGCATTTCTTCCTCTGAAAACTGCTTGTTTATATACTTTAACCACATCAATTTCATTATTTTAAATCTGAATCATTTCCCTTTATATCTTGGAAATAAGAATTTTATCAAAGAAATCTGCTGCAAAGATTTTTTTTCCCTAGTTACCAGCTTCCATTTTCTATAGCTGCACTGGCTTTGTTTGTGACAAAAATTATATTGGTTAGTCTTGTTAAACTGTGTTTTTCCTTTTAATTCTTTGTTACATGGGAAAATAACAATAGCATTTACATAGCATAGCAAGGTTTTCAGTGTTTTACAAATATCTCAACTTGTCATAAAAACAGCTCTGAGAGGTAGATGCTATTATTATCCTTATTTTACAAATAAAGTAACAGAAGTAGAGGTTAAGGGACTTTTCCAGTGTCACATAACAAGTGTCTTATGCTAGAATTGAACCCACGTCTTCTTGACTCTAGGTCCAGATGATTCTTTGGGGAGGAGATCAGCAAGGGATATACTGAGAGTGTGATCATTTAAATCCACTTGAATTGTGAAAAATTCACCTGAATTCTGGAAAATAAACAAACAACAACATCCCCTAAAACTGATGACAGCTGATAGGTAAGGGGAGTGATATACAATTTGCTTTATAACTGCCTCTACAAATGGCTTAAATGTGACTTCTTTTTTTTGTAAATAGTATTTTATTTTTTCTATTTACATGTAAAGAAATTTTTCAACATTCATTTTTTTATAAGACTTTTCAGTTCCAAAATTGTTTTCCCTCTCTCCCTTACCATCTTCCACAGACAGCAAGCAATCTGACACAGGTTATACATGTGCAATCATGTTAAACATATTTCCACATTAGTCATGTTGTGAAAGAACAGAACAAAAGGGGAAAAAACACAAGAAAAAAGTGCTATGTGACTTCTACAGAGCTCTTTATCTCAAAATTATTTGTTCAGTGGTTTCAGTTGTATCTAACTCTTCATGACCCCACTTGGAGTTTCCTTGGCAATACTGAAGTGGTTTGTCATTTCTTCTCCAGCTCATTTTTGCTGATGAGGAACTAAGGCAAACAGGCTTAAGTGATTTGTCCAGGATCACATAGCTAGTAAGTGTCTGAGGCTGTTGAGGTTTAGGGACTTAGGGGTGCTGAGACCCCAATATCACAACACACAGATCCTGCCTAAAAGAATTAGACCCAAGCCTTCTTTCAGCCAAAGATAAAGTTTAAAGACTGTGGGTGGGATCTAGAAGGGGCCAAATAGTTTGGAGTGACTGGAGGAGGAGTCTAAAGAAGACCTGAATGGGAGTGGCCAGTAAACTGGGGTGAACAGAACTCCTAGAACCTGGACAATGGAGCCTAGCTAGGATTAAGTGTGGGAAATGGCCAACCATAAAGAGGGCTAGGCTAGGTTAAGGGAAACAGAATTGGGAGATTAGGTGTAGTCACAATGAAAGGCAGGTGATGGGATTATAGCCTCAGGCAAACACCAGAGATTTGGCCATGTGGGGAAAGTCCAGGGTTTCTAGATCCCATCCTCATCAAGGCCAGATTTGAACTCAGAAAGAGTCTTTCTGATTCCAGGTCCAGCACTGCATCCATTACCATATCTATCTGCCTTTTACAAATACAAACATATAAAAACATTTTGTTTCACTCAGAGTAACACAACATTTTTGTCAGTACCAAGTAATATATCATTGATGGGGTTGGGATCTGGGTCCCAGAAAGGAAAAACCCTGGACTTTCCCACATGGCCGAATCTCTGGCATTTGCCTGAGGCTATAATCCCATCAACTATCCTTTCACTGTGGCTACACCCAATCTCCCCTCCATGGTCTTGCCTCCCTAGGGCCCCAGGCCACTTCTCACTCTTGGTCCCATCTAGGCTCCATTTGCCTGGAATTCCATTACCTCATAGACTATTTGGCCACTCCTAGATCCCTCCCACAGGCTTTCTGTATATAAGGTCCATCTTGCCTCCATTAAGATGCTTAGATTCTTATAATCTAGCCACTGTTCAGATTTCTAAAATCTACTCACTGCTTAGACTCTTATAATCTAGCCACTGCTTCCCCATGTTCAGACTCCTTAAAAGTCCGCCCAATATGACAATGCTCTAATAAACCTCGTCTTTGGCTGAAAGAAGGCTTGGGTCAAATTCTTCAGGCAGGACCTAAGTATTGTGATTTTGGGGTCTTAGGACCCTTGAAACCCTAAATCGCATCATCACCAGATTAATGAAAGAAATGAAAAATATTTTATTACTTAAGAGAAACTAATAGGAAGTACAGCCTTAAAGAGTATCTAATCCAACTTTTTCCTTTTATAAATGAGGAAACTGAGGTCCAGAAAGATGAGATGACTTTACACAGTCATAAATCTAGTCACTTGCAAGACCAAGCTTGGAATCAGTTTATTAGTCCACTCTTCTTTCCAAAAAAATATGTCACCTTCAAGTTCTGAAGATGAAGCTTTTGAAAATGATTATTTGCCCATCAGGAAGTCTTTTAGAGTATAACCACAAGAAGTCATAAATCTTCCCTATTTAATTTACACTACTGAGATTATAAACCATATGAACTAACAGCAAAGAAAGCTATTCCTGAATGGGATGTCCCAGTGAAGACTCCTCAGTGTAATTAAGGTTTGGGATAAGGCTGAGTGGGATGAGGGTCCTGTGAAAACTTGTTAGAAGAATAAATAGAAATTGTATTAGACTCAAGGCAGGCATAGCAGCCTGACAGGCCTAAGTTTCAGTTGACTAGAAATCACCTGATTTACGGGAATTCAACCCCAAATACCCCCCCATGCCATTGTTAAGTAGTTAAAGTTTGCCAAGCCTGAAACTCCTGAAGAAGCACCCCCCCCATTTTGTTGATGCACCTGTTGCTATATCTCAGTCATGGTGACCTGGCTATACAGTACAGTGTCTAGCTTGACTGCACACCTTTAATTGTTTCTTTGGTATTACTTCAGCAAACTAAGAAATATAGATATGTATATTGTGTTCATTGTTTTGTTTTCAGTTTCTATGGACATTGAGAATGTGAGCCAAATATTAGCCAGTTGGTGGGAGGGGGGAATTTGCCTATTAGGGTATATAATCAGGTCCTTTGCTTCTGTCTGTGTCTCCTTTCATCAGAGTATTCTGGTGGAGGGACACCCAAATCTCGAGGTTTGAAATAATTATAATAATAAATTAACTTTCTGTTTCTCCTTGGATACCTCTGTGTGTGTGTGTATGTGTGTGTGTGTATGTTTTAATTTGAGTGGCATCCCACACATTCCCATAATCCCTAATATACTGTGGGAGGTACTAACCCTCCTACCCACCTCACTCGGCACCATGAACTGGCAGGGCTACTCAAGCCAACTTAAGGTCAACAACAGAATTGAACTCTTCACTCTGCCTCCCTTCCCCTACTGTGACAGAAAACAAAAGGAATAAAATTGAGGATAAGAGGGAACTGGAACAGGATGCCAGCATGTGTATGGATCCCTCAAGCCTGCCTCAATCAAAGCAAGTTCTGTGTCCCCAGAAAGAACCTGGGGCAGATACCAAGGTCAGGAAATGTGAATATTCCAGCACAGGGAAACTTTAATCAAAGGAGAAAGAGTCTGAAACTGAGATATATGGTAAAATACAGAAGAAGAAAACAAAAATTAAAATTACCAAAGATTAGAGGAGGAAGAAAAATCAATTAAAAACCTTGAGCATAGGCTGATAAACCAACAAGAAAGCTACTAACAGAAGGGAATGTAGCCTACAGATCAAGTAGAAGAGTCTTGACATCTATAAATAAATATTTAAGTAAGACAAAAGAAAATGAATTAACTCCTGATGAGGCAGAGGACCCTGTGGATTTTGAAGAGAAACCACAACAGAATGTTCCTGAATGGTTAGAAAAAAAGAAATAAGAACTGTAAAAGCAGAATGCATGCCCTGAAGAAATAACTGGCAGAATAGAAAAACTTGAATCCATAGTGCCAAACCTCACTGAAGAAATAAAGAGAGGATAACTGATGAAGTTTATAGATTTAGGGGTGCTGGCACCCCAAAATCACAACACACCGGTTCTGCCTGAAAGAATTTGACCCAAGCCTTCTTTCAGCCAAAGATGAGGCTTATTAGAACATCCATCATATTGGGCAGATTCTTAAGGAGTCTGAACATTAGTAAGCTATTGGCTAGATTTTAAGAATCTGAGCATCTTAATGGAGACAAGAGGGATCTTATATACATAAAGACTATGGGAGGGATCTAGGAGTGGCCAAGTAGTCTATGAGGTAATAGAACTCCAGGGACCTGGACCATATGGCCAGGGGAGAATGAAGCCTAGATAGGATAAAGGGTGGAAAGTGGCCTGGGGTCATAGGGAGGTAAGACAAACTCTAGAGAGTTGGCCATGTGAGAAAGTCCAGGGTTTTTCCTTTTTGGGGTCTATATCCCATCCTCATCATAACCAATTGGAATGGCAAATACACAAAAATAAATAACAATCTGAAAAAAGAAAAGCAAAAAACAATATTAAAAGAAAGCATCAGCACAGGCTCTGGAGTCAGGAGGACCTGACTAGCAGGCAGTTGATACATGGCAGGAGCTCAAGAGATTTAAGACCAGATATATAGGGGCAGCTAGGCTGCAAAGTGGCTAGAGCACCAGACCTAGAATAAGGAACACCTGAGTTCAAATTTGGCCTCAGAAGGAAGGAAGGAAGGAAGGAAGGAAGGAAGGAAGGAAGGAAGGAAGGAAGGAAGGAAGGAAGGAAGGAAGGAAGGAAGGAAGGAAGGAAGGAAGGAAGGTCTCCATAAAAGCAAAACATGTTAAAGAAAGGCTGTGTTATAAAAACCCTAGACTCAATTCAGAATTCAGCCCAAGATTGGGCTCAGTGAACTCCCAGAACGTTAATTAGCTGGGTCATAACAAAATCACAGTTGTGGAGTAAGAGAAGAAATATCTTTATTAGCAGTTCTTGCGAGAATTGGGTATGTTCCCTCACAGGAATCACACAACTATACAGGAGTAGAGCAAGCAGTTATATAGGATTACTTGGCTTTAACCCCCAACTTGTCCCAGCATTCTGGCACATCCCATTTAACATCTGTGTTTGCAATGCAATAGCTATTGTTTCTGTAGAGTCTGTGAAAACCAATCTCCCCCTCATATTGTTTATATATTTGTGTAAACCAATAAACCAATCTGACCCTTCCAGTTTTCTTATCAATTCTGTGGGAACCAAACTGTTAGCATTTCTCACAGCTGCATTAGAGATAACTTAAAGATTACAGTTCTTTCACATCACAACAAATCAAAAAACCTAAACATCACAAAACAAGAAATAACACAAGAAAACTGCCCAGAATAGCTAAACAAAGTGCCCATCAAAAGAATCCACAGATAGCCTCCAGAAACAACTCCCTTAGATTGTACATTCCAAACACACAATGGTTAAATTTAACAATTCTACTGACAAAAAAACAAATTCTGCAAGCCACAAGGCAAAGAACTTTCAAATATAAAGGAAAGGAAATTCAAATAACACAAATCTATTTTGAAACCCCCAGAAACCACAGAAGAGAATAAAATAATGTATTCTAAAAGAGTAAAGAAGCTCAAGATGCAACCAAGGTGACATAACCTACAAAACTGAGCCTAAACATTAACTGAAAAATATGGAGGTTCAATAAAAAGAGATTTTAAAAAAACATTCTTAAAAAGAAAACCAGAACTACAAACATCTCAGAAAACAAATGCAAGAAAAGTAAACAAATCAAGCAACCAATGACAGCATCAATAATGAAATAAGTTATACCAGAAAAAAAAAGAGGGGAAAAAAACCTACAAAGACAGACACCTTTGGAGTTAAGAATAACAACAAAATAACAGAGATCATTAAGAGATTTCTTTGTGAAAGTACACAAGGAGACAAAGGTGAAAGCAGAAATGAAACAGAAACGATGTTGGAGAAACAGGCCTGAAAAGTCATGGACTAAACTTCATAACACCCTGTCTAAGGGTAAATCAATGGCTTTTTTTGTTGCTGTTATTTTTTTTATGGAACTAAATTGCAGAAAAGGAGGGTGCACAAAAGGAAAGAGGGGAGGAAGAAAATAAAGGGAAATATATAATGTACCCTAATGAAGTTAGAGGTTAACAACAAAGGGAAAATTACTCCAGTAGTCCTTCAGGAAAAAGAGGGACTACAAAAGAATGGGTCAGAAAGCAAAGAGGACAGATCAAGGAAAAAGAAAGAAAAAACTCTTGACTAAGTTGGGGGAAGAATTCCCACTGAAGCACATTCAGTGTTCAGAACATTCAGGAAGAAGAGAGATATCCTATGAATGAAGATGGGAACCTTAAAATGCCTGTAAAGTTCAGGGATTCAGAGTTTAGAGAACATCTTGCCTCAGCAAAAGCGGAATCAAGAACCCCTTAAAGCAACTGACACCCAGTGGAATCAGAGAGCATGGATGATGGAGGAGATTTAATGAAAAACGGGAGAAAATTATTAAGGAAGATGGCAAAGGGTATTAATGAACTGTGCAAAAACGGAAAAAAAAAATCTCTACCATGGGACATACTTCCATCTTCTCTATCACCTACAAGAATTGCAGGATATTACAAACAAAAATTTAAAAGGCAGAAATAATAAGTGTATCCCTTAGACAATAATGCAATAAAAATAGCTGTCAGTTGAGGAAGCAAAATATATGACACAAATCCAAATTGAGACAATAAAAAATTCCTAAATAATGAGTGGATCAAAGAACAAGTCATAGAAACAGTGAGTAATTATGAGAAAGAAAATAACGATGAAATAAAGTACCAAATTTCCTGGGATGCAGCTAAAAGATTACTCAAAGGGAAAATCATATCCCTATAAACACATATCAACAAACTAAAAAAGGAGGGGATTTTTGAACTGAATATGCCTTTTTTAAGAATTAGAAAGCCAACAGATAAATTGAAAATGAGCACAAAGGGTGAGACAGCATAGATTAGAGAAGTAGAAAAGCTGAAAAAAATACAAATGATAAAGAAAACTATTTCTTTGAAAAGATTAATAAAAGTGTTAAACATTTGGCCAATCTGATTAAAGAAGGAAGAAAATCAAGTCAACAAAATAGCAAATGAACAAAATGAAATCAAAACAAAATAAGAAGACATAAAAATAAAAAGAATTATCAGAACATACTATGCATAGTTAAATGCTAACAAAACCAAGAACACAAAATAAAAATAGAAGAATATCTTCAAAAACATAAAATACTGAAACTAACCAGATCAAATGATGATGTTAAGCAAAACAATCTCAGAAAATGATAAAACTAGTTGCAAAGGAAATAATGAAGAAAAAAATTCCTGGTCTTGATAGATTCACAGGAAATTTCTAATACAATTTTAAAGAACAATTAGTACCTATACAGCACAAATTATTCTTCAAGATTCAGAAAGTTGCTTATTAGATTCCTTTTATGAGATAAATAGACTTCTAATTTCAAAACAGGAAACTAAAGCATTAAAAGAAAACTATAGACCAACATCAATTTTAAATTTTTATATAAAATCCTGTCAAATATACTACTGATTATCAAGAAATTACAAAGATGTATTTATATCACACATGTTCAAATGGTTCAACATCAGAAAAACAATTAATGTAATTAATAATATTGAAAACAAAAACATCCAAAATTGTATGATTACCTCAATAGATATAGGAAAAGCCTCAGACAAAGTAAAATATCAAGTTTTGCTGAAAATCTCTATAAAGTATAGTCATTTGGGAACTTAAAAAAAAGTCATAGACAGTATCTCTCTAAAACCAAAGCAAGTATCATATGAAATAGGGATATGTGGGAAGATTTCTCAGTTTATACAGGAGTAAAGACATCCTCATTACTATTTGATATAATTTTGTAAATGCTAGCAATAGCAATACAGCAACAGAAAGAAATTCAAGGCATAAAAATAAGTTAAAAAAAAGAGAAAACTCAAAACTGGAAGAGTATGGCAGAAACTAGTCACAGACCAAAACCTTACACCATATACCAAAATAAAGTCAAAATGGGTACACAATTTAGATCCAGGAGAGAGAATTTAAAAATTATTGGACTATCTGAAAGCCATGATCAAAAAAGAGCCTAGACATCATCTTTCAAGAAATTATCCAGGAAAACTGCCCTGATATTAGAACCAGAGGGCAAAATAGAAATTGAAAGAATCCACAGATCTCCTCCTGAAAGAGATCCCCAAAGGAAAACTCTCCTAGGAATTATAGCCAAATTCCAGAGTTCCCAGGCAAGGAGAAATATTACAAGCTGCCAGAAAGAAACAATTCAAGTACTGTGGAAACACAATCAGGATAACACAAGATTTAGCAGCTTCTACATTAAAGGACCACAGGGCATGGAATATAATATTCCAGAGGGCAAAGGAGATAGGATTACAACCAAGAATCACCTACCCAGCAAAACTGAGTATAATCCTTCAGCAGAGAAAATGGTCATTCAGTGAAATAGAGGACTTTCAAGCATTCCTGATGAAAAGACCAGAGCTGAATAGAAAATTTGACTCTCAAATACAGGACTCAAGTGGAACATGAAGAGGTAAACAGGAAAGAGAAATCATAAAAGACTTATTAAGATTGAACTGTTTACATTCCTGCATGGAAAGATGATATTTATAACTCATGAGACTTTTGTCAGTATTAGGGTAGTTGGAGGGAAAAAATATGTGTATGTGTATATATATAGATAGAGGGCACAGGGTGAGCTGAAGATTAAGGGATCTTATCTGGAGAATAAAATTAAGGGATGAGGAAGGATTATACTTGGAGAAGAAGAAAGGGAGAGGTAGAACGGGGTAAATTATCTCACAGAAAAAAAAGAAAAAGTCTTACAGTGGAGGGGAAATGGGGGAAGGTAAGAGGGAATGAGTGAATCTTATTCTCATAGGATTTGGCTTAAGGAGGGAATAATATACACATTCAATTGGGTATGGAAATGTATCTTACCCTACAGGAAAATAGGGGGAGAAGGGGACAAGAGAGCAGGGGGATGATAGAGAGGAGGGCAGATTGGGAAAGGGTGTAATCAGAAGTAAATACTTCTGAGGAGGGACAGGGTCAAAAGAAAGAATAGAATAAATGGGGGGGCAGGATAGGATTAAGGGAAATAGAGGTAGTTTTTGACAACATGTCTACTATGGAAGTGTTTTGCATAACTGCACATGTACAACCTATATTGAGTTGCTTGCCTTTTCAATGAGGGTGGGTGGGGTGGGAGGAAGAGAGAAAATCTGAAACCTAAAGTTTTAAAAACATATGTTTAAAAAAAACTGTTTTCACATACTACTGGGAAGTAAGAAATACAGGAAATGGAGTACAGAAGTCTATCCTGCCCTATAGGAAAATAGAAGGGGAAGGGGATAAGGAAAGGGGAGGGGGGAAGAGATAAAAGAGAGGACAGACTAGGGGAAGGGATATTCAGAATGCATGCCATCTTGGGGTGGGGGGAGGGGTAAGATGGGGTGAAAAATTGGAACTCAAAAACTTGTGGAAGTGAATGTTGAAAACTAAAAATAAATAAATTTATATTAAAAAAAACTAGAGGGAAGGGAAGGGAAAGGAAGGGAAAAGAAGGAAAACAACAACTAAATCATCATACATATGAGCTGCCCTATCTATGTACCCTGGGCATAGAGGTTCTTGGAAAATGTATCTTCACACATGTTCCCTAGACACACGTGAAGCCCATATGTATGTCCTGCATGTATGGTACCTATGCATGCATGTTCTTTGCATGTGTCTTTTATGTTGATGATTTGGTAAGCTGTGAGAGAATGCACCTCGTTTGTTAATAAGATTAATTTCTTGACTCCTTGTTTGTTATGACATTGATTCATTTTTAAGCTAATATGTAATCTCACAGACTAGCAAAAATATACACATTGATGATGACTCATCTGCTATATAGCTGCCTTGTCTGATAGCATGACTGCAGTTCCTGCTTTTTAGATTCACCTGATGCATAATAAAATTGGTTTCACTCTTCAAAAAAAAAATGTGCATAGCCTTTGACTCAGCAATACCACAACTATGTATATATCCCAAAGAGATCATAAAAAAGGGAAAAGGACCCAAATATACAAAATATTTATAGCAGCTCTTTTTGTGGTGGCCAAGAACTGGAAACTGAAGGGGTAGTAGCTAGGTGGTGCAGCAGATAGAGCACTGGCCCTGGAGTCAGGAGGACCTGAGTTCAAATAAGACCTCAGACCAAACACTTGACACTTATTAGCTATGCAACCTTGGGCAAGTCACTTAATCCCAATTGCCTAAAGATTTAAAAAAAAAAGGAAAAAAGTGAGTGTTGTGTCAATCGACTCTGATTGGTTAACAGGTAAGGACAGAGAATATTTTAATGAGAGGCAGACCTATTCAATGAAAGGCTGATGAATTTTGATTATATCATTTACTTCCAAACCACTCCCAGCCTTGGACAATCTTATCAAAGAATTTATCCCCCATCCAAACCTGAATAGAACACAGTGGGCTTCCTTCCCCCTCAGGGTCGGGCCTGAACAAGAATGAGAAAATTAATCCAATCTCATTATCAGCAACATCTTACAGATGCTGGCTTGGCCTAATAGAGAAAAAGGTTTTGGAAACCTTTTTGGAGACTCCTGTGTCTCCCCAATATTAACAATGAGTTATTTAACAATCATTTCTCTCATTTCCTCATTTGATTCTATTGAGAGACATAAGTCTCCTCAATGAATCACTAACTAATATGACAAACACTTCATCAGGGGTTTCTAACCATGGGTCTTATGAGGAGAAACAATGTGAGGGGGCAAAGAAGGAGAAATTGATCTGCACTGAAAAAAATCAAAGGGTGTAAGTCCCCTTCTGTTAAGCAAAGCTTACAGATAAAAGGCACACAGGGAAAAGGCAAATAATAATAATAAAACATATATGTATAAGCTTATAGATAATAATCTTTTTTTAAATTATTAACAGCATCTAGGCCTTGGAGATTTAAAAGTTATCATTAGTGATTATAAATCTGAATTTGATTTGATTTAATGTGTAATCTGTCCTGAAGGAAATCAGAATGTGGTCTGTTCTCC
Organism: Phascolarctos cinereus; assembly: GCF_003287225.1. Classification (NCBI taxonomy): domain Eukaryota; kingdom Metazoa; phylum Chordata; class Mammalia; order Diprotodontia; family Phascolarctidae; genus Phascolarctos; species Phascolarctos cinereus. The sequence continues at coordinate 39,846,962 of NW_027556098.1, read as the reverse complement.
TATCAGGATAATTATGGTAAATAAGAACTTAATATAAAAGACATTTGCTATTTGGCATTAAGAAATTTATTAGCTGTGTGACCCCAAGCAAGTTACCTTATGTCTATTTACCTCAGTTGACTATTCTGTAAGGGGATAATAATAGGCCCCACCTCGCAGGGTTGTTGTGGGAATCACATGATTATAAAGTGCTATGTTAATGTTAACTGTTTTATTATTTCTTTAATTAGATATAATTGCTTCATACTTGATGACTTTATATAGGATTTTAGATGTGATCAGTATACAATGCCAATGGTGATGAGATGAATGATTTTCTGCGTAAGGTAATTTAGAGACACATTCACCTACATTGAAGCCAGCTGACCAGTAATGGGCTTTGTTTCAAGTTTCAAATACTTAGTATTGTTTATGGTATTGTTTCATTTATACATTTTCTTATATTGTGAAATTTGGTAAACTATTATGTCAGATATGCTGTTAGAAAGGTAACTTCTTATAATCTAGAATAGATTCTAGATATTGATAGAGTAAGAATTGCACTGTTAAAAGAAGGGGGAAAAAGTCTGAAAAGTGTTGGGTCATTTTATCAGCCTTGCTGACCACCTATTGTAATATTCTGAAGTATGTGTTTAAGAACTTATAAACTTCCAGGTTTGCCTTTTTTAAAAGTAAGCTTCATCTAAAATTATTTGGCTATCACTTATCAAAATTTTGAGATTGTTAACTAAGTTATTTGGAGGTTTACAGGAATTGGCCAATGTTGTTTTTCTAGGGGTTTGAGTAAACTATCACATATTCACTATCTATGTGGGATTCCAGAATATAATTATTTTCTTGATTTCTAGTAATATATTTTATACCAGGATGAGTTTATACTCTAGGAGAAGACAAAAGGAAGAAAGTGCTATTGACTAAAATTTTAAAGGTTTGGTAAACTTTGTTATTGTGATAAGGCTAATTTAATTGGGTATATTTTTGGCATTGCTTCATGAGAAAACCTGAATCTCCTTCCCAATGCCAACACTTTTTGACAAGGGGGGTAATGAGGAATTTTTGATAATTAGAAATTTGTTTTGTTTTTATGGTACTTTGGGGATTTATTTATGATATATGAAGACATCTTATACCAACTTAGTTTTGATAAATTCTAATTTTAAGGATTTATTTTTGCTTTATGGTTAAATAAAAGATATCTATAAGTTTAGAGGTTTCCAATTAATTTATTTAATTATTCTAATTATTGCCTTTTAACATCAGGGTAAATTTTAAGCTGTTTTTAAGAAAGAGAAATACTAGAAAGGAATATTTAAGTAAAAAAATCTTTTGTGTAAATTTGTAAGTAAAAAAACTATGTGATTTTTAAAAAGGCTGATAAATTTTATTTGTAAGCCAATTTATTGCAACAATTTTATGATATTGATAATAATTGTGTCCAGTCCTACTATAATTAGTGAGATTTTAGTGTTTGAGGAAAAAAACCTTTTTTGGGAACCTGAATATTCTTTTTGAGTTTCATTTTTAGGTTTGTTGCATCCTTGGGCCAACTTAAATGGGTATTTTAAGAAAAACATCATTAGTCAGCAGCTCAATGGGAGTGACATCTGAGATCTAAGGTTAGTGAATATCTGTCCCTGGAAATAAGATAGGGAGTTTACCTTGGAAAGGCTAAGGTTGGACTCTTCTTAATTCATTTTCCCATACAAGATATCGATCTACCTGGTTCCATATATACTAGGCTTATAGTGGTATAGGTCTTGAGGACCAGTTTGATGCTGTTACAACCATGTCCCTGCTTCTAAGTCATAGCAAATTTCTATTATCCAGGTAGGAAAACAGTGGGAGTTTGCCACTGAAGTACTGGATCTATTAGTTATTAGATGAATACTAAAGCATCTAAATTACTGTAATAAGCTGCAAGCGGGAAAGATTTTGCTGTTGTGATCTGAATTTCTAGTTGTTCCATGGCCTAAGCAAGAGTTAGACTAATGCTTGAACTTGTCATATGTATAAGACTCATTTCCTGCAGTATCTTATTCTTTCAGAATAATAGGAGTATAATTAGACAAAGGTAGAGAAGCTAGTGAAACAAAGATGTGAATCTATTATGTTGTAAGGTTAAAGTCAGGAACTTCTTTTGTTTATGTTTTAAGGAACTGACTTAATTTTAACTTCAATAGTCAGTTATGTTAGTGGAGACTAGGGACTTATGAGGTATCTTGTGTTACTTTAACAAGAAATCTGATGTTACTTATATTTGAGATTAGAATCTGTGTGTACAGCATGCCCTGAAATGGATGCAAACTACTTAAGATTCACCTTAAAGATATTCCCATTGTTTAAAGGGATTTTGAAAGCAGTAATCTATGTTTATGTCCATTTGAACATGGGTTAGTAACTGAACATGTTTTACTATAGACAATAGTATATTGTAATATAAGTAATATAAGCTGTTCTCTGTATACAATTTGGGATTATTATATTTACACATCACATCCCAAGTCTTTTCTTGTTTGTTATTAAGCATCTTAAAGCAAAATAATTTGTGTAACGTTGAACCTAAGAATGAAAAAGCACCTACTCACCACAAGTACTACTTATATCAATATAAATCGTAATTTTTTCATGCTGAATCTTTTACTGTTACCAATCTGAGATCATAGTCAATACTTGTTATCAAGGAAATGTGATCCTTGAGAGCTGAATCTACCCAAAGCTATAGTTATTTGAACTTGTTCTTTAAGACCTTATGGGACTGTAAGTGACATTGTTCTGAGTCTCAGTCCAGGTATGATCACCAAGAAATACTCTTAAGCCAATTAATCCATGATGCCAGTAAACCTATGGGGTTCACATCTATGAACTGTACATGGTATTCTCATGGGAAAAGTTGGGAGAACGACTCTTGGCATGACTCAATTTCTCCAGTATGACATTATGTATGTTATACAATACATACTGTTATGTAATATAGAAATAACAAACACATGTAATTTCATGTTATTTTGTATCATATAAGATGCATGTACATATGTTGTGTATCATATGATATACACACATCTCCAAAAGTCATTTCCTAATAGATGAGTGGTCAAAGGATATGAACAAATACTTCTCAAAATAATTTTAAACTATTAACAACTATATAAAAGAATGCTCCAAATCTCTAATGACAAGAGAAATACACATCAAAACAATCCTGAGATTTCACTTCATATCCTACAAATGCGCAGAGATGACAGAATGGAATAGTCAATGCTAGAAGGGTTGTACGTCAATAGGCGCACTAGTGATTTCTTGGAGGAATTATGAATCAGCATCAGTGAATCATTTTGGAAAATAATTTGGAATAATGCAAATAAAGTGACTTTGATCCAGTGATTCTGTTACAAGAAAGTCATCAGTGAGACTAAAGTCCTGATATACACCAAAATACTTGTAGCAGGCTTTTTTGTGACAGTAAAGCATTGGAAACAAAATAGACTGGAGAATGGCTTAATAAATTGTAGTACATTTTAAAAAAACTTGCTCAAGAAACTCAAATACAATAAATATAGAGAAATATGGAAAGATTAAAATGAACTCATTCAGAGTAAAGTGAGTAAAACCAAGAAAACAATATACACAATCAAGACAATAATAGAAATGGAAAAAATAACTACAAAATAATCATAAACAAATGTTGCATATAAAGAACAAGCATGGCTCCAAAAAAAGAGATATGAGAAGACATCTAATCTAGTCCTTTACAGAGTTAAAGGTCCATGAGTGTGGCTCATTGCACATAATTTCAGAATTTTTCATTATACTGATCAGTTAGCTGTTTTTTCTTCTTGTCTTTGAAAATACTTTTTGTCATATGGGATAACTTCCGGGGAAGGGAAGGGAAAGGAATACTGGGGAAAATTATGGTAATGTAAAAAAATGACATAAATAAAAACTGATTTTTTAAAATCAATACCAAGAACTAACTTACATAACAAAATCAGAGAACACATCTTTCCACTATCACTTACATATTTCAAACTACTTCACAAGCTTAACAAGATATTCCATTTCTTTTGCACAACCCAACAATTCTGTCCCCCTTTTGCACAAAGTTAATAGCTTTGTTAACTCAAAGCTGACTGTACTAAAAACACACCTTGAAGTGTGTTATCTGTTGGTATACTCACAAAGTGAACTCCTCATCCCAAGTGAAATTTGTGGTACTTTTGGTTACAGAGCTGAAGAACTTCTGAAGAGGGTCATTTAACTGAGTCACAAATACACAGTTAAGGCTACCTGCAATGAAAAGAGTGACATTTTATAATTTCCATAAAATATCCCAAATATAGTTCAATTACAAAACCCAAGAAATGGGAAAAATAGCTAAATTTTAGCCAAAATGAGTGGCAAGACAGCATTTCCTATACTAGAAATTTGACCTGTGTCCTCTAAAGATGATACACTATCTGGATGAGACAAGTCATCAAGTGTTTGGCATCTTCTTTGAAAAAACACCTCCTGGTTTTTTCATGAAGAATGCTTGAAAGTCCTCTATTTCACTGAATGACCATTTTTTTCCCCTGAAGGATTATACCCAGTTTTGCTGGGTAGGTGATTCTTGGCTGTAATCCTATCTCCAAGATGGCGGAGTGAAAGCAGTGACTTGCTTGAGCTCTCCCCCAAAGCCTTTCAAATACCTGTAAAAAATGGCTCTAAACAAATTCTGGAGCAGCAGAACCTACAAAAAGAGTGAAACAAATTTCTAGCCCAAGACAACCTGGATGATTGATTGGAAAGGTCTATTGTGCCTGGCCAGGAGAGGAACACAGTTCGGCTTGGGTTCACAGGCAAAGACCAGGCCTCAGTGAACCCGGAGCAGGACCCAGGGGACTGAATCACTAGCAGCTGTGGCAGTTTCCAGACTTCTCAACCTCCAAATGCCAAAGACAACTTAGAAGGTCAGTAGGAAAAGTCTGTGACCCTGTGAGAGAGAAGCTAGGTTCCAGCCCCAGTCCTGGCGCAACCCTGGAGCAGTGGCTGCTTCTGGAGCTCAGCCCACAGACAGAGGGGGGATCAAGTGGCTTAAGAGAGAAGGATTGGAGGCATTTCTTTGCTGGTGCTGAGGCAGGAATCTCTTGCTTTGCCCTGCTTGGATCTGGGTCACAGTTCTGGGTGGCAGTTGTGGGGCAAGGAGGAGTTCTGGCCTGATGGAGCTTGTAGTGATGGTACAGATAGAATCCTCCTCAAGTTCCAAGGCAGGAAAGAGTGCTTGTGGTCACTCATAGACCAGAGCACAGGCCAAGAAAGGAGTAAACACCTCACCCCTTATCATACCACCTGGAAGAACTGAAAACTTACAGGTCCCTAGAAGTATCTCTGAAAACAGTTGCACAAAACCCCCAAAGCTTGGGACAGTACATCCTACACCCTGGAAGCAGAACCCCACCTTAACAAAGAGTTCATCACTTAAGTAATTGGCTTCGAATATGAGCAAATTGAGCAAAAAAAAAAAAAAGGTCAGACTATAGAATCTTTCTTTGGTGACAAAGAAAATCAAAACATACAACCAGAAGAAGACAACAAAGTCAAAGCTCCTATATCCAAAGCCTCCAAGAAAAATATGAATCAGTCCCAGGCCATGGAGAGCTCAAAAAGGATTTTGAGAAGCAAGTAAGAGAAGTAGGAAAGAAGAAGGAAAAACTGGGAAGAGAAATGAGAGTGATGCAAGGAAATCATGAGAAACAAGTCAACAGCTTGCTAAAGGAGACCCAAAAAAAATACTGAAGAAAATAACACCTTAAGAAATAGCTTAACCCAAATGACAAAAGAGGTCCAAAAAAGCCAATGAGGAGAAGAATGCCTTCAAAAGCAGAATTGGCCAAATGGAAAAGACAGTCCAAAAGCTCATTGAAGAAAATACTTCCTTAAAAATTACAATGGAGCAAATGGAAGCTAGTTATTTTATGAGAAATCAAGACAGTGTAAAACAAAACCAAAAGAATGAAAAAATAGAAGATAATATGACATATCTCATTGGACAAACAATTGACCTGGAAAATAGATACAGGAGAGATAATGTAAAAATTATTGAAATGAAAGCCATCATCAAAAAAAGAGCCTAGACATCATCTTTCAAGAAATTATCCAGGAAAACTGCCCCGATATTCTAGAACCAGAAGGCAAAATAGAAATAGAAAGAATCCACTAATCACCTCCTGAAAGAGATCCCCAAAGGAAAACTAGGAATATCATAGCCAAATTTCAGAGTTCCTAGGCCAAGGAGAAAATATTGCAAGCAGCCAGAAAGAAACAATTCAAGTGTTATGGATACACAATCAGGATAACACAAGATTTAGCAGCTTCTACACTAAGGGAATAGAGGGCTTAGAATATAATATTCCAGAAGTCAAAGGAGATAGGATTATAGCCAAGAATTGCATACCCAGCAAAACTGAGTATAATCCTTCAGGGGAAAAAATGGTCATTCAGTGAAATAGAGGACTTTCAAGCATTCTTCATGAAAAGACCAGAGCTAAATAGAAAATTTGACTTTCAAATACAAGATTCAAGAGAAACATGAACAGGTAAACAGGAAAGAGAAATCATAAGGGACTTATTAAAGTTGAACTGTTTATATTCCTACATGGAAAGATGATATTTGTAATTCATGAGACCTTTGTCAGTGTTAGGGTAGTTGGAGGGAAAAAATTATATGTATATAGATAGATAGATAGGGGAGAGAGAGAGAGAGAGAGAGAGAGAGCGGGCACAGGGTGAGTTGAAGATGAAGGGTGATATCCGGAGAATAAAATTAAGGGGTGAGAGGATTATTCTGAGAGAAGGAGAAATGGAGAGGTAGAACGGGGTTAATTATCTCACATAAAACAGACAAGAAAAGACTTTTATAGTGGGGGGGAGTGGGGGAAGGTGAGAGGAAATAAGTGAGTCTTATTCTTATCGGATTTGGCTTAAGGAGGGAATAACATACACACTCAATTGGGTATGGAAATCTATCTTACCCTACAGGAAAAGGGGGGAAAAGAGGATTAGATAGCAGGAGGGATGATAAAAATTGGGGAAGGGGTAATCAGAACCAAACACTTCTGAGGAGGGACAGGGTCAAAAGAGAGAATAGAATAAATGGGGGGCAGGAGAGGATGAAGGGAAATATAGTTAGCTTTTTACAACATGACTACTATGGAAGTGGGTGGGGAGGGAGGAAGGGAGAAAATTTGGAACCCAAAGTTTTAAAAACAAATGTTAAAAATTGTTTTCACATGCAAGTGGGAAATAAGATATACAGGCAATGGGGTATAGAAATCTATCCTGCCCTACAGGAAAACAGAAGGGGAAGGGGATAAGAGAAGTGGATGGAGAGATGGAAAGGGAGGGCAGATTAGGGGAAGGGGTATTCAGAATGCACACTGTCTTGGGGAGGGAGGAGGAGTGAGATGGGGAGAAAATTTGGAACTCAAAATCTTGTGGAAGTGAATGTTGAAAACTAAAAATAAATTAACAAATATTTCACTGCAAAAAAAAAAAGAAAGAAAAAAACACCTCCTTAAAATGCTATGTAATTCAAGCTTTTAAGTTCTGCCTGTCCATAGTACTTCTCATTTAAGCAGCTTTCCCAATTGAGAAGTTTTTAGTTGTTGAATACTTAAATTCATGAGAGCATTTTTACTCTCCCATTTTTCTGTGGAATAATAAAAATAATACCAATATATGCATATATATACACATATACATAGATATAGATATGTAGACAGATAGATAGATAGATAGATAGATAGATAGATAGATAGATAAAAACCATGTTCTGCATCTGAGGACAATTTAAGTGTTGAGCTATCTTTTCCTTGTATTAAGTTAGTAGTTTAAAATTTGTAAAACCAAAGATTTACCATGAAAAGATTCTACCTTTCAAAACAAAGGCAATCCATCACAAATGTGAGGAAGGAAATGAAAAATGTTTTATGATTTAGGGGGGAAAACTGCCTGGGATAAGAGTATATATTCAGAATATAATTTTGTGTTGTAATTTGATCACTGGAATTGAATATTTTAAAGTTTTTTTTCAATTGATAAAAATATATTTTCTTTTTGTCCCACACACCCCATTATAAAAAACAAATGAGACAAAACAAAAATCCTTGTTTTTGACAATAGGCATACTCAAGCAAAACAAATTTCTACACTATTTCTAAAAAAGTACTACATCTCAATCTGCACCCTGAGTCCACTGCCTCTCAGTCAAGAGCAGGGTACAATTCTTCATCATCATTCTTCTGGAATCATGGCTGGATCTTGCATTGATTCAAATTCTTGTGTTTATTTTTTTTTGGGGGGGGTGAGGCAATCGGGGTTAAGTCACTTGCCCAGGGTCACACAGCTAGTAAGTGTCAAGTGTCTGAGGCTGCATTTGAACTCAGGTCCTCCTGACTCCAAGGCCAGAGTTCTATCCACTCCGCCACCTACCTGCTCCTCAAATTCTTAATTCTTTCAAAGTTTTTGTTTTTGGACTGTTGTCACCATTGCTTAGTGTTCTCCTTGTTCTGCTCACTTCATTATGCATAATTTCATACAAGTCTTCACAGTTTCTCTAAAATCATCTTTTTCACCATTTCTTATGGCACAACAGTATTCTGTTATGTTCACAAACCAAAATTCATTCATCCATTCTTTAAAAGGAATCCCCTTAGTTTCCAATTCTTTGCTACTACAAAAAGAGCTGTATATATATCTTTTACATTTATGGGTCTTTTTCCTCTTTATTTGACCTCTTTGGTCTAGTAGTAGTATACCTGGGTCAAAGGTATGCACACTTTAAGAACTTCTAGGACATAATTCCAAACTGCTTTCCAGAACAGCTGGACCAATTCAAAGCTGCTCCAATAGTGTTACCTATTTTCCCCATAGCCTTCCTACCTTTTGTTATTTTCCTCTTTCGTCATCTTTGCTAGTCTGATGTGTGTGAAGTGGAATCTAAAGGTTGCATTAATTTTCATTTACCAAATAATTAGTAATTTAAAGCATTTTTTCAAATGGTTATCAACGGTTTGGATCATTTCCTTTGAAAAATTTCTTTGACTATTTCTCTATGGAGACAGCTTTGATCTTACCTTTAATTAGTTTGGATTTGAGACTTTTATAAAAGAAATTTGCTGCAAAGATTTTCTTTTCCCATTTACTTGTTTCTTTTCTAATGAAAATTTAGCAATTAACTCTCATAAGCCAGTTCAAGCTGCCTCCAGTAGAGCCACTCAAAAAAGAAAATCTTCTGTACATTAATGTTTTTTAAAACCATTGCCATGTTTTAAAAAAATAATCAAGATAGAAAAATAATAGCTTATTAAAGAAGAGCAATGTCACATTAGAAGGATACTTAGTGTAAGAGGTATTATATATACCCATAGTTTTTCCTAAGGGAACTAGAGGTAGTTGTATTTGACAGGAAGGATAATAACTTCTACAGAATAAAACATTTTCATTTCAAATAACTGACCAGAAAACCACATTTCTTTCATCTCATAAATTTTAAGAGCTGTTAACAAAACCTAAAAAAAATAGGAGGAAAAAAATAGTAATAAGCTTATCTCATGGCATGATCTTGTAACAGTTAAGGAAAAAATGCTGACTGGAGTACTAGATAAATTGGATTTCTAACTTTCTTGTTTAAGTTCTTTTGTTTTGTTCTTTTAGGCATCTATCTCCAAAATCAGGAGTTTCATTTCTGGACCACAGCGTCTGAAGCATAACAGATCCTAGTAATACTTAACACCTAAAAGTCATCTCAACTTTTTATCTGTTGTACATACTACAATTTCTTTGTGCCAAAAAGCACTATCAATTTTACAGAACAGCCCATCTTTCTGGAACTGTAGCATAGCTTTCTCTGATATTTCCAATATTCTACCTGAAGAACCAGGATTATTCAGCAGTATTGCTTGGATATTCTTCACCAACAGTTTTAGCTTATGAACCCTTGGAGGTTTAGGAGGGCACAAGTCCTGAGGAAGTGTTGAGGTATATTGCACATCCTGTAGAAGGAAAACAACAACAAAAAAGGAACATTTACCCAAAAGAATGAGAGAAAACAGGTGGTTTTGACATTCTAACACCCTACCAAGATAAAATTATTGAATGAGACAAATAGCCAATTTTCAGTCCATAAATTATGCACACAAATGGTAAGAATCCCTTTCAAAAACATACAATAATAAACCTCATAAGAAAACTAAAAAGTTGCATAATAAGAATCAAGTGAAAGGCTAAAACATGAAAATCTTTACTGAGAAACTTCCTCTGCAAATAGAAACAATTTATCTGTAACTTACAATCTCAGAGAGTTGCTTGGGAATTTAAATGATTTGTCTATCATCACAAAGTCAGTATGTGTCACAGAAGTAAGAGATGAACTCATATCTTCCTGAGTCCAATGCCATCCATCAGAACATGATGAAAATACCTTTTCACTGAGTAATATGTAATGATGTTTTATAACTGTATTGAATAAGAAAGTTACTTGTGTCTTAATCACTACTTTATTACAAGGCAGTCAAAAGGAATGAAATTCAGTAGGTCTAGAAGGCCTGGGAGTAAGAACAGGGGTTATGGGAGATGGGGAAATGCTACAAGACCATTTGCAAATTTCCAATGGCAGATCAACAATGACCTTGAAGTTGGGGCAGCTAGGTAGTGCAATGCATAGGGCACCAGCCCTGGAGTCAGGAGGACCTGCGTTCGAAACTGGCCTCAGATACTTGACATTTACTAGCTGTGTGATCCCGGGCAAGTCACTTAACCCCATTGCCTAGCCAAAAAACACCCAAACAAAAACAAACAAATAAAAAATGACCTTGAAGTAACATCAATATTAATAACAAAGAAAAGATTTACCTCTAACTTTTTTATGTCCACAATTTTTGTGCTTAAAACCACTGATGGGGAGACTGAACTAATTAGGTGTTTCAAAATATCTTTGAGGGTTTTGGATAGTTCAAGTGTCTCAATTATCTCATCCTAGGGAAAAAGGAAACATCATTATCAATATTTAAAAAGCAAACAGGGAAAAAGCATGCAAAATATGCAACTCAAATAACCACGATATAGCTACAAAGTGAAATCTGGCATCAGATTTCTTCCATTTGGGTCAAAAATGACATAGAATATAAAAATGTTATAATACAGCTTGACCTTATTTTTGGAAGGTTAAAAACAGTATCATAGAATTATAGAATTGTAAGGCATCATAGAAATCATGTTTATGGAGGAGGCAGAAGGATACAGGGAAAAAGGAGTTAAATTCAGATTCACAAGACCTGGGTTCATGTTTATGGAGGAGGCAGAAGGATACAGGGAAAAAGGAGTTAAATTCAGATTCACAAGACCTGGGTTCATCTTCTGGCTTTAAAAAAGTCACAGTCTCTCTGGATATAAATTTCCTCATCAATAAAATGAAAGGTTTGGAACAAATGACTTCAAAGGGTATTTTCAGGTTGAAATTGTAGGGCATCTTCTTTGTGATCACAGGTACCCAAAAACAAAATGGGAAAACTCATAATTTTATTTTAAGTTGTTTCATAGATTTTGTTAATGTGAGGTCTGTAGCATACTTATTCCCAGGGATATCTTGCACAAAAGAAGTGACACATAAGAATATGTATAGCTAGAAATTAGATGGTTTGGGTTAATAACAAGAATCAAGGATAATAGACACTTCAGACTCAGAAGAAGACAATGACACACAAACACCTACATGCAAAGCCTCAAAGAAAAATGCAGATTGGAATCAAACCCAACCAGAATTCCTAGAGGAACCAAGAAAAGATTTTTTTAAAAGAACAAAAAATTATTTTAAAAATCAAATAAAAGCTACAGAGGAAAAATTAGGAAAAGAAATGAAAGCAATGCAATAAAATTATGAAAAGGAAACTAACAGCTGGGTCAGAGAAGCACAAAAAATACTGAGAAAAAAAGTCAAAAAACTGAACTGGCCAATTGGCAAAAGAGGTACAAAATTTCACTAAAAAAAAAAAGCTCCTTAAGAATCAGAATTGTTCAAGTAGGAGTTAATGACTCCATGAGATATCAAGAAACAATAAAACAAAGTCAAAAGAATAAAAAAAAACAGAAGAAAATGTGAACTATCTCATAAAAAATTGACCTAGAAAATAGATCTAGGAGAGATAACTTACTAGATAACACCTTTCAAGAAATTATCAAGGAAAACTGTCTCAATATCTTAGAACCAGAGGGTAAAATAGAAACTGAAAGAAACCACCAATCACCTCCTGAAAAACATCCCAAAATGAAAAATCCTAGTAATATTATAGCAAAATTCCAGAACTCCAAGTCAAGGAGACAATACTGCAAGCAGCCAAAAAAGAAATAATTCAAATATTATGGGGCCACAGTCAGCATAACACAAGTAGGATGATCTGGTACTCCCATCTCTTTGAGAACTTGCCACACTTTGTTGTGATCCACACAGTCGAAGGCCTTAGAGTAGTCAGTGAAGCAGAAGTAGATGTTTATCTGGAACTCCCTTGCTTTTTTCCATAATCCAGAGATTGTTGGCAGTTTGGTCTTTAGTTCCTCTTCCAAAAACAAGCCTGCTTTTCTGGTGATTCTTGGTTCATACAATGCTGAAGCCTAGCTGGAAAAATCTTAAGCATAGTCTTATTGGCGTGTGAAATGAGAACAATTGTTTAGTAATTTGAATATTTCTTGGCATTGCCCTTCTTTAGGATTGGGATGAAAACTGATTGGCCACAGTTGAGTTTTCAAAATATTGAGTACATTTGAATCGCATTATCTTTTAGTATTTTAAATAGCTCAGCTGGAATTCCATCACCTCCACTAGCCTTGTTGTTAGCAATGTTCCCTAAGACCCACTTGACTTCATTCTGCAGGATGTCTGGCTCTAGATCAATAACCATACCATGTGGTTTTTGGTGATGTTAAGATCTTTCTTCCATAGTTCTTCTGTATATTCTTGTCATCTCTTCCTCATCTCTTCTACTTAGGTTAACTCTCTACTATTTTTGCATTTTATCATGCCAATTTTTGCATGAAACATTTCCTTAATATCTCTAATTTTCTTGAAGGAAAATCAAAGGAGAGATTAATAAAATTGAAAGCAACAAAGCCATTTAACTAATAAAACTAAGAGATGGTTTTATGAAACAAAATCATCAGTTAATTTGGCTTTAAAAAAAAACAATACCAAATTACCAGTATCAAAAATGAAAACAGTGAATTCACTACTAATGAAAAGGAAATTAAAGCAATTATGAGGAACTATTTTGCCCAATTGTATGACAATAAATTTGACAATCTAAGTGAAATGGATGAATATAAAATATAAATTATTCAGATTAGAAGAAGAGGAAATAGAATACTTAAATAACCCTATCTTAGAAAAAGAAATTGAACAAACCATAAATGAACTACCTAAGAAAAAATTCTTAGGATCAAATGGATTCACAAGTAAATTCTATCAAATATTTAAAGAACAATTAATTCCAATACTATGTAAACTATTTAGAAAAATAGAGAAAGAAGAGATCCTAATAAACATCTTTTATGGCACAAGTATGATGCTAATAGCTAAACCAAGAAGAGCAAAAACAGAAAAAAATACAGACCAATTTCTCTAATGAATACTGATGCAAAAAAAATTTAAATAAAATATTAGCAAGGAGATTACAGCAATATATCACAAAAAAACATACTATGACCAGATGGGATGTACACAAAGAATGTAGGGCTGATTCAATATTAGGAAAATTATCAGCATAATTGACCATATCAATAACAAAAGCATCAAGAATAAATACAGAATAAATCAAAAATAAATAGAGAAAAAGCTTTTGACAAAATAGAAGAATCATTCCTATTAAAAACATGAAAGAGCAGAGGAATAAATGCAGCTTTCCTCAAAATGAAAAGTAGAACCTATCTAAAATCATCAGCAAACATCTGCAATGTGGATATGCTAGAAGCCTTCCCAACAAGATCAGGAGTAAAGCTAGGATGCCCATTATAATTTCTGTTATTCAAATTTTACTAGAAATGTTAGCTATAGCAATAAGAAGGAAAAAAAATGGAAGGAATTAGAATAGGCCGTGAGGAAACAAAACTATTACTCTTTGCAGATGATAGGATGGTATACTCAAAGAATCCTAGAGAATAAAATAAAAAAATTACTTGAAACAATTAACAACTTTAGCAAAGTAGTAGGATATAAAATAAATCACATATGTCATCTGGATATCTATGTATTGCCAACAAAGTCCAGCAACAAGAGACAGAAAGACAAATTCTATTTACAATAACTGTAGACAATATAAAATATTTGGAAGTCTACCTGCCAAGACAAACCCAGGAACTATGTGAATGCAATTACAAAATACTTTTCACACAAATAAAGTCACATCTCAACATCTTGAAAAATATTAATTGCTCATGGGTAAGCCGAGCCATTATAATAAAAATGATAATTCTATCTATTAATCTATTTATTCAGTACCATACCAATCAAACTACCAAAAAATTATTTTATAGCACAAGGACATCAAAGGAATCAATGAAAAAAATGTGAAGGAAGATTGTTTAGCCATAACAGATCTCAAACTGCATTCATTATAAAGTGGTAATTATCAAAACAATATGGTACTGGCTAAGAAATAGAGTGGTGGATCAGTGGAATATATTAGATATTATAGTAAATGACCATAGTGATCTAGTATATGATAAACCCAGAGATCCAAGCTTTTGGAACAAAAACTCATTATTTGAAAAAAACTGCTGAGAAAACTTGGAAAACGGTATGGCAGAAACTAGGTACAGATCAAGATCTCATACCATATACCAAGGTAAGGTCAAAATGGGTACATGATTTACACATAAAGGGTAATACCACATGCAAATTAGGAGAGCATGGAATAGTTTATTTGTCAGATCTATGGTCAAGGGAAGAATTTAGAACCAAAGAAAATATAGAGAGCATTACAAAATGTAAAATAAATAATTTGATTATATAAAATTTAAAAGTTTTTGCACAAACAAAACCAATGCAGCCAAAATTAAAAGGAAAGCAGAAAACTGGGGGGAAATTTTTTTATAAGTATCTCTGATGAAGACCTTATCTCTCAAATATATAGAAACAGGACTCAAATTTATAAAACATACAAGTCATTCCCTAATTGATAAATGGCCAAAGGATATAAACAGGCAGTTTCCAGATGAAGAAATCAAAGCTATCCATAGTCATGAAAAAATGCTCTAAATCACTATTGATTAGAAAAATGCAAATTAAAACAATTCTGAGGTACCCCCTCACAACTATTGGATTGGCCAATATGACAAAAAGGGAAAACGATAAATTTTGGAGGGTATGTGGGAAAATTGAGACACTAATGCATTGTTGGTGGAGTTGTGAACTGATTCAACCATTCTGGAGAACAATTGGGAACCATGTCCAAGGGCCTATAAAACTGTGAATTCTCTTTGATCCAGAATATTGATCCAGAATATCCCAAAGACATTTTTTTTAAAAGGTAAAGGACCTATTTGTACAAAAATATTTATAACAGCTCTTTTTGTGGTTGCTAAGAATTGGAAATCAAGAGGATGC
Organism: Phascolarctos cinereus; assembly: GCF_003287225.1. Classification (NCBI taxonomy): domain Eukaryota; kingdom Metazoa; phylum Chordata; class Mammalia; order Diprotodontia; family Phascolarctidae; genus Phascolarctos; species Phascolarctos cinereus. The sequence goes on along the minus strand of NW_027556098.1, from coordinate 39,831,334 downwards.
CCATCAATTTGGGAATGGCTAAACAAATTATGGTATATGATTGTGATGGAATATTATTGTGCTATAAGAAATGACAAGCAGTATGATGTCAGAAAAATCTGGACTCACACAAACTGATGCAAAGCGAAGTGAACAGAACCAGAATGCTGTACACAGAATAGAAATATTGTGCAATGAAGAACTGTGTAATGACTTACTATTCTCAGCAACACAATGGTCTAAAGACAATCCCAAAGGACTTATGATGAAGCATGCTCTCTGCCTCCAGAGAAAGAATTGATACTGTCTGAATAAAGACTGAAACACACTATTTTTCTTTCTTTCTTTCTTTCTTTCTTTCTTTCTTTCTTTCTTTCTTTCTTTCTCTTTCTTTCCTTCTTTCTTTCTTTCTTTTTTTCTTCCTTCCTTCTTTCCTTCTTTCCTTCCTTCCCTCTTTCCTTCCTTCCTTCTTTCCTTCCTTCCTTCCTTCCTTCCTTCTTTCCTTCCTTCTTTCCTTCCTTCCTTTCTTTCTTTCTTTCTTTCTTTTTCTTTCTTTCTCTCTCTCTCTCTTCTCTCTCTCTCTCTCTCTCTCTCTCTCTGGGATTTTTGCATTCATATTAATTAATTTTCTTTCTCTATTTTTGCTCTTCCTGGTTTAGGTTTCAGCACCATATCTGTTTCATAAAAAGAGTGGTAGGACTCCTTCCTTCTCTATTATTCCAAATCATTTATTTAATATTGGAATTAGTTTATCTTCAAATGTTTAGTACAATTCACTTGCAAATCCATCTGGTCCTGATGCTTTTTCTTAGGAAGCTCATTTATGGCTTGATCAATTTCTTTTCTAAAATGTGTTTATTTAGATATTCTATTTCCTCTTCTATTAATCTAGGCAATTTATATTTTTATAAGCGTTCTTCCTTAATTTGTTAAATTTATTTGCATATAATTGGGCAAAATAATTTCTTTGATTTCATTTTCATTAGTATTATATTCACTCTCTTCATTTCTGATGCTAGTAATTTGGTTTTCTTCTGACTGTGAGCTTCTTGATAGTAAGGACGATCTTTTGCCTTTCTTTGTAGTCCTGCAGTTAGCACAGCATCTGGCATATAGCAGATGCTTAATGAATGTTTCTTGACTATTTCTAAAGGTTTGGAAGTGAATATGAGGATAGAAATGGAGAAAAGAGTTTAAGAGGGTACTAAGAGAAGGGAAGTTATAATGCTCAAAGAACTCAAAGCTGAGAGTAGAGAGAACCCTGGATGTCCTCTCCAATCTCTGCCCTAAAGAAGGAAGAAAAATGGTGAAATATCACATACACAAATCAGACATGCCCTTTCTTGTACAAAACTGGAAAGCCGAAAAGCCACCTTCAGATTTGCTACCCAATGAGTTAATCTGATGCAGACTTGGAAGATTTGTAACATCCTCAATCTCCAGACTTCCTGAGGACTGGAGAGAGTTTAGGAAACTATTGTCTGATGATTTTGATCTCATCACTACCTTTGGAGGCAATGCCATCTGTCAAAAGCAAAAACAGCAAAGACAGGAGTTGAAGGCCTGATGACTGAAGAGATCTGCAACACCCACTCTGAGACAGGTAATCAGATAGGTAGATAGGGATCAGAAATAAATAAAAGGCCAGAGGACCAAAATGAGGTTAATAAGTAATTAATAAGTAACTGAGACTTCCTAATTTGAGAAAAAATTCATAAGATGTAGATCTGGACAAGATCTTAGAAATGATCTAAGCCAAGCTCATTTTTATAGAGTGAGAAATTGAGGCCCAAAGGTTAAATCCCAAGGTCACATAATTGCTATTACTTTGGATTCAAGATCCTCCCAGATACCAGCCCTGAACAAATCAGGAGTGAAGAGACCCATTCTCTTGACTAAAGCATTAGGAGAAAAGAATGGAACAAAGTTATAAGGAAAAGTATTCTTGAACAAAAGGAAATAAGCACTATTAAGGTTAAAAATACAAACTGAAAATCACATTTGATGTTTGTGGGCATTTCAGTTTGTGGGGAAATAATTTTTAAAAGATGTTGGTTGAATAATTTCAAAAATATGCATTTAAGATTAAATTAGCTCTTATATAGTCCTATATTTGGCAAAAGTATATATATTTACAATTATGTGGTTCTATATACATAAGAAAGTTCCAGAGAAAGGCCTGTAGTGCATATGAGGTTTGAATACGATAAAGAAATTTAAATTATATTGAAAACAAAAACAAAAATTAGTGTTCATGCAAAGGTCCATTCAAATCAAATTACTTTTCCAGTAAGCCACATTGAGTAGAAATAATAAAAAAGGAAAATAATATTTAACATTTATATAACACTTTCATATTTACGAAGTGCTTTACATATATTTTCTCATTTGATTTGATCCTTACAACAACTTTAGGACATGCTATTATTATCCCCTTTACAGATGAAGAAACTGAGGCTGAAAGAGGCTAAATGACTACCCCAGGGACATACTGTATGTGTCTGAAGCAAGATTCAAATTCAGATCTTTTTGACTCAGAATCTATGTTGCCAGGGGATTAGCAGAGTGAGTATAATGGAATGACAAAGATGAGAAATAAGTTAACCATAGCCTTAAAACCATGATAAAATGGATGGAGACATCATGATACAGTAGATCAAATTCTAGATTTGGAGTCAGGAGAGACATGAATTCAAATCTTGCTTTAAATGATCTCTAACTATGACCATCAAAAAGTCAGAGTCTCCATTTTCTCAGCTGTAAAATGTGAAAAATGTTTGTACTACCTACACCTACAGGACTTTTTAAAGAAAAATGCTTTCCAAATTTTAAAACACTAAACAAATGTGAGATGTCGACGATGATAGGAGAGAAGCCAGTTATGTTATGGATTAGGAAGGAAGGGACTGAGGGATTGAAGGTCACATTGAGGGCAAAGCACAAGTATATTAAATATTTCCTAATGCAATTTTCCATCACAGCAGCAGGACTGGTCCATGGCTAAACCTAAGTTAGCTGGATAAATATACATGAAGCAGACACAGATTATCAGTCTACAAGTGGTGACATCTTAGCAGCATAATTCTGTGATATGAGATATGTTGAAAATAATAAAAACTAACCTCCTGTATTGCTTTAGGCTGGATTTTTATATTTATCTCTGAAGCATTGAGGAAGGACCACTTTATCAATATGTCTTCTCTTTTCTCTTTCATATGAAGTTCTAGCTATTAATAAAAAAAAACTGATTATTAGGATTTATGATTTTACGGTCACTGTTTTAGCAAAAGTAGTTTTCAAATCAGTAGTTTGGTTCCTCATAATACATTATTAAATTTGCCATGGAAAGAGGGAAAAAACATTACATTAAATACTACTTAAATGGAATGGATACTTAATTTTTTTCTTACCACCCTCACCCTTCACATTCAATTAATTTCCAAATTGTGTCAACTGTACCTCTATATATCACATCTGTCCTTTTTCTTTTTCTCTATTCACATGGCTAGCACCTTAGGTCAGGCCTTCATCATCTCTGTTCTATTCTAAGGCAATAGCCACTTAAGTGGTCTCTTTGCCTCCAATTTCTCCTTCTTTCTAATCCACCCTCTTTGTTGAACTGAATTAGAGAAATAATTGCTATAGGTTCATAATAACTTCCTATCATCATTCATCTTTCCCTATAAGTCAAAGTGATTGTGTAAAGAAGAGATATTTTAGTTTCATTAATGTAACACAATTAGCAAACAATCATACAAAAGGGCAGATCATTAGGTATTAAAGTCTTTTGAAGACTAGCATTATTTTATGATTTTTCATTACAAAAACATATGAGAATAGGACACAGACCTGCCCCTGGTGTTAATACTAAATCTTTGATGATTGCATGTATATTAGCTATAATGCATATATTATATGTGGCCCACAAAATTCCAATCTGCAACAAAAATTATCAAGGCAGAGCTCCAAACATCATCAATCAATTTATTAGAGAGACAGGTGGCCCCTAATCAGTTGGGTCCAAGACCTTCCTCACAGTCCAGGCCCCTGGTGCTCAAGGAAACTCCTATGACTGCCTAATCTTCAGAAGCAGAACAGTTCCCATGATTGGCTAAAGGCAATGTCCATCAATCACAACCACTTTGTCAGCAAGCCTTTCAAGGGTTATTAACTACAAATCATCAACTATAGGCCATTTCATTGGGACTTTCCACGGCCCATCAGATATTAGTGTTTGGTGAGCTGTTTTATAAGAATCAAAGGAATTGTGGCTTTGAAGCAAAGGTCATTAGGGAGTAGGTGATAGTGCTTCACAGGTGCAGAAAGGCAAATGAATCTTATTTCAAAGTACTACACTTGGAGTTGGGAGGGTTGGGGGGTAATGCATTGATAATTCCTTATAACAGATCTAACAGAGTGTGAATCTATCTGATAAATCAGATATCATTAATAGTATCATCAATACATGGTAGATTCAACAATCATAACTCTTATCCTGACAGCATTAACTAAAATAACTAACTCAAACTTAACTCTACTCTACTTAATTCACTAATACAATCATTGATACCCATGAAATCACATGAAATGAACTGAGTAAATGTTGATTCATTGGACTAGGGGTATCAAAATTATCTTCACATACATTTTTAAATTGTTTTGGACAGCAGACATGATTGTATCACATTGATCTAAATCATTAAAATCATCAGAGGAAACTAGAAAAGAACACATAATTTCCAAGAACGTTGTTGCTCACGACCATGTGAAAACACAGAACATAATGAAGTTTCCCAGCCAAATATGGGATTTCCTTCAAAATGTTCCAACCCTTTTGGAGCAATTTTCTAATGACTTGCATCTCGAAAGAAAAATATGTCATGTTCAAAGTGCTTGTGATCGAAGGGTTCTCATTCCATTTGTCTCTCCCCACAAAAGAATAACAAAATAAAGCTGGAATAATTGATGAACAGGGAAGTCTAAATGAAAAATCTTTCTAAAATGTGTTTGTACACTTTCCTAACTTAATTAAAATGCAATATACTCTATTAAAACCATATTTCTTTGAAGAATGAAGTTCTTACAGTATCTTAGGGAAGTATTTTATGACTCACAGGAATATTCATGTATAAGCAAGAAATAATTGGACTGAATCTGTAATAGACTCAAAATATATCCTCAATGTTACTTTAAAAGAAATTAAATTAATCCCTTATAAGTTTTTCTTTTAAAAAAATTTCCTCTTTTTCCTTAAATATGAGAACTTTAAAATTCCAGTTAATTGAGGATTTTAGGTAACTGAGCTTCTGCTGAATTAGAGACATCTAACTATGCATATATTCATATTCTTATTAGTTTAACTTCTAAGTATAGTCTCATGACAGTATAAATTTGAAAAGATATTGGAGACATCACGGTACAACTAAAAGAACAGTGGCTCTGGTATCAGAGGACTTGAGATCAAGTCACCTTCTGATATTTACTACCTGTGTGACCTTGGCAAGTCACTAAACCTCTTTGGCCCTCAGTTTCCACATCTATAAAATGAGTCTGTTGGACTAAATGGCCTCTGAGGTCCTTTCCAGATCAAGGATTCTGTGAATAAGATGGCATATGAATTAGTAATTACTGACATCCTCTCAATCTGAATTTTTTGGGAGGAAGGAAAGGTAATAATACTATCTATGATTTTTCCAACTCTACATATCTTTAAATTTTATTCATTCATTTTCAGAATCATATCACCTCTACCCCTGATTTTATTTGTATATACATGGTCTCGTCTAGTTGTTCTTTCCAACTTAATTTTCTTGAGGTGATTTCAACTTTCTCATATAGCACATTGGGAATTTAGGAGTTGAGATGAAATGTGGTGATTTCACTGTCACTGGAAATAAGAAGAGTTCACTATAAAATAACTGTAGATGTCTTCCATTTCCATGTCAATTTGTGGCCTTCCTTCCAGTTTTATTTATAAATGCTCCTGGGATGATCTGGCTTAGTTGAGTCTCAAGCCAGGCTTATTTCAGAATTGTTTTCCTCTCCAGCACCATTTTGCGCTGTTTTGTGAGGTGACACAGTTACATCTGTATCTATAAAATAGCTCTTTTAAAAAGATACATGTAAAATAGCTCATGCCCTACTTAAAGCCACATTAAAGCCCTACTTAAAGCCAGCTTTTTTTTGGGGGGAGGTTGGTGGTTTTTTTCTGGTGGGTTGTTTTTTGTTTGTTTTTTTTAAAGATGTATGATACATTTTATATGGCACATAACATATATTACATAATTTGCGATGCTTTCCTTTCATTTCACATAAAGGAGGCATGGTTTGGGAAGGTTCCATGGCAAGTTTTCATGATATGAAAAGAAAAAACACTAAATTTTACCTGTAAATGAAACGGAGATAACTGTACATCATATGACTGACATTTTGAAGCATCAGATGAGGCTGAGAGCACATGGACAATAAACTGAATTGAATCTCCTTCAACATTATAGGATACCACCTGGGGGAGGAGGGAGGAGGAAGCATTTAATTAAAATTTTTAAATATAAAAAAACTTTATAGAGCAATAAAAATCTTGTGTATATATATATATATATATACAATTTACATACTTTTTTTGTTTGCCAGAATTCCATAGCTAGCTGTGAGTTTAAATTTTCTAATCTGATTAAATGTCATAGAGCACTTGAAAATCGGGAAACAGCATTCTAAAATGTCCTCTAATACAGATTAATTTTTTTTTCCCAGAAGTTCAACATGATGATTGTCAAATCAGTTGTTTTGATCCTTCTTCCTTTAGACACACTTACCAGCATGAAGTTTTTTATACATTCCCAGTCAGTAAGTCAATAACTCAATTAGTCAATAAGCATTTATTAAGCATCTAGTATGAGAACTTTATTAAGTGTTAAGGATACAAAGACCGAAAAAAAAAAAAGCAGTTCCTGTTCTCAAGGAGCTCCCAGTCTAATGCGGAGATAAAATACAAAAAATTACATACATAAGCAGAGAGAAAGCATTAGCATTTCCTGAGATCAGGTAAGGCTTCTTGTAAAAAGTGCGTTTTTAGCTGGCACTTGAAAGAAGCTAGGAAAACCACAAGTTAGATATGAGGAAGGAGAGCATTCCAGGCATCAGGGATAGCTAACTAAAATGCACAGAGTTAGAAGATGGAGTATCTTGTGTGAGAAACAGCAAATAGGCCAGTATCACTGGACCACAGAATTAGGGGGTTGGGGGTGGGGAGGGTGTTAAAGTATAAGAAAACTAGAAAGGTAAGAAGGGGTCAGATTACGAAGGACTTTTATGCCAAACAAAGGATGAATGGGGGATGGGGGGTGACATGGTGAGACCCTCATTTTAGAAAGATCAGTTTGACATCTAAGTGGAAGACAGACTGGAGTGGGAAGAGATTTGTAGCAGGGAAACCACCCAGAAAGCTTTACAATAGTCCAGACATTAGATGATGAGGGCCAGTGCAACAGGGTGATGACAGGAGTGGTGAATCAAAGCTAACACCTAGGTTGCAAACCTGATTGACTGGGAAGATGTTAATCCCCTTGACAATAACTGGAAAGTTAGAAAGAGAAGAAGCATAGAGTGTGAGAGAAAATAACAAGTTCAGTTTTTAGACAAATTTACTTTAAAATGTCTATGGGACATCCAGTTCAAGATGGCTAAAGGCAATTGGAAATGCAAATTTGGAGGTTAGGGAAAAGTTTAGGTTTGGTTAAGCAGATCTGATATTAACACTCAGTAAAATCTATTAGTCATATATGCTTTCCAAAAAGAAGTGCCTCAAATCTGGAAATCACAGTTATATAGCTGTTACAGAATTAATTAATTCAGAATATAAGCAATTGTTCTTATGTTGAACTTATACATCATCCTTGCTACATGTATATATTTGGAGGGAGAAAACAAGGAGGAAATAAGAAGATAGACTGGGATAAGTGATAACATGGGAGTTAGGGGAAGAGGGTAACTACCATGATTTATAGGCATAGAACACCATGTTAAAAAAAAAAAAACAACCCTAGTAGAATGCTAAGAATTTAAAACTTAAAGTTATTAGGCATGTTATATAATGAAGCAAAAAAGAATAATTCCAAAATTAATTTATTTAAGAGAACAAACATAAAATGTGAATCTTCTACAATTAAATTAAATTGTTAAATCAAAGTACATATGTGAACCTTGAAGGATTTAGAATTTTTTTGTTATTGCTAGTGATAGATTACTAAGAAATACATACCTATAATGTAAATTCAACCAATAAATAAGCACTTATTATTTATTATTATTATCAGTTATTATTAGAGAGGAATTGTTTTAATACTGGGAATATAAAGTCAATAGTGAAACAGCACCTGGCCTGAGGGGGCTTACATTATCATGGAGATGAACACATGTACATATAAGTATATATTTTATATACAAAATTAACACAAGGTAGTAGTCAGGAAGACATAAAATGTGGCCTCAGACACTTACCAGTTCTATGACCCTGGGCAAGTCACTTAAGCCTGTTTGCCTCAGTTTCCTCATCTGTAAAATGAGCTGGAGAAGGAAAGGGCAAACCACTCCCATATCTTTGCCAAGAAAACCCCAAACGGGGTCACAAAGAGTCAGACATAACTGAAAAAATGCCATTTTTTCATTTGCCGTTACTCAAGTTTCCTATCTGACTTACACCTCTCCCTCTACTTCACTCCTGTCTTTGTTCTTTGCTCTCACTGAGACCTCCATTTCCTCCATCCTTAAGTATTTTCTCAGACTGTTACCCCTTCTCCCTTCTCAATCTCAACTCAGTAGCTGGCCATATCAGCTCTACATTATCAACTTCTCTTGAATCTCTTACCCCCTTGTCCCACTGATGATCCCCTGTCAAAGCTCAGCCTTGAATTACTCCCACCATCTACTTCCTCAACTCCCAATCATGAGCTACTAAATGAAGCTAAGAAAATCTCACAACCATTTCTTCGTACATTAAAAATGTATGTAATCCAACCTCAATTTGTGGCAGCCAAATAGTCCTTTTATTCCTCCCTAATTGTTTTCCTAACTCCCTCCCCACATAAGCTATTCCAAATATCCTCTTCCTTCCTGAAGCTTTCTCACACTTCTTCATCCCCACCTTTCAGACAAGGACCTTGCCTCTTACTTTGCTGAAAAAACTGAAGCCATTCAATGTGAGCTTTCTCTTCTCTCCTTCTCATCTCAAAACCCCATGACTCTTTCCTCCTTTCACCCAGGCTCTGATAATGAGACACTTCTTGCCAAGGCCAACTCCTATAAATATGCACTTGATCCCATCTTCTACTGTTTTCTCTAGCAAACTGCATCTTTAACCATACCCTCTTCCCTTGTATCTTTAACCTCCAACAATTGATTCATTCTCTACTGCCTTTTTTAAAAAATCCGAGTTTCTGCCATCTTTAAAAAACCTGCACTAGACCCTCTCCCCTCCTCCAAGATATAATACTATATTTCTCCTTCCTTTCTCAGCCAAACTCCTTGAAAAAGTTGTCTACACTTGTCTACACTTCCCCTCCTCTTACTACTCTCTCACAGATTCTTTGAGACCTGGCTTTCAACCTAATTATTCAATGGAAACTACTCCTTCCAATGATTCCTTCATTAACCAATCTGATCATCTTTTCTTAGTTCTAATCCTTCTTGATCTGTTACATTTAACTTCCAAACATTCTTCCCTCTTGGAGTTCTTGTCACACTCTTCTTGTTAGTCTCCTATCTATAGGACCATTCCAACTCAGACTATCATTATTGGCTATTAATTGGCTGTCATTATCATAAGTGAACTTTTAATTTCTTTTCTACTGGCTCCAGTACAGCTGTTTTGTTTTTAAAGAAAGTGAGGTAGCCAAGGGAAGCTTTTTTCTTTTGGTGGAATTTAGCGAAGACCTAAAAATTTAACCCAGGTGATTAGTTAATGATAAAAGAATTTCTGGCTCAGTTTTATTTATTCATGATGAGTATTTGCTGACTAGTTGTAAACTCCAGGAGAGATTCTCTAGTGCTTACTGATCAATTTACAAATTTATCCAACAGAGACCTTCCCTTTTTAATATCAGTTCTGTGGTGTGTAAATCTGTACCTTTTCTGTTATGGAACTGGATAATGAGAAGCAGCCAATTGCATCCACAAGCCCTAGATGCATTTTGGAAGAGGTGGACCCTTCAGGCCACCAATGAAGGAGTGGGTTGTGGGTTAAATGGGATCAGAGCTGCAGTCAGGGGCAAGAAACTCATAAAATATTCTAGTTAAATCAACAATGATGTATGGTAAGGCAGGGATTTACTCTGTCTTGGTTGAACATTTACCCACCCTGCTAATTCAGTCACATACTGCATGTTTCAGCCCACTTTCCCCTTAAGCAGTTAATAGTAAAAGAACTTATAAATAGCTTATGAACAAAGCCTCTAAAAGGAAATATCCCCCAAATCCTGCTGACCCTGGCAAGGTGCTATGGCAGGGTCTGTAGAAAGGAAATACCCTAATAAAGTTTGGATGTATCACTTTGGTTTTGTGTGCCTCTGATGCAGTGGTTGCTTTGGTGACCCAGTCTCCAACACTTCCCTTCTGCCTTCTGTAAAAACTCCAACTATAGCCATCCTGCCCTGTCCCATATAAGATGTCTACTAAGGCCACTCATGGTCCATTAGGTTTGTTTGGCTTTTTTTTTTTGTTACCCTAAGACTATGCTCCAGCATATCATAAACCAGTTAAAAAATGCCTCTGCATGTTGATAAGTATGCCTGGCAGCAGCACCTGTCAATGGATATCTGAATAATTTAACATTATCATTCGTATCAAGACCCTTAACTGTGGTATGAGCCAAAGAAAACTAGTTTGACTGGTATGGTCCCAGCCTCCCAGGATGCATGTACACGAAGACTAATAAACCTAGAGACTTGACATTGTCCTCTTCAAACTTCTTTCCAGATGACATAGTTAGAGTTAAGTTCCATATGTTCCTGCCCCTCATTTCTCCTGTTTTATTAGCTAACTTAGAAAACATCCTCATTTCTCTGGTCCCAACCATTTTCCTCTAGGAATAACTCTTGGTGCCAGTCGGCTCTTCATTTAAAACTCTATATAAGTTGGTCTCTGGGACTTCAACTGGAGCATAAAAGCCACTGCAGTGGTTCCACATAAAGACGCTATCCCACAGTGGCCTTCAGCCAAGTGGACTCCATTACATTGTTTGCGCACCCAAAAATGTTCCATGTTGATATTATTATCCTCTCCTTGTAAATAGCACTAAAGTTGTGTTAACTTGTCTTCATCCAAACTCTCTTACATTACATGTAGGTGACCCCCTAGCTTCTATGCTATGCCTTCTTCTCTCCCCTCTCTATCCATTCTTTTTTTTTTAATTTTTATTTTTTAATTTTTTTTTTTTGGCTAGACAATGAGGCTGCGTGACTTGCCCAGGGTCACACAGCTAGGAAGTGTTATGTGTCTGAGGCCGGATTTGAACTCAGGTCCTCCTGAATCCAAGGCCAGTGCTCTATCCACTTTACCACCTAGCTTCCCCCTCTATCCATTCTTGATAACCTCATCAGCCCCCTCGAGTAACTATCATCTCAACAAAGATGACTCCCAGATCTACACAACCAGCTCTAGTCTTTCCCAGGTTTTCATCTCTTAATATCAATTGCCTATTGAATATTTCAAACAGGTTGTCCCGGAGACATATTAAACTCAACTCAACATGGTTAAAACTGAGCTCATTACCTTTCCCCATAAATCCTTCCCTCTTTCAAACTATCATATTTCTGTCAAAGGCACCACTACTCTGTCTCTCAAGTTCATAATCTGAGTATCACCCTCAAATTCTCCCTCTCCCTCATCTCACTTATCCAAACAGTTGCCAAATCATTGTTATTTCTAAAATAAATAAACTTGTATTACATGTCCGCTATGTGTCAGACACTGTGTTTTACAAATATCATTCCATTTTTGTCAATCAGTCAATACTTATTAAGTGCTTACTATGTGCCAGGTGGTATGTACGGATGTTCAGGGAAGACTAGTACCTTTGGTGTGAGGGCTGCTTTCCACCTTTTCTGTCCACCTGATTCACCCAACTCTCACCTGTGGCTTCAAGGAGCTGTAACATGTGCAGCGGCCTCACCCCAGTAAACCATTTTGGCAGACAAGCTAAACCAGGTTGAGGGTAACTGAGCAGTCTCAAACCCATTAGTGAGTTACAGGGGTGTCTACCCCAAGCATATGAAGACTTCCCCCAGCAGAATGGATAGATGAGAACAATTTGTTCCAATAGCCATGAAGGCAGCTGAAGCAGGTGCTGTGGAGTGCTTGGAGTTTGGTTAGACATCAAGACACCAAGGTCATCCACTGCATCCCGAGTCATCACCAGTCATCTTGACTTTTGTCTTGCCATTGGACTTCAATGATTCTAGAAGAGAGAGGGAGGCTGATGACTTCACACAACTCTGCCTCACTTAAATCCAGTTTATGAGTGAGTCAAACAACACCACCCATACCATTTTACCATTTTTACCTATGATAGACAAGTGACGAAGCAGCAGGTATGGATATATTAGGAACTGTAGTCACAACCCTGCACATGGACAGCTCAGCCTATTGGTTCATCTTCTCATTAGACTGAAGCAGCAGTAGGATTCAGCAGTCCCTGGGTGTCTGAGCAGCCTTTTTGAAGGACCACACTAATCATTTCCTGTTGTGAAGAAGGGACTAGAAAAGATGCCCTAAAAATTGTCTGCTACACTCAACCTAACTCTGGCCTGCTTATTGTGACAGGTGGGAATTCTACTCCGTAGTCATAACACAAAAAAAGTACAAAAACTTTTGCGAAGATGATTCTACTCATCATTGGTACATAGAATGTGCACATACTTATGGACAGAATGAAATCCAGTAGACCTGAAAGATGAACAGCTCTTGTTGCAAGAGAACTCAGTAGGTATCACATCCAAATAGCAGCTCTGTGTGAAACAAGGTTGGCTAATGAAAGCCAGCTTAGCAAAGTCAGAGCTGCATGTATGTTTTTCTGGAGTGGCTGCAGTTATGGGGAGTACCATGAAGCTGGCATAGGTTTTGCAATCAAAACTAATCTATTCAATAAGCTTGTATGCTGACCAAAAGGAGTAAATGATAGGCTCACGGCAATGTGATTGCCACTCGTAGAAGAGCACCATGCTACTATCATCAGTGCATGTGCTTCTTCACAATGAACTCTGATGAGGTCAAAGAAAAATTTTATGAAGACCTAAAGACCTTTATATTCAATGTGCCAAAAGAGGACAAACTTGTAATTTTGGGTGACTTTAATGCCAGGGTAGACGCAGATTATCAGATGCGGCAGGGAGTCCTTGGGAGGAATAGTCAGAAACAGCAACAGCAATAGCAATGGTCACTTACTACTGAAGACTTGTGTTTCTCATGACCTTCTCATCACCAGTACTGTCTTCCATTTACCTAAGCACAATAAAAATTCTTGGATGCACCCTCAAAGAAAACAATGGCATTTAATAGATTATGCCATTGTAAAGAGAAGAGACAGATAAGATGTGAGAGTGATGAAGGCGACGTGTGGCATAGAGGGCTGAACTGATCATAGACTTATCCTCTCTGAGGTAAACATTCAAGGCAAGATGACTACCAGAAGACTTACTGTCAATAGAAAAGGAAAGCTCACACCACATTGGCTAGCTCTTCAATGGAATATTCATGGAAGATAAGGAACAAGAGTCATTTAGGATGAGAAGGCATAAAATGAAACACTGGATTTTGAATAAAATCCACCTGAGGTTCAACTGTTGATAGCAAAAATATATTGTAATAGCTAGAAAGGTTAAATCTCTAGATTATTCAGAAAATTTCTTTGTAAGTTTTTTTTTCTTTTTGCTAAGCAATGGGGTTAAATGACTTGCCCAGGGTCACCCAGCTAGTAAGTGTCAAGTGTCTGAGGCCAGATTTGAACTCAGGTCCTCCTGACTCCAGGGCCAGTGCTCTATCCACTGTGCCACCTAGCTGCCCCCAGAAAATTTCCTGATGCAAGGTTTCAGGGTTGTTTTTGTTCAGTAATGGTAAATAAAAATAACTTCAATGTCCAGCTTTAAATACATTGCCCCCAGAGCAAGATATTATGGCTTACCTTCTGGACAGACTCGACGACATTCACAACTGGTTGAACTGCTAGCTCTAATGGCTTTTGAACTTGGTCCTCTTCAAATGTAAGAAATAATGGTCCCTAAAACAGGAAGAAGAGGAAATATGGCAATCAAGTATGACATTTCCTTTAAAAAAGAAGGAAGAAGAAAACATGTATTTTAGCTCTTTCAATAAATAAGATTTGTTTATATAATAAACATTTCCCACTCCATCTTGCTATATTACAGTTCAGTCTAAACACAAATATGTTTTTGGCTAAAGCCCTTATATTACTATATTTTCTACTTACAGGCGAGGCAAATCCCCAGAAATTAAATAATAAAGTATACTAACAAACTTAACACAAGAAAACCCATGTAATAAAACCATAACTAGTCATCAAATTCTTTTGTCTGTCTTTTTCACTTTGCCTCACAAGTCTACATCCTGAGTCCCTCAAAAAGTCCTTTAAGCGGATGCTGACAGGCACTTCCTTACTCTTCCCCAAAGAGGGGGGACTGGATGGGAGAGGAGGAATTGCATAAGTAAGGAGTCCTCTGTTGATATTCTTGCTGTCACAGCAAAGTCCTCATTCTCTCCAACATTTAAATCTAGGATGCCTCTAACTTGAAGCTGTATTATTAATAATGACAATTATTGTCAGTAATGCTTTGTAGAAGGTCAGATATATACAAAATTGGACATGAGGGAATTATGGAAAGATAGAGGAGTGATAAGTAACCTAGGAGAATTCTTCCCATTCCATTCCAATACCTCTGCAGCAAATAAACATGAAAAGAGTTCCCAAATGCTGTAAACTCAGCCAAGACAAGTAAGGAACAATTAAAAAACTCATCACAAGGTAAATCTAAAGAAAATAATAGCTGAAGACCAATTTACCAGCCTATCCTGCTCCCATAGACCTGTGTACAATTCCTCCCTATGACCTCTGTGACTACTGTCATTTTTGGCACCTGACTTTTGAAATTAAGCCCTTTTCAATTGTCCTAGTAAGCCCTCAGTCCTAGGACAGATGGATGTCTCACCACTTCAGCATGGTCCCATTGCTTCCAGCCTTCCTTATCCATTCCTAAAGTCCCTTTGCTAGCCCAAAGCCACCTGTATGGCTCCTGCCATTTTGAACACCTGGGTTGTTGGGGGTTTTTTTGTTATTATTTTGTATTTTTAAATATTGTGACCTCAACAAATGTCAGATTGCCTTATCCAAAAGAGAAAAAGAAAAAAAAAACAGAAAAAGGGTATTGCATACTATATACTGTGAATTCCCACAGTGGCAGGGCACAAAAGCACTAGGCCTTCTAAAATGTGGTAAACACATTTCCAGTAAAGACATTACAGAGAAATAGCATTTTTCAAGGAAAAGATTGATCTCAGTGGATGAATACTTTGAAATAAAGGAATTTGAGTCAAAACTTCCTGAGGTAGGGGAAGATAGACTAACAGATTCTGCAAGATGCCCTGAAACGACAATGGAGCAACTTAAAAAGTGGCTCAGAGGGGCAGCTAGGTGGCAGAATGGATAGAGCACTGGCCCTGGAGTCAGGAAGACCTGAGTTCAAATCTGGTCTCAGACCAAACATCTGACACTAGCTGTGTGACCCTGGGCAAGTCACTTGACTCCAATTGCCTAAAAAAAAAAAAAAGTAAAAAATGACTCAGAAAATCAGTAAAAGAAATAAGAGAAAATAGTAAAGAAATAATAATAGAAATTAACAAGTCCAGTCAGACTAGAGAAAGACAAAACTAGTAGGTTCTCCAAAAAAGAAAATAACAGAACTTGAAAGCATGCATCAAAAAGGACAAATAATGAGACAAATTAAAATAAGTGTGGAAGAACATAGGACAGCTCTACCATACAAGAATGCTGAAGGCAAAGTTACAATGCAAAGAGGTCAACTAAAGATTGTAAGTCTTCCAGAAAATATCACAATAAAGAAAACCTGAATATCTTGATCCAAGGAAACATGCAAAAAAACCCAAAAAAACTGCTGAGAAATAGTGGAAGCAGATAACAAAGTTCAGATTGAAAGAATTCCTTTCTCCAAGAAAAAACAGAAACCCCAAGAATAAATCAGTAAGAAACAATGAACTCAGATTTTAGGAATTCCCCATCATAGGTCACATCTTATATTCAGTAAGGGACCAAAAAAAAACCCCCTTTAAATTCCAAGGAGAAACAATCAGAACATTATGGCATCACTCTATGTTTGTAAGAAATCAAAGGAAATTGAAATATGATGTTTGGAAAGCAAGGGCATTTGCTAACATCCTAAAATAATACATCCTACACTGCAGAACCTAAACATACCAGATAGATAGATAAGATGCGATAGGATAAGATGCGATAGGATAAGATAAGATAAGATAAGATAAGATAAGATAAGATAAGATAGACAGACTTCAGCAAAAAAAGAATTTGAATCTTTCCTTCAAAAGAACCCAGTGGTAAGCAGGGTATTTGACTTGCAAACTACACAAACAGCATTAAGTTAAACACTTTCAGACAATAATGAAAGATTAGGAAATGAAATGTTTCTTTTTATGTACAATCACTAGAGAACAACACAAATGTTGAGTGGGAAGTATTTTTGTTATTTGCTTTTCTTTTTTTAAAACATCTTATATTGAGCCACAGTGAGAAGGCAAAAATCTAAAGAATCAGGCAAATGGTATAATCAGAAAAATCAAAAGAATAGCAGATGGAGGAAGTAGATTGTTTCAGGCAGAAAAATCTCATCTCCTCATTGATAAATCAATATTATAGGTAGCAGGAAAATGTAGAGGCATTAACAACTATAATAATTTGTTAAATAGAAGAAAATATTTTTAGTTTTTATTTTCATTTTTCAAGATAAAATCCTAATCAAAAGTCTTTCTTCACTACTTACTATGAATGTTGATCCTTCTTTTAAGCAGATTCAGTTAGAAGAAAATTCCCACATACAATAAAAATTTGTAGCAGCATTTTTTGTGGTAGCAAAAAAACTCGAAACAAAGTAGGAATGGTTAAACAGTAATGCAATATTACTTTGTTGTAAAAAATATGAATATGATGAAAACAGAGAAGTATGGAAAGACTTATATGATCTTGTAATCTTTGGCTCCAAGGCCCAATTGTATGGAATCCTCTCCTCACTGGTGACATCCAATCTCTTGACCTCTCAATTCTCTCTCAGGCCATCTGCCTGGTACTTGTTACCCTCCTTATCAATTCACTACCTTAATCTCCACAAAAGCTCTTCCAAACCTTTTCATCCCTCCTTAAATTTCTCATAAATCCCCCTTCCCCCATACTCTCAATTGAGAATCTTGCCTCATATTCTACAAAAAAAAATTTAAGGATTTTCACCATGAGCTCCCTCTTATTCCTGCTTGTTCATTTCCTTTCCCTCAGATGCCTTCTGCCACCATCTCTTCCTTTATCCCTGTGTCACCCGAAGTGGCCTTACTTCTTACCAAGGTTATCCCTTTTACCTACATAAATGATCCTATTCCATCTCATCTCCTCCAACAAAACAACCCCTCTGTCATTCTCACTCCATTTTTAATCTCCCCCTGTCTACTACTAGCTGCTTCCTACTGCATACAACATATCCATTTCTCCCCCATCCTGGAAAAAACCCCTCACTTGATCACTCCATCTCTGTTAATTATCATTCTGTATAATTTGTTCCCTCTGTGGTTTTAAACTCTTTGAAAAGGCCATCTACAAAAGGTGCCTCTACTTTCTCTCATTTCGCTCTCTTCTTAACTCCTAACAATTCATCTTCTGACATCATCATTCCACCAAAACTGTTTTTTTCCAAATAATAATAATCTCTTTATTGACAAATCCAATGGCCTCTTCTCAATTCTCATTCTCTTCAACCTTTCTGCAGCCACTGAAACTACTGATCATCCTCGTCGACTTGATAACCTCTTCTCTCTAGGTTTTTGGGACACCACTCTTGGTTCTCCTTTCACTTACTGAAATGTTCCTTTTCCTTTGCTGGATCCTTCTTCTGATCACATTCTCTAACTGTAGGTGTCCCACAGTTTCTGTCTTGAACCCTCTTCTCTTCTCTCGCTATACTATGTCACTTGGTGATTTCATCAGCTCCATACATTTAATTACCTTTCTATGCTAACCATTCTCAAATATACCTATCCTGCCCCAAACTCTCTGCTGACTTTCAATCTCCTTTCTCCAACTGTTTTTCAGTTATCTTGAACTGGTTGTAAACATCTTACCTGTCACACATCTTAAATTCAACATATCTAAAACGGAACTCATTATCTTTCCTCCTAAACCCTCCCCCTCCCTCCTATATCATAACCCTATTACTACCAAAGGCAGCTCTCTCAGTCCCTCAGGCTCAAAACCTCGGTATCTTCCTTGACTCCTTACTATTCCTTACTCTCATATCCAATCTGTTGCCAAGGCCCACTGATTTCACCTTTGCAACATCTCATTTTATCATTTCATCTTTGCAGTATGCCTTTTTTCTTCTCCGACATTGCCAATATTCTAGTGCAGGCCCACATCCCCACCTGCCTGAACTACTGCATTAGCCTGCTGGTGGCTCTGCTTGCATCTACTCTTTCTCCACTCCAGTCCAGCTTCCGTTCAGCCATCTAAGTGATTTTTATAAAGTGCAGGTCCAAACCTGTCACCCCCTTGCCTCTGTTTGGTGTTCAAATCCTTTCAAACATAGTCCCTTCAAAAAAAATATAGCATAGCCCCTTCCTACTTATCCAGTCATCTTTTATCTTACTCTCTGACTTAGATTCTTTCATCCAGTGACACTGGTCTCCTTGGTGTTCCACACATAAGACAATCCATTTCTTGGCTTCAGACATTTTCTTCAGCTGTCCTCCTTGCCTGAAATGCTCTCCTAGCTCCCTTTAAGTCCCAATTAAAATCTCACCTTTAACATGAAGCCTTTCCCAGCCCCTTTAACCACTTCCTATTTATCCTGCAGAAGTGTATGGGGTGTTCAGGGAGGATGAGCACCTCTGGTGTGAGGGCTTGCGAAGCCCTTTTAGGGGTGGCTCATCCACCTTTGGTGTCCAACTGCCACCCAACTCTCACCCAGGGCTCCAAGAAGCTATAGTATATGCAGCAGCCACACCCTGGTAAAACTGTCTACACAGACAGGCTAAACCAGGTTGAGGATAACCAATAGGCCTCAAACCCATCAGTGAATTAGGGAGATGTCTACCCTAAGCATGGGAAGACTTCCCCCAGCAGAATGGCCATGAGAACAGCTGAAGCGGGAACCGTGGGGCATTTAGAGCTTGGTCAGACATTGAAGATGCCACGGTCATCCACTGCAAGCTGTGTCATCACTAGCCATCTTGACTTTTGTCCTGTCACCGGACTTCAGTGAGTCTGGAAGAGAGAGAGAGGCTGACAACTTTGCTCTACTCTGCCTCTACTTAAATCCAAATCACAAGCAAATCAAGACATCACCTGTGATGTCATTGGTCCTCTTCAAAAACAAAGGATAAACAACATTTATCTTGTATACAGCTTGTCTTCCCCTTGGGGGTAGGGACTATCTTTTTTTTTCTCTTTCTGTATCCTCTGTACTTACTAACTCAGTACTTAGCTGGCACTTAGTAGGTACTTAGTAAATGTTTATTGACTGACTAACTGATTGGGAGATCAATACCCCCAGCCTGTTGGGAAGGGCAGATTTGGCAAGAATGAGAGAGAAAAGTTCTGGATTTCTTCTGGCTTCTAGTTTTGAGAAAGAAGATGGGGAATGCCAACCTCCTCTCAAATTGCTGAAGGGAGAGAAAGACTAAGAAGAGGCCAGCATGTAGAGGAACTGGCTATCTCTATCATGTTCTTCTATGCAGTTTGATAAACTAGGGACTTCAGGAAATTTTCCCATTGGTTGAGGTTTGGAATTCACTCTCTTGGTTAGGCTAAGATATCTCATTCCCAATGGGAGAACTCCTTCATTCTGTATTATCTGGTATATATTCTCATACATTTACTTTTTCTGATTCCTGTTTTGCTTTTTTTGCTATTGACTTGGACAAATGGGTTTCTTTGCTATTTGATCTGTGTGTTCATCGCAGTCTTGGTTATAAACCTGTGGCCACCCTTTCACCATTAATGAATACTGATCAGGAATTTAGCTTGAACCTAAAAACTACTTCCCCTAGATGATTAATACATAAAGGGTCAGATAGATATAATTCTAGCCCAGTACTTTCTCTCTCAGAGGAGAACAGAGTAAACGGCCTCAAGCCCCACCCTCTTCCTTCTCTTCCTGGCAGGAGTCAGTCTCCCCCGAGAGGAAGGAGATGCTAGGGATGTCTATTCTTGGCTCACTGAGAGCCACCTTCATATGGACATACAGAGGATATATGGGTGGAACAAAACAGACCCTCACATGATACCCTCTAATGTAAAGTTGTGTCAACAATTTATATGACTACAAAAAAAATCAATAAAAAAGGAGAAAAAATCAAAGGCAAATATAAAAAAAAATACAAAGGATAAGTATGACACAAAAGAAAGGGTAGGAGAAGATACTCCTACTCTTTTCCTCTGTAGAAGTGGGAGGTCCATAAGTATGGAACTCTACTTATATTTCCAGACTTTTTTTAAAAACCTATTGTTTTGCTGGATTTTTCTTTCTTTTTTCTCTTTTCCTTTAAAAAAAAATTTACATGGGAGGAGGAAGCCAAATTTATAAGAATACAAGTCATTCCTCAATTGATAAATGGTCAAAGGATATAAACAGGCAGTTTTCAGAGGAAGAAATTAAAGCTATCTATAGTCATATGAAAAAATGCTCTAAATCACTATTGGTTAGAAAAATGCAAATCAAAACAACTCAGAGGTAGTACATCACACCTATCAGATTAGCCAACATGACAAAATGGGAAAATAATAAATGCTGGAGAAGATATAGGAAAACTGGAACACTAATGCATTGTTGGTGGAGTTGTGAACTGATCCAACTATTCTAAAGAGCAATTTGTGCATACCCTTTGACCCAGCAATACCACTTCTAGGTCTGTATCCCAAAGAGATCATACAAATGGGAAAAGGACTCACATGTACAAAAATATTTATAGCAGCTCTTTCTGTGGTGGCAAAGAATTAGAAATTGAGGGGATGCCCATCAGTTGGGGAATGGCTGAACAAGTTGTGATATATCAATGTAATGGAATACTATTGTGCTATAAGAAATGATGAGTAGGCAGACTTCAGAAAAACTTGGAAAGACTTAAATGAACTGATGCTGATTGAAGCAAGCAGAACCAGGAGAACATTGTAGACAGTAACAGCTACTCATCTCTTCTCAGCAATGCAAAGATCCAAGATAACTTCCAAAGGACTCATGATGGAAAATGTCCACATCCAGAAAAAGAACTATGGAATCTGAAGGCAGATCAAAGCACATTATTTAATCTCTCTCTCTCTCTTTTTTTTTTGTTTCTTCTTTCTTGTGGTTTCTCCCATTGGTTCTAATTCTTCTTTACAACATGACTACTGTGAAAATAGGTTCAACATGAATGTATATGTAGAGCCTATATCAGATTGCACACTATCTTGAGGTGGGAAGAGGGGAGAGATGGGGAGAAAATTTGGAACTCTAAATCTCAAGGAAGTGAATTTTGAAAACTAAAAATTAATTAATTAATTGAAAAATTTACCTGGGATAGGCCTCAGGGAAGGAAGGAAGAGAGAGGAAGAGAGGGATAGTAGGAAAATTCTGGTGAAGTTAAAAAAAAACACAAAAAGCTAACTAAAAACCAGAAAAAGAAAGAATCTTTTTTGGGAAAAATTTTATATTTAATTTTTTTCTAATTACACGTAATAACAATTTTTAGCATTCTTTTTTAAAAAATTTGAGTTCCAAATTCTCTCCCTCACTTCCACCTTTACCCCCTTCTTGAGAAGGCAAGCAATTTGATGTAGATTATATGTGTGCAGTCATGCAAAACATATTTCCATATTAGCCATTTTGCAAAAGAAAATGCAGACAAAAAAACCCCCAAGAAAAATAAAGTTTTAAAAAATGTGCTTTGATCTGCATTCAGAGTCCATCAGGTGTTTCTCTGGTGGTAGACAGAATTTTTCATCATGGGTCTTTTGGAATTGTCTTAGATCATTGTATTGAGCAAAATAGTGAAGTCATTCACAGTTGATCACTGTACAACATCGTTGTTACTATGCACAATGTTTTCCTGGTTCTGCTCACTTTCTTTGCATGAGTTCATGCCTTCCCAAGTTTTTCTGAAAGCATCCTGATTATCATTTCTTAAAGCACAACAGCATTCCATCACAATCACATAACACAACTTCTTCAGCATTCCCTAATGTGTGTCCCTTCAATTTCCAATTCCTTATCACCACAAAAAGAGCTGCTATAAATATTTTGGTACATATAGGTCTTTTCCCTTTTTTAAAAAATCTCTTTGGGATACAGACCTAGTAGTGATAATGTTGGATCCAAGGGTATGCAGCTTTATAGCCCTTTGGGCACAGTTCCAAATTGCTCTTCTGAATCATTGGATCATTTCACAATCCCATCAACAATCCATTAGTGTCCCAACTTTTCCACATCCCCTTCAACATTTGTCATGGATTGTTGAGTGGGATAGGGGTGACTGCCCTTTCTCTTACCCAGCCTCCATATGACCATGGTGTTTGTGATGGATGTGTCTAGGATTGGGGACAACATTCAGAGCTCCAAAAGTCCTGGGGGGGGCCTACATAAGGATCACTTTTGTTGTCCTCTAAGTGGTAGTAGGGTGGAGGCAAGTGAATATTCTGCATCAAAGAAGATAACCATCAATAATAGAGTAGGTCCATATAGGCCAAGTATGGCAAATATGAAATCCCTGATTAGTAGTCCTTCATGTACTGAAGAGGTTTAACTATTAGCCTCCCAACTGATTATAACCATAGTTATAAGCTGAATTACTGAATTCTTATCTAATTCTGTTAATATAGACTACAGTTCTTTTATGCTGAGCACTCCTTTTTGTGAGTGGCATAAATTATATGACCTATACATGATTCATTTTTGTATATTAAATTCCTTTGGTACTTTTTCCCTTAGTGAAAATCTGAAACTGAAGGGAGAAACCTGAAACTTACAAACCTCATTTACCATAAATAGCATCCCATAATTAAGTTTTTAAAAATGAATTAATGAGTGTGAGAAAAGGGAACCACCCTTCTTGGGAGGGGCAGTTCATTCCAACATTGAACTACACACTGCATTGGCTAGGTATAGGACAGTGAAGGGTGAGTGCCCCCAAGAATGGCCTTACAAAAGATTACCTTACAGTGGACAACACTCACTTAATAAATGCTCAAACCCTCTAAAAAGCACATTTTCTCCTGAAAAAAAAAGTTTTCTTAGTGATTTTTATCAGAGAAGAGGGCTGTTGTCTTAATTACTGTTTTATATTCAAACCACCTGTATCTCATAATGAAAACTGGAAACAATCAAAAACAACACAGAAGCCAGAATATTTTTATGAGTCAACTCACCAGTGTTTGCTATTTGGCAAGTGGCCATGTTAGGAATCCCAAAGATATATTAAAAGCTAGAAAAACATTTCTAATCTAACTTTTGCTGTAGCATGTCCCACCTAAAACTAACAAGGGAAATATAGAATCCGTTTTTTAAGTGATGAAATAATGTTTTCGAACACACACATACACACAGAGGAATGGAGAGGTCTATTGCTATGCAGGTATTTCTGATTGCTACCCTTCCCAGTTTCCAGGATTAAGGTGTGTTTTGGTAAAACAAGCCAGCAGAGGAGTGTCATTAACGTAAGAGATGTTTTGCAAACCAGGAAGCCTGGCTAGAGAATAACAAAACATAAGACCAAGCATTGAACTAATAAAAAGGAGAGATTAAAACTGTTCTCTATTGGGTGTAGGAAACAAGACGTTAATCTATTTCTAAAGATACCATAGTGTGGTCTTTAAAGGACAACAAAGAGTATCTTTGTGAAAGATTTTAAATAAAAATAAGGAAAATAAACATTTTTGTCATGGACACTGAAGATAGGCTGTATTTCCTCATTGCTGAGAAAAAAATAAAATAAAATTATGCAGATTTAAAATATGAACTTTACCCCCATCTCCCCTTTTCAATTTACCTAACAATCTGCAAAGTTAAACATGAGTACAGCTTATTATCAAAAGACATAGTTTTGGCTTGGCTACAGAGTTCATTCTAAATTAACAGACACCAGATTAACCTGCTTTACAGGGGTGGATAGGAGACAGGGAAAACACGAAGGAAGGAAAGAGATCTTAAAGGGAAGGTTTTATGCTATCAATGGTTGGCATTTCACATGTATGTCTTTTTTTAAACTTTTTTTTAAGAGCATTTTGATATATACAGGAGAACATGAAACTATGGATTTCCATTTCACACTGCTTGCTTCTTTAAAAGTATACAACAAATCCTACTGTTATTTTCAAAATCATCCTGCCTGTCTATGCTTCCTTCAGTTATCTTTTGCAAATTTAAAAAAAAAAGTGTTTCAATGACACAAACAAATATGGCAAAGTAGGAGGAAGCAGTACAGTTCATCTCGCCCCAACAACTACTACAACAAAGACTTAGAAAGAGACACCCATGAAATCATGATTAGGAAGTCCAAGGAAAAATCACAGTGAATCATGTTTCCAGCCTAAGTCAGCAAAAGGAGACAGAAAGAGAACTTCAGGCATTAAGGACAGGATCTACCCAGTGGCAGTCAACTGAAGTTCCAAACAGGGACAAACCTACAATAGTGTTACCTAGACCAGAAATGGATACAATGGCTTTGCAAAGCTCTGACCAGAAAGGAAACACTCAGACTTCAACCAATATCAGAATGTGTTGAGCACACTGAAATCTCTCAGGTTTTTCACCTGAGCTGCTACAGAGATCCATGAAGAACACAGCCCTTCATAAACAAAGAAAACAGAAATCCAGGGCACACAAACAACACGATGAAAGACTAGACACTTTCTTAGATCATGCATCTCAAACCTCTCCAAAATAGGAATTATGTAAAAGAGGTAAAACAATTTCAGCTATCCCCATAATCTACAACACCAAGAGCTTTAAGGAAGTAAAAATTTGAACTAACATCAAAGAAAGCTAATTCCAAACCTCTAATCCATTCACTCAGAACTCCCTATCCCACTAGTCATTAACATTCAGGAAGGGCTACACAAGCCAACCTATGGCTCAAATTTCTGTGCATTCTCTGCACCTCCCCCAGTATCCCAAGAAAACCAAAAGGCAGAAGATTATTTTGTCAATGCTCTGTGCTGCAATGATCCTCAGACAGAGGACGGAGGAATAGAAGAAATTGGGGGCAGAATACTAAAGTGTGTGTGTGTGTGTGTGTGTACATCAGGCTTGCCTGAAGCAAAGGAGATTGGCAACCAGCTTCAGTAAGTTCTTTCCCTCCAGAAGTCACTTGGGGCAGTGACAGAGGCCATCAAAACATGAATTCACCATCATGGGAGGAGCCTGAAACAGTTTTGAATTCCAACCCCTAGGGAAACTGTAACCAAAAAAAGAAAGAGTAAGAAAGCAGCAATAAGGGAACATAAGGGGGAAAGACTGATATTATCAAAGATGTCAGGAGGAAGAAAACTCAGTTATAGACCTTCAGCATAAGCAGATAAATTAACAATAAAGCTAAGTTCTTTATAAATATTATCTGATTTGATTCTCACAACAGTCCTAGGAGGCAGGTGCTCTTATTTTAAATCGAGGAAACTGTGGCAATCAAAGTGACTTGCCCAGGGTCATATAGCTAGCAGCATGGCTACTCATCCACCTTTGGTATCAAACGTCACTCAACTCTCACCCGTGGCTCCAAGAAGCTATAGTATGTGCAATCGCCACACCCTGGTAAAACTGCCTGGGCAGACAGGCTAAACCAGGTTGAGAGTAAGTGACCCATAGGCGACTTAGGGGAATGTCTACCCCAAGCATGTGAAGACATCCCCTAGCAGACTGGGTGGATGACAATGATATATTCCAATGGCCATGAAGGCAGCTGAAGCAGGTGCTATGGGGCACTTAGAGCTTGATCAAACATCGAAGATGCCAAGTTCATCCACTATAAGCTGGGCTAGCACCAGTCATCTCGACTTTTCTCTTGCCACTGAACTTCAATGACTCTGGAAGAGAGAGGCTGACAACTTTTTACAACTCTGCCGCACTTAAATCCAATTCACACTCAAGTCAAGACATAACCCCATGATGCTATTGTTCCTCTTCAAAAATGAAGGATGAACAACAATATTTAAATGATGCAATTATGAGGGATGCCAAGATCCATTTTAGTATATAGGTGAGAGGAGTGGTGAAGGATTATGTCAAGTGAAATGAGTATACCTAGGAACTGAATCAAGAGCTTTTGAGGGAGTATCAAATTTCTCTTAAAGTCCCTAATTATTAGGGTAGGAGTTGTCAAGGAGAGAAAGTCTGTGAGCCAGGCACTAAACTCCTTGAAGAAAGAAAGGAAGTGCCCTAGAAGTTAGTGAACACAAGCTATCAGAATTTTGATTGGGTGGTAGATATGCACTGAATGCATCTTAAAGGAGGAGAGGTTATTGAGTGATGGTGGTAGATAAAGAAGTGGCAATGGGGAACAGGGAGCATTCCAACTCTGTAGAATTCTTAGGCTTGTGTCATAAGCAGCAAACCAAATCTCAGTGAGAACCAGAAAAAGGGAAGAAATTAAAATATGTACAATGAAAGCAAGCTTGTAAACTTGCAAGTATTCCACAGAGCATAGTGGAAGGGGCAGGTAGCTTTCAAGTGGGGCCCTGGGGATAGGCGAGTTCAGTTGAAGGTAACAGGAATAAGGGATTGGGCAGTAGGACATGAAGAATGGGGTTTGAATGATGACAGCCAGGACTTCAAAATCATAGAGATGCAGAGGGTATGATCAGGTGAAAGTTTCTTAATCACTGAGGAATGAATTCAGGTAGGTTATCAATATTACTAGGGGTTTGGTCTCCTGTGAGAGTCCTCTCAGGGCTTTAGGCAGCTCTGGTAAGATACTAAGTGAGGGAAGCTAAAAGAATGGTATTTCTCCCCTTGCCCCAAAGGTAGGAATCCAAACAAGACATGATGGAATGGCATTTCTTCTCTTCCCACAGGAGGCAGAAGGTAGAATGGGTCTAATTTCTCTCTGCAAATCCTTAAGTTCTTCCTTGTTAGAATGTTAGCTCCTTGACAGCAGAGATTGTTTCATTGTTTGTGTATGTGCCCACAGTGCCTTTTGCTGAATAAATACATGTTACTTAACTGAAGATCAGCTGCTTCAGCTTATATAGATTTCGTGTGTTCTTTGTAGCCTTTCACTTCTCTTCCACAAGATTTTCTTCTACTTCAGTATTTTTGTGTTCCACATCCGTTTATTGATCTTTCAACTCTTTAGAGAGATTTCTATCATAGATTTTCCAATTCTGCTAATTAAACTTTTAAATTCTGCATTATGAGCCTTATATCCCAAGATATATTTAATTTTAATGTCTTTTATGGATTTAATTTATCTTTTGAATCATTCTGAAATTTCTTGTTGTTCCATCCTCTCCTGGAAATTCTGTAGATTATGCATTTCATCAACCATTAATACATTTGTTTTATAATATTTATTAAGAGGACTAACACTTTGAGGATTTAGAATTCACCCTTCCTTCCACTCTTGGGATTCTCAATATTGATTTATCTGCTTGTTTTGGGGGCTTTTATAAAAAAGCTTTGGTGTCCTAGCCTTTTAAAAAATATTGCCCCCATCTGAAATTCCCTTTTTTGTTCATGGGTACTACCCCACCCACCAGTGCTAATCTGTAAAGCTGCCTTAGTTTCCTTGTACATTAGGGGATATATAGTTCACCATTCTGAGGCCCTGCCCCCAGTAATCAAGTCAGAAAATGACCATTTATTAAGAGTCTACTATGTGCCAGGCATTGTGCCAAGCACTGGAGATGCAAAAATAAGGAAAAAGACAGTCTTTGTCCTCAGGGAGCTCACAACCTAATGGGGAAGAAAACAAGCAAATATATAAAAAAAATACATATATATAGGAAAAAGAAGAAATAATTAAAAGAGGAAAAGCACTAGAATTAGGAAAAATTAGGAAAGGCTTCCTGTAGAAGATTAGATTTTAGTGAAGACTTGAAGGAGGCAGCTTGGTGGCACAGTGGATAAAGCACCAGGCCTGGAGTCAGGAAGACCTAAGTCCAAATTCAGCCTCAGACACGTAAAAGCTGTGTGACCCTGGTCAAGTCACTTAATCCTCTTTGCTTCAGTTTCCTCCTCTGTAAACTGAGCTGGAAAAAGAAATAGCATGCCACTCCAGTATCTTTGCCAAGAAAACTACAAAGAATCAAACAACAACCAAAGTATAAAGGCAGGAGAGGAGTTGGGGAGTAGCAGAAGATAGTGAGCATGAGGGAAGGAAGGTAGGATAGTAGTCTCTTGGTGGAAAGAAGATAAGCCCAGAGAGGTTTTAGTCCACTTTTCTTCAGACCTAGCTTAGCCATGAACCTTTCCCCCCTCCCCTCAATTCCTCCCTTGGTTTTCTTCCTTTCCTTCACTAGCTAAATCAGTGTCCGCTGTTATTTGTAGAGATGAGGGGGTGGGGAGAGGAGTTATTTCAGTAAGCCTCCAAAGCTTTGGGGGCCCCTAACCAACATCCAGGCCCCACTCAGAAGATAGTGCTGTTTCAGCTCTCTGCTTTCCTTCTCACATGGATAGGAAAAGTCAGCATCCACTGCTTGTTTGAAACATGAGTACGGTGAGGGGGTGGGGTACGTTAATAGTCTTCAAAGGAAAGGAAGATTCCAAAAAAGGTCCCAGATGAAAGCTCAAAAGTCTATTTATGCCCTTACTTGGGATGAGTAGAGGTTGATACAGGAAAGAGAGTGAGTACTATAGGGATTAAAATTCTCCAATGACAATTCATAAAAATTTTACCTTTTCTTTGTTGTGTGAACAAATTATTCAACATCTGGTGCATAATTCCTTTTGGATTTATTTTTATTTTTGAAAGTTAAAGAGTTAAAATAATCTGGGAAAATGACTATTCTGCCATCTTGGTGATCATGTCATTGTCTACTTTAAAAAAAAACAACAATAAACTGTAATAGTTCACGGTTTTGTACCTTTTTGTTCTTTGTATATTGAAATACAACAACAATGATTAAATTCATAATAAATTCTTTTTCTTAATTGATGGACTTTATAATTATCAAAAGGTAACTAAAAACCCAAATCATCAGCCACTTACTCATATACCTATTTTCTCATTTTAAAAAATTATGAGAATGATCTTCATACTTTTTAAGGGCATTCTTGCTAAAACTACGAAAAGGGAATAAGCAAGCTCCAATGAATTATATTTCACAGCAGACCCCATACCTCTAAATGCTTGACTGAAAGGTACTGGGAACATGAGATATCACTGTGGTTATTAGTTTCTGACTGCTTTAATTTTTTCATTTAGTTAGGCAAAATTTGCCCTCGAAGGCTCTCTTCCAACTTAGACCCACCAACAAACATGTCAAGTTCATTCAAGATGTCTTGAAAAACACAAACATAACTTTGTTCAATGACTTCTGTTATTAAAATCAAGAAATATATTAACCAGGGAGACAAATGCTCACGGATTGCTCATGACATCACACAAATGTCATGGAAGACTCCAGTAGAGTCTAAAGGCAAGAGGGATTTCCTATGTAGCCATCTTTACACAAGGGGTTACTCCATAGAGTTCATCTGAGGTGGATACCTACTGGATGTGACAGAAATCTCAACTGCATTTTGATCCAAGGATGACTGGGGACTGTTTTCTCCAGGAGAAAAGATAGTTTCCCTCTCTTCTTCCTGTAGGTAAAGAAAGTTGCAATCTCTCAAGAGGTAAAAAGGTACTATAGTGAGAAGTGGCCAAGGCCCAAATTTCTGCCACAATGAACAAAGGAAAAAGATTGCACTGAAGAGGATATGTAGACTAAACGGATATTCTTATTCAGTCATTTCAGTAGTATCTGAGTCTCTGTGACCCCATTGAGGTTTCCTTAGAAAAGGTACTGGAAAGGTTTGCTATTTCCTTCTCCAGCTCATTTTACAGATGAGGAAACTGAGGCAAAAAAATGTTAAATGACTTGCCCAGGGTCACACAGCTAGTAAGTGCCACGGGCCAGATTTGAAGTTGATCTTCTTGACTCCAGGCCCAGCCTCTACCCACTGCGCCACCCTGAAGTGGATATGTAACCAAATATTAAAAATTATACTCTAAAAAAAGATATAAGAGAACCAGATCATATATCTCTCACAGATATGGGTAGATGTATTCTTAATCAAACAAGAAATAGAGCCAATTACAAAAATTACAAAAGAAGACATAGCTTTGATTACTTGAAATCAAAAAGCTTCTACACAGACACACCTAGGATAAGAAAGAAAGGATCAAATGGGAAAAAAAATCTTTGTATTAATTTTTTTTTTAGGCAATTGGGGTTAAGTGACTTGCCCAGGGTCACACAGCTAGTAAGTGTCAAGTGTTTGGTCTGAGACCAGATATGAACTCAGGTCCTCCTGACTTCAGGGCCGGTGCTAGCTGCCCCTATCAAGTTTCTCTGATAAGGATTTAGTATCCAAGACATGTAAATAATTAATAAATACATGTAAGATTAATGGGCAGGCATCTCCTAACGGATAATTAGTCAAAGAATATGAACAAACAGTTCTCAAAAGAAGAATTACAAAGTATTCACAACCACATTAAAGAATGCTCCAGATCACTAATAACAAGAGAAATGCAAATCAAAATGACTCAGAGGTTTCACTTTACATCCTACAAATCGGTAAAATTGAAGGAAAATGAAAACAGTCAATTTTGGAGCAGTTGTGAAATGACAGGCATACATTGTTAGTGGAGCTGTGAAATGGTACAACCATTTTGGAAAGCAATTTGGAACTGTGTAAATAAATTGACAAAAATGTCCATACCCTTTGGAACAGAAACTCCATTACTTGGCTTCTACCCCTAAGACACCACAGATAGATAAGAAGAAAGTCTCCATATACACCAAAATATCTAAAGTAGCACTTTTTGTGCTAGCTAAGAATTGGAAAGTAGATGCCCATCATTTGGAGAATGGCGAAACAAACTGTGTTACATGAATGTAATGAAATATTACTGTGCTCTAAGAAATGATGAGTATGATGAATACAGAGAAACATGGGAAGATCTACGTGAACTGATGCAGAAAGAAACAAGCAGAGCCAAGAAAACAATATACATAATAATTATAATAATGTAAATGGAAAGAAAAATGTGCCAAAAAATCAAAATTTAAAAAAATTGTGAAGATCAAGTAGAACATGAATGATGAGATATGAGAAGACACCCCCAACCCACTTCTTCATGGAGTGCTATACTTTGAACATACTTTAAGGTTTTTTCAGTGTATTGATCAATGGTACTGAATTTTTTCCCTCTCAAAAAAATACTATGTATCATATGGGATGGTTCTCTGGGAGGGGAAGGAGAAGAGACACCTGGGATAACTGTGATGATCTAAGAAACAGCATCCATTAAAACATTTTTTTAAGAAGCCAATGAAAAGATGGTGTATAGAGGTAGACAAGACTGCAACTACCTCTGTACCCAAGCAGCTTCAACCACGATGACATAGCCTCCATTGTGAGACACTTCAATCATAGATATCAGAGGCTGAAATGTGAGGTTCTTCATGGCACACATACAAGGAAAAAGAAGAGGAGATGGGCTCACTTGGCAGGTGCTCAGTAATGTCACTGTTGCTGTTACTGTTACCATCATTTCTCTGACTGGGGGCTGAGACTTTTGGAATGGATTGTAACTGAATGACATAAGGCTACCTAAAGTCTCATCAGAAAGGCTCTAGCTGTTCTTGTTTGCCAAGGGTGACGAAGGCGACACTTGTTCTCCTAATCTCTCCTACCAGCAAATGAATATAACCATTCTGAAGCTTCTCTTTGTTTCTTTCAAGCTTATTTTGCATTTCTATCTTTGTCTGACTCTTTTTTACACTGCTTGCTCAAGATCCCTGCCAATTACTTGAGTTTTAAGCTCTTTGTTAAGGTAAGAGTCTGCTTCCAATGTGGAGAATGTATTGTCCCGAGCTTCAGGGGTTTGTACAGCTGTTTTCAGAGATACTTGTAGGATCCTGTAAATTTTCAGTTCTTGCAAGGTGGTATGATAAGGGGCAAGATGTTTACTCCTTTCCTGGCCTGTGCTCTGGTCTATTAGTGACCACAAGCAGTCCTTTCTGTCCTGGAATTGTAAGGAGGGTTTTCTCTCCCCAGCCACTACAAGCTCCTCCATGCCAGTGCTCCTCCTCGCCCCAGGACTGCCAACCAGAACTGTGACCCAGATCCAAGCAGGGCAAAGCAAGAGATTCCTGCTTCAGCACTGGCAAAGAGATCTCTGCAATTCCTCTCTGATTAGCCACTCAATTCCCCCTCAGTCTGTGGGCTGGAAGCTCAAGAGGCAGCGCTCTTCTCTCTGGATCTGGCTCTGAGACCCAGCTCCTCTGTCACCACAGCAACAGACTTTTCCCACTGACCTTCTAAGCTGTCTTTGGCGTTCATGGGTTGAGATCTGGAAACTGCCACAGCTGCCTGAGATTCAGTCCTCTGAGGCCTGCTTTAGGTTCGCTGCAGCCTGCGAGCCCATGCCACACTGCGCTCCCCTCAAAGCCCAGAGCGATATACCTTTCTGATCAATCATCCAGGTTGTCTTGGGCTGGAAATTTGCTTCACTCCGTCTTTTTGTGGGTTCTGCTGTTTTTAGAATTTGTTTAGAGCCATTTTTATAGGTATTTGCAGGGGTTTAGGGGAGAGCTCAAGCAAGTCACTGCTTTCACTCCACCATCTTGGCTCCGCCTCCCAGACTGTCGCATTTCTGTCTTTGTATCCTATAAAAGCTACTATCAAGATAAAATTATGCTTACCCCAATGCATTTCTGGTCTGTATAATATTTCATTTGCTCAAAGGCAAATGAGAGGGAGATTATGATCAATTGCACACAGCTAAGATAAGGAGTTGAAGGCTTAAGATGAACCAAAGAAATGTTACTAATACATATTATCAAAGATTCCTCCAAAGCAAGGAAAAGATTAAGATAATTTGGAATAAAAAGAAACCTAGACAGAGAATGAACCAAAATTGTTTTGGAGGAAGACAGCTTGGCAAAGAGAAGCAAGAAAAAACCCTCAGTCAGTTTTCAATTTCCACTGTTCCATTACCACTACAGGTTTAAAGGAACCCCTCCTCTAAGAGGCAAACCTAGAGCACTGACTAGAAGAGAATCCCATCTGAAGGGAGGAGCTGGAAACAGGCTCCATCCACACAAGGGTAGAAGTTACAGTGGCTAATGATCCTCTTCAGTCAAACTCCCTATCCCCATCTGCTTTTAGACCTACATATGGTAAGGTCCCTTCATATGCTATTTGTGGATGACATTTTGCTAATGACATCAAGCCCCAGAATGTTGCAGAATCCTAAATGCCATGTATAGCTACTCAATTACCCAAACATGAAAAAACACGGTGATGCCTATGGTGTGGACTATCACATGCGGTTGTATGAATGACCCATTGTGATAGAAGTACTATTTAGAAGGGTTTTCAACACTTCCCCTATACGTGGGTTAATTTTTCCTAAAAGGTGATAAAGCTATCCTCAGGATCTGGATTGGTTGATGTGCCTCCTGGCACAGAAAGTCTCATCCACAGGGAACTCCTTTGACTTACTGAATGTCTGAAGACCATAGAAGTCACCATACCCTTCCCTGCTGAAAGGATGTGCTTCCATATGGAGACAAGGGGGGCTGAATCTATAGAAGCTAAGTGCCACTATTCCCTTATTCCATATCCTTACTATATCATGGTTAAGTAAACCTCCTTTTGTTAACTGTTCAATGACCTAGGAATGACTCTTCATTTTAGCAAGACAGCAGAAAAAAGGCCTGGGACTCATCTGAACTCTCCCAAATTCTCCTCCAAACAACTTTAAAATCATGCTGCACAATGAATTCTGGAGTGGCAGAACCCACAAAAGGACAGTTTGAAACAATTTTCTAGCTGAAGACAACCTAGAATCTATAGTAATAAGAATAGCTAACATTTATGTAACACTTACTATGTGCAAGGAACTGTGCTAAGCACTTCCCAATTATTATCTTATTTGATTCTCTCAACAACCCTGGGACATAGGTGCTATTATTTATCACCTTTACAGATGAGGAAACTAAGGCAAGTAGAGGTTAAGTGACTTGGCTAAGGTCACACAGCTCATAAGTGTTCTGAGGCTGGATTTTAACTCAGGTCTTCCTGATTCCAGGCCTGTCACTAAACTGGCCCGGGTCAGGCCTGGCCTACTAGACTATGGAACTGTGAGCAACACTTAAACTCTTTGGGCCTCAGTTTGCTTGTCTACAAAATAA
Source organism: Phascolarctos cinereus (assembly GCF_003287225.1). Classification (NCBI taxonomy): domain Eukaryota; kingdom Metazoa; phylum Chordata; class Mammalia; order Diprotodontia; family Phascolarctidae; genus Phascolarctos; species Phascolarctos cinereus. The sequence continues at coordinate 39,796,680 of NW_027556098.1, read as the reverse complement.
GGGAATCAGAATAGATGCCCTCTGAGGCTTCTTCTACATCCACATTTATGATCCTATCCAATGAAATTTCATTTTTTCCTAACCATTTAAGGTTTATAAAGGCCTTTCTCCATAATAATCCTGTGGGGGTAGTATTTTCAACATTTTACATTGATGAAGCCAAGTCAGAGATGTTAAGTGACTTGCCCAGGTTCATACAATTAGTAAATATTTTGTTTCTTCAGGGCCAGCTCCAAGACTAGAACTCTTGCAATAAAAGTGAAGGTAATTTCCAAGAAGTCAAAACAGTACTTTGACTTTTAAAGCCTTTCACATTTTCCCTTTCTAGTCTTCTTATACTTTACTCCCCTCCTTATAGTGTATGATTCAACTATACTGATTTTCTTGGTGTTCCTTAAACAAGAAACCCCATCTCTCAACTCTGTGCCTTTTCATTGGCTGTACCCCAAGGCTGGAATGCTCTCCTACCCCTCCACCTCCTGGTTTCCCTGGCTTCCTTCAAGATTCAGCTCAAATCCCACTTTCTGCACACATATTTATGTGTGTATATTTTATATATAGGGGTGTGTATGTATGTATATAGGTATGTATGTATGTATGTATACATACATACATATATATGTATCTATATGTGGCAGAGGGAGAGAGATTGATTGAATCTTGTGTATATACTTGTTTGTATGTTGTGTCCCCCATTAGAATGTGAGTTCCTTGAGGACAGGGCCCTTCCTTGTATCCCCAAACACTTAACACAGTGCTTGGCACATAATAAGAGCTTAATAGGTGCTTGTTAGCTAACAGACTTTAAAGATCACTTAAATTTATCTAAAGAGGATATGGATCTATTGTTTTATTATATATCAATCAAGCCCTTTGATCTCTTTACCTCTGCAAAAAATAAGCCAACTTTCCCCCCCAGAAACAAGAAATAGTCGATTTCCCCCCACAAGAAATTTCAACTTTCTCTGGCAAAGCTTAATTTTACCAAATTTATTACAGTATCTTAATAGCTATCTTACTTTAGGGTAGGAATTAACAACTTCTCCAAAGTGGCTAAGCTTCTGTTAATTCACTTGTTACTGGAAGGGTCAGCATAGCATTGGTGCCTCAGAATTCTCTAGACACTAAGCCCTAACCTAAACTTTAGCAATGTTATCAAAGGCAGGAGGAGGGATGCTAATAGGGAAATATGAAATTTTTACAATTTGACCTAAGGTTAGCCTGGGTAATACTGTTATTACACTAAAAATCATATCTCTGCTACCTTCAATCTATATGCAGTAGTTTTCCTACCTCTGTTCTACATTATTCAAAATGAGACAATATGCAAAATTATGAATGATGCCTCAATATGTCTGTTCTACATTATTAGAAATGAGACAATATGCAAAATTATGAGTGATGCCTCAATATGTCAAGCACAAGGGTTTATATCTCATTATAGTCACACCATATAGCCCTTAATTGATTTAAAATTAATCTGAAGAACCAGGAACTCACACTGGCCTTTGAGAAATTAAAATTAATGTGCCTTACATAATAATTCACATTTATAAAGCATGCTAAGCTTTTTCCTCAAAAAAACTCTATGAGATAAGCAGTGCAAATATTATTACCCCTACTTTTCAAGTAAGGAATTTGAAGCTCAATTTGACTCTTTCCAAACATCAGTGGAAAGGGTATAAGAGGCCCCATTTTTCAAACCTAGAAATATCTAAGGAAAAGTAAGGCAACTTTTGAAAGAGGTGATAGAGAGATACAGAAATATGTGTGTTCTTTGACACGACCAGTGTGTTGACTTGTTTTGCTTGACTATATATACATATTTGATACAATAGAGAAAGGATTAGGTGATAACAGAGGGGAGTTATCAACAAAACATTTTTAGAAATACACAGAAAGGGAAAAAAATGCAGATAGATACAAATGGACCTACTTTGTTACTATGTTGTTAAACTTTTTGTGTCTTTAAAAAAATGTAACAAAAGTTCACAGTTTTTTGTACTTTTCTAATCTTTATATCTTATATTGGTTGGTGACTATTAAGTTCACAAAAAAAATTTTAACAAAAAATTAGGTAATGTCCAACTTTTCATGGTATTTTGATGGTCCCCTGACTGAGAACTAAATGTAAATAAAAACTCCACATAATTCCCTCTCCCTAAAAGACAAAGATGGAGGATGAGAAATGGCTCATTATTATGGGGATCCAGATATCACAGAATCTTTGAGACTTAACATGGTAATCTAATCTACCTCCCACCGTTATTGAGTAGGTATACAAAGCATATGCTAAAGATGCCATGGTGACAGTCAGGAACTTTTGAAAAACAGGGATAAAGGGAGTAAGGAAACCAGTTCATATTTCTGAAACTCAGATATTTACTATATCACAAGAAAATTTTACTTGACTAAAAACTGCATTTTATGAACCTAATATAATGCACATAAAATAATTAAGTTGCACTTATCAATCTATCAAATTAGTAAAAAGGGAGGGGGAATTACAGTTATTAATGTCAGCCAATGAAGTGAACATAAATGATATATCATATTGGCAAAGATTTCACCTAGTGATATTAATTTGGAATTGGAAATCTTTTCTGAATCAGTGATTTACACAAAAATAAACAAATCTAAAATTATGAGCACATTCCAAATATCCTTTTAAAAGATCAATAAAAAACCCATACAGTCTCAAGGTACTTATGAAAGTTCATCACAAAGGGCTGTGTCATAGTCTTTCATTTTAATACTATTCACCTCTGTTTTGACTCCCTCAATTAAAACCAGATCCCCTTTTCTCTATCTCTCCCTTTTTTGAAGCATTTTCTTCCCTTGTTTCATATAAGGATCTCCCTGAAACTTCAGTCTATCCACAAGTCCAAGGCTCACTTCTATTTAATACATTCTCTGTGACAACCTGAGCTGTTCAGTGGATATGAGGATGAGTATAGGATGGGAGGGGGGAGGTGGATGGGGGCTGGGAATGGTAGGAGGTTGTTTCATTTTAAACGGTACACGGGGTCATTTCAAAAATCTGTATGCTCTGCCCAGCAGCCAGCAAAGCTAATACCTCACAAATAGTGGTGGACACACATGGAGTAACTCACCCCTTTATGTTTAGCTTCCTCATTCAAAGCTGTCACCCAAGCCACTTGCCACTGGCTCCTCCAACTGTTTAGGGATAGTACCCATTTCAGCAAGAAACCCAAATCTTCCTTCTGTACTGGCTGGAAGGAGTCTGTTGACATCCTGCAGGGACTGGATCCAACAATGACCAAGGCATATTGCACCAAATATATGCTTAGAGTCACCAAGGCGGCGATGAACAGAGTGACCATGGTTAGCCACTGGATCTCATCAATCCAATAACCTAGACAAATCATGTCATTTAATTCCATTCCAACTTCTTTGAAAAATCACTGCTCATCTAGGCTGCTGGGAAATTCAGAGTTTCCACAAAAGACACGTTCCTCATTTGAGAAGGGTGAATTCAAGACATTTCCATCCAGTTTGGGAATACCTGGTTTGAAGTTAAGTTTCTGATGCTGTAAAAGAAAGGAGAAAAGAAAAGGTGGATAGAGGGAGAAAGGAAGGAAAAGGGAGAGAAGAGGGAAAATGAATTCACAAGTTATTTCTTGGAAGTTTTAGTAATATAAACTACTTTTCAGAGGTCCTCATGTCAATCTAGTTTATCAATTAGTACCAATGCAGTTTCAGTTTCTAAGGGAAAGGAATAGATTTTAGGAAAGTGAGAAAGCTCCATGGTGAAGGTAAGCAGAGCTTACTTACTACAGAAGAAATACCCAAAGGTTACAAACAATAGCCAAGGTAAGTCAAGGAATAAACACACCTACATAACGAGCACCCACAAGCCATTACTTAAGCCCAGCATAATAATAATAATAATAATAATAAAATAATAATAATAATAATAATAATAATAACAATAAAGGAAAAATAAAGAAGAAAATTTCTGAGTCCTCTCTTCAGCAAAAACTGAGGGAAAAACTGGTGCAAATGCTGGCGGAAGACTGCCTTTCTTCTTCCCCTCTCAACCAGAGCCGCGGGAAAATGGGTCAGCTCCAGCAATTACAGATATTCCCTCCTAGTCTTCCCACTCCCACAGTCACGGTGCACGGACCTTTTCTGCTACCTGACCCAAACCTAGCCAGCCTGCAGCTAAGGAGTGATAGGAAAAGGTCCCGAGCGCTAGGAAGAGAAAGGAGAGCCACACCTCCAGAAAAAAACGAGTAGGCGGGGCATGGCTCTGACAAGCCTCACCCACGCGCTCCAACCCCAAGAAAACGGCCAGGCGTCAGAGGCTGGAAAAAAGTCCATCCCCTTCCAAGGCTACACGTTGGCTTTCACCAATCACACAACTCTGGCCTCAGGTCTTAGCGTCCTGCAGGACTGCCCGCTCTAAGACTTGAGTCTAGGGCGCCCACTAGTGGAGAAGAAAGGAAAGAATGCATCTTCACCTTGTCCCCTGCATCCTTCCCTGACTCACTCCAGGGCTGCAAGCCCTTCAAATTCTCATCAGTTCTTCCCGCTTTGCTCACGTAATCGAATAAAAAAAGAAAAGGTTATATCATTAGCCCTATCGATTTGGAATCGCCCAGGAAAGTGACGTTTGTTTCTCCCTCCTCTCCCTCACCCATTTTCCCCAATACACAAGGGGTTCTATCTGTTCTCCCAGCAACTTTTTTGCTGAGGTAGGAATGGAGAAAGAAGAGAGTATAGCTTGGATAGGTCATCAGGACGTCACTGTTACTAAAGCGGCATCAGCCTAGCTAAACATCTGCTCAAGTGAGTCCCCCCGCTATTCCTTTTGCAGATCTCTTAGGCCGTTGACATTGGGAAAGAGGGAAAAGGGATGATGTTTCCTCACTGCTTCTTCTTTTATAGATAACATTCATGATTCCAGCATGACATAGACTTTCCCATTAACAAGTAAGACAAAGGGAATTATTGTTGTTCTGTGAATTTATTTAAGTTAATTTCACACTTCAAGGGTGCTTTCCAGGCCATATGTGAAGCAGCAAAATTGTGTCTCTCAAAAACTACTTAGAAAATTCCCTGAAAGTAAGTGAATTGTCACATGTGAGATTAGTAATATGTCTACCTTGTGTGGGAATTAAAGTTGGTGTAACCCTTAAATGCAGTTTTTTGTTTCCTTTTTTTTTTAAGAGGCTATCTAGGGTGGGAGGGTAGGACGGACTCTGAATCTGGCAGTAAAGCACCTAATCACCATTATAACTGTATGACCAGGAGACTGAGACAGAAGAGAGGAATTAAGGCAGAGGATGAGGTCTACTGTCAACCACCCCATTCAAAAGAGCTTCAGCAGTAGCACTAAGATGACAGGACCATACACGGTCAACCCATCCAAGAGAGCTGGATAGACTTCCACGAGCACAAAGTCTCAATGTGGGAAGTGAGGCTAGAAACATGAGGAAGCAGAAGGAAACAGAAAACAATGAAGAAATACTCTGGATTAAGAGACGTTAAAGAGGCAGACACAGAAGAGTAAATTCACAACAATTAAAAGTAAAGCTCAGAAGAAAAAAAAGTCAGCCTCATGGACTCCAAGACCGGCTGGGAGAAATGAAACAAAAGATTAAAATAATGAAATTAGAAATAAAGTTCAAGAGAAAAAAATGGAAGGAGAATACATTTTTGTTGAACATTTCCATTATATTACTAATATACACTACTATATAGTTCTTGTTCTTTGTCTTCCCTGGTGTAGACATTAGGACCATACTTGTCTCCTGAAAGAAATTTACTAGGGATTTTTCTTTTTCAGTTTTTGACAAAAATATAGCATGGCACTGTTTTTTAAATGGCTGATAAAATCCACCTGTAAAATTTTAATGACCAGAATTCCTCTCTCTTTCTCTTTTGTAGTTCCTTCATAACTAATTCAATTTCAGTTTCTGACATTTGGTTGTTTAATATCTGTACTTAATGTTTGATTAATTTGGGACTTTAAATTCTCAGTTTGGCTAGGATGCAATTGTATACAGTAGATTCTGACAATTCTTTTTTATTTTTCCTCTGTTGACTTGATTTTCCTTGGTCTTTTTTTCCCATTAGGTTAGTTAAATGTTTATCAATTTTATTGGTTCATACAAAGAAATAAATTTTAGTTTTCATTATAATTTCAGAAGCTTTTAAATTTCCTAATATAGCTATTTCTACTCTAATTTTTAATCATTCCTTTTCGTGATTATTTAGGTTTATTTACTCATTGATTTTCCAGTTTCTTATATTACCTACTTAATTAATTCCAACTTTTTCTATTTTGATCACGTATATTTTCAAGCATTGTAATGCTTCTTCAGAGAACTGCTTCAGCTGCATCTCAAATTTTGGCATGCTATATCACTATCAAAGGGGCAGCGAGGTGGCGCAGTGGATAGAGCACCAGACCTGAAGTCAGGAAGACTCATCTTCCTGCATTCAAATCTGGCCTCAGAAACTTATTAGCTGTGTGATCCTGGGCATATCACTTAACCTTGTTTGCTTTAGTTTCCTCATCTATATAAAAAAAAGTCATAGAAGGAAATGGCAAACCACTCTAGTGTCTTTGCCAAGAAAATCCCAAATGGGGTCATAAGGACTTGGACGTGACTGAAATGACTAACAACAGCTATCATTGTTAAAATTCTCTTATTCATGGTTATTTTTTAAATGTGTTTTTGACTCACGTGTTATTTAATATGTTATTGCTTTCTGTATTAATTATATTTTTGAGCTATGATTTGTTAAGAACATAAATAGTAATTTTTATACTTGCTTATTTTCTCTGTACTCAAATTAATGGTCTGTTTTTGTAAAGGTAATGTGAAAAACAAGTATATTCTTTTATATGCACATTTGCAAAACACCATATATCTTTTAGATGTAATTTTTCAATCTACTTTCCCACATGGTGTGTTCAGTTCCATTAGCCCTTTTTAGCTTTGTGTCACATTTGTCCACTCTGAGATAGAACATTAAAGCAAGCTACACTTTTTGATATTATTTACATCTTTTAGCTGTTTAGTTAACTTTTACTCTGTGTTTTTAGTATTGATCATTTACTATTTACTATTGATGATAGTTTTTTCAAGTTCCATAATATCTTTAAACAATATAATTTGCCTCTATCTCTTTTCAGGTGAACTAATCCAACCATTCGGGAAAGCAATTTTGACATAGCAATACTGCTACTAGTTCTATACCCCAAGATCAAAGAAAGAGGAAAATGATGCATATGTTTAACAGCAGCTCTTTTTGTGATGGCAAAGAATTGGAAACTGAAGGAATATCCATTATTTGGAGAATGGCTGAATAAATTACAGTATATGAATGTGATAAAATAATGTGCTTTAAGATGAGATGAAGGTGATGATTTCTGAAAAACCTGAGAAAACTTGTATGAACTGATGCAAAAAGAAATGAGTAGAACCAGAAGAATACAGTAATAGCAGCATAATAAAGATAACCAACTTTGAAAGAATTAGTAACTCCAATCAACACAATGACCCATCACAATTCCAAAGAACACATGAAGAGACGTATTATACACCTCCAGGTAGAGAACTTATGGACTCAGAGTGCAGATTGAAGTATATATTTTCCCCTTTTTTAATTGCTTTTTTAAAAACATGGCTAATGCTGAAAGTTATTTTGCATGACTATACATATTTATAATGGGTTCTGTTTTTATTGCCTTCTCAATGAATGAAGAAGTTAGGAAGAGGAGAGAATCTGGAACTTAGAAAAAATCTGTGCTAAAAAAAACCCAACAACTTCAGTACTCTGATTAATTCAATCATAATCCATAAGTACAGAGAATTGAAGATGAATTAGGCCGCTCACCTCTTCCCAGGGAGGTAAAAGACATAAAAATGCAGTATGAGACACATTCTGAATTTTGCTAAAATGAGAATTTGTTTTAAAGAGCAATGCTTGTTCGTTGTAAGGGATTTTTTAAAAAATTATGATGTGGTGTGTCAGCGTGAAAGGAGAGATAATAAATATACAACCCAGGTCCTTCTTGCTTGCAACTGCTCCTCTCCACCCTGGAACTGTGACTCAAAACTGGTAATGGGTGACATAGCTGCCAGCTGTCACTAGTTCTTTCTCCCAACATTGTATGAAGAGTCTCTGGGATCTCTTTCTGCCCTGGTGGTTGCTGGCATTCAGTCTCCCACCCTCTTATTGTCCTTAAATGCTGGAATGGTCCCCACTGCTGTCATTGGACTGCACTCCTGGCCAGTCCCTACAGACCTTCCTGTCTTCCTAGGGTGCTCTGGGCTAGAAAAATGACTCAGTGGCTTTTTCTTTGCTTTCTCAATCAGAATTTGGTCTGGTGTGTTTGGTAGGTTTTTGTGGAGGAGTTGTGCTGGGTGAGCTGGGTAAAAATTCTGACTCTCACTCTGCCACATTAACTCTGTCCTAAATAAAAATTTTAAAGGGAAAAATGTGGACACTCTGGAAATAGACTAACATCAAAGTTTTTTTTTTCAGTTTCCTGTTTTCTTTTAATTTTAGATGCATTATTTTATTTGTGCAAAAAAATTTTAGGTAATCAAAATTATCCATTTTACCTCCTGTGAGCCTCTCTATCTCATTTGGTCATAAATTCTTTCCTTATGCATAGATTTAATAAGTCATTCCTTCCTTCAAAGTTTTTTTTTCTCTCTACCTTGTTTTCATTGTGTAAACTGTTCTAGCTCTGCTTACTATGCTCTGCATCAGATCACAGAGGCCTTTTCAATTTCTTTTTAAATTATTCATTTTATTTCTTACAGCACAATAATGTTCCAATACATTCATATTCCACAATTTGTTCAGCCATTCCCTAATAGGTGGGTACTCCCTCCACTTCTTGGCTATTACAAAATAGCAGTAATAAACTTTTTTCTTACAAAGATAGCTGCTCCTTTTCCTCCTTCTTTGATTTCATCAGGGGCAAAGATCTAGTAGTGGTATAGTTGGGTTAAAGGCATACACTGTAAATAGTTCCAAATTATTTTTCAGAGTGGATGGACCAATTCACAACTCCACTTAAAATACATCAGTGTACCTGTTTTCCAGTAGTCCCTCCACTATTTGTCATTTTACTCTTGTTAACTTTAACACTCTGATAGGTGTAAAGTGGAACCTTTTATGTTTGTTTAATATATGTTTGTCTTATTAACAATTATTTGGAGCATTTTTTACATATGGTACTTCCCCCTCTCCTTTCAGCTTTCATTTATGTGTTGGCTTCCCTTTTAGAATGTAAATTTCTTGAAGACAGGGACCATCTTTTTGCTTGTATTTGTATTCTCAGTGTTTTGCATAGTGACTGGAATACAAGTAAATTTTTGACTGACTGATTAAACCATTTTGTTTTTTCTCCAATTCCAATGACTTCTCCTCCTATCAGATGAGAATTATGCCTTATATTTCAGTGAAAAAAAATTGAGGCCATTCACCCAGAATACCTTCTTTTGACTTCCTGCTCATCTAATATCATTCATATAACTATTGTCACTATTTCTTCCTTCACTCCTGTTAACACATAAAGAGGTTGCCCTTCTCCCTGCCAAGCTAACCTTTTTAAATGAACAAGTGATTCTATTTCATCCTGTCTTTTCCAGCAGATTGCTCCCACTATCATCCTACTCACTCAAGTATCTTCAATCTTTTCCTTTATGCTTCTCTAATGTCTACTAATACACTCATGTTTCCCTCATCCTCAAAAAAAATCCTCTCCCTTGAGGCTTGCTAGCTAACATCCTCTATCTTTCCTCCCTTTTGTGGCTAAACTCTTTGAGAAAGCCAACTATAATAGGTGCCTCCACTTCTTTTCCTGACTCTTAATTATCTTCAAGCTGGCTTGCCATCCTCTCCAAAATTGCCAATCTCTTAATGGCCAGATCTCATGGTCTTTTCTCAGTCCTAATCCTTGACATCTCTAGGTCCTTTGACATTATCAATCACCCTCTTATTGATATTCTCTTCTCTCTAAGGTTTTCATGATACACTATCTCCTGATTTTCCTACCTCTAAGACTGCTTCTTCTCATTCTTCTTTAATGAAATGCCTAATAACCATGAGTGTTCCCAAGGCTCTGTCTGGAGCCTTCTTCTCTTTTCTCTCTATACTATTTTTACTGGGTGATTCATTAGCTCCCTTGGATTCAATTATCAATCTCTATGCCAAAGATTCTCAGGTCTACTTATCAAGTCTCAATGTTTCTCCTGACCTCCAGTCTTACATTCCCAACTGCCCACTGGATGTCTCAAACTGGATATTATGTGTGTGTGTGTGTGTGTCTACATGTGTGTGTAGTGTATATATCCAGTTCTGAACATGTTGAGTGTGTGTTTGTGTGTGTATATATGCACAAATGTATATATATATATATATATATATATATGTATATGCATATTCAACATGTTCAGAATTACATTATCTCTTCCCCCAAAATCCTTTCTACCTACTATTACTGTCAAAGGATCTTTGTCCTCACCCAGGCTCACAATCTAGGTGTCAACTTTGACTCCTCACTCTTGCTGTCCATGTCCGATCTATAGGTAAGGCCTGTCAATTGAACCTTAATGGTATCTTTCACATCTGACCTTTTCTCTCTTCTGACACTGCCACCATGCTGGTACAAGCTCTTATCATTTGAACCATTTATTGAAATAGTCTGCTGTTTGGGCTCTGTCTCAAGTCTCTCCCCATCTTCTATTGAGATGTGAAATTGAACTATTTAAAGTACAGGTTTGACCATGCCACCCCTCTATTAAATAACCTCCTGTGGCTATCACCTCCAGGACCAGATATAAAATCCTTTGTTTGGCTTTTAATGCCCTTCATAACCTGGCCCTCTCTTACCTTTCTATTCTTCTTAAAATTTACTCCTCACCATGTGATCCAGTGACACTCTTTTGCCACTCCTTGAACAAGACATTCCATGTCCCAATAGTAGGCATTTTCAGTCTTACATGCCAGTAATGTTCTCCTTCCTCATCTCTGCTGCCTGATCCCAGATAAAATCTCCCCTTTTACAAGAAGCCTTTCTTGATATTATTTAATGTTACTGCCTTCCCTCCAATTTATCCTGTCTATATTTTGAATGTATATAATTGTTTGCATTTTGTCTCCCCCAATAGATTGTGAGCTCCTTCAGAGTGAGAGCTGTTTCTTGCATTTCCCTGTGTCACCGGTGCTTAACACAGTCCCTGGCAGATAATAAATGCACAATAAATGCTAGTTGACAGAGTAACTGAGCTCTTTCAGTTTATGAAAATCCATGCTACTGTGTTCACTTGCTTCAGAACGTTGTATTACCTAATATGTTCTACTGACTGAGCTATTTTTAAAATCAGTGTAAAATTAGTGTAATCATTTCTTCTTTGTAGTATAGACTGAGAGCTGGTACTTACTGGCAAACCATGTTTTTTGTTGTTGATATCATTCCTTGAAATTCTTGGTTTTTTCTTCCCCTATAGGAATTTAGTTCTGTAAAGTAATCCTTCGGTAGTTTGATTTGTATTGCACTGAAAAAGCAAATTAATTTAGGTCCCTTTTGACATATTGTAATATTTAATATATTGGCTTAATCTACCCATGAACAATCACAATTCCTTCAATTATCTGAGTCTATATTTCTGCTAAGAGTGTTTTAGTACTGGATTATTAATAGTTTCTGGATATATCTTAAGAGATTCACTTCGGTAGTTATTTTGATTTTTTTCTCATTCTGGCTTTTGTTGCATTTTGGTAACATAAGGAGTATTGATTTGTGTTGATGAATTTTATATTCTGTAACTGATGAAGTTATTAGATCAATTAATCTTCTGCCATCTACTTTTATGTGCCCTACCCTTTTTCTTGATTTTACTTAAATAATGAATTTTCTATTTATATTTCACCCCCTACTTTGCCCTTCATCTTTCTATGATGAATTAAGTATATAGTTCAAAATAATTTTTTTTTTGCTGCACCATTTTCCTAGAAATTTTCCTTTGCTTTGTCCTCTTTTTCTTCTTTTTAAGTTGTCTGATTTTTGTTCTCCAGTTCATAGACTTTCTTCTTTACTCTGTATCCCCAGGGTAATTTCTGGAGCATCAAATTTGAAACCCCTCTTTTATCCCATTTCTTTGCTATTGTATCTTACTCCATCTCCCTCCCCCCAACTTTTTTTTTTGGCTGTGCCTCATTTTGGAAATATCAATTCATGAGGCAAGCATCTCTGTGTCCTGAGTAATGAAGCCCAGTCCTACCCACTGCTTTTATCATAATCCCTCACCATTTCTACAGGCAGGTTATCCTGCCTGATTTTAAGTTCCCACCACCACATTGGAAGCTATCTGAGATTTTGTATCTTTTCTCTTAGGGCGCAGTTGAGTTCTTTCCTTGTAAATGTGGTCTCCCAATGGGAAAATTCCCCAGGTGAAACCTGTCTCTTCCCACAGGCATACATGACTCCAACCTACTCTTTTCCTTTCTAGGCAAAACATCTCTTACTCACCCATCCTATTCCCTTACTTTCATTACTTTTATTCTATTCTCTCAGAGTTCTCTCTCAATCTCCCCTCTGCTCCACCACGCCTCGCTCCCATTCAGATGTGCTCTAGGAGGGAGTGAATTTCCAGCTCCTTTCTGTACCTTAATCTCTTCTCTCTCCATTTGTGTATTTTGCAACTATTACCTCTTCCATGAAATATTCACTTACAAATATTCACAAATATTTCAAGAAATATTCACAAATTCATGGAATTTTGCCCATGGAATAATATTTCAGATTTTCTTTTTCTACTCTTGGTTCTCTGAGGTCTCTGTAAGTCTTCAGTCCTTGAGGTCCTCTTTGTTCTTTGATGAACCTTCTTTATTATTTCTTCATCTGTTGGTTCAATTACTTTTTTAAAAAATCCCTAAAAAGTTTTTAAATTTAGGGAATAGATTTTATTATTTAGTCTGTTCTTGAGAAGTATATTTACCTTTTTTGCATTCCTCTTTGGTGTGTCTGCAATTTAAATGTTCTGCTTACCTCTGGATTTTTTTTTTAAAGAATGCCTGAAGTGTTTCCTTTCTGTTGGAGTTTCATCTTTTTAAAAAATGGTTTTTTTTAAATTAATGATTAACATTGAAGCCTGAATTCTTTTGCTTTGGGGAACATATGATTACACTCTCCTTTTTGATCTGTCATGACTGTGGAATAATCTTGGTTTGTTCAAAATGGCATTCACTTGCACTTTCTTTTTCTTTTCCCCTTGAAACTGGGTCTCCCTATCTTAACCACACTGGGACACAGGCCCAGATCCTATTACTGAATGGCATGGAAGCTTTTGACCTCTCTGTTTCTGACCCAAGTTGGTTTTCTCCTCCTTAGGACGCTATGCGACTCCTGAGGGTTCAACATACTAGTTTTAGTCTTAGTGTGGACATCAAATTGTCTACAGCTCAGAACTCCTGACCTCAAACAATCCATGAGTCTCAACCTCCCAGAAACAGAGATAACAGGATTGCTTAGTCACAACCAATTATTTACCCACATCTGAAATAATTTCTCCTGGCTGATTGCAAAATGTATACTTTGTTACTAAAACGATGAAATTAAGCACTACCAGCCGGAAGTTTCAAGTTTGTGTTTTTTTTCCTCTGGTGGCAATTTGAGGATTCAATTAGTACTTTGTTAACTTTGTTCAAAAGATCTGAGCAGTTTTCTTGCATTATTTCCTGTAGAATGATTTTCGGGGATTCTTAATTTGTCATGTTCTCCTGGGAGACCTCTAATTTTTAAGCTATCTTTGCGTATCCTTTTTGAGGTAAATTGCTTTAGTTTGTACAGAATTCATGCAATCATTTAAAGTTGTTGCCTTTTGCTTCTTTTCTGCCAAACTGCCTACACATTCAGGGTGCATGGGGTGTTCAAGGATGATTAGCATGTCTGGTATGAGAGCTTGCCAAGCCTTTTTCAGGGTTTTCATCCACCTTTGGCCAGTTCCAATTGGGCAATGCAGCTATTTCCTTCTCCTCCCTCTCTTCCCCCTCTCCTTCTTTTTCTTCTCCCTGTGCCTATGTGGGGAGTCACAACCTTACATGTGGGTACTCTGTCCAGAGGAATATAAATTTTGGTCACTTACATTTTGCAAGGTATTGGGGGCTAGTTTTTCTTCTCTACTTATTCTATTTTTTTTAACTGGGACAAACTTTTGTCGCATGTAGTTCTTCATTTATTATTTCTTGAAATTTAGCTCTGGAAAATCAGGCTTTGATAAAGCCCTTTGGGATTTAAATGGAGCAACTTGACCATGCCTTAAACTGATTTCACTGATTGACCACCAACAGGTCCCAGCCTACACCTCATTTGCTCATTGTTTGGGTTTTGATGGTTCAGAGTGAATATACATAGCAATTATTTTTGTTCTGGCCAGAAACTCTGAGGGTCTTCCCCTCCCAGTGAAGGCAAACTAGGTATCTTTTGCCTTAATTTTTACCTAGCCCTTAAATACTGAATGGGCATTATCTCAGGCAAACTGAGACCTAGGAAAGACCTTAGCTGAAAAAGGTCAAGGTCTCCAACTGTATCCAGGGCCAACGACAGTCAACCTGACCTATTTCTTGTCACTGAACTCCAATGACTCTGGAGGACAGAGTGAGGCTAACGACTTTGCATAGCTCTGTCTCACTTGCAAGTCAAGACTTCATTGGTCCTTTTCAAGAATGAAGAATAAGCAACAATAAAGCTGGTAATCAACTCTCACCTGTGGTTCCAAGAAGCCACATCTATTCACCTGCCAGTACTATGACAAAAAGCCCATCATTTTGGGAAGACTTTAATATATTAAAGACATAAAATAATGTGACAAAGGAAAAAAAAAAGAACAGGGACTCTGCTGAGGAGGGAGAGGCTGGAAGAAGGGGGAGGCCTTTGAGTATATGAAAACAGTGAGCAGAATTCCCTGCATGCCCTAGTTTGGGACAGACTACTTTCTGCAAAATTTACAGCAAAAAATAAAATAAAATAAAGAACAAGAAGGCATCTGAAAACGAGGGAAATTTTACCATAAATTCTCTCCTCATTTCTGCATTGACATGCCAGCTCCTGGTATCCATGGTTTTTCCCATTTATGGTAACATCCAGGAAGTAGTATTTCCTGAGACAGGTCCATTCCAGTGACATTATCTCTTAAACAACCCTCCCTACGTTTAGACATTTATTCACTTAGATGGACACTTCAGAATTTTAACCACAAACGCCTGGCTGAAGTTTGAGGAAAAATTGCAAAATATGTGGCCCATGTATCCATTTGTTTCAATAATGGGAGTCTTTGTAATAATAATAGCAACTCCCATTTCTATAATGATTTAACATTAACAAAACACTTTTCCTAAGACAAGCTATAGGGGAGATCATAGTACACGTATTTTTCTCGTCAGAAGGAAACTGAGGCTTGGAGAGATGAAGAAACTCCCATGGTCACACAACAAATGTCAGAGCTCAGGCTCAAACTTATGCCTTCAGACTCCAAGATCACTAAAACAAACAACACTCTTTCCCCGAGACCTATCGCCACTACCATCAAGATCAGATATGGCTTTTTACATCTGTCAGGGCCCCCACTCCCAGACTACTCCTTTTTTCACTCCTCTTTGCTTATTATTAGGAGACACCTTGTTTTCCAAGGCTAAGGCCCAGCAAGCAAGCTGTGCCCGAGCTTGGCGTAACAATAGTCCTTTGCCCTCATCCTTTGGATGTGCTCTGTTGCAGCTAAATTACAGAACAGGCTCAAACCAGCCCCAGGTGGTCCCCGAGCTTGGGCAAGCCCCTACAGGAATCACATCCTGGTCATGAAGTCCTGCTGTGAATAGACTTCTTTGTCCCTAGGCAAAGCACTATTATGTTAATAACTAATTATTAATCATGTTCCACATTTTTTTTTCTATTTTCTGTAAAGGCCCAACTACTGTTAAGGTTAGTCTCTGAAGGACATGCTGATTGATGACATTGCTCCAAGCCCTCAAGGAACATGCTCAGCGATGCTGAGTTAGGGTATAAACAGAATCCAGGCTGGATGAGCCCTTACCCTAGGGAAAGGAATTCCTGTCCTTGATCTCTTCCATTAGTGTTTAGGATTACCCAGCTCATGAAGGAGAAAACCAGCCAGAGGTCCAGATGGAAGTGACTTCCCCTGCCCAGCATGTTGGAGGCAGGAATGTCATGCTCAGGCCACATTCTTAGCCCATCTGCTCATTAAATGTCCACCAATCAAGGTTGAGTTTCACTTGTCAGGGGAATTCCCTTTCAGAAATGATTTAAGGTGTTTCAGGGTCTCCCTTAGCATCTTTGGTTAGTGAGAAAAACCACTGACCATCAATTTATTGGTTGTAGGCTAACTTATTTAATAAATTGATTATTGATTACCAGAAACTGTCAGCATAATGTGCAGGGGCACATCCCAGTAAACTGTGTTAGGAAATGGGCTAAACCAAGTGAGGATAACCGTTACATCTCAAACCTATAGGTGAGTTAGGGGAGTGTCTACCCCAAAGCATGTGAAGACTTCTGGTGGAATGGGTGGATGAGAACAATTTGTTCCAATGGCCATGAAGGTGGCTCAAGAAGCTGGGGAGCACTTAGAGCCTGGCCAATCACTGAAGATATCAAGGTCATACACATTGCATTCCAGGCCACAGCCAGTCATCTTGACTTTTATTTTGCCACTGGATGACTCTGGAAGAGAGTGAAGCTGACAGCTTTATGCAACACTGCCTCACTTAAATCCAATTCAATTACAAGTCAAGCCATCATCCTGTGATGTCATTTGTCCTATAATTTTTACATTCTGAACCAGCAATTCTCTCAAAGCCTTCTTTGGAGAGATCATCAGTCATGTCTTTCAAGTTCCGGACCCTAATGTTTCTTCTGCATTTTCATTCTGCATTAAAAGTGTATGACTTGTGACCTAAATGCATTCCAGGTCTAGGAATTTTATTTTTTACCCTCTCTTCATGTTGACAATACTGCTACCAAGGTGGTAAATCAAAACTGACAGAGCATACTGCAAGAAGTTAGTCAGCTTCACAAAGTGACAGAGTATAAGAAAGACAAGGATTCTCTTTATGCTCAGAGGGAAAGGCCCTATAACTGGAAGCAGAGAGGCTGTGGTGGTCAAACACATACAATTTTTTTTTTAAAAGGCTAAGACCACAAAGATTGTGTGGCAATTGAATGTGTCAACTCCAACTGCAGAGGTAAGAGAATGTTGCCCATTACCAGTAAACATTTTGAACTATGAGGAGACAAAAGTCCGAGTGATCCAGTTCTAAGCTTCATCTTTTTGTTTTGCTTTCATAATAAAGACATTTAAAATGTTGGACATACACTATTTACATAGTTTGGCTTCATATTAAATGTTTTGGGAAGAAAAAGGCTTAAGTCAACCAAGCCATACTATGTGAAACTTTTCCCATATAGAAAAAGTTAATCAGTGCTTGGAGATGTGGCTGAGTATGCAACTTTTTTTTAAGGCAATCACACACCTAGAATGTGTCACGTGTTTGGTCTGAGGCCGGATTTGAACTCAGGTCCTCCTGATTCCAAGGCTGTTGTTCTATCCACTGTGCCACCTAGCTGCCCCCGAGTATGCAACTTTGAACATTAGATTTGAATTTGGCTCATACAAATGTGTGCTAATATATCCTAAAACTCAGTTATTGACTGCCTATATGCTCAGGCAACCTGGGGATGATGGGGAAATAGGGACATAAAATAGTCAAGATACATATAGTTTATAGCTTAGTTCCATTGGAGTCTAGCATACCTGTAGTGAATTCATCAATTTCAGGGTTGCCCAATTTCATGCTATCTTAATGTAGTGGCTACTTCTCACAGGTACTCAGGTCAAGTGGAGAACTAGTTAATAGTAACCTAAATACTTTGTAGTAGGTCATTAAAGGGATGGTTTGCTAATTGAGAATTGCTGACGGGTTAATTATGTGATTAGGGGTGGGAGTGGCAACTCTTTAAAAAGATAACTTGTAATAGAGAAGACTTGGAAAGTTACTGATCTTATACTAAAACTTCATTCTATAATTGTTATTTTATTGTCATTAATACTAGCCTATGAGCTCTATGAAGGCACAATGATGTCTTTCTTAAACTTTGTATCTTTCCCCAGTCACTAGCACATTGCTGTTTAGATAGGAGGTACTTAATAAGTGTTTGAATTAGCTAATATTGTTAGCCATTTAGGAAGGTTTTTGCATACAGAATTCTCTTTTTGACCAGGGAGTTCTAATTTTTTTTTCAAAATATATTTGCTCATAGTCTTCTGGCTTTTCTTTAGGTTTTACTTGCTTTTAATTATATCTTTATGAGCTTCTTTGTTTGCCTGCTTATGAGCTAGGTTATTATGCTTGCACAGGTGTCTAAAACTGAGTATCTTCAGTCTCCTTGTTTGCAAGGCGGGCTGTGTGGGACCTTAATCAGGGTCCATGTCCAGAGTAAAATACAAGGAAAGAAAATTAACCCCAGCTGTGTTTCCAGTATGTGATAGGACCAACATCTCTCAATATTCCCTCACGAAATGGGTTAGACTAAATTTTTTCCCCCCTAACAAGTAATAAAGCTGTCCCCAGACTTGACTGGCCTGTGGGGTCAAGGCTCAAGCTGTACCTCCTTTCAAACAGTTTCTTGGTGGTCTGTAGCCATACTGACAAGCCTTCCTGTCATCTAAGGACATAAAAAAGATCACCTATAGGGAGGGTCAGCGCTGTTCAGATTTGGTAGAGGAACCAATGAAGCAATGAATTATCATTAGATTAAAAGACAAAATTTTAGTTAGAAATTTAAAAAAACTTATTTATTCATAAATAAAATTCAACAATGATTTACTGTATGAAGATATAGCTACAAAATATGCAGGACTATAAAACAGCTCTTTTTTCCTTCCCTTCACAGCCATTTTAATCAGAATTTTAAAGCAACTTCAAGTGGTTGATGTCAAAAGGAAAAAGCATCACCACTTGAAAACTAGGGCATCAGTATCAGAATAGCTTGTTGGAAATTCTGGTATACACATCAATGAATAAGATTAAATGTTACTGAATTCTGTTATTTTCAAGGAAAATCACCAATTCAGTCTGTATTTTTAAGTTTTACAAAATGTGATATAAATATTTTTTCTTATTTCAAAATCTCTCCTCCTCCTTATTGTGGTAGAATATCACAATAACCCAGGACACAAACATAAATATAAACACTAAACTGGTATATTCAATTTGGCAAAACAAAAAAAAATGCTCCAAATAACAAATCTAAAAAGAGTATAAGAAAAAATATATTTTTAAAAACTTCAGGCTTAACTATATTTAGTGTTTTACAGATAAGGCTGTTATTTCAAACTGATTCTATTCCATGGCATCTTTCACAAATATTTCAGCAAGACATTAAAAGCTAATAATCAATTAATAACATGAAAAATATAGGAACCTGTTTTGCATTACTTCTAAGTCCTTTTGGTAGGAAAAATCTAAGTAATCTAAATATTTATACTCACACAAGTACCAGTGTAGATGATACACACAGACTGTATTGAAAAATTAAAATGGCTGAATTTAGTGGAAAACAGAATGGCAGATTATTTTCAGAACAATTTAGTTCTTTACTATATTTCCTCTTACCTCCCAAGTCAATTTTCCACTAATGGTTACATTTAACTTTTGTTCCACACAAATTACTCTTACAAGCACCAATTAATGTTACATGCAAAATTATAGCATTCATTATGTTACGGTACATTTAGGAACAAAGTCTATATTATGTTTCTGAAATATGAAAGAGTGCTATGCATTGCTTCCCTAACTGTAAAGTCTAAAGACAAAATTACTTATTTTTTAGACAAAAATACAGCTAAAACTACTGCTATCCCTTTATATGGTTCCATTCAACCAAAAATGTATAAAAACTAGTTTTAAAGAAAAACATTCAATTAATATTAAAGCTCACGTTTCCAACTCTGAAATACATAACATATAATTTTTCCATTGCTTATTTTGATAAGAATGTACAGCCTTTACGTTAATTTTTTTAATGTAAGAAAATGAGTACTCAATACCTAAATTCTCACGTTAACAAAGTATACATTAAAACATTTTTGTGATCTTCCTATAAATCCATTTCTGAATAAGGTAGACAACTTGAAAAGTTATAAGGAGCTGCAAAAATAAAGATAATTTATTTGTAACTATCAATTTGTCCCTTGCTGTGGAAATGCTGACATTAACAAAAGTTTCTTAAAAGCTCATTAGAAAATAATGAAAGCAACTAACATTTCTGTTGTTTTATGCAAGAAAATTTACTCAGGTCACATGAATGGAAGCATAGTTTATTTCTTACTCAACAAAATAAACACTTTCATGTCCAAATGGTATTTAAGATCCTATATTAAAGAAAAAAGAACAGAAAAAAACATTAACTGCCATGTAAATATTTCAGATTCAAAACTTTATTTGGAGATCTTGTGTCCCTTGAATGGATAAGAACATTAATTTAAAAACATAAGACAAAACATCCTCAAAATTAGAAATTTTACTTTAATATTAACCCATACTTAAGATTGTATTTAGATTTTTAAAAAACTGTAACTGATTTTTAAAAATACTTAAAAATGTTCAAAAACCAAGCATAATAATAACTTGTGATATATAATCCTACAGTCCAAAAAGATACTTCATTAATGCACTTTTCCAGATGAAATTAATCTGATTAATAATTATGCAGGCAATAATAATTTCTGGAAAGTATCTTCTTTTTGACAACAAAAGTATGTAATCTTTTCCAAGTGTTCAAGATTTGAGTTACATTATAGAAGAAACACTAATAAACACCAAAGCCTCTAGAATTAAAAAAAAAGATACTACTATTTCCCAATTTTATCTTTCTGATGCATAGATTTCCTCTCTCATGTAAAAGTAAAGATAGCAATAGTTAGCTTTCCTAAGTTTAAAAAAAATCAGTAAGGATAAAACAGGATACAATTATGAATATTGTTTTAGATTTTTAAAATGACTTAGAATAGCTCTTCATATGGGAATAAAAGACAAAATTTCATATAAGATTAAGAAGTGTACAAATTCACTTACTTTTTCACAAAAAGGTGTTTCCATGTATTATAATAAAAGAAATTTCAATACTAACATTTTCTCTCCATTGGTCTGGAATATGAGTAAATATAGTTAAGAAAGGTGTAGTGCTCTACTAGAGCAATAGCAAATCCTTTTCTAGTCAAAGGAGTTTCTTCCCCCTACCTGCCAAAAAGAATACGCTTTTTAAAACTCTGAAATTTAACTCATATTATCTTTACAAGGATTAATTCAATACTTTCATATTATTCCACTCTACTCTGACAAAAATTAACTTTGGACCTTTGCCTTCATTTTTAACAATTTTTTTTACATCTTTCCACTATTATTACTACCTTTTGAAAAGGATAACCCCCAAAGCAAAGAATTTTAACACAAATCACAAAAAATAAGTGGACAGAAAATACATATGTATATATATTATATATGCCATTCTAGAAAAATGTAGTCTGGTGCTTTTCCCTCAGCTTTGAATTATAGCATATATAATGTTATTTTAAAATATAGAGTCTACCTACTTCATGTTATTTGATAGCTATGTGCATATTCCAACTTTTTGTTCAAAAGTACAATTAGTATTATAATGAAAAATTAGTGCCATGTGTATGATGTTCCTTTTTATCTTAACTATCTGTTTCAGTGTTTCAAGTTCTAATACATTCCATCTTAAAAAAAAACAAATAGTATCAACTATGAGAAACACAAAACTTTGAAAATCCATTCAAATGTTCTTTGTATTTGAATGCTATAGTTTACATTACAACATAGTGGAATACTGTTTTATTACAATTACTGAAGCTATTGTAAACTGTTAAATCCTCTTATTAAGCAGTACATTTTAATTTCCCAAGCCTTCTTTAGCATTTAACCACTGTTAATAACAGTACTTAACGACTGGTAGTTTCTCAGCTTCATATCAACTCAAGTATTACTATTACTATGTTGACTTTGCTTCATTAAAATTTTGCACAAGAATAATATAATAATAATAAAAAAAATTCCACATGACCATAAGATATAAAAACCTTTCTATTAAATGTTAGGGTAACTCGTGAAAATTGAGATTTATACTTACTGCTAAAGGATACTAAAACCTAAATCAATACAACAAAATACTAAATCCACTTCTTCCCTATAAACTTAACTTCAAGAACATGACAAATATTTAAGAATGTGACAAGTATTTAATGGAGCTTCAACAGAATATATGAGTGTTCAATATAATTGAAACAAGAAGTCAGTTATAGTATTCTGCTAATTTTAACTCACTGTTAGCAGCCAAGATTTGAAAATTATAGTGACTTCATGGAATGAAGAACTATACATACAATAAAGATAATATAAAAATTCCAAAGTTAATAAATTTATTCTGCTATTAGATCCCAGACCACAAAACTTTGTTTTTCAGAAGCCTATTTAGAATTCTATCTTCTAACAGCAGTTAAATTCATCTTAAAACCCAAGAAGTTCCAACCTTTATTTTTTGCCATTTTTGTCTCTTACCACTTGTTTGAATCTTTAAGTTGAATTTCTTAAGTATTCTGGAAATAATTTCCAATTTCTTAACAGATGAGTCTCTTAATTGTTAATTGTGTGTTTGTTCATGACTCCAAAGACTAAATGCAGTCTTAAATGTCCTATGACAAAGCTTACACATATATTGCCTTTTAAATGTGATTGCTGAAAGGGGTGGGGCATGATAAAAGAGTGTGTCTGATTCTTGGGGAACAAACAGTTTCTCAGTAGTAGATGTACTCTCAGACAAACCAGTAGGGCTGTCAGGTTCTAAAGGCTGAATTTTGGGCAGTGCTGGAGGCAGAGGTGGTGGTGATGGGGAGTGAGCTGGGGGGCATGACTCAGGATCTTTACGTACAGATTCTTCCGTAGTCTGGGACATATGGGACTGGAAATGGCTCCAGAGACGAAAGTTAGTACGAAAAGCTTTGTTGCATACGTGACAAATAAATGGTTTCACAGAGCACAAAAGCTCCTGGTGACGCTCTAACTGTTTATGTACAGTAAACATTTTCCCACACTTTTCACAGGGCCATACACCAGAGTCTTTATTACATACTCCATCTTTTGAAGCTAAATTAGTTCCAGATGCATCATCCTGAGTATCTTCTACAGGCTCTTCCTTGATCTGAATTTTAAGTTGTTTAGAAACACTCAGGTCTTCAGGGAGACATGAAGAGTCTTCTGAATCAAAATTAATTTGTTCTGAAGAATCACTGAATACTCCATCTTCTTTTGTGGTAATAAAATGGTTTACTTTATTTAGCTCAGACTGGGGCTGCAGTTTTGAAGTACTAGTAACATCACCATTGTGGTCAGCAATAGGAAGAGAAAAGTTTTCTGGTGGAGCCATGGTATTCTGATTATGAACTTCAACTTGGTGGCGCCAAATACTAAAAGAAGATTTAAAAGTACGCATACATTCAAGGCAAGTCAGCTTTTTATACTCACATTTACTTTCATGTTCATGCTTCAGTTCTGGGGAAAAGAATCTAAGGCTGCAATAAGGGCAAACTGTAGCATTTCTGCATAATCGTTCATGGTTTCCTTGTTCTAAAAGAGAGGAGAGCTTAGCATTGCAGAGGTGGCACTGGTAAGTCTCCTTTTCTACTGAACTTTCATGAGGAACATGTTCTTTTTGTTTGGCAACTTTATTTACTCCTAGTGGTTTTTCTCCTGGGTGCATTTTTATGTGTTGTTTAAACTGAGAAAGAAAACGGTATGCTTTCCCACAATAAGTACAAATGTATGCTCCTTTGGCTCTGGATCTTAAGTTCCTTTTGATGACTTGCTGTGCTTGTGAACTGGTTTGTCCCTGAAAACCTGATTTGCCACGCCTTAATTTAATAATCAGGGCTTTTTTAATTTCTCTCTCTCTGACTATGTCAATTAATTTTCTTTGGAATTTTTCATCCAAGACAGCATGTGAACTAGAAGCTGGTGATGGATTCTTCACAATCCCATGCTGTGTCTGACAATGTGTCCAGACTTTGAAGTTTGTATGAAATCGTTTGTGACAAATATCACAAGCATAAGGTTTTTCAGGGTTATGGTACATATTAACATGACGATGAAGACCTGCTGTGGATCTAAAAATTTTAAGGCAATGCTTGCATTTAAATTTTCTATTTGGTCTAGTTTCCTCCAACTCACTATATTCATCTTTACTAAAATCTGAATCTGGGAACTCAGCATCTAGGTGAGTAGGGCTTGAGTTTTCTTCAAAATTATCCTCTGATCCAAGAGAACCATGCTCATTTACCTTCAGTTTTTTAAATGGTAACCTTCGGTCAGCTTGAAATCTCCTTTTTGCTATGACTCTACTTTGGTGACCTTGATCATCTTCTATCTTAAAAGAGAAGTTTTTATTAACTGATGCTGCTGCATCTCCTATAGTGACCCTGATTATTTCAGAAGGATCTGAAAGTGGACTGCTAGGCTCAGTTTTTATTCGTACCTCTGTAACAGGTGAGGCTATCTCCCTTTCTGATGACTGAGAGGCACTGAAGGACCTAAGGCGATGTGGGTGTATGACCTGTGTCTGGTCAACTAGCACTGTTTTTTCAGTAGACTCTTTCAAAGATGACTTTTGAGATGCAGCACTAAATGTTTTCTCTGGTGCATCATTTGTTATTGAAGATGGTCCTTGTGAGGTTTTCAAACTAACCGAAGAATACATAGGAACCTGACTATCCACTGATAATGACCGTCGGAGAAGACTCTTAACAAGTGGGCCACTTCCGTCGATACTTTGGTTTCTAGGACCTGGTCCACTAGATGGGATCACTAATCCTAATTTTGAGTAGTACAGTAAATTTCTATCTTCCCCTTGACTGCTTCCTTTGCCAGTTTCTTGTAACAGATATGGAGCCTCTGATGAGCTACAAAGAGACAAAACAGGTGGCTGTGGTTTTTTCAAAGACATTTCTATAGCTTTCTCTCTTAAAGGCTGACTACATATTCCTTGTTTATCATCTGAAGTTTCTCTGTCCTGTAGGGGTTTTGAAGGTAACACTGTATTTCTTTTTACCAAACCACTTCTACACTGATCATCCAAAGATCCAGAAGGCTCAATAAGCTTGGGATAACACAAAGAACTTTCTTTTGGCCACCTTCCTTCATTTAATGACAAATTGTGAAGTGGTTCAATTGGTTTTGTGACATGTGGTCTACTCATATTATTCTTGACTGCAATGCTAGGTGAAGGCTTTGAAGTATGGCTTAGGTCATGTTGAATTTGACTAGCATTCTTTCCCTGTGCTTCAATTCTGCTTTGACAAACAATAACACTTCTTTTTTGAGAGCTACTTTCATCTCCTTCTTGAAATATTTTTTTCTTATTGGGACATGCTGGAAAAGAGATTTGTGGTGTCTTGGAAACAATGTTAGTAAGGAAAGAAATACCAAGACTGTAGCCAAGTTCTTGCACAGCAGCAAGGCTGCTTTTCTCTACAAATAAAGATGAAGAGTAAATATAATTTAATACATTATCAAAAGTATCTGGTTCACAGAAGTCAAGTTGAAATACTGTTTGGGACTCATTTTCTTTATTTGTGAATAAAGTCTGAAAATATTCACTGCTGGCAGCCAAGACGTTTTTATGAGCTCGAAATTTTTGGTCTCCCACTATTAGAAGAACATCACAGAGCTGTCCTTTGAGACGCTCCTCATTTAGAGCGCTGAGGAGAGAAATGGCATGTGCTGGATTTATATAATGCAGAAGTCCCTCCATTGTTTGGGTTTATCTGAAAAAAAAATTGTATGAACAATGTTAAATAACATTGAAAACACATACAAAATGTCATGTTTCTTCATGTGAATAAATTACATTCTAACTAATCACAAACACTGAAGAATTATTTAAAATAAAGGTATAACAAAGGTTTAACAAGTATTTTCAGACAGAGAGACTCCTTGAACTAGAGACTAAAAGGGCCACACCAATAAGGCTTTTATTGAATAAAATTCCTTTCAAAATATGCCCAATAATATTTCTTCATGAATTTATCATAGAGGAGAAAAACCTACCTAAATTAGAAAAAAAATCTGAACTATACCACTTAAGAAATGTGGTTTTGTCTTCTACAAAAGTTCTATTCCTAACCCTCATCCTGATACTGAGTTGACCCCAGGGTCTAAAAGGATATGGTAGTACCATGCAAACTGTACTATATGTGTTTTTTCAGATAGGTACAAAGAGGCTGGTCACTAGGTGACAAATTCTTTGGGTTATGAAACAAAGGTAAAATTGGCTCTAATCTTACACAAGGCCCTTTTTCTTCTGTAATGACAGTGGCAAAGTTGTGGAAGATAGAGGGAAGGGGGATGAAGAATCAAAGGTTTTAAAGGTCTACAAACTTAACCTGTTTATATTCTAAATGCCAAATCTTTTTTCAGTGACTTATTAATAGTGGAACTACATCATAGCGACATTGATTTTTTTTTCTCTATAAATGAAACTGGAAAATAAGAGAGTTGAAGCTAAATGAAGACTGGTTCATAAGCTCTCCTACAAAAGGCAGATAAAAGAGATATGCAGAGTTGGCTTTATCATGTATCCAAAGACTAGAAAATATAATTTTATGGGAAATTTAATCATCCTGTTTTGTAGTATTCTTAATGAAAATAAGCAAAAGGTTTACTATGAAGATAAATAGGTTTTGAGGCATCTGTTCTGCTGAAGAAAAGGAAATAGAGAAGTCCTATGAAGAACTCAAATAAGACCCTCCTGTGACTTCAATGCAAAGAAAATATAGGAGAGGAGGCAAAAAAAAAATTACAGTGTAAAATGTGATTCAGGAGAGTTGAAAGAGGTTGGACCTGGCAAGGACTCAGAAAAATTACAAAAATGGAAACTGAATATACCATTACAGACTGGAAATTATTGTTTAAACGCATTTGGTTCATTCTGGAATAAGCTGAGAATAGTCAAATTGTCAATGAATTAGATCAAAAGTTAAAGTGAACAAAAAACTAGGATAAAAATAAGATATTAAAATAGCTCTAATATGAGCTATTTAAATTACATGACACTGAAAATGGATAAAGGAATTGAAATCAATATAAAACTATCCCCATTTCCTATGGAAGTTGAATTGATATAAAGAAATCACCCCAAAGAGAGCAACAAAATCTATTTCTAGGTTCTAGGTACCTCAAGGGTAAGCACTTCATCTTATTAAACTAAGCAATATAGCATTATTTAGTATATGTATATATTATACTAAATAATATTATATTTTATGTGTATAATATATTATATTACAATTATATATTAAATATATTTCATATATAATATAGCAAGATTTAGTAATAAAGCAATAATAATTTAGCAGTAATAATTTTATTAGCAATAATAATAATTTACTAATAGAGCAACAGCAACACTGATTTAGTCATATAAATACATTTTCAAAAATCTTATGAAGAAGTAAAGCAGAAGCACAAGTACTGACTCCAAATAGCAAGATGTTATGGAAAGAAAACTATGCTTGCAGAATCTGATGCGAAATCCAGTTAAACTAGATCATGCCTAGAATGTGAAACAATGTAAGTGGAATTTCTGTAACAATTCTGCCCACCAATAACAACAGAACAACAGCTGAACTCTACACACTTAAAGAAGAACTAGAAATGGCATCAAAACAAAAAGAGGCCAAAAACAGACAGACCAGATGAAATTAGGAGTCTATGGTAGAGGTGACACAATTTGGAAGAAATTTCACAATCTATTTTCAAAATGTCTGAAAGAAAGTGATTAAGGGGGCAGCTAGGTGGTGCAGTGGATAGAGCACTGGCCCTGGATTCAGGAGGACCTGAGTTCAAATCCAGCCTCAGACACATAACACTTACTAGCTGTGTGACCCTGGGCAAGTCACTTAACCCCATTGCCTAGCCAAAAAAAAAAAGTGATTAAGAAAGTATCCATTAACTAGCAAGCCACATGCCTAATTTCTTATCTCTACAAAATCTCTGTGAGAACACTTGATCCTTTATATAACCTTATCAAGCCATCCTTGATGAAAATGTGAAAAGGCAACACACAAGCTTTTTCAAATTATATTTTATAGCTACATTCTATAGCAATCTAATCCAACAAGCATTTATCAAGCACCTATATGCAAGATACTTGTATTAGGTCGGATATCTTTTCCACCACATAACTTAAGAAAAGTCATAGAGAATACAGCATCCTACTGTACTTATTTTTTTTTTACCATAAATACAGCTTTAAAAATATTTCATCTTACAAAGTTTATGTGAAGTGTGTGAAAATTGTACAAGAGTCCTTGATAGATTCACTGGAGAATTTCCTTTGACAATCCTCTGATTATTAATATCATGGGAGGTATGAGATAGAAAAATGGTGAAGTCTCCAGATGTTCTCGTTTATGGATGATGATCAGCTGATTTTATCAAGTTCTATAACACTAGTCTCCTAAATGAGATCAATAACCACTCAAGAATTTAGCTTAACTATCCCCAAAGCAAAAACCAAAGGAATAAGTTATAGGAGCTAATGGCCCATTATAAAGGCAAGGTTAAGTCCTAGTGGTGCAGCTAGATGGCTCAGTCAATATAGCACTGGGCCTGAAGTCAAGAAGACCTGAGTTCAAATGTGGCCTCAGACAATTACAAGCTGAACAAATCACTTAACTTGTCTTAATCCACTGGAGAAGGGAAAGGCAAACCACTCTAGCATCTTTGCCCAAAAAATCCCATGGATGGTATTGGCATGCTATGGTCCAAGGGATCATGAAGAGCTGGACTCAACTGAACAAATAAGTCCTAGTAAAAGCTCATGAGAGATTCCATGACAGTCCTGGAGCACAGGCTTGAAAACTGTACCCAGGAATCCAAACTTACCAAGTCATTAGTATGGAGAATAAACACTTACTATTCAGCTTAAGTCTGTAACCTATTAAGGGTACAGTCAATGATAGATTACAATGTTGACTGGCCATAGCTAGCCAGCATCAGGACCTCTCCTTGTACCTAAAGACTGGATAAAAAGGATTACCTGTACCTAGCCAGGCTAGTAGTCAATTCCTCCACCTGAGCCATTAACGCTGAATTCCCTAGTGCTATACATAAGGAGACCAGACTCACCTTGAGGAATTCAGATGATCTCCCTGTAAGTTTTCACAGGCAACTGCCACTGAGGGACCACAGTCTTCCTATCTGTTCCTTATTACTTATAGGATAAAGGGTGCCAGACCCTATACTGGATTGCTTGATGCCCTGCCTTGAGATCTATATCATCACCAAATGGGATTTAAAACAAGGGAATCAATCACTCAATCAATAAATATTTATTAAGTACCTACTCTGTGCCAGGAACTGTACTAAGCCCTGGTGACACAAAAAGAGGCAGAAGAAGACAGTTCCCATCAAGAAACTCACAATCTAATGGGAGAGATAATATGTAAACACATATGTATGTATGTATGTATGTATGTGTATATATGTATGTATGTGTGTGTATAGGATAAATAGAAAATAGTTAACAGAGGAAATGCACTGGAATTAAGAAGGGTTGAAGAGGCTTCCAGTAAAAGGCGGGATTTTAGTTGCGACTTTAAGGAAGCCAGGAAAGTTAGTAAGTGGAATGGAGGAGTTAAGAGTATTCCAGGCATGGGGGACAGCCAGTGAAAATGACCAGAGCCAAGAGATGAAATGTCTTGTTTGTGAAACAGCCAGGAGGCCAGTGTCAGTGGATCAAAGAAATAGGTAGAGAAGATTGAAGTGGAAAGAGCTATCCAAAATAATTCTGGAGACTACTTTATTACCACTGCTTTGGGAAAGTAAAAATAAGCCAAAAATAAACTTTTACTTATTCCTGACCTTCCTGTTAAGTAGAAGGCATCTAACACCTCCAACAGTTACTGGTAAAATACCAAAGAATACCTATTGTCCAGACTATAATATGTAATTCAATGGACGCTCTACAGAGTTAGTTCATGTGCGCGCAAATGTGCATGTGCGCGTGTGTGTGTGTATGCATATCTTAGACACTGCAGATGCACAAGAAGCTGGCCTCAGACTGAGCAGGCAGAAAAGGGTGCTCTAGATCATATTTGGAAAACTAGACAGTACTTTCAATAACTCCTTATCTTGACCCTTTGACCAATTCAACTCTACACTGTTCTCTTCCTTTGAATTATTTGCCCCTTTAGCCTACTGAAGATCTTGTGCTGCTAAATCCCATCATCATCTGCCTTCCTTCCTGTTCACATGATGCTGAACAAAGCTGGAGAGAATCATGAAAATGTGCTGACTGGGTCCACTACAAATTTATGTTACATAATCTAAAATGGGCCATCACTGTGACAAGGCAAGGACCTTAATCAATTCATTGTCCTCACCACACCCTATTTTAAATTTTTTCATCCTTCCTCAAGTTTCACACAGCTCCTCCTCCCAACACTTTATCAGCTGATAAATGCACATTTCATGTACATTTCACTGAGAGTTCCCTATTCTCTCCAACTGCTCACTTCACATCACTCTGATGTCTTCCATTACTATTGATTATTTCACCCTATCTCATAAGTAGCCATTCTCCTCACCAAGTCTCCTCTATGCACAAGTGATTCCATTCCATCTTGTCTTCCCTAGTAGACTGTCCCCTCTGTCACCCCAATTCACATGTTGCTATTGTTGTTCAGTTGTCTTAGTCGTGTCTGACTCTCTGTGACCCCATTTGGGGTTTTCTTGGCAAAAATACTAGAATGTTTTGTCATTTCCTTCTCTAGCTCATTTAACTAATGACCAAACTGAGGCAACCAGGGCTAAGGGTCCAGCGTCACACAGCTAGTAAGTGTCTAAGACTGAATTTGAGCTCAGGTACTCTGACTCCAGACCCAGTGCTCTATCCACTGTACCAGCTAGGGGCTCAAGTCATGTACTTATCTTCAATCTCTTCCCATCTACTGGCTGCTTCCTTATTGCCTTGTTACAAAGACATCCATATCTTTCCCATCCTCAAAAACCCTTACTTGATTCATCCATCCTCAATAGTCCTCACTTATATGGCTAAAATCCTCCATAAGATAGTCTCCAGTAGGTGCCCCCACTTCCCTTCCTCTCACTCTTTTTTTAACCATCTACAGTCTGCATTCCAGCCTCATTATTCAATTAAAACTGGTCTTTCCAAAGTTACCAAATATCTCTTAACTGCCAAATCTAATGGCCTTTTTCTTAATCTTCATTCTTTTTGATCTCTCTGTAGCTGGTGTCAATCACCCTCTTCAATTTGATACCCTCTCCTCTTTCTAGGTATTTTTAGCACTACTCTCTCCTCATTCTCTTCTTATCATTAGAATGCTCCTCAGTCTCCTTTGATGAATGTCCATGTTGTGCCCACTAAGTATAGCAAACCACATCTTCCATCACAAAATTGTCTGAAAAGTGCAAAAAAACCCCAAAACAAAAAACAAATCACCACTACTTGATTACAAAAGGTATAAAAGAGCTCTCCAAAAACCAAATGTCTTTGCAGAGTCCAAATGGAAGAGGGATTTCCTATAGATGATGAAATCTTATGACACTTGATAGCATGATGCCCCAGAACACCCCAAGGCCTATTTAATGAGATTATGACCTCTCAACAGAGATCAGGCTAACAATTCACAAAATAAAGGCCAAAGGAAGGCTACTGGGGGCACAGCCAGGACGGCAGAATAAAAGCAGGGACTTGCTTGATCTCTCCCCCCAACGTCCCTCTAAATATCTCTAAAAAAAAGACTCTAAACAAATTCTAGAGCAGCAGAACCCACAAAATGACAGAGTGAAACAAATTTCCAGCCCAAGACAACCTGAAGGTCAACAGAAAAGGTGTGGTGCACCAGTCTGAGAGAGGAGTGCAGTCCAGTGCAAAACACACTAGCACAGACTGGGCCCCAGCAAACCTGGAGCAGGCTTCTGGGGACTGAATCACTAGCAGCTGAGGTGGTTTCCAGACTTCTCAATCCACAAACACCAAAGACAACTTAGAAGGTCAGTAGGAAAGGTCTGTCAACCTGGGAGAGAAAGAGGCGCAGTCTGGAGCCCTGGGGCCTTGGCTGTGGCAGCAGCTACTTCCGGAGCTCCTGGCCCACAGATGGTGGAGGGATCAAGTGGCTGATCAGAAGGGGATTGCAGGGGATCTCTTTGCTGGTGCTAAGGCAGGATTCTCTTGCTTTGCCTGTGCTTGGATCTCGGTCGCAGTCCTGGGTGGTGGTCTTGGGGAAAGGAGGAGCACTGGAATGGCGGAGCTTGTGGTGGCAGTGGAGAAGAAATCCTCACAGTTCCAAGGCAGAAAAGATTGCTTGTGGTCACTCAGACAAGAGCACAGGCCAGGAGAGGAATAAACACCTCTCCTTAGATCATACCACCTTGGAAGAACTGAAAATTTACTGGTCCCTAGAAATATCTCTGAAAACAGCTGCACAAAATCCCTCCACACTGGAAGCAGAGTCCTACCTAAACAAAGAGTTTAAAACTCAAGTAACTGGCTAGGGAAATGAGCAAACAGTGGAAAAATACTCAGACCACAGACCAAAACATAGAACCAGAAGAAGACAACAAAGTCAAAGCTCCTACATTCAAAGCTTCCAAGAAACATATGAATGGGTTTCAGGCCATGGAAGAGTTCAAAAAGGATTTTGAAAATCAGATAAGAGAAGGAGAGGAAAAATTGGGAAGAGAAATGAAAGTGATACAAGAAAATCACGAAAAACAAGTCAACAGCTTGTTAAAGGAGACCCAAAAAAAATACTGAAGAAAATAATGCCTCAAAGGAAGACTACCAATTGTCTAAATGATGGCACATGGTTGAATGAGTAGCTCATTAAAGTTAACAATTAGTGTCTATGCCTTGGTCAGGCAATAAAAATGAAAACTGCCTGTGTCCAGAATTAATAGGATGAGCAGGCTAGACTGCATTTGGAAAATCTTTCAATGCTTTCAAAGATTCCAAATTGTTCCCTGATTATAAAAGCCATCTTTTTAATGGAAATTCCTCTTGTAATGTCACATGACTGTAATTAAGGTACACCACAATCTCCAAGAAATTAAAATTATAGGTTATTGAAAGGGCAATGGATAGATGCACAATAGGTTTAAGCAAGCTGAAGGATACTACCAATAGTGAATTGTGTGCAAGATATTATTTAGGAAATCCATTATAGGAAAAAGAAGGGGCCCAATAATATAGCTAGAATGAGGGAGATAACAGAGAAATAGCTCAAGTGTTTCAATAGTAGCCAGAGAATGTCCAAAAATAACTAAAGGAAGGCCTCTACCGCACGGGATAGATTCTCTGTAGTAGGTTTATGTGAGGACAAGGACAAGAATCAAGAATAGAATACAGGGATGGTGCTATCTATACCACTGAATTTACACAGATGAAATTTTGAGAAGTGCTTCCTAAGCAAATCTATTTTTCTGTTTCATATAGGATTAAACTTCAGTCTAGCTCTCATCCTAATTGTAAGGAATTAATGGGACCTAAAATGTTCTGGATATGTAAAAGTGACACATGAGAAGAAAGAGAAATGGGCCTTACTTGCACAGACTTTTATTATAGATATATCCGACACACTCTGGTATCTATTAAGGTGTTTGTTGTGTGCTTAAAAAAAAAAAGCATAGATTCTTGAATCACAGAATCTAAGTTGGAAGGGATTTCAGAGGCCACATAGTTCAACCTATAAGTGAACAGGAATCTCCTATAACACCATGAGGTAGTGGCTCTCTTCATCAAATAGCTGAAGACCATCTACGAGAAGTATTATTTCACATTTTAATTTAAGGTAAAACTTCCTAAATCTATCTCTCTGAAGTTTCCATCCATTGATCCAGAGTCTGTAAAGCCAGAACAAAACTAATCTGTCTGTATAGTCTTCAATATCTAGAAATAGTTATTATATCCCGTCCCTCCCAACCCCCATTTCCCACACCAAGCCTTTGCCTTGCCTAGACCAAACAGCCTCAATCCTTTCAAGCTATCATCAACAGGCAAGTTATCCACTCTCCCCAACATCTGAGTCACACTCTCTCAGCCCTCTTATTCTCTCCAGCTTTTCTAAGTCCTTCCTAAAATGTGTCATGCCATAAACATCACTCAAAATGTAGTTTACTATGTTGCATAATAGACATCATTTCTTAAAGTAGTCTATGTCTGAATGAACTTTTTTGGCTTCCATATGATACCATTGGCTCATATTAAGGTAATATGCTACAACAATTTCTTCTTCAGAAAAACTGCTGTGTAGAAATGTCTCCCCACCCCCACTGTACTTGTGCAGTTGATTTTTTAAGCTCTAAAGCAAGATTTTAAATTTATCTCCATTAAATTTATTATTTTAAAAAATATTTTATTAGGAACTTGACAATTATCAAGCATGAACATTTAAGTATACAAAGGCCAAAAAAAGATTACATTTAAAACTGTGCATCTTCCACATTCAGCTTATTATTTTTTAAGTAACATCACCTTTAATACAACAATACCAATACTGAACTTCTTTGTCTTCCTTCTGCTATGGTCTGTGTGTTTTTAGGTATTTTGTTGACACTCTTTTCTTATTTTTTCATCACTATCATTACTATCCCCAATGAATTTTTTTAGTTTAGGCCCAATGTATAATTCAATTCAATAAATATTTATTAAGCATTTACTTTGTTCCCTGGGCATACAAAGATGAAAATGAAACAGTAACTACACTAATGGAACTTCCATTCTATTGGAAGAATTTAATGTGCACTTAGATAAGTAAATACAAAAATATATAAGGTAATTTCAAGGGGTAGAAAAGCATCAACTTAAGAGCTGGGGGGAAGAAGGAAATGTTTTGTATAACAGTTGGCACCTTTTTTTTTTTAAAGGAAATTAGCAATTCTACAAAATAGAGGTAAGGAAGGATATAACAGTTCTAAAATTCAAGAAAGGAGTTCAGAGGCATTTCTATTTTTTTAAATTAAATTAAAATCTTTTTTTTTGTTGTTACATTTTAAGTTCCAAACTGTCTCTTTTCTCTTCCTCTCCAGCCCAGAGTAGAGAAGGCCACCACTTGACACATTTATAAATACATGCAAAACTATACTGTGCATATTTTATTTATCAAGTTTCTTTTTCCCCTCTCTGGAGGTGGATAGTATCTTCCTCCATAGGTCCTTTGTACTTCATATAAGTACTTATAGTACTCAAAATAACTTGGTTGTTCACAATTATTCTTTGAACAATATTGCTGTTATCATATATAAGTATGTATATGCTGATTTTACTTTTCATTGTTTCATGTAAATCTTTCCATGTTTTTCTAAAATTTAACAAGCTCATCATTTTTACAGCACAGTGGTATTCCATCACAATCATATACCACAATTTGTTCAGCCATTCCCCAGTTGACGGCATGCTGGCAATTTATAGTTCTTTGCCACCACAAAGAGAACTGCTATAAATATTTTAGAACATATAGGTTCTTTTCCTTTTAATCTGATCATCTTAGGAAACAGACCTAACAGCAGTATTGCTGAGTCAAAGGATATACACAGTTTTATAATTCTTTCAGCATAATTCCAGGTCAAAATGGTTGGATCAGTGGACAGCTCCACCAACAGTGTGTCCCAATTTTTCCACATCCCCTTCAACATCTGTCATTTCCCTCTTCTATAATTTTAGCCAATTTTCTAGGTATGACATGGTATCTCAAAGTTGTTTTAATTTGCATTTCTCTAATCAATAATGATTCAGAACATTTTTTCATATGACTATATATAGTTTTGATTTCTTCACTGAAAAACTGTCTGTTCATATCCTTTGACCATTTATCAACTGGGGAACAATAAGTCATATTCTCCAACATTTGACAAAGTTCTCTATATTTTTGAGATATGAGACCTTTATCTGAGAAACTGTCTACAAAATTCCTCCCCAAACCCAATTTTCTATTTGCCTTCTAATCTTGGCTAGATTGATTTTATTTGTGGAAAACCTTTTTAATGTAATCAAAATTATCCATTTTATATCTCACAATGCCTTCCATCTCTTGTTTATTCAAAATTCTTCTCCTATTGATAAATCTGATATGGAATGTCTTCATCGTTCTTATGATATCTCCGTTTATAGCTACATCATTTGACCATATCTTGGTAAATGGTATAAAATATTGGTCTATACCTAGTTTCTGCCAGACTGCTTTCCAGTTTTCCCAACGATTTTTACTAAATAGTGTATTCTTATCCCCAAAGCTTAAATCTTTACATATGTCTACTCTGTAACACTAATCCACCTTTCTATTTCTTAGCCAGTAGCAGATAGTTTGATAATTGGTACTGCTAAACTGCCTTCCTTCACATGTTTTTTTTTTTTAATGAATCCCTTTGATATTCTTGACCTTTTGTTCTTCCAAATGAATTTTATTATTTTTTCTAACTTGATAACAATATCTTTTTTGGTAATTTAACTGGGATGGCATTAAATAAGTAGATTAGGTAGAACTGTCTTTTTCATTATATTGACTCTGCCCACCCATGAACAATTAATATTTCTCCAGTTATTTAAATCTGATTTTTATTTGTGTAAAGTTTTCTTTTTTTTAAACAAGTATGTTCATGTAGTTCCTGGGTAAGGTATTTTGTACTGTATAGAGTCATTTAAAATGGGGATCTCTTCCAGGGTTTTGTTGGTGACATATAGAAATACTGATGATTTATATGAGTTTATTTTACATCTGGCCACTTTGCTAAAATTGTTTCAACTAACTTTTTAGCCGAATCTCTAGGATTTTCCAAACATATCATATCGTCTACGAAAAGAGTTTCATTACCTTACTTTCCATTCTGTTTCCTTCAATTTTTCTTCTCTTATTGCTCTTGCTAGCATTTCTAATACAATATTGAATAATACTGGTGATAATGGGCATCCTTGCCTCACTCCTGATGTTAGTAGGATGGTTTCTGGCTTATCCCCATTACAAATAATGCTTGCTAATGGTTCCAGGTAGATGCTTATCACTCTAAGGAAAAATCCATTTCTACCTATACTTTCAAGTGTTTTTAAATAGGAATGAGTGTTGTATTTTGTCAAAAGCTTTTTCTGTATCTACTGATATAATCACATGATTTTGGTTACTTTTTATTGATATAATCAATTATGTTAATAGTTTTCTTTATGTTGATATCATCCCTGCATTCCTGGCATAAATTGCATTTGGTCACCATGTATAATCTTTGTGATATATTGTTATAGTCTCCTGGCTAGTATTTTATTTAGAATTTTTGCATCCACATTCATTAATGAAATTGGTCTATAACTTTTTTTGTTTTTATTCTTCCTGGTTTAGGTATCAACACCATATCTGTTTTATAAAAGGAGTATGACAGGACCCTTTCTTTGCCTATTATTCCAAATAATTTAATACTGGAATTAGTTGATCTTTAAATGTCTAGTGGAATTCACACGTAAATCCATCTGGTCCTAATGCTTTTTTTCTTAGGAAGCTCATTTAAGGCCTGTTCTTTTTGTAAATAGGCTTATTTAAAAAATCTATTTCCTCTTGTTAATCTAGACAACTTATATTTTTGTAGATATTCTTCCATTTCACTTAAATTGTTAAATCTATTGGCATATAATTGGATAAAACTACTCTTGATAATTGTTCTGATTTCATCTCCTGCCTCTACTTTAACAGCTCTTTCATTCATATTTCATTTGTATGAAATAATTCCTCCATTTTACACCTCCCTACCCAATTTTATTTTTTAGGATCATCCCATCATAATCAACTCAATCCCAAGCCTAACTACCTAAGTAATAATAATATCTTTAAGAGTTAAAGATACCTTAAGAAGTAAACATTCTGATCTTAATAAGTCCTTTATAATTGTTATTAATATTTACTTTCTTACATTTCTCCTGAGGCTAGTAGGTCAAATTTTCATTCAGTTATGGTCTTTTCTTCACAAATACCTGAAAGTCCTTTAGTTCATTAAATATCCTTTTTTTTTTCCTATTCAGGATAATACACAGCTTTGCTGGGTTATTCTTGGTGCAAGCCCAGCTCCTTTGCTCTTTGGAATCGTTCCATGGCTTTTTTAATGTAGAAGCTGCTAAATCCTGTGTTATACTGACTGTAGCTCCACAGTATTTAAATTGCTGGGCTTTTTTTTTTTTAGTTGCTTATAGTAGCTTCAAAACTTAACTAAGATATTTCTGTAAGTTATTTTGGGATCTTTTTCAAGTGGTGGTCAGATTTCTTTCTATTTCTATTTTACCCTCTCATTCTAAAACTTCAGGGCAATTTTTCTTGAGCTCTTGAAGTATGTTGTCTAAACTTTTTTTTTATCACAACTTTCAGGTAGTCCAACAATTCTTATATTGTCTCTCCTCAATCTGTCCTCTAAGTAAGTTGTTTTTCTTTTTCTTTTCTTTTTAAAAAAATTTTTTTTTTTTGCTTTTAGGCAATTGGGGTTAAGTGACTTGCCCAGGGTCACACAGCTAGTAAGTGTCAAGTGTTTGGTCTGAGGCCGGATTTGAACTCAGGTCCTCCTGACTTCAGGGCCGGTGCTCTATCCGCTGCGCCACCTAGCTGCCCCATAAGTAAGTTGTTTTTCTAATGAGATGTTTCACATTCTCTTCTATTTTTTGCATTCTACTTATTTATTTATAATTGTTTAATATATAATACATATAAAATAATAAATTATTATTTAACTATTTAAACATTAATTATATAATTACTTATTATTTCTTGGTGTTCTGTGAAGTTATTAACTTCCCTTTACCCAATTCTAATTTTTGAGTTATTTTCTTCCATAAGTTTTTGGATCTCTTTTTCCAACTTTCTTTTCATTACTTTCTTAATTTTTTTTGCCACGCAATTGGGGTTAAGTGACTTGAGAGTCACAGAGCTAGTAAATGTCAAGTGTCTGAGGCCAGATTTGAACTCAGGTCCTTCTGACTCCAGGGCTAGTGCTCGATCCACTGCACCACCTAGCTGCCCCAGTTTTCTTGATTTTCTTGCATTATTCTTATTTTATTTTCCTAACTTTTCCTCAACCTCTCATTTGATTTTTAAAGTCCTTTTTAAGCTCTTTCAAAAACTTTTTTTGGGCTTGTGACCATTTTGCTTTTTCCTTTGAGACAGAAGTAGCTAAGTTTTTATTTTATCTTAAATAATATTTTAGCTTCCCTCCCAATTACACATAAAAACAATTTTTAACTTTGCTTTAAAAGTTTTGAGTTCCAAA
The DNA here is from genome assembly GCF_003287225.1 of Phascolarctos cinereus. NCBI lineage: Eukaryota > Metazoa > Chordata > Mammalia > Diprotodontia > Phascolarctidae > Phascolarctos > Phascolarctos cinereus. The sequence continues at coordinate 39,757,290 of NW_027556098.1, read as the reverse complement.
TTCTATACCTCCTTCCCTTCACTTCCCCCTTATGAGAGGGTAAGCAATCTGATGTTATACAAGTGCAATCATATAAAAACATTTCCAAATATTAATCAATTTGTGCAAGAACACATACAGACAGACACACACACAAAGTGAAAATAGAATACTTCAGTCTGTATTCAGACAACATCAGTTCTTTCTCTGGAGGTGGACAGCATTTTTCATCATCACATCCTTTGGGAGTATCTTGGAACATTGTACTTCTGAAAACAGAAGTCATTCACAGTTCTTCATCATACAACATTGCTATTACTGTGTACAATGTTCTCCTGCTTCTCCTCACTTCACTCTGCATCAGTTCATAAGTCTTCTCAGGTTTTTTCTGAAATCCTCCTGCTTGTCATTTCTTATAACACAATGATATTCCATTACAATCATATACCACAACTTGTTCAGCCATTCATGTGCATTCCCTCAGTTTCTAATTCTTAGCTACTACAAAAAGAGCTGCTATAAATATTTTTGTACAAATAGGTTCTTTTCCTTTTTTGGGGATCTCTTTGGATACAGATCTAGCAGCAGTATTGCTGGATCAAAGGGCATGAAAAGTTTTGTAGCCCTTTGGGCATAGTTGAAGTAGCTGTTTTATCTTCACTATCTTCGTCTAAGTTTGAACTCAGATCTTCTCTATCACCATAATAGCTATCTATGGTTAGGTTCTCTCTCTTTTGCTTACTCATCTTTGTTTTATTATTTTTAGCAGCTTATTTTTTTCTGTTAAAGTCAGGCTCTAGTCCCAAGATGTGAGGGATAATATCTCAGGCTTCAAGTTTTTTGTGCTGTTGTTTTCTGAGTTCTATTTGAGGGCCTGACTTCAGGTATTTCTCTCTGCCCCTGAGCCACAAATCAGGACCCCCAGGAATGCTGTCACCACAAACATACTTGCTCCCTGCAGTCCCTCCTTCAGTTCATCCCTCTGCCCTGGAACTAAAATCAAGGACTTCACTCTCCTGCAAGTGCCCATAGCCCTCTGCAACCACATCCACTTGGCGTATGCTCTCTCCTCTTTGCCCACAGCCACAGCCTGGGACCATGTCTGATCACCTGGGTTTGGCATCCAGAGGCAGTGGAGGGCCATGCAATTTTCCTTGATCACCTCCATCATTCTCAGTGAGGCTAAAGCTCCCAGGCTTGCCTCCCTACAATACTGGAATTAACTGTTCTTCAAATGTTTGGTAGAATTCACTTGTGAATCTATCTGGTTCTTGGTATTTTTTCTTAGGGAGCCCATGCATGGCTTGTTCAATTTCTTTTTCTAAGATAGGGTTATTTATTTAAGTATTTTATTTCCTCTTCTGTTAATCTGGACAATTTATATTTTTATAAACGTTCATCCATTTCACTCAGACTGCTAGCTTTATTGGCATATAATTTGGCAAAATAGCTCCTAATAATTGCTTTAATTTCCTCCTCATTGGTGGTGAATTCACCCTTTTCATTTTTGATACTGGTAATTGGGTTTTCTTATTTTCTTTTCTTTTTAATGAAATTAAGTAGTTGTTTACCTACTTTATTAGCTTTTCCATAAAGCTAGTTCCTAAGTTTTCTTTATTAGCTCAATGATTTTCTTACTTTCAATTTTATTAATCTCTCTTTTGATTTTTAGGATTTCCAATTTGGTGTTTTAATTTTCTTGCCTCTGTACAGACTGTGGCGATATTTCCTCAAAGTTTTTCAGGTCAACTTCATGAATTATGTAGAGTGAAATACAGTATTCAGGCTACTACTCTCCCTTAATCTTGCTACAATATTGGCTCATTTTCTTTTCAAGTTATACAAACTTCTTACCACAATGTTTAGAAACTGCAACTTTTTTATGAGTGAAATACATTGTTTTACTTGTTTTTGTGTTAAATAAATATGATCACAATTGTTAAAAATAAAGGTTTGGAGTGGGGCCTACAGGTATTCAGAGGTTTCACATTCATGGGGTCCTACACCCCTAATCCCCATGAATGTCAAGGAATGACTGTATATTACAAAGCTGTAATCATCAAAACAATTTGGTACTGGGTAAGAAATAGACAGGCTTATCAGTGGAACAGAGTAGGTACACAACATACAGGAAAAAAATGAACATGGTAACCTAGTGCTCGATAAACCCAAACTTCCTAACTACTGGGGCAAAAATCACTGTTTGACAAAATGAATGCCTACTACAGCAAAAAAACCCAACAACAACAACGACCACCTGGAAATTAAGAGAGAACTTTCCTATTGAGAACTGATTAAACAAATCACTGAAATGAATATAATGAAATATGGAGCCATTAAAAATTTAGAAAATGGACAGTTTTAGAAAAAACTGGGAAGACTTCTATCAACAAAAGCAGAATGAAATGAGCAGAACTAGGAGAATAATTTATATAACATAATAAAGGAAAACAATTTTGAAAGACATCAGAATGATAATCAATACAATAAGCCATGATTCTAGACGAATTAAAATGAAACATGTTATCCACATCCTGCCAGAGGTGAAGGACTTAAAATGCAAACTGAGACATACTTTTGAACATAGCCAATATGAGAATTTGTTTTGAGGAACCAGACATATTTTTTATGAAAATTTTCATTATTTAAAAAAATTATTCAGTAGGGGTGAGGGACTAAAGAGATATAATAAATACTTATAAAAATGAATGAATAAAATTATTTTTAAAATGAATATATACTATCAGGTCACTCCCCAGGTCAAAAATGGATATCCACTACCTACAAATTAAAGTACAGTAAAGTAATTAAAGGCTTGACATTAAAGGCACTCTACAATTTGCTCCTAACTTATTTTTTACCTTCCTTCTCACTATTTTCATACTTAAATACTCCAAGTGTTCCCCAAACACACCTTTAGAATTTTATCTTCTGTTCACATCATTCTCCCATTCTGGAAGTCCATTCTCCCATTCAAATACCGCCTATTTTAAATGTTCAGCTGCAATTAGATGGAATCAATTTGTCTAACCCTCACTAACTCTCAAGCCTCTCTAAAATAGAAAATCTGTGCTGGAGATAAAACAATTTTAGCAGTCTCCACAATCTAGGATACCAAGAACCCAAAAAAGATAAAACCTTTATGAACAAATGCCTACCTTGAACTCACTCAGCTCTGTACCCCTCTTCCCCACCTCCTACCACACTTCTAGCAAGGCAGCACAAGCTGACCCAACGTATAGGCTTGCAACAGAATTCCACTCAGGCCTCCTCTCTCTTCCCAGTGCCTCAGAGATGCCAACTCTAAATGGCAGAAACTTGCTGAGGCCAAAATAGCCAATACCATGACAACCTTCTGTACCTCGCCAAAGTGGAGGAAAGAAGTGCAGGCCCAGAATCTGCACTGAAAACAGAGCTCAATTCTACACCTGACCCCACCCAATTCCCAGGGCTGGAGAGACACAAACTCCAAATGACAGAAATTTGCTGAGGCTGCAATAGTAGCAGTGTAGCAGTTTTCCATGCCACTGGGCCAGAGAAATGAGGAACAGAGGGCATGAGGACAGGACATATGTGTGGAAAGTTATAAGGCAATCCACTAAACTTGAGGGAGAAAGAGCCTAGCATCCAGCTGGGCCCAGCTTTGTCCTCCCAGAAGTCACTTGAGGCAGAGATCAAGGCTATTGATCCATGAATTGCCCAGAGCAGGAAGAGGTTGTGATGCTTCAGGAACCAGGCTCCAGAGAAACTAGCATCAGAGAGGGACTCAGGAAGAGAAAAACAGGAGAAAATAAGGGAAAAAAGACTAAAATTACTAAAAAATCTCAGGAGGAAGAAAATGACCTTGAACATAAAAAGATAAACTAACAGAGAAAACATTAACAGAATAAGGAAATAATGGCCTCTAGTTCTAGTAAATGAGTTCTGGCATCTATAAATAGAAAATGCAAAATAAAAGAAAATGATTGAATACCTGGTGAGGCAGGGGACCCGGTAGATTTTGAGGAGAGCACGAAGCCACAGAATGCTGTTCCTGAGTAGTTCAAAAGAGAAATCAGAATTATTAGAGCAGAATTTATGTGCTGCAAAATGGAAATAATTGGCAGAATGGAAAAACTTTAATCTGTAATGCCACTCTCACAAAATAAACATAAGACAACTCACTAGGAAGGCAAATACATGGAAGTGAAAAACAATCAGGAAGAAGAGAAGAAAAAAGCAGTAATATATTTAAAAAGTATGCTTTTCATACAAACAAAATATATTGATCTCAAAGAGAGGAAGCATAAAGACAACTTGAGAATTACAGGTCTCCTAAAATAACAAGACAAGTCAAAAAACCTGAACAGCATAATTCAGAAAACACAAGAAATACTGTCCAGAACTTCAGCACACAAAAATAAAGTGCTAATCAAAAGGATCCGAAGGCTGTCTCCAGAAGAAAAAAAAATCCAGGGCTTCAAACTCTAAGACATATCATGGTTAAATTTTAAAATTATTTTGAGAAATGACAGATTCTGCAAGAGACCAGGAGAAAGACTTTCAAATAAAAAGGAAAGGAAATTTAAGTAACGAAAGATTCTTCTACAGCATCTAGTAAACCCAGGAGATGATGGAATACTGTATTCTGAAGAGCAATAGAGCTCAACATGCAGCTCAAGGTGACTTACTCTGCAAATCTGAGTTTAACCTTATGCAAAAAAAGATGGACCTCAAAAATAAAGAGGCATTTAAAAAATTAATAGAAAGAAAACCAGACAAGAAGAGAATTATTTGCTTCACAAATGCCCTAAATAACAGAAAATACAAGAAGAGTAAACTAATAGAACAACCAGGGACAACAATAACAAAATAATAATAAAGGCCATTAAGAGACATCCTTTGAAATACACACAAAAAGACAAGGGTGAAAGCAGAAATCAAATACAAGTGAGAGTAGAGAAACAGGCCAGAGACTAGCCTGCACAATACCCTATCTACAAGTACATAAATGTTTTTTGTGGGACTAAATTACAAAATGTAAGGGTGTATAAAAACAAGGGGGGAAAGAAGATAGCAGACAGTATGTGATGTGCCTTAATCAAGTCAAAGGGAAAATAACTCCTGTAGTCTCTTGGGGAAGAGGGTAAAGGAAAAGGAGAGATTAAAAAGGAGAAATGTTATTCAAATGGTGTGAGGTGGATGCCACTGATGAATATTCTTGTGGGTAAAGAAAGATCTTGTATAAAAAGAGATAAGGACCTTTCAATGGTTATATCTGCAGGGATTTGGTACCTTCTACACACCACTCATCCTGCCCCAGGAAAAGGGGAATCAGAGCCCCTGAGAGCAACTGACAATGCAGAAGAGTAGAAGGGCATGGACTCAGGGAAGATTGAGGCAAATGGAAGAGAAAAAATGGCTAAGAGGAGGGCAAATGTCAGTAAGCCAGAGACAAAGGAAGAATCCTACCAAAAGTCAATATCCTTTCTGTCACCTGCAAGAACTGGTATTTTTTGAAACGTGAGGCACAAGAGAAAAAGGGGACCAACTCAAGAAAGCAGAAGCAAAATGTTTATAAAGGGCAACCCAAAACAAGCACATTAAAAGTTTTAATTCCATGATGAATACAAAGAATAAAGAACTAAGTAAGTATAAAGGCCACAAATTAAAGAATATAATTCTAGAATGGAAAGAAAGGGAAGATAAATAATAAGGAGAGTAAGGGAAAGAAAAAGATGCAGAAAATGAAATTCTGAAAATTAACCAACAAAAAGAAATTGAAGGGAAGCAGAGGAAGGGGAATTCTACTTAATTCTATGTTAATCCTATATAATTGAGAGAGAGAAAAAAAAGAAAAGAATATTTAAATAACAGATAAAAGAAACAAATAATCAAAACTTCAAAGGGTAAGGAGTAATAAATGGGAAAGGGATACAGCTCAAGGGTAAAGGGAAGGGACAGTATCAATAGTGTCACACTGAAAAAGATTAAACTGGGGAGCAGGTAGGTGGTACAGTGGATAGAGCTTGGCCCTGAAGTCAGAAGGACCTGAGTTCAAACCTGGCCTCAGACCAAACACTTGTGGGTGTTATTAGCTTACTAGCTGTGTGACCCTGGGCAAGTCACTTAACCCCAATTGCCTTTAAAAAAAAAGAAAAAAGAAAAGAAAAAGATTAAGCTAAAAAAACTGAAGAGACACAGTACTGTTTTGATAATACAAGAGAAAAGAAATCATTACTTAAAAAAAAATAGAGATAAATGGATGAAAATATAAACCTAATTCTCACATCGGAAAATGTGAATGGATTAAACAATTCAATTTCCAAAAATGACTGTCTGGATAAGAAAACAAAACCCAAGAATCTGCTGCCTACAAGAAACACATTTTTAAAATAAAGGTATACATAGAACAAAAATGAGGGACTGGAAAAAAAATGTTGATATGCATTAAGTGAATCCAAAAAGCCTGCAGTTGCAACCATGCAATCAAAGCAAAAATAAATATTCAGAAAAAGGGGGGCTGAGATGAGAGATAAATGAAGAAACTACATTATCTACATTATGCTGAAAGGAGCCAAAGATAGCAAACCACTATCAGCATTAAACTTATATGCTCCAAATACCTTGGCATCTAAATTTATAAAGGAAACTGTAATGGAGCTACAAGAATACACAGACAGTAACACAATAATGCCAGAAGAATTCAGTGTGTCTCTCTCATTTTTGGATAAGTCTAACATAAAAATAAACTAAAGAGAAAATACAGAATTAAATAAATTGCTGGAAAAACTAGAGATATTAGCTTATGCATCTTTTAAATGAGACTGTAAACGATTATACGCATTTCTCAGCATCACACAGAACTTTTACAAAAATTGACCATGTATTCAGCCACAGAGACACTGCAAACAAATGTAAAAAGGTAGAAATAGTAAACACATCCTTTAGAGTCCATAACAATAGTAACTGATTCAGAGACTTAAAAAAAAAAAGACAAAGACCCAAAATGAGACTCAGACTCAACAATAAAATACCAAATAATAACTGGGTCAAAGAACAAATCATAGAAACAATTAATAATTATGTGCAAGAAAATGATAATGATGAAACATACCAAAATTTCTGTGATGCAGCAAAAGAAGTCCTCAGGGAAAAAATCATATCCCTATAAATATATATTAAGAAGATACAAAAAGAGAGGATTAATTAACTGAATTTGCAGTTTAAAAAATTCTAAAGCTAACAAATAAACCTAAAATATGCACAAAGGAGGGCATGTTGAAAATTAGAGAAACAGGGCAGAGACAAGATGGTGGAGTGAAAGCAGTGACTTGCTTGATATCTCCCCAAAACTCCTCCAAATACCTGTTAAAAATGGTTCTAAACAAATTCTAAAGCAGCAGAACCCACACAAAGACAGAGTGAAACAAATTCCCATCCCAAGACAACCTGGATGGTTGATCAGAAAGATATATTGAGCTGGGAGAGGAGTGCAATTTGACCTGGGCACGCAGGCCGCAGTGAACCTGGAGCAGGCCTCAGGGAACTGAATTACAGGCAGTTGTGGCAGTTTCCAGACTTCTCAACCCACAAATGCCAAAGATAACTTAGAAGGTCAATGGGAAAAGTCTATGACCCTGGTGAAAGAGAGAAGCTAGTTCCCAGACCAATTCCCCGCACATGGCCCGGAGGCGGTGGCTACTTCCTGAGCTTCAGGCCCACAGACTGAAGGGGAATCCAGTGGATGATCAGAGGGGGATTGTAGGGATCTCTTTGCCAGTGCAGGATTCTCTTGCTTTGCCCATGCTTGGATCTGGGTCACAGTTCTGGGTGGCAGCCCTGGGGTGAGAAGGAGCACTGGATTGGTGGAGCTTGTAGTGGCTGTAGAGAAGAAATCCTCCTCACAGTTTTAAGATAGAAAAGAGTGCTTGTGGTCACTCATAGACCAGAGCACAGGCCAGGAAAGGAGTAAACACCTCGCCCCTTATCATACCACCTTGGAAGAACTGAAAATTTACAAGTCCCTAGAAGTATCTCTGAAAACAGCTGTACAAACCCCCGAAGTTTGGGACAGTACATTCTCCACATTGGAAGCAGACCCTACCTTGACAAGTAATTGACTGCAAATATGAACAAACCTCGCAAAAAGAGTAAGACCATAGAATCTTTTTTTGGTAACAAATAAGATCAAAACATACAACCAGAAGAAGACAACAAAGTCAAAGTTCCTATATCCAAAGCCTCCAAGAAAAATATGAATTGGTCCCAGGCCATGGAAGAGCTCAAAAAGGATATTGAGAAGTAAGAGAAGTAGAGGAAAAACTGGGAAGAGAAATGAGAGTGATGCAAGAAAATCATGAAAAAACAAGTCAACAGCTTGCTAAAGGAGACCCCAAAAAAATACCAAAGAAAATAACACCTTAAAAAAAAAGCCTAACCCAAATAGCAAAAGAGGTCCAAAAAGCCAATGAGGAGAAGAGTGCTCTAAAAAGCAAAATTGGCTAAATGGAAAAGGAAGTCCAAAAGCTTACTGAAGAAAATATTTCCTTAAAAATTAGAATAGAGCAATTGGAAGATAGTGACTTTATGAGAAATCAAGACACTGTAAAACAAATCCAAAAGAAGGAAAAATTAGAAAATAACGTGATAGAAAAACAATTGACCTGGAAAATAGATCCAGGAGAGATAACTTAAAAATTTTTGGACCATCTAAAAGCCATGATCAAAAAAAGAGCCTACACATTATCTTTGAAGAAATTATCCAGGAAAACTGCCCTGATATTTTAGAACCAGAGGGCAAAATAGAAATTGAAAGAATCCACAGATCTCCTCCTGAAAGAGATCCCCGAAGGAAAACTCCTAGGAATATTGTAGCCCAATTCCAGAGTTCCCAGGTCAAGGAGAAAATATTGCAAGTAGCCAGAAAGAAACAATTCAAGTACTGTGGAAACACAATCAGGATAACACAAGATTTAGCAGCTTCTACACTAAGGGACTGGAAGGCATGGAATATAATATTCCAGAGGGCAAAGGAGATAGGATTACAACCAAGAATCACCTACCCAGCAAAACTGAGAATAATCCTTCAAGGAGAAAAATGGTCATTCAGTGAAATAGAGGACTTTCAAGCATTCTTGATGAAAAGACCAGAGTTGAACAGAAAATATGACTTTCAAATACAAAACTCAAGTGGAACATGAAGAGGTAAACAGGAAAGAGAAATCATAAGAGACTTATTAAGGTTGAATTGCTTACATTCCTGCATGGAAAGATGATATTTGTAACTCATGAGACCTTTGTCAATATTAGGGTAGATGGAGGGAAAAAATTATATGTATATATACAGATAAATAGATAGATGGATAGAGGGCACATGGTAAGCTGAAGATGAAGGGGTGATATCTAGAGAATAAAATTAAGTGGTGAGAGAGGATTATACTGGCAGAAGGAGAAAGGAGAGGTAGAATGGGGTAAATTATCTCACAAAAAAAACAGAAAAGAAAAGTCTCTTACAGTGGAGGGGAAATGGGGAAAGGTGAGAGGGAATGAGTGAATCTTATTCTCATAGGATTTGGCTTAAGGAGGGAATAACACACACACTCAATTGGGTACAGAAATCTATCTTACCCTATAGGAAAATAGGGGGGAAAGGGGACAAGAGAGCAGGGAGATGATAGAGGGGAGGGGAGACTGGGAGAGGGGGGGTAATCAGAAACAAAGACTTCTGAGGAGGTACAGGATCAAAAGAAAGAATAGAATAAATGGGGGGGCAGGATAGGATTAAGGGAAATAGAGTTAGTTTTTCACAACATGACTACTATGGAAGTGTTTTGCATAACTGCACATGTATAACCTGTATTGAGTTGCGTGCCTTTTCAATGAGGGTGGGTGGGGAGGGAGGAAAGGAGAAAACTTGGAACCCAAAGTTTTAAACACACATGTTTGTTTAAATTTAAATTTAAATTTAAATTTAAAATAAATGTTTCCAATTGCAACTGGGAATTAAGAAATATAGAAAATGGGGTACAAAAATATATCCTGCCCTACAGGAAAATAGAAGGGGAAGAGGATAAGAGAAGGGAGGAGGGAAAGACAGAAGGGAGGGCAGACTAGGCAGAATGCATGCCATCTGGGAGGGGAGGGGCAAGATGGAGTGAAAATTTAGAATTCAAAATCTTGTGGAAGTGAATGTTGAAAACTAAAAATAAATTAAAAAAAAAAGAAAATTAGAGAAAAAAATCTGGTTCTTTAAAAAAGACTGATAAAATGATGTATGTTAAGCCAATTTGACTAAAAATTAGAGGGCGGAAAATATAATCCAATAGAATAGCAAATAAAATGAAATTACAAGAAGAATCAGAAGAAATAAATCATAACAAATTATGCACAGATACACCCTAGGCTAACAAAATTAAGAGGAAAAAAAAAAGAAACAGAGGAATATCTTCAAATACTAAAAATTCCTAAACTGACAGAAGATGAAACAAAGATCTTAAATAACCCTATCTCAGAAAAGCAAATTTAAACAGCTGCAAAGGCACTAAAAACAACAACAACAACAAAAAACTCTGCTAGTCCTGATGGATTCACAAGGAGAATTCTATCAAAATTTTAAAAGACAAATAGTAGCCATACTACACATTTTTTTAATTGAAAAAGTATCCTATAAAGAATTATTTTCTGCAATAAACACAATCCTAATAACTAAAAACCAGGGAAGGACAAAACACAGAAAGAAAACTACAGACAATATCATTAATGAATACCAATTAAAATTTTTAAACAATTCTGTCAAACAGACTACAGCAATTTATCTAAGGAATAATTCATTATAGCCAAGTGGGAGTGATATGAGAAATGAAAGAATGCTTCAACACCAGGAAAATAATCAATAGAATAAATTACATTAAAAACAAAAACATCCAAAGCCATGATTAACCTATTCAGACATCTTATTTCCCACCTGAGTTATACTCATTTTAGATTTCTGACTTCACCAAGTCCCCAGTAAACTTATCAATGAGAAATCTTATGATCTTGAAAGGCTGAATCAGTCTTGTTATTTATACTTCATCAATGCTTTCTGCCCCCTTGATTGTAAGGGAGCCAAAACTCCTCCACTTAAGGAGGGGGGAAATGACAGACATCTCATTTCCCACCCCTGGCTGCACTCATTTTGGACTGCTTTAACTTCTCCAGCAGCACTTGTTTTGGACTTCCTTGACTTTTCCATGATGGTCCCAACAGGCATCTCCTAACCCCCTTTCCTGCTTCCTTTTTGCTCCTTGAGGTCAGAGACCATCTTTCTTTTTAATATTTTTATTTCCAGCAATTAATAAAGTGCCTGGAACATGGTGGGCACTTAATGTTTACTACTGACTGCTGATATATTTATCTCAATAAAATACAGAAAAAGCCTTTGACAAAGTACAACACTCATTTTTTATAAAAATAAAAAACCCTACAAAGTATAGTAATAGACGTACTTCAAAAACGAAAAGCAAGTATCACAGGAAATGGGGATACACTAGAACCTTTTCCAATAAATACAGAAGTAAAGCAAGGATGTCCACTCTCCCTACTATTATTTGATATAGTTCAGGAAATTCTAGCAATAGCAATAAACCAAAAGAAAGAAATTAAACCCATAAAGACAGGTAAAGAAGAGATAAAACTATCCCTGTTGGCTGATAGATAATATGATAGTATACTTGGAAAAATCCTAGGAAATCAAGAAAGATACTAATTGAAACAACTGAGAGCTTCAGCTAAATTTCAGGCTACCAAATCAACCTTCAAAAATTGACTACATTTCTATGTAATAGATAAAATTCAAGAAGCAATAAAAGAAAAAGAAATCCTACTCCAAATAACTACAAAATGCATAAAGTATCTTGGGGTCAATCTACCAAAATACACAAAAGACATACAGATTTACTTACAAAGTGCTATTTAAAGAAACAAAGAACAACTAAAACAGCTGGCGGAATATTCAATACTTGTGACTGGGCCACTGCCAATATAATAAAAAATTAAAATAGTACCGAAGTTTGTACTTTCAAAGATGTGCCAATCAAATTATCAAAGGGATACTTTATAGAACTTAATGAAATAATAATAAAATATATTTGGAAAACAAAAGATCTAAATTATCAAGGAAAATGAGGAAAAGAGATAAACACAAAGGTTGATTAGCTCTTCTAGACTTCAATCTATATTATAAAGCAGTATGAAACCCAAACTATCTGGTACTGGTTAAAAAAAAGAGGATAGATCAAAAGAACAGACTAGACAAGGAAAAATAAAAAACAATGTAAGATAATAATTCAGTATCTGATAAAGCAGAAAACAAATTATTTAGAAAAGTTCTCCCTATTTGATTAAAAAAACCTTCTCACCAAACAATAAAGAAGTCCGGAAAAAATTAGACTTAGACCAGCAAACACCTTACATAATATTCCACAAAACACTATAAATGGATATGTGAACTTAATATTAAAGTTAATAGTATTTTAAAAAATTAGAATAGTAGCAGATCATATACCAATTACAACAACTGGTAGAAGAGGTATTCTTAATCTAACAAGAAGTAGAAGCATTAGATAACTTTGATTACATGAAATTGAAAAGTGAAGTGGCAAAAATGTCCCTTTGACCCAGAGATTTTATTACTAGTTTTACATCCCAAGGAAACCATTGATAAGAAAGTCCCCATCTATACCAAAATATTTATAATAGCATTTTTGGTGATATCAAATTATTGGAAACAAAGCAGATGCTCACAGATTAAAGAATGGCTAGAGAAATTATGATATAAACTTAAGGGGATATTTGGGTGCTATAAGAAATGGTGAATATGATGAATATAGAAAAATGTGAAAAAATCTCTATGAACTCAAAGAATTAAGTAAGAATAATTAAGAAAATAATTAGTAAAACAATATAAGACAATAACTACAAGGTAAGTGGAAAGATCCACATACACAAAATAAAACATGAATCTTATAAAATTATAAAGAATAAGCATAGCTTGAAAGAAGAGATAGAGGTCAATCCCAAACTAATCCTCTGAGGAAGTGGGAGGGCCACAGGTATTGCACATTGCACATGGTTTTGTACTTTTTTCAATATATTCATCAATTGTACTGATTTTTTCCTTCTTTTTCTTTAGTTCTTTTTTTGTTTGTTTAAAAAATATTATTTGTTATAAAGGGAAAGCTTTCTGGGAAAAAAAGGGCAGATTCTGGGAAAAAAACTGCTGCTATAGAAAACAAAAGATATCAATGAAAACATTTTAAAATGCTCAAATAAACTGGCAAAGAACAAAACATGGGATGTCAACGTTAGGGCTCTGAAAAGAATAAGGTCTCAGTTCCAACATCTAGCCACAGTCTGAAGCTGTCAAAGGAACAGCCAGGGTAGGAATCTCAAACCAAAGGCAAACCTACAGTTCTTTCACTCTGGACAGCAGTTTTCCAGTTGGCTGACAGGGGCCGAGTCACACAGTAATACACTATTGATCAGACTGAAAGTAAGATTAGAAACTTGCAGAACTCAGACCAGGAGGGAAGCAGTCAGATCACACTGTGAAACACTGAAAGCTTACAGGTCCTTAGTCCATCCTTGAGATTCTTGAATAACACAATACTCAATATCCCAAGAAAGCAGCACCAGAACCAGCCCAGTCTTTCCCTACAGAAGTATTCTAAGCCCAGCCCTAATATCAAATCTGAGGCCAAGAAGCTAGCTTTCTTAGAAGAACAGGCAATTATGGTAGCAAGGGTTTCTAGAACGGAAATAGAGAAGAAAAGAATTATTCCAATATATCCACAACCAAGCCTCTGAAAAAAACACAACTTGCGCACAAATTCAACTAGAATTCCTGAAAGAGATAAACCAAAAGTCGCTTTTTTTTAGTTCAATTCTTTTTTAGAGGTAAAAAATGCTTTTATAAATGAAATAAGAATGCTTGAGGAAAAATTTGGAGAAGAATTAACGCGTACAGAAGAAAGAACTGGAAAGGAAATTAACAGCTTGGCACAAAAGTTACAAATCCTTGCAAAAGCAACAAAGTCTCTGAAAAATCAGAACGGACTAAATAGAAGCAAATGATTCCAGGAGACAAGAAGAAATATTAAAGCAAAATCTAAAGACTGAAAAAGTGGAAGAAAATGCAAGGCATCTCATAGCAAAAATAAATGTACTGGAAAACAGATCAATGGAAAAAAATTAAGAACTGAACTACTTAAACACCATGACCAGAAAAAGGGAGTCAGCACAGACATCATATTTCAAGAAATCTTCAAAGAAAACTACCCAGATCTCTTTTAGCCAGAGGGGAAAGTGCAATATAATTAGACATCTCCTGAAATGAAAACTCCCAGGTACATTAAAGACAAAATCCAGAGCTTCCAGGTTAAATAAATACACAAAGTGATATAAATCAATGAATGAATGAATAAATAATGAATTTTTAAAAACCCAGAATGGATGAATTAATGAATATGGCAAACATCCAGAAAGTACCAAGAAGCCACAGATAGAATCACATAAGATTCAGCAGCCACCACAATAAAAGAACTGAGAACTTGGAATATGGCAGTCTGGAAGGCAAAGGATATAATCATACAGCCAAGAATAACTTATTTGGCATAACCGAGTACAATGCTAGAGCGGAAAATGAATCTTTAATGAAACAGAGGATTTCCAAGCATTCATGATGAAAAGACTAGAGCTGCACTGAAACTTTGAAGTTCAAACATAGGAATTAAGAGAAACTTACAAAAGTAAACATGAACGAATAATAAAGGACGAAACAAATACATTCAAATATGAAGAGATTAAACATGAGTCCTCTCTGAATTCTATCATCATCAGAAATCATAGAAGGAGTATAATTAGAAGGCCTGGGAATAGTTTTGCTATGTCTTGTTGACCTTAAGAGTACCTCATTCTCGTCTGAACTGGTAATAGAGAGAAAAATACACACACACACATAGACACACACGTACACAGAGTTGGTTATAGAAGTAAATTTCATTCAACAGTAAAATAGGAAGGAAATGGGAGAAGGGGGAATGGGGAAATAGATGTAGAGATTAAGGGAGAGATGAGTCCTAAGTAAAACAAACTCTAAGGATATATAAAAAATATTTATAGTTCTTTTGGAGATGGCAAAGAACGAGAATCTAAGGGAATATCTATATAATGGCTGAACCAGTTATGGCATATAAATGTGATAGAATTCTATTGTTGTAAGAAATTATGAAAGAGATGGTTTCATTAGAAACCTGGGAAGCCTTATATGAATTGATATGGAATGAAGTGAATGGAACCAGCAGAACAATTTACATAATGACAACAACGTGGTAAAGAAAAACAATTTTAAGACTTAAGAGCTCCAATCATTGAAATGGCCAACCATGATTCCAGAGGACTAAAGTTAAAACATACCACTCACCTTCTGATAGAGACGTGAGGGACTCAGAGTATAGAACATGACATTTAATTTTTCTGGACAGGGGCAATGCAGAAACTTGTTTTGCTGGCTTATGCATATTTTTGATGGGGGTTTTGTTTTTCTTTTTTTATCAATGGGGATGGTGGTATTTAATGTAGGGAGACAAGGCAGATTTTGGCTGATTTAAAATATATGTGTGTGAGTATATATACATATAGACATATAAATTTTTTTAAAAGAAATTGTGAATATGAAGAGAAAAGAAGCATAGGTAGACTTCTATGAAATGACGCAAAGTAAAATAAGAAGAAAGGAAAACATACATAACAATTAAATAAAGTAAATGGAAGGAACAAAACACTCAAAACCAAAACTGTATACTGTGTTTTACCAAGCTTAGCACTGAAGAAGAGATGAAAAAATATATCTCCTTCCCTTCTTTGCTGTAGGAAACTATGGGTGAGCATAACACATCGAAATGAGATGGGTTGGTTAGTTTTGCTAAAAAAATTTTTTTTCTCATTCTTTGTTACAGGGGATAGCTTTCTGCATATATTTGGTTTTTAAAATATATTTTTATTTATTTGATTAAATATTTCCCAATTACATGTAAAAAATTAACATTCATTTAAAAAAATTTTGAGTACCAAATTTTCTTCCTCCCTCCTGCCCCTCTTCTATCCCTTGAGAAGGCAAGCAATGATATCAATTATACATGTGAAGTCTTGCAAAACATATTTCCGTATTGGTCATATTTGTGTATACATATTTTTGCGTATACCTATTTATGTGTAATATACATAAATATATATACATACATGTATATCTACAGACAGGGCAAAATATATAAATATGGATATATAAAATGGATATCTATGCTCATCTGCATCTATATAAATTAAAGTAAAAGAGAAACAAAAACTAAATCCTACCCTAGCTCCATTCCAGAGTGAGCTCTCCTTCTTTCTGAAATCTGGAGATCACTTATTTGGTGCTTCTCACTTGTGCCTTGTAATATTATTTTTAATAAAAAGATGACACATCTTTCTAGTAAGATTATATATTCTTAAAACATAGGAGAGTCTGTCTCCAAAACTTGTCATTCCCACAGCAGCTAACCCAGTGCCTTGGCACACTACAGATGTTCAATGACCATCTGGTTATACTCCCTAAGCTATAAGCTCTTCAAGCAGTGATCATATCTCCTATAACATCTCTCCCATATCACTCAGCCCTGTACACAGTACATATTCAGTAGTCAGTGATTACTTCTAATTTTTAAAAAAATTATATTAAAAGAAAAAACAATAACAAAAACAATTCTTCCATTAATCAAAACTCAAAAGTTTCTATTAGTTAAATGTGTTATAATCTGAATCTGTGGAGGTAGTATACTCAAAATGCTAAGCATGGACTATTCCCACATTTTGTCAGCTTTGCCAATTTGCAGGATGTGAAGTGAAACCTCAACACTGCTTCAATCTGCATTTCTCTTATTATTTGTGACTGGAAGCATTTCAAATCATTGTTATAGTTTCACATTCTTTTGAGAAGTGTTCATATCCCTTTTCCACTTGTCTACTGGCAAATGGCTTTTAGTCATATATTTATTTATGTGTGTATACATATACAAACAGACACACAAGTTAATTGTTTATATTATATTGGATACCAAACTCTATCAGAGAAATTTGATTATGAAGATTTTTTTCCCATTTAACTGCTTCCCTTTCTTTTTCCTAGAGCCATTAATTCTGTCTCTGTAGAAGCTTTTCACTTTTGCTTATTTATCTTTTGCAATTGCCTCTATCCTTTGTTTGGTTAAGAATAAAGCACCTATAAATGACCGTTGTAATCTAGTGTTTTAGAAACCCAGCTTTTGGGACAAGAACTATTTAACAAAACCTGCTGGGAAAACTAGAAAACAGTATGGCAGAAACTAGGTACAGAACAACATCTTACAGTATATACCAAGATAAGATCAAAATTAGCACATGATTTAAACATAAAGAGTAATATCAAGGTTTTATGATACAAATATGGTGCTGATACCTAAACCGGGAAGTGTTAAAACTTTAGAAAAAGAAAATTATAGACCAATTTTCCTAATGAATATAGATGCAAAAATTTTAAACAAAATATCAGCAAATAGATCACAGCAACTTATCACAAGAACAATACACTATGACCAGGTAGGATTTATACCAGGAATGCAGGGCTAATTCAATATTAGGAAAACTATCAGTATAATTGATCATATCAACAACAAAACTAACAGAAACCACATGATCATCTCAATAGATACAGAAAAGGCTTTTGACAAAATAAAACACCCATTCCTATTAAAAATATTAGAGAGCATAGGAATAAATGGAGTCTTCCTTAAAATAATAAATAGCATCTACCTAAAACCTTCAGCAAGCATCATATGTAACAGGGACAAGCTAGAAGCTTTTCCAATAAGATCGTGGGTGAAACGAGGATGTTCATTATCACCACTGCTGTTCAATACTGTACTGGAAATGCTAGCTTTAGCAATAAGAGAAGAAAAAGAAATTGAAGGTATTAGAACAGGCAAAGAAGAAACAAAACTATCACTCTTTGCAGATGAAAGGATAACATACTTAGAGAATCCAGTAAAAAACTACTTGAAATACGAAATCAAGGAATTGTTTACTTGTCAGGTCTATGGAGAAGGGAAGGATTTATAACCAAACAAGAAAAAGAGAGCATTACATGATGTAAAATGGACAAATTTGATTTTAAAAGGTTTTGCACAAACAAAACCAATGCAACCAAGAAGAAAAGCAAAAAGCTGGGAAACAATTTTTACAGCAAGTGTTTATGATAAAGGCTTCATGTCTTAAATACATAGACAACTGAGTCAAATTTATAAGAATACAAATCATTCCCCAATTGACAAACTGTCAAAGGATATGAACAGGAAGTTTTCAAATAAAAAAATCAAAGCTATTTATAATGATATAAAAAAATGCTCTAAATCACTTCTGATTAGAGGAATGCAAATTAAAACAACTCTGAGTTACCACTTCACACCTATCAGATTGGCTAATATGACAGAAAAGGAAAATAATAAAAGTTAAAAGGAATGTGGGAAAATTGAGACACTAACCCACCGCTGGTGGAGTTGTGAACTGATCCAACTCTTCTGGAGAGCAATTTGGAACTATGCCCAAAGGGCAATCAAATTGTGCATACCCTTGGACCCAGTAATTACCACTACTAGATCTGTATCCCAAAGTGATTTTTTTTAAAAAGGGTGTGGGGAGTGGGAGGAAAGGTCCTATTTATACAAAAAATATTTATAGAAGCTCTTTTTGTAGTATGCCCATCAATTGCGGGATGGCTAAACAAGTTGTGGTATATGACTGTAATGGAATATTATTGTAAAATAAAAAATGATAAGATGGATGGTTTCTGAAAAACCTGAACAGACTTATATGAAATGATGCAGAGTGAAGGGAGCAGAACCAGCAGAACATTGTACACAGTAACAGCAATACTGTACCATGATCAACTGTGAGTGGCTTAGCTATTGTCAGCTAAGTTGATCACTATGATAGACTATGAATGACTTATAGTTCTTACAAGCAATACAATGATTCAAGACAACTCCAAAGGAGTCATGATGAAAAATGCTATCTATCCCCAGAGAAAGAACTAATGGTGTCTGAATGCAGATCAAAACATACTATTTTTCACTTTCTGAATTTTTTCCATGGTTTTTCACATGGATCTGTGTCTTCTTTCACAACATGACTAATATGGTAATATGTCTTACATGATTGAAAATGTATCATCTATATCAAATTGCTTACTGTCTCAGGGAAGGAAGAGGTGAGGGAAGGAGAGAAAAAATTTGGAGCTCAAAATTTGTTTAAAATACATGTTAAACAGCAACACTGTGCTATGATCAACTATGATAGACTCAGCTCTTCTCAGCAATACAATGATCCAAGATAATTCCAAAAGACTTATGATGGAAAATAGTATCCATATCCAGAGAAAGAAATATGTAGTCTAAATACAGATGGAAGCATACTATTTTCACTTTTTTTTGTTTTTTCTTTCTCATGGCTTTTTTTTCCTGATTCTTATTTCACAACATGATTAATGTGGAAAAATGTTTAACATGACTGTGCATTTATAACCTATATCAGATTGTTTGCTGCCTGGGGGGGGGGGCGGAGGTGGGAGAGAGGGAATAAAATTTGGAACTCAAAATCTTATTAAAAAATGAATGTTGAAAACTGTCTTTAGATGTAATTAAAAATAATGTTAAATGGAAAATACATATATATGTTAAAATTGTCTTTACATATAACTGGAAAAAATATTATTTAAAAAAAAAGAATAAAGCTCCTACCCATTGCTGTGAGAAGTATATGACCTGCTCCTCTTCTAATTTTTTAATAGTATGATCTTTAATATTAAGGTTCTTTCTAGTTCAACAATCATATCTATCAGTTCTTTTAGTACCTAAGGATGTAGTTCATCAGGGCCATTTGATTTGAACTGGTTAAGAAGTACTTTCTTAGAGGCAGATAGGTGGCACAGTGGATAAAACACCTGCCCTGGAGTAAGAAGGACCTGAGTTCAAATACAGCCTCAGGCACATGATACTCACTAGTTGTGTGACTCTAGGGAAATCACTTAATCCTGATTGCCTCACTCCACCCCCCCAAAAAAAAGTACTTTCTTACTAGTCTCCTTACTTTTATAGGGTTCTAACTCTGTATTAGCCTAGACATATTTGTCTTTTCTAAACCAAAGAACATTTTCTTTGGTAGAGAAAACAGAAGTAAATAGCTCTGCCTTCTCCCTTGTCAGTCATCATTGTCTCATCCAAGTTGAGCAGCAGTCCCATCTTTTCTTTGATTTTAGCTTTCCTTACCAGCCACAGTTCATTCAAACTTTAGTATTTCTAACACTATTTTCATAGGATTTTACTAAGCATTTATAGTATTCATCCTCTGTTACCTGACCTTGTTTTCCATGCTGTATGTCTTTTCAAAATACTAAGTTAGTTGGTTGAAACTGACCTGCTTGCTGGTCATCATACACAACATTTCACCTCCTATCTCAGTGTTCATACCTCTTTTTTTTTTCTGGCTAGGCAATGGGGTTAAGTGACTTGCCCAGGGTCACAGAGTTAGTGTCATGTGTCTGAGGCCGTATTTGAACTCAGGTCCTCCTGAATCCAGGGCCGGTGCTCTATTCACTGCGCCACCTAGCTACCCCGTGTTCATATCTTAAATGTATACCCACCCTACTTCATACAATCTCTAGCTTCCTTCAAATTCAATTCAGTATCTCCTCATAGGGGAGACATATCTCTATCGCCACAGTTGCTAGTGACCTCCCACTGAACATTACTTTATGTGTATTTTACATATATTCTATATTTACTTATCAGTGTACATGGTTTCTCTCCAACAGAAGGTAAACTCCTGGAAGACAGGGTTTGTTTTGTATTTATCTTTCTATTCTCATAACCTAGAACAATACCTAGTACAGTGTAGGCACTTAATAAATGTTCGAATTGATAAATTAATAAAATTTAAAAAAAAGAAAATTGGATTGTGTAAAAAATAAAAGGCTGTCCTTTGCCCTATGCAAAAATAAATAAATGAATAAATAAGTAAATAAATAAAAATAAATGTTTGAATTGAGAGTGAATTTATACAAAGTATTATAAATCTAGAGATGAAAGAGATATCTAGTCTAACCTTTCTGTTTTACAGATGAGGAAATGGAGGCCCAAGCCAGAGGTGGGAATTGAACCACGCTGTTCTTTCCACTATGCCACTTTTAACTGATACTGTGAGTTCCTTCTACATCCACATTGGACCCTTTGGACCACAGGTTTTAATCTGGGGTTGGTAAAGTTTAATGGGCAATAATAATCACATTTTTATTTTTACTAACCTCTAAAATTTAAATTTTCCTTCAATTATGAATGTAGGTGACAAAACACAATAAAATTAGGCTTCACCAGACACAAGAAAAGTTAAGAATTCCTGCTTAAGACAATTCCCTTTTTTCCTCTTGATGGGAACTGCTTTTCTTTGTCTCTTAAAAATTTCCTTCTTGAAAAATTCTTTATCCATCCTGGGCTGCCTTGCCCTTTGGAATTCTGAACCAAGAGTTCCTCCTATGCTTCTTCTGAATCTTTTAACATTTGCTCTCCCAGGAATTTGGAACTATGCCCAAAGGGCTATAAAAATGTGCATACCCTTTGACCCAGCAGTAGCACTTTCTAGGGCTATATCCCAAAGAGATCAAACAAATGGGAAAAGGACCCCCGTGTACAAAAATATTTATAGCAGCTCTTTTTGTGGTGGCAAAGAATTGGAAATTGAGAGGATGCCCATCAAGTGGGGAATGGCTGAGCAAGTTGTGTACATGAATGTAATGGAATACTATTGTGCTATAAGAAATGAGGAGCAGGGACTTCAGAAAAACCTGGAAAGACTTGTATGGACTGATGCTGAGTGAAGTGAGCAGAATCAGGAGAATGTTGTACACAATAACAGCCATATTGTGCAATGACTAATATAGATAGACTTAACCCTTCTCAGCAATACAAGGATCTAAGACATCTCCAAAGGCCTCATGATGGAAAATGCTATCCACAAAGAAGAAAGAACTATGGAGTTTGAATGCAGATCAAAGCATACTATTTGCTTTTTTTTTCCTGTTGTGTTTTGTTTCTACTTTCTGGTGGTTCCTCCTATTGGTTCTAACTCTTACTTACAATATCACTAATGTGAAAATATGTTTAATAGGAATGTATATGTACAGCCTATATCAGATTGCGCACAGTCTTGGGGAGGGAGGTGGAAAGGGAAGGGGAGAAAAATTTAAAACCCAAAAGCTTATGGAAGTGATTGTTGATAAAGCAAAATAAATTAATAATAATAAAAAAAAATTGCTCTCCCCAATTATAAGGTCTACATCAACTTTCCTGTCCTCTATCACAAAATCTAGGAGGGAATGGTTAAGTTCCCTTCCCCAGCAACCATCAATGGAGTGAAGGCAGAAAAAAACCCAAACACATTCATTTCCTGAAAAGTAGTACATGAAAGTACTTAACATTAAGATACTGATTTTTTTCTGTGTACTTAAATTGGCTGTGATTGCAAACTACAAATAAGCTTATAATTTACAAGCATTATTTCTGAAAAATATATTAATATGCTTAAACTGACTGCTACTATACTCATAACTATTTAAGCATTAATAGAAGTAAAATCAAGTTTTAGTGAAAAACTGCTCCAAGAAATAAAATAATCACCCTCCCCCAAAAAAACAAAAACACCAAAGAACTGAACTAATTTAATTATAACTCTTTCTATAAACTTCTGAAGACTTGGGCATTGATTTGGTGGCCAAGGCCAAGACATTACATTAAAAAAAAACCCAATGTATTTATCTTAATTGTCTAGGGAAATCTGAAGCCCTTGATATTTAGAAGAGGCCAATTCCTTACTCAAAGTCAAATCCTCACCTTCATCTTTCCTGTTCTGATTGTGGATATCAGATATCAGAAAATTTACACTATAAACTTAATAAAAAGACATAAGGAATTTCCTTCCATAATGCAGGTGATTTATTTCATTGCTTTTCTGTACTTTAGACCTTAAAAAAATTTTTTTCCCTTATAGATTCCTACATTATCTCCGTCTTAAACATTCCATGTTGAAACTAAGGTAGGCCCTAACAATTCCAGATATAATACCTACTTGTTTCAAGGATCTTTGATTTCTTTTGATTTCACCACACTGAGACCATAAACCATCAATGGCTGCAGGAGCTAAAAATTTCACTGCCCTGTGACCAACTTCTTCAAGAGCCCCTCCAAACTTTGCCAGCCTGATCTTCATACCTCAAATAGATAATCTACCAACAGCTGTACTGCATTATTGTGCACCTAGGTGGGACCTGCCAGAGTTGCAGCTCCTCGGATAATACAGCGTGGCCCACTTCCTTGCGAGACTGCAGAGTAATACTGTAGGGTGACGTTTGTATCAACCCAATAAAACACACGCCTATCGTTGAGGAATAAGTACTTTTGATACATCTTGTATCTGAGGTTTAAATGAAATCATAGAATCTGTGTGTCTCAGATCTCTCTCTCACTCACTCACTCTCACACACATACCCCCTTCTTCTCTCTCCCCCCTCCCCCCCTCCCTCCCTCCCTCGCAGAGGCAGTAAGGGAAGGGAAGGAGCATTTATTAAGAGCCTGCTATGGGGCACTGTGCTAAACGCTTTACAAATATTCTCCTTTGATTCTCCAGAGAATAAAATGCTGGGCTCTGGGAATTTAAACAAGAGATGGACATCCCTCTCAGCGGAGTCCGGAGGCGTCTTTTTCCGGTATTTCGAACTGCTTAGACGAAGGAGGTGTTTCACTCGGGGCGCTGGGGACACCACGGGATTTGGGGGGTCTTTACAACGAAGCGGGCTCTCTCTGGGGGGGGGACGGAGGCAGCCCTAGCCAGCAGCCGCAGGACCAGGGCGGGCTAAGCAGCAGAGGAGGGAGATGAAACGGGGAGCGGGAGCAAGGAGCCCCAGCTCGGGACGGGGGGCGTGCTCGTTATTTCCCAGGTTCTCTCCCACGCCCCACAGCCCGACCCCGCCCGCAGAGGATCGTAGTTTGGGGGGGAGGCGGTGACACAATTCCACATTAACTCCAGCCTTGAACGTGAACACGCGCTCTTTACATGACGGCTTTCAACTGCTCTACGCAAAGAACATGCGCCGACATCTGAACGCTGTCGCGTTCATTTAAACAAGGTGGAGGGGGTGAGGGAATGTTAGTTAAGGGCCTTCGTTTAAAAAAAAAAAAATAAACTCAGTTAAGGAACAGAGAGTGCGCAGTAAGGAGAACGAGGTTAATAGTACAGAGCGTGCGCAGCATGAGGCACACTCGCCTGTGAGAGGACAACGGGCATGCGCAGGGTGACCCAGAACAAGGCGCACGCGCACTGAGGGACCGCAACCCTCTGGTGGAAAAGGGGGGGGGAAGAGGCGAGAGATCACCTCAGAGTTACGTCAGGAAAGGCCGTGTTTTACTGGGAGGCTAATGCCGACTACAGACCCCAGAAGTTTTCAGAGAGCGAGAGATTTGGCGGTTACTCACCAACCCTTAGCTCGGAGTCGGACCACAGGCCTAGGTCCGCTGACGCTTAGCTCGCGGGCGCCGCCGCCGCCGTGATTCCATCCATCTTGAATTTGACGTCATCCCACACCAGGGATGAGGTCATCGCAGGCAGAGCTCGTCACGTGCGCAGCGTTCCCATTGGCCGCCGCACGCCCCAGGGGGGCCGGGGGGGAACTGTGGCTAAGGCCGGCTTGGCTCCCAGCCTTAGGATTTGAGGGGTCAGGGGGCGGGGGGACGGGGCACTGGAAGTGGGTACGTGCTCACGTTTCCTAAACTTGGGGAAAGAGACGAGATCGGGCAGCGTGTGCTGGAGTCAGTGGCTGGACCCTGCTGCTAGTCACTAGGAGCCGTGGTACTCCAGCCGCAGCTTGATGCACGTTTGGGCCCGTGTATCCTCCCCTCTCTCCCCTTCCCACGCGGCTTCCGCCCCTGAACCCGTTTGTCAAAGCGGAAAAAGGCCGCGTTCTCCATTTGGAGGATTGGGGTTACTTTTGTTCTTTTCCTGATAAGCAGCGGGGCCCACGGGATGATGTATGTATTGAATGGTGTGGCAGACGGAGAAACGAAGTCCTGGGTTCAAATGCTACCCCTGCCACTTTACACAAGGTGGAAGACCATGTGATCGGTCTCACAACCTCAGTTTCCTTATCTGTTTAAAAAAGGGGGGGGAGGTGCCTTCGAGGTCTCTTCCAGCTTTAAATCTATGATCCTATTGGAGTGGAAAAGCTGCCCAACACCAAAAACAGATGAAGCCTCTCAAGGCTGTTTAAAGAGGAAAACTGAGAAATTTGAGGCTTTGAAATAGTTTTGAGCAGCCTGAGTCCGTGTAACATGTAGATGCACTCCCTGAACCACAGACTAAAGTATAGCTACTGTGTCCCACTGCCCCCCCACCCTCACCCCCATGAAGGGTGGATTGAGGTGGGAGAAGGAAAGGTTTCCGGTTCTTGTTAAATTGCACGGGTTGACAACTTTCTAGGTTACCTCCTACACAAAAATATTCAATCCTTTATAGGAATATTTTCGGTTTTGTTCAAGCATTAGAATGAGACTAAATTGAATGGATAGTTAACCGAAAAGTATTTATTAAGCACTTGGCAGGCATACCGTAGCTGAGATGTCGTTGGTAAGAGAAGTTCTCTACCAGTGCAAGTAAAGCATACCCTCAATTAATAATCTTGGAGAATTAGCATTGGAGCATTGAGGTGTTAAGTGATTTGTCCAAGTCTATAACACATTGCTACTGTTTACAAACATAATCATTGAAACAATCCCTATGGCTAAGAGGAGACAACTAGGACACAAGTAGTAATTATGACAACTCAACTTTATACATTGCTTTAAGGTTTATGAAATGATTTACAAATATCTCATTTTGTTCTCACTGCAACTGTGGGAGGTAGGTACTATTGTTATCCCCATTTTCCAGATGAGGAAACTGAGGTAAAGGTTAAATGACTTGCGCAGGGTCATACGGCTAGTAAGATTTGAACTCAGGATAGGAATCTTCCTGACTCCAGAAAGCCTGGCACTCAATCCATTGTGCCACCTAACTATTAAGTGTCTGAAGTTAGATTTGAATTTGAACTCCAATCTATCCTAAATCCAGGTCCAGTGCTCTGCAATGTGCCAATACAAAGTATTAAAATGCAAAGTAGTTGGAGAAGGGAGTACTAGAAGTTGAGGGATCAAATAAGGCCTCACCTGAAAGGTGGTACTTGAGTTGAGTCTGGAAAAAAGGGAGGGATTCAGTGGGGTATGCATAGAGTAGGAAGGTGCTTTGGAGGCAAAGGGTAGGTATAGCAATTGGGAGATGAAATGTGTGAAAAACAGAGAAGGCTGATTTGGCAAGATTAGGGGTCGAGGAGAAAAGAAGAATATACAATAGTTTGGGACAGGCTAACCAGGCATTTTTACTATATTTTATTCTAGAGGAAATAGAAACCACTGGCACTTATAGAATAGGGAAGTCATATAGTCAGATCTGTGCTTAAGGAAAATCACTTTGGTATCAATGTTAAAGATAGACTGAATTGAGGGGACTTCAGGCAAGGAGTCCAGTTAGGAGGAATAGCAATAATCTGGGTCAGAGGTGATGTGGGCCTGAATTAAGATGATACCTGTGTGAGTAGAAAGAAAAGATTAGGATGCAAGAGATGTTATAGATGTTAAAGATGGGCAGAAGACAAAGAAGTTTAACATCTACAGGCTGTTTGATTATACATCTGTAACTGAGTGTATCATGAGAAAGGTTTAATTACTTTGAGTATGTGTGTACACTGCAACTAAGGAGGGTAGATTCCACTTTAGCCATTTCCCTTTAAAAATTAATTTTCCTTACTACAACTATTCCTCAGCATGAAAATATTAGAATTTTAATGATCTGCATGTTGAAAATAAGTAAATGAAAGCAAAGCTTGTTAATATGTCATGGAAATATTGTATTCATAGCTGTAACCTACTTGCTGAATGTAAAAATGTGGATATTTTTAAGAATATTAAGGATGTATTACAAAGTCATTTTGCTGACATTCTAGATTGGCTCATTTCTGCCTAGCCAATACAATTAATTACTACATTTTTAAAAGCTGAATTTCTAAAATTTATTTTTTTCCATTAAGAAAGATCTATTTTCTTTCCCACTCACCTTTCCTTTCCCCCTCCCATTGGAAAAAGAAAAAAGAAAAACAAGGCCCTTGTAACAAATATGCATAATAAAGCAAAACTAATTCCCCTTTGGCCATATCTAGAATATGTTATGGTGTGTACCCTAAGCCCATCCCTTTTCTATCAGAAAGTAGGTAGCAGGTTTCATCACAGGCCTTCTGGAATCAACATTGGTTGTTGCATTAATCAGAGTTGTTATTGTATGAATTATTTTCTGTTTTTTGCTCATTTCACTCAGCATAAGTTCATATAGGTATTACCAGGTTTCTCTTAACCTATCCCCTTCTTCTTTTAGCACAGTGAATTCCCTGACATCGTGGTCCTCTTTCTGGTAGGTGCTGTGCCCAAAAGGAACGAAAATTTTAATCTCTGAAACTTTTTTGTTATTGTTGTTTTGATTTTTTCTCTTAAACACCAGCCTTAACCCCAGACCACTCCAGCCCCAGACCAAGCCCTACTTAGTCATTGTTTGGGCCCTGATTGGCTCAGAATGAATGTAAATAATAATTATTTCTGTTTTGGCCAGAAACCCTGAGGGTCTTCCCCTCTCAGATCTGTTTTTTTCCAGAGGCCATTCTTTGTCTCATTTTTATTAAGCCTTAATCACTGAATAGGCATTGCCTCAGTAAAACTGAGACATTCTAAAGACCTTAGTTTGAAAAGGCCAAGGTCTCCCACTGCATCCTAGGCCATCTCCAGTTGTCCTGATGCATATCTGGCCACTGGACCCAGATGGCTCCGGAGGAGAAAGTGAAACTGGTAACTTTGCACAGCCCTCCTTCACTTAAATCCAGTTCACTTGCATGTTGTGGCATCATCTCCTTGATGCCATGGTCCTCTTCAAGAACAAAGGACAAACAGCAGTAATCTTTTAGCACAATAGTATTCCATTCATTCGTATATCATAATTTCTTCTGCCATTCTCCAAGTGATGGGCATCTACTTAGTTTTCCAGTTCTTTGCCACCACAAGAGTTACTAAAAATATTTTCATACATATGGGTTCTTTTGCGCTTTTTAAAAAAAAATCTTTTTGGAGTATAGACTTAGTACTGCTATCACTGAGTCAAAGGGTATGCAGGTTAGTAAATTTGGAACTAGAGTATAGTTCCAAAATTCTTTCCAGAATGATTAGACCAATTTATAGCTTCACCAACAATGGATCTAGGCATTTTCTTTGACAACTAAATTAATGTTAAATCAATATACATTTATTATTTTCTGGATAAAGCAATTGACTTTCTTAGGTTTTTATACAAAAAAATTTAAGTATGTTTTGCATTTAATTCATTGAATCATTATGGTTACTACTAATTAGAATAATTTCAGCTTTTTATTGTAAATGCTCATGAGAATAAGATTCTGCATAACAACTGTGAAAAATGATTCTCAGAGTTTCCCCCCAGCCAGTACCACTTCTCTAAAGTTCTTTACAAAGACATTACTGATAATCTTATCCTGGTCAAACTCGAACCCAAGCCTGAATTGATTTAATCTGCTCAATCTGGTTGGAGACAGATTCTTTTGCTTAGATAGCCCAAGACTGCAGGTGGTGTGATAGAACAGGTCACGGATAAATGACCTAAGTCAAGTAATCAAGACCTTATTTTAATATAGCCCACCTCCCGGTGTGTTGATCAATCAGTGTTGATTGGCACCCATTGGAAACCCCTACTCTTCGAAGGGCATATAACCCTGTGCCCCCCAATTCCAAATTGAGCTAGTTGTGAACTGGCCCCCTTAGGGGGGCCCAGTTTTGTATTGAACTCACATGCAATGCATGTCAGGACAGCTTGAGAGAAATTAAAACGTGGACACATGCACCCTAATTTTGTTTGTCTCTTTCTTATAATAGACTGTAATTTATTGGGATTTGACAGAAGAGATGCACCAGATTTATTTAATATCAAATGCAGAGAGTTTTTCTTATCCATTTGGGACATTACAAACTGGAAAACTGCCTTGTAAACTTCCTTGAAAGCTTCTAGACTATATGATAAAACGAGGTATTTCAGATAGGGAAAAGAGCTTGGCTCAATCTTTTTCCCCATCCCTCAAATTCACGAAAACCCTTTGGAGTGCAAGTTCTTCAAGTACAGATGAATTTGCATTTCAGACAAGAGGCTTGACTTGGAAATTTATTTTTGTTTGAAAATATAATGTAAAGAGATCAGTTTTGAATATGGAGGGAATGTTTGAGGATAAAAATGAGAAACTGTGACACACAACTGAGGCAACTTCACACTGATTTGTTTAAATTAGCTAATGCTGAAAAATAGCAAGTGGATTTTTAAAAACATTCTTTATGAACTTTGTCTTCTCCCCTTCATATCAAAACCCTTTGACATCAAATGAGATTCAGCCAGTTCATTTGCTCACCACATATTTAATTTGAGGATTTTCCCAAATTCCTCGTTCTTTATGTTGGTTCTTTTAGCTTTACCGTGAATTCCACAAAGCTATCGTTTGAACCAGGAAGAAATATTACTAATGGCCTGGAAGGACCAGGCATGCCACATGTGGGCGCACACTTGTCCAACCTATACATACCTTTTTATTCCCAATTTCTGATTCTAATTTCCCTCAGCTGTTTCCCCATTGGCTGGGTACTATAGAGGTCACAGCCTATCCAAAGCACCTAATTTCTCCTCGTGAGTCTCTGCACTTATTTACATCACCCACTCCCCACAATTCAGGGACCCAGGCTCTTATTTGGGAACACCTTTTTTGATGTTAATATATATCTAACCTCAGAACCAGTTTTTAGGCTAGTTAGTCTATTCACCTACCAATAGTGTTTTCTTATTCTAATTTATGGCTTCCTTTGTTCAACTTCCACCTAACCCCTAGATGGCGTTTTTTAGGGACTTTTGTGAAAATGAAAAATAGCTGTTTCTCACAGACTTCAATCCCAGTTTAAAATGACTCCAATGCTCTTGAGTGTGCTGTCACATAGGTGTCTATACCCTGATGAATGATATGCAGAAGCAACATCCCCAACCACATTTTCCACAATCCTCCTTTTTCCTTTTATTTACTCTTTGTTGTACTTGCATCTTAATTCATTATGTCATAAGAAAATTCTAGTTTTGATCATAATTAGGGTTTACCTCAGTCTCTTCATGTAGTAGGACCAACCCTTTTACATAAGGTATTATGCAACAGCCTACAGCTATCAGTACCACACCTATCACTAGACACTGCCATTCCCTTCCACTTGCTAAACCATGATTCTAACCATCCTGTTAATGAATTATCTATCCCTGAGTTCTCTGCCAATTCTTCATCTAAAGTGGTTAGGCCTTGCAATGCCTTAGTAACGATTCCATCTGGGGCTGTTTTGTTGGGAAACGTTTCATCGAGGGGTTTTGGGGGCTTATGTGGGAGAATATAGGAGAAGAGAAGGGAGAAATTAATCAATGCATTGACAAATCAAAAGGGGCAGTCCCCTTAGTAAGTACAGATACAGAGGCCCAAAAGTAATGATAAATTGTCCATTTAAGGCTTCAGAAATCTCCTTTCATACAGCTGTCTGGTGTTCTGGATGTCATCCATTGAAGTTTTCTGGGCTAAGTGCTGTTCCAGGAGTATCCAGCACACTGTCTTCTTGTAGAGATCCTCTTTCTTGTGTCCACTGTCCTGCAAGATTGATCTTAATACATTTTTTTTAAGAGAGGCAGTTGGGGTCACACAGCTAGTGAGTGTTATGTGTCTGAGGCCAGATTTGAACATAGATCCTCCTGACTCCAGGGTCAGTGCTCTATCCACTGTGCCACCTAGCTGCCCCAAAATCTATTGTTTGTTTGTTTTGGGGTTTTTTTTGGTTTGGATTTTTTTTTTTTGGTGAGGCAATAGGGATTATGTGACTTGCCCAGGGTCTCACACAGCTAGTAAGTATCAAGTGTCTGAGGTCAGATTTGAACTCAGGTCCTCCTGACTCCAAGACCCAAGCTCTATCCACTGTGCCACCTAGCTGCCCCAATTTTAACACAATTTTAAATTGCCTTGCCAAATAATGAAAGTTAAATTACCTTGTCAAATAATGAAAATAATTTAAATAATGAAAGTTAACTCAACCCTTATGTCTAACTTTGGCCAATTGTCATGCTGAAGAAACTCAAATTAGAAAAGAAGTAACAGAAAAATTAGAACCTAGTTTTATGCTTTGCATTAATTCTAGTTTTATACCTTGCATTAATTGCAAGTATTTTTTAAATTTTGCATTAATTCATTATTTGCTCTTATTCATATTCACTCATCAGGAGGATGATATCCACTAAGGAATTAATAACAGACTCCAATACATACATAAATACATTGAGTAATCAATTTAAAAACAGTACATATCGAGTAATAAAACAATTCCAACTTCTGGTCATGTGCAAATAAATAACCTTAAAGTGGATACTTCAATAAGAGAAGAAGAAAAAGAAATTGAAGGTATTAGAATAGGCAAAGAAGAAACAAAGCTATCACTCTTTGCAGATGATATGATGATATACTTAGAGAATGCTAGAGAATCAAGTAAAAAACTACTTAAAATAATAAACAGCTTTAGCAAAGTTGCAGGACATAAAATAAACCCACATAAATCATCGTCATTTCTATATATTACTAACAAAGCCCAACAGCAAGAGATAGAAAGAGAAATTACATTTAAGCTTACTATTGACATTATGAAATATTTAGAAGTCTACCTCCCAAAACAAACCCAGGAACTATATGAACACAATTATAGAACGCTTTTCACACAAATAAAGTCAGATCTAAATAAATGGAAAAACATCAGTTGCTCATGAGCTAATATAATGAAAATGACAGTTCTACCTAAGCTAATTTACTTATTCAGTGCCATACCAAACTACTAAAATATTATTTTATAGAGTTAGAAAAAATAATAACAAGATTCATTTGGAAGAACAAAAGGTCCAGAATATCAAGAGAACTAATGAAAAGAAATGCAGGGGAAGGTGGCCTAGCCATTCCAGATCTTAAATTGCATTATAAAGCAGCAATCATCAAAACTGCTTGATACTGACTAAGAAATAGAGTGGATCAGGGGAATAGCTTAAGTATGCAAGACACAGTAGTCAATGACTATAGTAATCTATTATTTGAGAAACGCAAAGACCCCAGCTTCTGGGATAAGAACTTTGAAAAAAGCTGCTGGGAAAACTAGAAAAGAGTATGGCAGAAACTAGGCACAGATCAAAATCTCACACCATATACCAAAATAAAGTAAATGGGTTAATGATTTAGATATAAAGGCTGATACTGTAAGCAAACTGGGAGAGCAAGGAATAATTTGCCTATGAGATTTATGGAGAACAGAAGAATTCATGACTAAACAGGAGATAGAGAACATTATGAAAAGCAAAATGGATAACTTTTATTACATTAAATTGAAAAGTTTTTGCACAAACAAAGCCAATGCAACCAAGATTAGAAGGAAAGTAGAAAATTGGGAAAGAATTTTTACAACCAGTCTCTCTGATAAGGGCCTCATTTCTAAAATATATAGAGAATTAAGTCAAATTTATAAGAACACAAGTCATTTCCCAATTGATAAATGGTCAAAGGATATGAACAGGCAGTTCTCAGATGAAGAAATTAAAGCCATCTATAGTCATATGAAAAATGCTCTAAATCACTATTGATTAGAGAAATGCAAATCAAAACAACTCTGAGGTACTACATCACACCTATCAGATTGGCCAAGATGACAAAATAGGAAAATGATAAATGCTGGAGAAGATGTGGGAAAATTGGAATACTAATGTATTGCTGGTAGAGTTGTGAAATGATCCAACCATTTTAGAGAGCAATTTGGAACTATGCCCAAATGGCTATAAAAATGTGCATACCCTTTGACCCAGTAATAACACTTCTAGGGCTATATCCCAGAGAGATCATAAAAATGGAAAAAGGACCCCTGTGTACAAAAATATTTATAGCAGCTCTTTTTGTGGTGGCAAAGAATTGGAAATTGAGAGGATGTCCATCAATTGGGGAATGGCTGAACAAGTTGTGGTACATGAATGTAATGGAGTACTATTGTGCTATAAGAATTGAGGAGCAGGCCAACTTCAGAAATACCTAGAAAAACTTGTATGGTTTGATGCTGAGTGAAGTGAGCAGAACCAGGAGAATGTTGTACACAATAACAGACATATTGTGCAATGACTAATATTGATAGACTTAACCCTTCTCAGCAATACAAAGATCTAAGACATCTCCAAAGGCCTCAGCCTCATGATGGAAAATGTTATCCACAAAGAAGAAAGAACTATGGAGTTTGAATGTAGATTGAAGCATACTATTTGCTATTATTTTTTCTTCTGTTGTTTTTTGTTTCCTCTTTCTGGTGGTTCCTCCTGTTGGTTTTAATTCTTACCACATCACTAATGTGAAAATATGTTTAATAGGAATGTATATGTATGCCCTATATCAGATTGCTCGTTGTCTTGGGGAGGGAGGTAGGAAGCGAGGGGGAGAAAAATTTAAAACTCAAAAGCTTATGAAAGTGGTTGTTGATAATTCAAAATAAATTAATAATAAAAAATAAAGTTTAAAAAAGTGGATGCTTCTTTTAAGGCATTTGCAAGATAGACCACAAGCCATTCTTCTTTTAATATTAACTAATTGTAACAAACTGAGACAACTTTGATATTAACTAAGTAACAGAATAATATCCTGGTTTCACAAGCCCTTGGCCTAATTATCCCCATACCATTATGAGGAATCAAAGGTCCTTCACTTACACAGGAACATACTAGTAACAGATGTCATGGCTGAATACTTAATTCTAAAATTCTAGGCCAAATAGCTCGATCTTATACTTGCATCTTACTATAATAACCTCAGATGTTTCCGCATCAATCTACTATCTAATAGATACGATGTCATGCTTACAGAACTTGTGATTATAGAAATTTGCCATGAACTAAAGTAAGGGACCGATGCTTCCCTAACTTCATGTCGATTCTAGGCAGAAGTTATATGATGGCCAGTTGCATTGAGCCAAGCTTAAAGTCTGCCAGGTATCATAGTGGGGAAAGTGAGTCAGGAGAATCCTACCTCAGCACTTGCTGAACAGTGTTCTCTCGACCTTCCAATGAGAGCACCCTCTGCAGTTCATAGCTGCAGCTCATAGATTCCCCACAGGGTTGCTAACATCAAGGGTCAGTAGCTCAATCAGTTCCCTGGTAACCATACCTGGAGTTAGACTCAGAATAATAGTTCATTAACAGCCCCTAAGATCTTTCCTGGAGTTTCATTAACAGCCCCTAACATCTTGGATAGCAAATTTCCATCATCAGGGTTTCAGGTGTGACTAGAATCTCACATTAGTTCGGGAACATCTGAGCCCTAGGTAGTTTGCATGCATTCCTACACATGTTCCAGTTCCTGATTATGTAACATCCTGAGTAAAATCAAATTTCCATTAAGATCATAAGTTGCTACTCTAATAGATTTGCATCTCTGTTTCTCAAACTTATTTATTGTTCTCTGACCATACTTAATCTGAAAGAATGAGACACTTTCAGGGATTGAATCTTATACATGTGAGAAGTTCAAACACTAATTCTAACCCTTGCTAGGCCATGGAATGAATTCAGATCAAAACAGCAAGATCTTTCCCACTTACAACTCATTACAGTAATTGCTTTAGTATTAATACCTCTGACACTGCTCTCATTGAGCTGCTGATTCTGACTCTGTTTCTCAGAAAGTACCCATTAAGACCAGTCCAAGGACACAACAAATCTAGGAAATACAAACTTAGGAAAACAAACTCCAAATTCACAGTAGGTTTGGACATAATTGTCATCAATGTCAAACTATTACTTGCAACAAAATTAGCTTGCAAATGGAAATTTAGTAGGCCCTCTAAAAATCACAGAAAAGATTTTGCAAAACATTTCTTCATAAAAGTATTTCTAAGGGCAGCTGGGTGGTGCAGTGGATAGAGCACTGGCCCTGTATTCAGGAGGACCTGAGTTCAAATCTGACCTCAGACACATAACACTTATTAGCTGTATGACCCTGAGCAAGTCACTTAACCCCATTGCCTAGCCAAAAACAAAATCCTCATAAAAGTATTTCTCAGCTTACAATTTAATCTGTTATTATAACAAACTAAATTAATAAAAGGAGATTTTACATGGTCCTTTCTTTGCGCGATTACCAAGTTAGCTTTCACAAAAATACTTTTACAAATACTTAATTTAAACAATAACTCCAAATAGCTTAGTTAACAATCTTAACTTTCATAAGTGAGAACCAAATGATTTTAGCTGAAACTTCCCTTTAAATATAGACAAAACTTGGAAGTTCATGTTTCTTAAATTACAGTACTTAAAAATGTTACAACGCATGGTCAGATAGAATGACCTAACAGCTTCTTAACCCATTTCTTTTTCTCTTTCTCTGACAGTACAATTCTTAATCTAACAACATCTAGATTACAAGAGAAACTGCTTTTCTTTTTTTCTTTTTTTTATTAATTTATTTTGATTTATCAACAATCACTTCCATAAGCTTTTGAGTTTTAAATTTTTCTCCCCCTCCCTCCCTCCCTCCCCAAGATGCAATCTGGTATAGGCCATACATATACGTTCCTATTAAACATATTTTCATATTAGTGATATTGTAAGTAAGAGTTAGAACCAATAGGAGGAACCACCAGAAAGTAGAAACAAAACACAACAGGAAAAAAAAAGCAAATAGTATGCTTTGATCTGCATTCAAACTCCATAGTTCTTTCTTCTTTGTGTATAACATTTTCCATCATGAGCCCTTTGGAGATGTCTTAGATCCTTGTATTGCTGAGACGGGTTAAGTCTATCAATATTAGTACCTAACTGATTATATTATGCCCTTCTTGAGCCGAATCTGATGAAAATAAGGTTCAAACAATGCTTATATCCCTCCCTTCTTTCCCTCTGCTATAATAGGTTTTTGTGCCTTTTCCTGTAATGTAATTTACCCTTGTCTGCCTCCTCCTTTCGTTTTCGTTTATGCTTTTCTTTCTCCTTTCTCCTTTTCCCTCCTCACTGATGGTTTGCTTTTGACCTCCGCCTCCCTCAGTCCCACCTCCCTTCTATCCCTCTCCCTTTTCTTTCCCCTTTTCCCTTCGATTGCCTATAGGGCATGTTAGATTTTTATACCTAACTGATTATGTTATTCCCTTCTTAAGCCAAATCTGATGAGAGTAAGGTTCAAACAGTGCTCATCTTCCTCCCTTCTTTCCCTCTGCTGTAATAGGTTTTTGTGTCTTAGATCCATTTAACTCACTTGATTAGATTTTTTTCATCATTACATCAAAGTCAATTTATACCCACCCCCTTTATGTATACACCTTTAACATTGTGTAATAACAATACAGTTCTCAAAAGTTACAAGTGTCATCTTCCCTTGTAGGGATATAAAGAGTTTGTCCTTATTAATAATATGTTGTTACCTCCTGTCCCATTTACCTTTTTATGTCTCTCTTGAGTCTTGTATTTGAAGATCAAATTTTCTGTTGAGCTCTGGTCTTTTTATCAGGAAGGTATGGAAGTCCTCTATTTCACTGAATATCTGTCTCCTTCCCTGAAAGATCATGCTCATGGGGCAGCTAGGTGGCACAGTGGATAGAGCACTGGCCCTGAATTCAGGAGGACCTGAGTTCAAATCCAGCCTCAGACTAAATGCTTGACACTTACTAGCTGTGTGACCCTGGGCAAGTCACTTAACCCCAATTACCTAAAAAAAAAAAGATCATGCTCATTTTCACTGAGTAGCTGATCCTTGGTTGTAATCCAAGCTCCTTTGCCTTATGGAATATCATCTTCCACACCCTACAGTCTTTTAATATAGAAGCTGCGAGGTCCTGTGTAATCCTGACCATGGTTCCATGATATTTAAATTATTTCTTTCTAGCTGCTTATAGTATTTTCTCTTTGACTTGGTATTTGGAATTTGGCTACTATAATCCTTTCTATGGTTATTTTACCTTCTGGTTCTAGGACCTCAGGGCAGTTTTCCTTTATGATTTCCTGAAAGATATTGTCCAGGCTCTTTTTTTCATCGTGATTTTTAGGTAGACCAATAATTTTTAAATTGTCTCTCCTGGATCGATTTTCCAAGTCACTTGTTTTACCAGTGAGATATTTTACATTTTTATCTATTTTTTCATTCTTTTGTTTTTGTTTGACTGATTCTTGCTCTCTCATAGAGTCATTAGCTTCCATTTGCTCAATTCTAATTTTTAACAAATTGTTTTCTTCTATTAGATTTTGTACCTCCTTCCCCATTTGGCCAATTGTATTTTTTAGGGACTTGTTTTCTTCAGTGTACTTTTTTCCAGTTGGCCAATTGTATTTTTTAAGGACTTGTTTCCTACAGTTAATTTTTGTTCTTCCTTTTCAAAGCTATTAACTCTCTCTTGCATACCTCTCATTTCTTTTCCTATTTTTTCTTCTACCTATCTCATTTGACTTTTAAAATCCTTCTTGAGCTCTTCTAAGAAGGCTTTTTGAGCTTCACACTAGTTCATATTCCCTTTTGAGGTTCCAGATGTGGGTTTGTTGACAATGTTGTCCTCTTCAGAATTTCTGCCTTAATCTTCACTCTTCACATAAGAACCTATTGTACGTTTCTTTTTGCTCATGGTGTTTGCTTATTTCCTGGCCTTTAAAGAGATTGGGCTCTCCTGCTGGGGAGCAGAGGGCACTGATCTAAGCTTCCTGTGTTGGGAGCCTAGGGCCTAGTTGATGGCTTTGTGTGCTGGGATGTCCAATGTTGGCAGTTGGAGGCTGTAGGATTCTGGCAGCTTACTTGGTATTGGGCTGGAATCAGCAACACTGGAACCCTAGGAGTAGGATTGGGTAGTGTGGCTCCTGGAGATTTCCTGCTCGCCCAGGCCTTTCCTTCCTTTTGCTTTCTTCAGCTCCTTTCAGATGAATGTTGTAGGGTGTTTATGCTCCTGGGGCCCCTTGGAGCACTGCTTCCCTTAGTTTTGCTGAGGCACTGGAAGAGCCAATTGCTGTAGAATGCCGAGGAACCCAGTGGTTTTCCAAGTTGGTTTCCACAGGTTCCCCCTGCCCTCAATGAGGCACTCGGGGTCCAGGTGTTGGTGTTAGCCTGCTCTACTACCTGGGCTTCAGGATCTCCTCCTGATATGCGGAGGTGGGGCTTTCCACTAGCTTGCTGGGATGCCTCCCATACTGTACTGCTTCTCTTCCCTCAGAATAAAAGAGGCCTTTCCCATTAATCCCTCAAGCTACCTGGACTACTGAACTGCTGCACCCCGTCTTTCTTCTGGTTCAGCTATTCCAGGATTTTTCTGGGAGTGATATTTTCTAGGCTTTCAGGGGTTAATAAGGGAGAGTAAGAGAGACTCACCCCTTACTCTGCCATCTTGGCTCCCATGAGAAATTGCTTTTCTAACATAATAGGTGATACAATTGTTTATCAAATTGTGCAATTTAGGGATGTAACGATTCCTTATACATTATAATGTATTTGAAACTTGAAAGAATCCATTATCAATATAAGATTTTTTCCCAATTCTATAACAATACAATTTCTATTTCATTCAAGAGTTAACCCCAAAATTGCTGTTGCCTCCACAATCACTCAAGTGTTGGAAGGCAGCTAGTGATTGTGTAGAAACAAACAATATTCTTTCATAGCCAATTTTTAAGCATTTCCAGAAGAAAACTCGATGAAAAACTACATTTCTTTGCCTTCTAAGATCAGAACTTTTAACTTCATTTAAAACTAATAGTCTAAACATTTCTGTAATTATGGCTTTCATGTAGATTACCTGTAGGCATTTAGTAAGTAGGGGCTATAAAAATATAATTTTCCTAGCTTTAACTTTTCTTCCATAATTCAGCTGATGGGATATAGGCCCAAGCTGCGGCCTTTGCCCTTCACCCAAAGAAATAATTTGGCCTATCACCTGGCCTTTTCTTATCATCTATGCCCAGTGTCCAAGTTCTTTGTTATCCTAATAAAGTCTATTACCAGGCCAGATGCCCCTAATTACTTCCCATCTTTGATCTTTGCTAGACTCCATTCAACCTCCCCCAGTCAACCTCAACTTATTCTGTAACCTGATAGGGGTCTCAAAGTCCTTTTCCCTCTATCTTGAATCTATACCAAAAGAATTGCCCCTGTGTACCCCCCCATCCTATGTTCCTCCTGTCCTTCAACTTTCAACCTGTGCCCTTATGCCCTGTCCCCCCAAATCCCTAAATCATAAAGAATTCCCTTTGTCCCCTCTATCCTATGTCATAAAATCCTTCCTTGACCTGTCTCTAATCTTTAACCCCTATAAAAACCTCAAAAACTGTATCATCCTTTTGGAACTTCTATATAAGCATAACTTCCCCAAATATCAGGGTCTCTTGAGTTTTTACAATCGAAGAATTTTAGAAATACAATACAATTTAGAAACACAAACATTAAACTTCAGATGACATCAGTTGCATTTTTAGATTATCACACATAGAAATTATTGATCTTATTACTTTTGGTACTTTTAACAATTATATTTAAAAAGAGATAATAATAATGTCATGTCTAGCATATGTCAGCCATTTTACAATCATGTAATCCTTAAAACATCCATGAGAAGTGAGTTCCACTATTATACCCTTTATAGAGCAGTTAACTGAGGCAAACTTAAATCAAATCAAATCTGGATTTATAATTGCTAATGATGAACATTTAAACACATTTTTGTTTTTAAATCCAATACTCTTGGCCCTTTAAAAGAAAATATTCTCCACAAATTCATATATTCCCTTAAAAAGACACATGGCAACAATTCCTGGCTCTGGGTGGTCTTCTAACTCTTTATAACTTTATTGGTTTTCAAATCCAGTTACAAAATTTTCATTTTCATTTTTTCTATCCAAAACAAAATCAAACTTCCTCACACCTTCTTAACATGTTTAAACCATCTGAAGCTGTCATAAAGTCACTCAGAACAACCACCCAAGGATGAGGAACTTAGAGCACATGGGCGCATGTCAGAACCCCCCACCCCCATCTACTCTCAAACTATTTTTTTCCTACTCATCATATTTTTATTCAAAACCTTTATTCCTCTTTCCTAATTACTCAGACTACCTCCTCCTTCCTTCACATTACAAATTAAAAAGATTATATTCACCTTACTTTCTGTCTTGCTTCTCTTCACCCTGTTAGAATCTGGAGGAAGTTAATGCCTAACAATGTACAAATCAAGAGAGCTGTATTTCCCCCATACTGTTCACAGACGGCTTTTCCTTTCAGGTTTTTTTTTTGTTTTGTTTTTTTAGGGGCAATGGGGTGGAGTGACTTGCCCAGGGTCACACAGCTAGTAAGTGTCAAGTGTCTGAGGCCAGATTTGAATGCAGGTCTTCCTGAATCTAGGGCCAGTGCTTTATCCACCGTGCTACCTAGCTGTCCCACAGAGAGCTTTTATAATGTTAATGGAAAACCTCCATCTTTGCAGCTCCAAACATACTGCCTGATATCAGACACATTGGTGGGAGGTGTGCAAAGATATTTTTTCTAAATTTAATTTAAACAGAAAGTACAAACTCTAGCTTTGAGATCTGATTAAACCTGAATTAAACCCTTTACCTTTTCCCTCTTTCAGCCCTTGCTCTAGATCCTTATCAAGGCTTAATGCTCTGATTTTACTTTGCACTGACTTCTGAGAGAATCTTCCTGCTTTCTCATTACTAATTATCTAACTTTATGCTGGAAAATTAACTTGGCAAGTGTTGGCCCCCAAAAAAAACTCTTAATCTCCCACTGAAAGTCTAAGGTGGGAGTTCTTTCCCAGTGTTCTCTCTCTAGTTACAGACCTTAGAAGTTCCTTAGAAGTTTTTCTGGCTATATTTTAGAACTTTCACCACAAACATGAAACATGTTACAAACACACACAGAGACAGAAATAGCTTGACAAGATAAAGTGTGCACGAATCTAATTTTCTTGTTGGCTTTTTAGGCTTAGTTTGTTTTTAAGATACAATAACCTTGACTGGTCAAAAAGAACCCCCTTGTAGCCAACATAATTTGGGGCTATTCTTGAAGTTCACTGACGCCAGCACTGATCTTTTTCTTATCCTTATGTTCAACATCCTCCCTAGGGACTATCTGGAGGAGTATCTTCCTTGATGCCGTATTTTCCTTATTTCTCATCCTACTATTTCCTTTTGAGACCCCATCTCTTTCACTTTGCCCTTCTCCAGCTTTTTCTCTCGAGGGACAGATAGAACCGTGGATCTGGGCTCCACACTCCCTTAGTGCCACTCCAAGCACTTCACACACACACACACACACACACACACAGTCTCAGATCCCATAGGATGACTACAGCCATCAAAGCAGTACTTAATAGTCCAATTTTTTCTCACCTTGATCTGTGCACAGAGTTACCTGGTTGCCACGTGCCTATTTTCCCTTTTTGTTCCTGGTTCAGCAATGGCCTCACTCATTAACTTGGTCCTGGGATCTTGAACAGTCCGCGAGCTGGGATGTTCCCCCTCCCCCAGGATACACAGGACTGTTGAAATCAACGGGATGCATCTTCCTGTTCCTCAGTGGTCGCCCCTCACTCAGGAGGTTTTTGAATCCTAGACAAGCCCATCTGTTAGCTTTACCATGAATTCCACAAAGCCATTGTTTGAACCAAGAAGAAACTTTATTAACAGCCTGGGAAGGCCAGATATCCCATGTGTGGGAGGACATGTGTCCAACATATACATACCTTTTAATTCCTGATTCCCCATTCGAATTTCCCTCCCCTGTTTCCCCAGTGGCTGGGTACTATAGAGGTTACAGCCTATCTGAAGCGCCTAATTTCTCCACATGAGTCTCTTCCCCAATTACATCTCCCACTCCCCACAATTCAGGGACTCAGGCTCTTATTTGGGAACACTCTTTTTGATATTAATCTAAACCTAACCTCAGAACCCAGTTTTCAGACCAATTAGTGTATTCACCTACCAACAACGTTTTTATATTCTAATTTATGGCTTCCTTTGTTCAACTTCCACCTAACCCCTAGATTGCATTTTTTAGGGATTTTTGTGAAAATGAAAAATAGCTATTTCTCATAGACACCAATCCCAATTTAAACTGACTCCAATGCTCTTGAGTGTGCTATCGCATTAGGCGTCTACACCCTGATGAATGATATGCAGAAGCAACATCACCAACCACATTTTCCACAGTTCTTAAATATTGGATTATGTATTTCCTGAACAATTTTAAGTTTTCTTCT
Organism: Phascolarctos cinereus; assembly: GCF_003287225.1. Classification (NCBI taxonomy): domain Eukaryota; kingdom Metazoa; phylum Chordata; class Mammalia; order Diprotodontia; family Phascolarctidae; genus Phascolarctos; species Phascolarctos cinereus. The sequence continues at coordinate 39,714,742 of NW_027556098.1, read as the reverse complement.
GATAAGCAGGAATCTAACAGTCTGAATCAGTGTTCTGCAAAAACTGTATTAGAATCAAATATATCTTTTCCTAACTTAAAAATGTCATGACCTTTGATTAAATTTTTTTTTTATTGAAAGCAATTCAAGTTGAATAAAAGTAATTTAGATTACTCTAGATCATGTATTGTATGTAGGAAATTTCCCTCATACTAGTTGCATGTCTGTATTCTCGTATTTTTCCTGCTGATTTGTCAGGATTCCTCTGATAGATAACAAGCTAATATGAACTGGAGCTGTTCATTTCCCAGTAGATCAGTATCCTAGGGAAACTATTGGAATTAAGAATCTAGCTTTCTTCTTGATATATATATATATATATATATATATATATATTTCTTTACCTTAGTTTGAAACAGAATAATCCTATCATTTTAGAGCAATTTAAACCAAATAAGCATAAACTATGTATTATTCTCAGAGTATTTACATATATAGGTTCCTAAAAAATAATCCGAATTTTTTCTTGCAGAATCTTCCTATAAGAAACAATCTTATACGAGTGAAGTGGTCTACTCCCTAATGGATTAGAATCTTAGGAGAACAGTAATGAAATTAGATATCTTGGTTTTTAGTTGAACTATTTCATCAACTTAGACTAAAATTGAGCTATCCTGTCTCTTGTTCTAGACATACCATCTCTACCCAGACTGTCTCTCTCCATTGGTAATCTGACCTCTGAAGCTAAGTCCCTTATTTTGCTTGAACCCAAGCCTCCACACCACTTCTTTGCTGGCTTCACACTGTATCACCTCTATTCAGGCTGTCACCTCCCTACCTTTTAAACTGGACTCTGGGCAAGGTACCCCACCTGTGATAGTTCAGCCATTGACTTAACTTAATGAGGCCCATTCCTCCACTCAACTTTTAGGCCCACCCCACACCCCTCTGCCTGTACTCAGAGCATTACTTTGCCACTGTTAATCTGAATTCTTCCTTAGGTCCCTTATATCCAGTAGTCAAATTTTACCTTTTTCAAGCCTCCAGGACCATTTTGGCCATATTACTTCTGCTTAGACTGTTACCTCCTCACTGAAAATCTGAACTTTGCCCCTGCGTCTCTCTCAGTGGCAATTTGGCTTTCACTATATCTTGGCAGAGCCTAGATCTCTGTTCCATTTCCCTGACCACTAAGCCATGGCACCTTTAATCTGACCATCACTTCCCCATCTGAAACTTGGATTCTTACATTCGTTCCCTTAGCTCTGATTGGAACAGCTGTTGAGACCTCTATACTGGTAATCTGTATTCCACTCCTGGCTCTCTCAGGACTTTTATGTCAGTTTTTGCCTCATTTTGACATGGCCTATGCCTCCACATTATTTACTGCCCATTCCAGCCAAGCATCATTCACTCAGACTATAAACTCTAACCCAGGAGTCCTTTTGGTCTGATTTGTCAGTTTTTGCCTTATCAATACCCTATGCCATTTCCTGGCCCCCTCCAGTCATGCTGCTTCTATTGAGACCATCAGATCTCCCCTAGATCCCTTGGCTCTGATAGGTCAGCTTTTACTTTATCTTGCTGGAGCTCAGGTCTACACTCCACTTTCTGTCTTTCTCTAGCCATTCCATATCAAATTAGATCATCATCTTCTTGTCTTGTTGGAACCCAGGTCTCCACTTCTTTTCCCACCATATATCCAATCATGATGCCTCTACTGGATGATTTTTTTCCCACTGTTAACTTGAACTCTGCCCCCCAGTTCCTCACTTTCTTAGTCTATTTTAGTTTTATCTTGGTAGAGTCAAGCCCTTTAAGCCCCCTCTGACCTTATCTAATCAGCCATCCTGTATTCAGCTCATCACCTCTCCGCAGGCAAACTGGATTCTTCTCCTAGGTCCCTTAGCTTTAATAGGTAAGCTTTTGCTTTATCTTGCTGGAGCTCAGGCCTACAGTATACTTCTGCACTTTCTCCAGCCATTCCATCTCTACTTGGACCCACTGGAAGTTTGGAATTTGACCTTGGCCCCCTCATTTCTGATAGATCACTTTGTGTTGTATCTTTCCTGGTCTCTTTTATCTTTCCATTCCTCTTTACTTTTCTGGATCACTCTAGCAATGCTATCTTTACTGATACCAACCCTTCCTGTTTGGTAACCTAAATTCTACCTGTGTCCCTCAGCTCATACTGATTCAATTTTTCTCTAACTTGATGGGTTCCAGTCCATCAAATCACTTCCAGCAGCATCAAGCCATGACACCTACTCAGATCACCATCTCTCCAGTTTTTGCCAATTCTGGCTGGTAACCAACCATTCACAACACTTTGCAGCACATACCACCAATGCCACCTCTACTTTGAACAACACTTTGCAGCTAGTACCTGGAAATCGCCCCTATGTGGTTTAATGGATAAAGCAATGGGCCTGAAGTTAAGAATACCTGAGTTCAAATTACATACACATATACTAGCTGTGTGACTCTGACAATTCACTTAATCTCTGTGTACTTCAGTTTCCTCAATGGTAAAATAGGGATAATGGTAGCACCTACATCCCAAGATTGTTGTGAGGATAAAATATTTGTAAAAAAAAAGTACTTGGTGCAGTGCCTGACACATAGTCGGCAGCATAATAAATAGAGGCAGGTAAATAGCTCAGTGGATAGGGTGCTGGACCTGGAGTCAGGAAGACTTGAGTTCAAATCCAGCCTCAGACATACACTAGCTGTGTGAACGTGGGCAAGTCACTTAACCCTGTTTGCCTTAGTCCACTGGAGAAGGAAATGGCAAACCACTCCAGTATCTTTGCCAAGGGTCACAAAGAGTCATACACAACTGAACAACTTGAACGACAATTACAACAAAAAATAGCTTAATAAATGCTTATGTTTCTATTTCCCATGGGTCTTTCATCTCTGATTGGTTAGTTTTTGCTATATGTGTCAGTGCCCAGACTTCCTCTGCACTTCCCACTTGCTCCAGGTAGGACACAAAGTCCCTTGCCTCTGATTTTTCACTTTGTCTTTCCAGGACCAGGCTTCCTCTACTTTTCAGGCTCACTTTGTTCAATTCAATAAACATTTATGAAGTTCCTGCCACTATGTCAGGCACTGTGTTAAGCACTGGGGATATAAATTTTTTAAAAAACAGTCCCTGCCCTCAAGGACCTTACATCTAGTGGGGGAAGATAACACACAAAAGAAAGCTGGAAAGCCCAGATGAAGAGGGATGGAGGTACTAAGAGGGAGGAAGGTACTAAGGGGCATCTTGTACCACAGAGTTGAGCCTTTTTCAGATGGAAAGTGGAGTGAGCTGCAAGTCCAGGTCCAGCTCTCCATAAATATGGAAGGCTTTGGATGAACTTTACTTTTCTACCCTCTAGCCTTCCAATCAGAGGGGAGAGGAGGCTGAGAGAATTGTTGAGTATCCAAGGTTGAGTTAAACTGCGTACTGGGAAGATTTCCGTTAATTAATTCTTCCTGGGAGAGGAATCTTATTCCATGGGGCTCAGACCAGAGTTGCAGATGGAAAATGGATTGAGCTATCTGAAGCTACTCTAACCATGCTGCTTGTACTTGGACACCTCATTGGTTACCTGGAAATCATCCCTTGGACTTTTAGCTCTGCTATGTTAGTTTTTAGCTCCATATGCTGTAGCCCAGGCCTTCATGCCATTTACGGATTACAATAATCATGGTGCCAAATATATTTGTACTGTCAACTCTCAGTCATCTGGACCCTGCCATTGGGTTCAAGCTGCACTAGCTACACTACTTCAGTTTGTACTGTTACTAGTCAGCTGGTAACTTGAACTCAGCCAATATGTCTCTTTTCTCTTATAAATCAGCTTTTGCCTTATCTTGCCAATACCTAGATCTCCATTCTACTTCTTGTCTGCTTCAGCCATGCTGCGTCTGGGAAGATGATAACCTCCTGTTTGGTAATCTGGAATCCAATCCTACTTCTTCACCTCTGATAAGTTAGCTTTTGCCTTATTTTGCCAGGGCAGTCACTTCAAACTTCATCCACCTTTTCCTCCTCTACTTGGATCCTCATCTATTCACTTAGAAACTAAATTCCATTTACTGGGCTCTTCAGCTCTGATAGGTTAGTTTTTGCTTGGCATATATGCACTTCATGGCATAGAATCAATGTATTTGTAGGAAATATTAATTGGATTACAGGGAGAAATAGAGAGCATAATAGTTGGGAACATTATTGTGCCCCTTTTGAACAAAGAAAAAGATAAAAGAATCCTGAAAGGAAAATTCATGGACCCCTTGGAATTTGAGGAGAACATGGAACCACAACATACTGTTGATGAGTGATTAAAAGAGAATTTACGGCTTGCACAACAACAATAATTGGAGAATAGAAAAATTTGAATCCGTGATAGCAAGTCTCATCAAAGAAAAAAAGAGTATAACCGATTGGGAATATAAATACACAGAAGTGAAGGACAATCTGGAAGAAGAAAAACAAAAATCAAGAGAGAGCATGATATCCATACAAGTAAACATACTGGTGTCAAAGACAGAATGCAGAGACAATTTAAGACATGTAGTTCTCCCAAAAGATCATAACAATTAAAAAAACCCAACCTAAACATTATCATATAAGCAAGAATATAAGAAAACTGCCCAGAAGTTTTGAACACAGAAAATAAAGGAAAATTGGAAGAATCCACAGATTACCTTCAGAAAAACAAAACAAAAACATTGTGCCACAAACTTCAAGACACAAAGGGTTAAATTTAATAGTTCCAATGAAAAACAACAAATTCTCCAAGTGATCAAGAGAAATGCCTTCAAATGTAAAGAAATGGAATATTCTGAAGAGTAAAGGTCAAAATTTAGCCCAAGGTGTCCTACCCTGAAAGTCTGAACCTAACCATAAATAGAAGATGGAGATTCAATTTAAAAAAAAGTGTGCAAAACATTCCTAAACCAGATCTGAAGAAATTATTTTTTTCACAGATGCTCCAGACAATAGAAATATGAGGTACCAAATAGAGATTTCTTTTGAAATGTACACAAAGTGACGAGAATGAAAGCAGAAGTCAAATAAAAGCGATGGTGGAGAAACAGGCCTGAAAACTCATGACACTGCACCTACATGAAAATCTGTGAGTGTTTTGTTTTGTTTTGTTTTGTTTTTATGGGAATAACTAGAGCAGATAGGTGGTATGCTGGATAGAGCACTGGCTTTAGAATCAGGAAGATTTACCTTCATGAATTCAAATCTAGCCTCAGACATTTACTAACTGTGTTACCCTGGGTAAGTCACTTAATGCTGTTTGCTTCAGTTCCTCTCCTGTAAAATAAGCTGGAGAAGGAAATAGCAAACCACTCCAGTATCTTTGCCAAGAAAATGCCAAATGGGGTCATGAAGAGTTGGACACAACTGAAAAATGATTGAACGAGCAAATTACAAAATAGGAGAGCATACAGGTCAGGGGGAAGGAAGAACAGAATGTCTAATGTAACCTAATCAAATTAATGGCTAATGATGAAGGGAAAATAATTTCTGTAGTCTCTCAGGAGGAAGAGTGTATAGGAGAATGAGTGAGGAGGCAAGGGAGGGAATGAAACAGAAAGTGGTATCTTATTTCAGTGGTGGGAGGAATGACCACTGATGAATTCGTCTTTGGGGAAGAGATAAATGAGCATCTTACAATGATTATTATCTGCTGGGCCTAGAGAGACCACTCATTCAACCTCAGAAGAAAAGGAATCAGAACTGAGAGCAGTTGACACCAGAAGAGTGGTGGGGCATGGATGCAGGGAGATTTTAAGACAAATGGGGTAAAATGACTGAGGGGAAGGCAATAACATGATCAGGGACACAGGAAGCATCCTGCATTGGATAGGATTCTATCTGTCATCTACAGGAATTGGTATTTCTAAGTGACACAACAGAGGAAAAGGGGGTCAGAGGACAAGGTCTATAAGACAATAACAAAAACTGTTTAAAATAGGTACAGTCAAAGCTTTAATTCTATGACAAAGAAAATAAAAGATGCAGTTGTTTTTCAGTTGTGTCCAACTCTCTGTAACCTCATTTGGGGTTTTCTCAGCAAGGTACTGGAGTGGCTTGCCATTTCCTTCTCCAGCTCATTTTACAGATGCGGAAACTGTGGCAAACAGGGTCGAGCAAGTTACCCAGGGTAACACAGTAGTAAGTGTCTGAGGCCAGATTTGAACTCAGGAGAATGAGTCTTCCTGACTTCAGGCCCCAGCATTCTATCCACTGGGCTACCTAGTTGCCCTTTAAAGATGGACCAAATATAAAGGCTGCGAATGAAAGAATAAAAGTACTGGACAGACAAAAAAGGAAGATAATTAAAAGAACAAGAGAAATAAATCCTTTTTAGAAAAAGGTACAGAAAATTAAATTATAATAAACTAGATAGGGAAGGAGAGGAAGGGGATTCTGTTTACTTAATTGAGGAGAAAAAAAGCAGGGAAGATTTAACTGCATGAAAGCAAAAAAGAAAAAGGAACTAACAAGCAAAATTCCAAAAGTAGGGGAAGGGGCAAAAAAAAAAGTGGTGGTGGTATGGGGTTTCATGTTGAGGAGAAACAATGCCAATAGGAATTAAGTTGCTTTAAAATAGATTAAACTAAAATGACTAATGAGACATGTTACTTTTTTTATAGAAGAAAAGGGGGAATAGTGGGAATTCTGTTTTGGAAAAGAAAACTTCAAAAAATGGAGAAAAATATAAACTTGACTCATGACTTTAAAAGTCAATGGATTAAATAAGCAAAAGGAAAAGAGCAAAAGATTTGATGACAAAATAAAAACCCCAAATCTCTTGTCTATTAGAGACTATTTTTTTAAAAGACATATACAGAATAAAAATGTGGTACTAAGAAAAAATTTTACTCTGTTATCGAGAAATCCAAAAAGCTGTATCAAGACAATAGCTTCAACAGTTGAAGCTATTGAAGAGAATCTCAAAAGCCAACTGCATTTCTTTGTAATAGTAACAAAATCCAAGAAGCAACGATAGGTATATGCCATTCCAAAAACTTCAGAGTGCTTAAAGAATCTGTTCATCAATCTACCCAAGCACAAAAAAGACACAAATCTAATCATGAAATTCTCCTTAAATAAAGAACAACTTAAATAGCTGGAGGAATATTCAGTGCTCATGGGGCCAAGCCAATATAATAAAAATGACAATGCTATCAAAGTTAGTTTACACTTTTCATACCAATCAAATTACTGAAAGTAATACTTTATGGAACATAATAAAACAATAATTCATTTAGAAAAATGAAATATCTATAATAACAAGCAAAATTACATAAAGAAGTAGGGATAAAGAAAGAATGGGACCTCTAATCCTTAATACTATGAAGCAGCATTTATCAAAACCATTTTTTATGGGTTAAAAAAAATAAAGAAGTAGATCAGTGAAGGAGACTAGACAAGGGAGAACCAGAAACAATTCAACTCAATTACTCAATAACCTCGATAAACCATCAAACAAATTACTTTGGAAAGAACTTTCTATTTGATAAAAAAAAAATCACTGGATAAAATGGAAAGCAGGCTGGCAGAAATTAGGCTTAGACCAGAACCATATTCAGCATTCTAAATGGATATATGACCTTGTTACTAAAGACTGCACTATTAAAAATGTAGAAGATAAGCAGATTATATACCTCCTATAGCTGTAGATAGGAGATACATTCTTTTTGTTGTTGTTGTTGTTAAATTAATTAATTAATTTTTAGTTTTCAACATTCACTTCTATAAGATTTTAAGTTCTAAATTTTCCACCCTACCTCCACTTCCATCTCTCCAAGACAGCATACAATCTGATACAGCCACATATGATCACATTAAATGTATTTCCACATTAGTCATGTTGTGAAAGAAGAATCAGAACAAAAGGGAAAAACTATGAGAAAGAAAACACAAGAAACAACAACAAAAAAGAGAAAATAGTATGCTTTGAACTGTATAACCAAGAAGAGACAGTAAGAGATATCCCATTTAAAATACCTAGACAGTATAAAATACCTGGGATGATCCACCAAAGGAGGCTGAGAAGGAACAATCAGATATGTAGAACGAGGAGAAAGCATCATCCTAAAAGCCTAGAGAGATGACAGTATCAAGGAGGAGAGAGTGATCCACTGTGTCTAAGGCTGCCGAGAGGTCAAGGAGAATGGGGACTGAGAAAAGGCCACTGGATTTGTTAATTTTTGAGAGTTTTGGTGGAAGGATGAGGTCGGAAGCCAGGTTGCAATGGGTTAAGAAGAGAATGAGAGGAGAGAAAGTAGAAGTAGCTGTGACAGGCAGCTTTTTCAATGAGTTTGGCTGCAAAGGGCAGAAGAGATATAGGATGATAGTGAGGATGGAAGGATCAAGTGTGGGTTTTTTGAGGATGGGGCATGTTTGCAGGCAATACAGAATAAACCAACAGGGAAAAATTGAAGATAAGTGAGGATGAGGATGACAAATTGGGGAATCTGTTGCTGCAGATGAAATGGAATGTGATTTCTTGAAGAGGTTGAGGGGTTAGCCTTGGTGAAGAGCAATGCCACAACATTATGTGAGATAAGTATGATGACAAAATAGTGGCAGATGCCACTAGTGGCACAGTGATAGATGAGGAAAGGGAAAAAGAGCTCTTAGTGAATGGCCTCAATTTTTCTGTAAAACATGACGCAAGGCTCTCTCAGCTAAGAGGGGAAGGAAGGGGGAGCCATGGGTTGTTTGAGGAGGGATGAAAGATTGAATGAACCATTTTGGAAGGTGAGATAGTGAGCTAATGAAGGAAATATAGTATGATTGCCTAGTAGCAGTGAGGGTCCAGTTGAGATGGTATAACATAAATTTGCAGTGAACCCAGTCAGAATTATTGTATGATTTTCTTAAACTTTTTCAGAAGCACTTATGTAGGAATGAAGGCAGCAAATAGTAGGAATGATCCAAGGCTGAGAAGCTTGGCTGGGTGTAATTGATGATATGGCAAGGGGGCTAGGAATTGAAGAGAGAACAGTGTAGAGTTGAATTGGTTCAACAAGGGGCCAAGAGAGGAAAAAAGAGGAGAGAAACTAGTACAGCACAGGTGGTCTGGGTGAGAATTGAGGGGTCAAGGGATCGGAAGTTACATTTAGATGAAGAGTATGGTTTCACAAGGGGATGTGGAAGGGTGGGAAGTCAACAGATCATGGTTAGATAAGGGGATTTTGGAATTCTTGAACATAGAGGAGGGATATCTGTGAGCGATGGTAAGATGAAGAGTATGGCCATCATTGCGTATGGCTAAACTAGGGTGGAGGAATAGGTCATGGGAGGTGTGTGGGCTGAATGAGTGGTTAAGGTCTTTAAGGGAGAGTCATTATTTATGCTGGGGTACCCTAGTGAGAGTTGGAGAGGAAAGAAAAATTGTGTCATATATGATGAACTCATTGAAGGGATGGGAGTGACCTGCAGGCCTGTAGACAACAGATACCAGGATTTCATTTGGGTGGTAGAGATGAATAGCATGAATATCAAAAGAGGAGAGGTTATTAAATGACGGAGTTAGAGAAATAACCTGGAAGTGGCAAAGTAGAACAAGAAGTATTCTCTCTGCCTTGACCACTGAGCTGAGTGGAATGAGTGAAGGTGCTGCGTCATCAAGGAGGAGCCATGTTGCAATAACAATTAGAAATTAGAAGTAGGAGAAGAAAATATTTAGGATGAAGGGAAGTTTGTTCTCCATGGAACAGGCATTCTAGAGAGCCCAGTAGGACAGGGTGCTGTTTGATTGGACCTTGGGTTGGCAGGGTTCAGGGGGATAGAAATAAGGAACTGGGTTGTGAGGAATGTGTAGTAGGTTTTAGACGGTGACCTACTGGGGGTTCAGAATCACTGAGGTGTGTAGACTATGACCAGGTGTGAAAATGTTCATCCCTGAGTCGAAGATACCACTCCTCTTCCCAAAGCAGTCTGGAATTTGGATTGGAGAAAGGTAGTAGTAAATGGAAGGAATGTGGTCAGATTGTCAGAGGGGAAGTCCCATTTCACTATTCCTCTTCCCCGCAAATGCTGGAGATTTGGTAGGAGATTGTCAAGCGATAGAAGTCAAATATGCATAGCAGAAGTCTCTTTCCTCACCAAATTTTTTCTTCCTTTTTCTTCAAGGAAATGGGGTAGTAGGAGTTGAAATGCCCAAGGTCAAAGAGAAGGTTGCTTCTCTTTGCACCAGAGGTTCTCCAAGTCAAAGTTGGGGGGTCATGTTGACAGCAGGAAGGGGGAGTTGCCTGGTGCTGGTAACAGAAGGAAGTCGGCCTGGCCTAGATACTTCCCCCAGAGGACACTCACAGCAGGCAATGGAAATCATGTAGTCAGAGAAGGGTCTTGCTTTTCATCTCACCTGAGGCTATATGCCAGGAAGTACCAGTGGAAGTCATACTCCTGGCTCAGGGAGAAGTCTGATCATAATCTAGTGTCCTTCCACCTCACCTTCTGCCTTGCAACCCTAAACTCAGTATCACACCATGACATCCCATCCCTCAACCCTTCAGTTCTTTCCCAGACCATCAATAGTTACACTCTCCTCCCTTCCCCAAACTGATCCCTTGATGAACTAGGCCGATTCTACACTCTTCTTCTTGAGTCTCTTATTCTCAAGTATTAAGAGTATTGTTGATCTTGCCTTTCCAACCCTCAAGTTTTGATCATTATCTGTGCTCCAATTAATTTTAATTAGATTTTAATACTTTGTTTTTATATCACCTAAATTGACTCTAATATCTTTACTTCTATCACACTTCAGAAAGATATACCTTTAACAAATAATCTTTAAAACAAATATAAAGAGAAAAAAATCAGCAAAACTAATCAATACATTAAAAAAGTATGATATAATTAGCAGTGACCACTCATGGACCTCTCATATCTGCAAAGGACGGGAGGATGAGGGAACTGTCTTTTCTTTGGGATTAAGCCTGTTCTTTGTAAATCTGCAGGTAAGCTGTTATCCTCTGAACACCTCATGACTTTGCTGTTTCCTATTGTGAAATGCTTGTCGTGCCTACTCTTCTGCTAAATTCTTGTATCTTCTTTAAAGTCCAAATCAAATGTCACCTCTCTTCAGTAAGCCTCCCCTTTTTCTTCACATAGGGCTTTGGTTGTACTCTTCTTGTTTTTATTATTTTTTATTATATTTATTTGTGTTTGTGACATATCCTCAAGTCACAAAATGAAGTTTACTTTGTGAAAACAGCAGATAGGCAACAAGGCTATCTATGGAAAGGAAGGGCCAAGTCCTACAAAAGAATGAAAATATAAAAAAGCATGTAAATGCCAAGTACTGTTAAATGCTGGGGATACAAAGAGCAAAGCAAGACAGGAGGCTCATATTCTAACTGAGGGAAAGAACACACCATGAAGGTTCAGCTGCAAAGCAAATGACAAGACCCAGTGGTTCTTAGAATAGATAAGCAGAATACATGGTAATGCTTAGAGGTTTGAAGGATGTAGTAGCCAGGGGACCAGCTTTCTAAAAGAATTGTAGTTGGTGACTACTGGCTCATTAAAGTGACCTGGTCCCAAAACTTTTAGGAAGGGGGATCGAGTTCAAGCCTTATAGTTCAGAGCCTAGACTCTGGACTCCCCGCAGTGGTTAAAAATGATGCTGGATCAATGTCTCTCTGCGAATATAAATGGAAAGGACACCGTGGCAAGAAGGTTGGGGATAAGGGTTGGTCCTGGTGGAATTAGGCAAGAGGCACAGGAGAGTTACGGAAAAGGAAAGAGGTTGAATCTTGTACTTTCTATACTGTTTATTTTCTCTCAGGTATAGCATGATCCTGCACAGAGTAGATACCAAAAATTGTTAAACTGGAACAGCTAGGTGGGGCAGTGGATAGAGCACTGGTCTTAGAGTCAGGAGGATCTGAGTTTAAATCCAGTCTCAGACACATAACACTTACTAGCTGTGTGACTCTGGGCAAGTCACTTAGCCCCAATTGCCTAACCCCCCTCCAAAAAAATTGTTAAACTGAACTGAGTATAAAGTGATATAATGTATTCTTAATACACTTTGGTTATTGTAGTTATGACTAGAACATAGAAAAAGACTATTAAAATGCTTGCTTTCATTCAACTTTGTTTTGTTTCCAGGTCTGTGATTTTATCAATAAAGCAAGATTCTCCCTAACCAAGAGAATTTAAACCAAGGTTCCAACTTATGAGAATGACTGGGTGGGTGTATGGTGGGGTGGCTAATGGGAAAAGTTAAAATTGGAATGGGTGAACCACAGTTGTGTTTTAACTTTCTCTAAATACTCATATTAGTCAAGTAATACTTTATGTTACTTTGCCCCTTTCTAGGGTTTAGTTTCTTCATCTGTAAAATGTAAACGATACACTTCAAGATCCTGTCACACCTTATAATTTATAATCTTATCATCATTTAGTACAAGAATGATAGAAAAGAATGAGACACTAGGAAACACAATGTGCAAAATGGAACTGCACAACACTCTGAAATTTGAAACAGAATTCTTTCTTGAATTATTTTATTTGAAAAGTACATAAAGTTGTACATAAAACTAGAACTATTTAAAAATTTCAAAAGCTTCATTTAAAATGCTTAAACCAGAAACTTTAACGCAAAATGACACTGTCATTTCCCGTGTTTTGTTCAATGTGATGTGTACCAAAATCTTTTTCCAGTGGCAAATGGGTAATTGTCTCATGGAAATTTTGTTCACAGTTAGAATCATTTACTAACCAATTATGGTTCTTTTCACTCTTATATTGTCAAAACTAATTCACTTGAAGTTGACTATAACAATATGAACACAGATAAATACAAAGAATTTTAATTTCACATGACTGATTACACTTTAAACTCATCCTTACCCTAGCACAATGTTTCTCATGGAAGTGTTTAGCCAAAACAAAACAAAAAAACAATAAAAAAGTGATTTGAGAGAAATGGCCCAGACTCAACCAATAGTTACTGGTGTTAATTATTGTAAAGATAATCCAACAAATTATTAGAGACAACATTTTAAGTATAAACAAAAGCATACATTTATTGATAATTCTTCCAAGTTCACACAGTATAAACCTATGTTGTTATTATTGCTGTAATAAACTCTATTGTGAAATGTTGGCTTATTGGAGCTTTTTTTCTTTTAGATTTAAAACTTGCCCAAAACATTTTATTACAGTACTAAACAGAAGGAATGTATGAATACAATGGAGGTATATGTACATTTCTATAAGACATAGGAAAAAAAGTTAAAATTGTGCCAACTCATACATGCTACAAGTTATTCCTTGACTAACACTAAAAAATCAACTACCATACAATTTCGGCCTTTTAGTCACACTGCATTATAGCTTTTAAAAATGTGGTCTGAAAAGAAAACCACTCATCTCACAAAAGATACTTTAAATTTCCACCCATGCAAACACAAAAGAAATCTAGAACCTTTTAAAGTTACTTGTGAAAGGAGACGCCACCCATATTGAAACCCATCTATTGGCAGACAGATTTCTCTCAAATATGATAAATTTCTTTTAAATGAATGGTTTTCTCCACTTGCAAATTCTAAGTTTACAAGATTCAATTTTTTTTTTTGGTGAGGAAATTGGGTTTAAGTGACTTGCCCAGGATTACACAGCTACTGTTAGTTTGGATTTGAACTCAGGGCCTCCTAACCCCAGGGCCAGTGCTCTATCCACTGTACCACCTAGCTGCCCCTAAGATTCAATTACAAATTACAAAACTGATTTAAATTATGGAGTAGAGCTATAGCAAAAGACAGACAATAGGATGACCATGGTCAATAGGCATGACCCTATTGTCTGCTCTTGTTAAAAAAAAAAGCCTTAAAAAGAACATACAAATGAAAAATTTCTTTAAAATTTTGAATGCTGGTTCCTGGCTAATTCCCCCAGGGTTAGGTCTAGTGTTTTATTTAAGCTGGGAAAAAAAAACCTCTCCAGGAAGGGATGATCAACCTTATATATTATCCAAACATTATACCTAAAGGTGATTTCTAGTGTTCAGATAGCTCTTTAGTAGAAGACAAAGATCAAATCTTGAAGTTACTGTTTCATAATAAATTTCCTACACTAATTTTATTATTAGTCCTAAACTTCTAGCAGTCAAAAGAAATATGAACACAGGGAACATAAGAAAATAGCACTGGGTATTAGAAATATAACAAAAAACTAATTCCTTCAATATATTTAAACAATATTAAGGACACATAGAAAAAAGGCAGTATTAAAAGCAAAGTAGAAAGGTATCACAGTGATATACTTTTTTAAAAAACAGTACCTTCACTCCCTCCCACCCCCCAAGCACCTTTTATGTGATAGTTCATGGGCACAAAATACTTGATAAATGAGTTTACTGTAAAGGCACAGATGAAAATTTCTCTTAGCTCTAACAGAGTATGGTAAAAACCATACATATAAAAAAATTAAAGTTAAACATTATAACCATTTAGTTATACACAGGATACAGTACTTAATTCTAGGTTCAGAACAACATTTATTTATATGTAGTATTTACAACCAAACCACTCAATTTATCAAGAACGAAGTTCTTATGAAAATCTATGGGAAAAAAAAGTGTTGGAGTTAACAAAAAGCAGATCTTATTTGCTAAAGAACTGAAGTCCTAGCACAGTCATTAAAATCTTAAGAAAAAGAGCAGCAGAGACACTTTTTCTAATAAAATTAGTTTTCTTGTTTCTAACATACTAGTGTTAAAAATTTTTTTTTCTTAAGTTTGCTAAAAATGATTAATTTTCACAAAACTAAGTAGGAAAATTTCCCAAACCTCAACTTCTCTACTAGTATCACACAAAGCTACTTCTGCAAGACAGTAACATACAAGCTATAAAGTATTAATTTACAATATTAGTGGAGGAAAAGATTCATCTTTTCAAAAGTAAACTTTCTGGAGGTTTTTTAAAAAAGTCTCTACCAGGAATTTGATTCAAGAAGGAAAATATGGGTGCACATATTTCTGGGGGAAAAATGTGCCAGAAAAAAACAAACTCTTATGTAGGTCTGATAGGCTTATTCTATAATTGTATTACAAAACAAATCACATTAGTAATTATTTTATTCACATAAACATAGCCTGAATGAAGCAGGCAGCCAAATGAAAAGGGTGCAGGTACAACCCCATCTAATCAGTCTGGGCTAGCTACTTCAAATATTAAAACCACATATGGCAACAAACCATGTTCCTTAACACACTGCATCCCCTAATTTGCAGTCCTGATCGTTGTGGGTAAAATGTTCGTTGCTGGCCAAACGAGGTAGACTAGATAATAGTGTGGATGGCTTTTCATAAAAACCAATGCCATATATCTGACTTCTTTAAAAAGAACAGTGCACTAGTAGAGTCTGCCAGCTGCTCCTTTATTGCTAAATATAGCCAGAAAGCAAAAACACAATTAACTACTCTCTTGTAGTATTTCCATGTGTTAAAACATTTAAAGAAATCATTTCACCAAATTAATTAGATGACAGAGCTCAGCTAGCTCACCTAGTCATTGCTGGTATTCTTTCAGTAAGATGTTCAAGACACACCCTTCACTTAAACTGATTCCAAAAACAGTAATTTTACAATTTCAAATTAGTTATTTTTGACATTCTCTTCAAATTTTTGTAGGGCTTATATAGCTTGTTACAGAAAATGGCTGAGAAAACAGAAACAGCAAATCTTGTTTTTCTTGGTATACATATAGAATAGTAGACATTAAATATCAGTGAAATCAGTTGTTTCTAAAGGAACCTAAGAAAATACTCTTTCATTTGGATATTTAATTCTACCCCCTCCTCTACCATAAGATTTTATCTGATCTCTTTGTGATAACAATAGTTAGTATTTATGTAATACTTTAAAATTCACAAAGCACTCTACATATGTAGCATTTGTTCCTCACAACAACTCTGTGAAACAGATGAGGAAATAAGCTAAAAAAAAGTTGCATGACTTGTCGTTTTTAAGTGTCTGATGTAGGATTCAAACTTTTGTCAATTAAATAATGTTTCCTGAAGATTATCTTTTTATTAGTCCAGTTTAAATTATTCTATTTCTTCAAAAGCAATTTCTAGGTTGGCAGCTTTTTCCTATTATCAGAGAAGAAAAAAGTCTGAAGAAACAAAGTTTGAGATGCTTTATACTATTGACCCATCTTTGCTTTGCGCTGGTATCATCACAGGAATAGCTCCCATTCTACTTAGATTAGATGCTGCCACTTTAGTCGGTTGGAAACTCGGGCTCTGTGGAGTACGATCAAAGTCTTCACCTGGTACTTGGTTATACTGAGCTTTGGAATAGCCTTCTATGTTGGAAGGAGACATCGATCCCAGAGATGAATGATTGCTACCAACGTAGCTTCTGGCTGTAGATGTACGGCTCTTTGGAGGAGGAACATCCTCTCTAGAAATGAAAGCCCAGGTATAAACATTTTAAAATTAAGCTTATAATTATGAAAACTTCAATCTATGTTTTAAGACGTATTATAATAGCGTGTACCATATGGGGGGAAAAAAGTAGGAAATGCACGAATTATATTTCTATTTACAAACTTATGCTCTAATCTGCTTCAGAAATTAAATTATGCATTTAATTAGTTGAGGAAGCAAAGAGTAAATGCACAACTAAGATCTTGTGTCTAAGGATGTTTGAACTTTGTAAGTCATACACTCAAACCAGCAAACCATGCTCAAAAAGAGGTTTTAATCTGATAAAATTAAAAGATCTTAGTTAAATAAGTTGCTATGCAAATACAGTATAAATGCAATAACATACTAACTCTACTGAACCCTAGATCAGGAACACCTTTTCAGGTCATACAAAAATGATATCACTATACATTCAGTGCTTCCGAGAAAGAATTATACACCTATACTAATTCACTAACCTCCCTGTCTACACACAATTACAAAAATTAATTGTAGAAGACATGTTTTTGAAAGCTTACTGGCAGTGTAGTATGGTGAAAAAAGCACTAGATTTGGAGCCAGAAGACATAAGTTCAAATTCTGACTGCCACTTGCTCAATGTGAGGTAGGCCTCACTTAAACAAAGAAAGAAACAGCAGAAGAAAGGACAAATTCTCACCTGGGGGATAACTAGACCTAATGACTAGTAAAAACTCTTTTAGCTATATGATGCTGTGATCATATATCAGAACTGTTTTGAAATAACAGACTGAAATGGTAAATCCTATTTATGGTATATTTTGCTACCATTTAGGAATGTACAGGGATAGGTCAAAGTCAGTCAGTACTAGCATGAGAAAATAGTATGCAATCCTCAGGGAAGAAGATCAGAAGACCTGTGTTCAAATATTTTCTTTTAGGGGCAGTTAGGTGGCTGTATGTCCCTGAGCAAGTCACTTAACCCCAACTGCCTCACCCAAAAAATAAAGTTAGAAGGAAAAAAAATATTTTCTTTTACTAAATAGCTATGTGTGACCTTAGCCTATTCACTCACCCACTCTAATCTATAGTTTTCTGGAGCAGTAAAATGAGGGTATTAGGTTAGATAATCCTTTAAGCTCTAATTCTAAATTCTCTGATGCTAATTTGAAGCAAAGACCCTCAGTGATCAAATTTTTACTAATATTTAGCTAAAGTAAATGAATTATTGATTAAAACGTTGGCATTCACTATTTAAGATTTTAGCATTGTAGAGGCAGCTAGGTGGCACAGTGAATAGGAGCACCGGCCCTGGAGTCAGGAGGACCTGAGTTCAAATCTGAACTCAGACGCATAACACTCACTAGCTGTGTGACCGTGGGCAAGTCACTTAACCCCAACTGCCTCACCAAAAAAACAAAACCAAGATTTCAGCATTGTAGTTAATTGCACCTCTTATGGAAGCTTTTTTAATAGAATTCTTTATTTGAGGAAAGCTTGTTTCCAAAGGTTACCTGATATCATGATGAACTTCTTTTTCATATTTTTCCTCCTTGTGTTTTTTACAGCAGCAAAAGATTAGAAGACCCAACAGCAACAGGGCACACAAAGTTCCTATGACAGCTCCAGCAATTGTACCAGCAGTGTTTGAAGCTACAATAATTAAGAACACCTTTTACAAAGACTTTGGACTGAAATGACTACAAATAGCAATTTAACTTCCCTTCCTATCCAAGAGGTTAACTGGCATAATTTCTCTATACACATATTTTTCCATTTAAAATAATTAATTGCATAATTCTAATAGTGGAGCACAAGTTAATTTGGTGCCCTCCCCACCAAAAAAAAATCAGCATAATGAATGATAAGAACAATGTATTAATAAAATATTCTCTTTAAGCTGGGAAGGTAAAATGCCATCTGATAAAACTCTCTGATCTCTAACACACATGAAACCAAAAAATAATCTTTTTTCCTACCCTCTTCATACCACCCCAAAATCTGCCCCATTAACAAATCAAATTGATTAAGGGGCACACCAAGAAATGCTTTAAAATCAAAGGTGGAGGTGAGACTTTCTTTCTCCCACCCCCATAAATATAAAGAATATACTTACGAGGAACAACATTCACCCTCAAAAGGCATTGATCAACACCAACTCTGTTTTTAACTGTACAGCTGTATGTGCCAGAGTACTCTGTAGTGGCATTTCGTATAGAAATAACAGATGGGTCGAGATCTATGGGTAGAAAAACAGATTATTTCCTTAACTATTTTTGAAATATATCTTTATTACTTGGAAAAGGAGGCTGTATATCCAGCTGCAGAAAAGTTTAAAAAAGAGAGATCTTTAAGGTAAACAAAATACAGAAGAACCCCAGGATAAGTACACTCTATCTAGACAAAAAGTGTTGGGAAAACTGTAAAGCAGTCTGGCAGAAACATTACCAAATAACACACTACATTAACAACAGAAACTACCAACTAACACCCTACATTAGAATAAGCTCCAAATAGTCATGACCTAAATATAAAAGGCCATCTAATTTTTTTAAAAATTAGCGGAGAATGGAAAGAAAACTTTCACATCTATGAACAGTAGAGAATTCTTGATTTAAAGGGGCATAAAAAAATCATGAAAGATAAAAAAGACAAGTTTTATTACAAAAGTTGAAAAGTTTGTGCACAAGCAAAATCAATACACTCAGTAGGAAGGAGATCATTAAGTGGGGAAAAAGTATTTGTAACAGATTTTTCTGATAAGAAGTAACAATATCATAAATGTGAAGCTGTAGGCAAAAGAAACTAAAGTCCAAGGAAGTTAAATTGCTCGCCAAAAGCCACAGGTGGCGAGGGAGACACTTTCTGCTGTGCCACTCTACCTTCTCATCTGATATTCAAAATACAGTTATTCCTTTCACATCGCAACTTTCCCCATCATGGTTTCACTATATTGTGAGTCAGTATATGAAAATAAATGGGGATTTGGAGGAAGGTGTGCCAAAGCTGCAGATGACACAGAAAACGTTTAGAAATGCATAAAATACATGTACAGTATTATATAATATCAACATATTTTATCATGTAATACCATAATAATTCAGACTTCTCTGGTATGAAGAAAAGGCCAATAAAGGAAATTGATACAAATATTTAAGAATAAGGAACAATTTCCCCAAGATAAATGGTCAAAGGATACAAAATGTCATTTTTCCAATGAGAAATACAAGCTATCAACAATCATACTGAGGTTGATTGCTTATCTCCCACGTCACTAGTTCAGCAAAACCTTAAGAAAGGGGGCCCACTAGTAAAGAAACTACTGATATAGGGTAACCTTTAAGTCCAAAAAGACCAAAGACAGGTGTAGATTGCAAGGCCTTGTCCAAGCAGGAGACTTCCTTGAGAAAGTCCCAAGGTGGTCTGAAAGCCCTGGTGCAGGGACCTTGCAATCGCAGCAAACACTTACAAGTGAGGAGTTGTAGTTCTCAAAACAGGATCTCTGAGGTGAAGAACTGTAACATAACAAGAGCTCTGTCTTAAGGAACCAGTGAGGGGTCTCAAGATGCAATGGCCTAACCTCACAGATCCAGGGAGGTAACTCCAGGAGGGGTCAACAGAAGAACCCAAGAAACCAGTGCAAAATATCACCCAACCAAAAACCAAAATTTTCAGTCAGTCTGTCTCTCTCTTTTCATCTATCTACCTCCCAAAAGGAGGAACTAACTCCATAACATCTTCTAACAGTGATTCAAAGGAGGAAAAAAAAAAAACAAAAAAGACTTTCCACTAAATGCATTACTATCAGACTACATGAATTACTACAAGAAAAACAAAAGATTAAAAATGAAATAAAATAAAGAACTAAAACAGGAGTAAAGTAAAAATTTCATCAAGATGAAAAAAGGTAGGGGCAGCTCTCTTCTGTCTCTATATTACCTCACCTGGAGATTTAATTTGCTCTCATGTATTTAATAATCATCTCTGTGCTGATGATTTTCAAATCTACCTACCCTCCTCTAATCTCTCTGCAGACTTCCAAAAATTTTTCGTTCATCTTGAACTGGATTGTCCAGTAGACATAAAATTTTAAACTCAATATATGAAAAATTTATCTCATTTTCTTTCCCCTAAACATGCTCCCTTCCTAACCTTATTAGTACAGTTGAATTCAATGCCATCCTCCCAATCCCCCAGGCCTGCAATTCAGGTTCAAGGCATCTTGATCTTTGCAGTATCTTTCAAATATGTATTCTTCTCTGATACTGCCACCCCCTGGTGCAGGTCCTCATGCCTGGATTCAATAGTTTGCTAATGGGTCTGCCTGCCTCAAGTCTCCCTACTACAATGAATGCTTGTTGAGTGACTGACCATTAAATATCCCAAGGAGCATGAACAGATAGTTCTCATAAGAAGAATGACAAACTATTAGCAAGGCTGGGAATGATGGTCCATGCCTGTGAGCCCTACTATCACGAAGGCTGAGGCTAGTACATCAAGTCTTGGGGATCTCTTGATCTCAAGAGTCTGAGGTATAGTAGACTAAGCCAATTAGGTGTCCACACTAAGTCCAGCAAACAACGATAAGCTGCTACGAATGGGGCTGGGTTGGGGTGGGGGAGAGGGGCTCATGAGGCTAGAGAGAGACAAATGGTTAGAAACAACATATCCAGACTTCCATGGTGAAAAGTAATGGTGATTGAGCCCATGGCTGGTCACTGCCCTTCCATGATAAATGAGATAGGGATGAGATAGGGAGATCTACTCTTGGAAAAAAAACAACACAAAAATAAATTAACAACCATATAAAAAACTGCTATATCACTAATAATAGTAAGACTGAAAACCAAAATAAATCTCATATTTTATCTCATACCTATTAAATTGTCAAAGATGACCATAGTCAATGGTGGAAAGAAGAGAAGCACACTAATATGCTGTTGGTGAAGTTGCGGACTGATCCAACCATTTTGAAAACAATTTGGATTAAATTTAAAAAAAAAAAGAGGAACAAAAGTGGCCATACACTCACTGTCTAAGAGACTATGAGTGTTAGGTATATATCATCAAAGAGGTGGAGAAGTAGGATAAAGTGCTGGGCCTGGAATTAGGATGACTGGAGTTCAAATCTAGCCTCAGACATTTGCTAGCTGGGCAAGTCATTTGACCTCTGTCAGCCTCAGTTTCCTCATCTATAAAATGAGATAATTATAGCACCTACTCCCCAGGGTTATGAGGATAAAAATGAGATAATAAAGCACTTTGTAAACTTTAAAAGTGCTTGCTAGATGTTGCTGTTATTATTATGGTTGTTGTTTTGACAGAAAGATCCCATATGTATCAAAATATGTATACTAAAACCTTTTATGGTAGCAAAGAATTAGAAATAAAGTAGATGTTCATTGATTGGGGAATGGTTAAACAAATGGTGGGTTGCTGTTCAGTTGTTTTCAGCGGTGTTCAACCCCAATCGGAGTTTTCTTGGCAGAGAGACCAGAGTCCTTTGCCATTTCCTTCTCCAGCTCATTTTACAAATGAGAAAACTGAGGCAAACAGTGTTAAGTGACTTGGCCAGGGTCACACAGCTAGTAAATGTCTGAGGCCAGATTTGAACTCAGGAAGATGAGTCTTCCTGACTCCAGGCCCAGCTCTCTATCCACTGTGCCACCTAGCTGCCCCAATAACAAATTGTGATACATGAATGTAATTCAGTATTACTAAGCCATAAGAAATGGTGAGTATGGAATTCAGAGAAACATGGGAGACTTACATGAAAGATACAAAGTGAAGTCAGCAGAACCAGGAAAATAATACACAATTACTTTAAGTCATGCAAATGCAAAGAAAAAAGAAAGTTTTACATTGTAGTAATATCCAAGCTTGACTTGATGATGGGAGAATGTATCTTTCTTCTTTGCACAGGCTAGAGAGTCTACTTTGCATAGGTTTATACTGTCACAGACCTGGACCATTCCTTCTCTCTTACCCCCTTTCTTTTTAACTCTTTGTTATATGGCAATGGCTGTGTGGGTAGGGAATTATTGAGGGATATAAAGAGAAGGAAAGGTGATATAAAAAGAAAAGACACCAATAACATTTTAAAAGAACAGTTTTCTTCCTGTTACCTTGCCTGTGAAAGAAGCATAAATCCTTTTGAGGTTTTTTTTCTCAAGTGCAGGAGGAGGGGGCTGGGTTCGGCCGCTTGCAGCCTGTGCTCAGTGTAAACACAAACACTCCCTCTTCTCTTCCTCTCTCCCTCCCTCCCTCCCTCCCTCCCTCTCTCTTTCTTCTCCTCTTCTCTCCTTCTCACCCTATTCTCCCTCTCTCCCCTGCAGCTCCAACTAAATGTGACTGCCCTTAACCAAGCAGCGCCTTATGGGACAAGGAACCGAAGTTGAAAGGGCCCTGCCACTGCCACCTAGCATGAGAATCTGGGCATGATGGCTCCTATGTCTGTTTCTATGTGTGTGTGTGAGTGAGTGTGTGTTCAAAGTCTCCCTAAATTTTGCAATTTTCCCCTTTGATCTAAGGAAGAACAGTTGAGTTTGCTAGCTTCTCAAATCCTTTACTTGACCTTTCTTTTCCTACTATCTATTGTCAAGTCAACAAGCATTTATGAAGTGCTCAATATTTTCAGACAATATAGTAAGAAGAGGGGATATAGAGAAAAGTATAAACAAGCCTTGCCCTCAAGGAGTTTTCCTATTCTTTGATTTCCTGTCAATAAAAGTCCACCAACTAAGAGTCTAAAACAACTATCACAATTTTTTCCACTATTTCCTCTTGCAAACTGGGTCCTAGTCCTTCAGTGTCCCCTCGGCCCTTGCCTTTTCCTGTAAGTTACACCATTAAGTCAGAAGTCACAGGCTCAAAGGTTCATAGACTTGGAGGCGAAAGGAATTGTAGAAGTCATCTACCCCAAATCTCCTTTTTTATAGATGAGGAAAGTGAGGCTCAGAGAGATTAATGAACTTTCCCATGGTCACAGAGCTAATAAATGCAAAATTCTAACCCAGGTCTTCTAACTCTAAATTCAGTTTATGACTAATAACTAATCCATGACTAATTACTAAATCTAACAGATATTTTATATCTGTTACATTAATTCTTCTTCACCCTTATAATGCTTTGGACACTAGTCCTTTTTAAAAAATATTTTATGTCATTAAATATTTCCCAATTACATGCAAAAATTTTTACCAATCTTTTTTTTAATTTTGAGTTATAAATTTCCTCCATCTCTAATGCCCCTAACACTTTTTTGAGAAGGCAAGTAATTTGATTTTGATTATACATGTGAAGTCATGCAAAACATTTTTAAATTAGCCATGTTGCAAAAGAAAACACAAACAAAATAAAACAATAAAAAAGAAAGTAAAAATGTATGTTTCAATTTGCATTCAGAGTTCATCATTTCTCTCTGCAGAGAGCAATTTTTCCTCATGGGTCCTTTGGAATTGTTCTTGGATCATTGCCTTGATCAGAGTAGCTAAGACTTTCACAGCTGAACATCCTTACAATATTGCTGTTACTGTGAGGGGCGGAGCCAAGATGGCAGAGTGAAAGCAGTGACTTGCTTGAGCTCTCCCCAAAACCTCTCCAAATACTCATATAAAATGGCTCTAAACAAATTCTGAAGCAGCAGAACCCACAAAAAGACAGAGTGAAACAAATTTCCAGCCCAAGACAACCTGGATGGTTGATCAGAAAGGTATATTCGCGCCGGGCTGGGAGCACAGCACAGCGTGGCGTGGGCACGCAGGCTACAGTGAACCTGGAGCAGGCCTTAGAGGACTGAATCTTGAGCAGCTGTGGAGGTTTCCAGACTCCTCAATCCACAAATGCCAAAGACAACTTAGAAGGTCAGTGGGAAAAGTCTGTTTCTGCAGTGTTGAGACAGGAAGGCAGGATCTCAGCACCATTCCCCAAGAGCGTGGGGGGGGGGGGGGGAGGGTGAGCAGCTGCTTCCTGAGCTTCCGGCCCATAGACAGAGGAATCCAGTGGCTGAATGGGCCATAGACAGAGGAATCCAGTGGCTGAACAGAGGGGGATTGCAGGGATCTCTTTGCCAGTGCTGAGGCAGGAATCTCTTGCTTTGCCTGTGCTTGGATCTGGGTCACAGTTCTGGGCTAGGGTGAGGAGGAGCACTGGCATGGTGGAACTTGTAGTGGCTGTAGAGGGGAACCCCTCCTCACAGTTACAGGACAGAAAGGAGTACTTGTGGTCACAGGCCAGGAAAGGAGTAAACACCTCGCCCCTTTATCATACCACCTTGGAAGAACTGAAAATTTACAGGTCCCTACAAGTAACTCTGAAATCAGCTGTACAAACCCCTGAAGCTTGGAACAGTACATTCTCCACATTGGAAGCAGACTCTTACCTTAATAAAGAGTTTAAAACTCAGGTAATTGGCTGGGATCATGAGCAAGCAGCACAAAAAGAGTCAGACTATATTATCTTACTTTGGTGAAAAAGATCAAAATATAAACCAGAAGAAGACAACAAAGTCAAAGCTCCTACATCCAAAGCCCCCAAGAAAAATATGAATCAGTCCCAGGCCTTGGAAGAGCTCAAAAGGGATTTTAAGAAGTAAGTAAGGGAAGTAGAGGAAAAACTGGGAAGAGAAACGAGAGTGATGCAAGAAAATCACAAAAAACAAGTCAACAGATTGCTAAAGGAGACCCAAAAAATACTGAAGAAAGTAACACCTTAAAAAATAGCCTAACCCAAATGGCAAAAGAGGTCCAAAAAGCCAATGAGGAGAAAAATGCCCTAAAAAGAAAAATTGGCCAAATGGAAAAGGAAGTCCAAAAGATTACTGAAGAAAATACTTCCTTAAAAATTAGAATAGAGCAATTGGAAGATAGTGACTTTATGAGAAATCAAGACACTGTAAAACAAATCCAAAAGAATGAAAAATTAGAAAACAATGTGAAATATCTCATTGGAAAAACAACTGACCTGGAAAATAGATCCAGGAGAGAGAATTTAAAAATTATTGGACTATCTGAAAGCCATGATCAAAAAAAGAGCCTAGACATCATCTTTCAAGAAATTATCAAGGAAAACTGCCCTGATAATTAGAACCAGAGGGCAAAATAGAAATTGAAAGAATCCACAGATCTCCTCCTGAAAGAGATCCCCAAAGGAAAACTCCTAGGAATATAGCCAAATTCCAGAGTTCCCAGGTCAAGGAGAAAATATTACAAGCTGCCAGAAGGAAACAATTCAAGTACTGTGGAAACACAATCAGGATAACACAAGATTTAGCAGCTTCTACATTAAAGGACCACAGGGCATGGAATATAATATTCCGAGGGCAAAGGAGATAGGATTACAACCAAGAATCACCTACCCAGCAAAACTGAGTATAATCCTTCAGGGGAAAAATGGTCATTCAGTGAAATAGAGGACTTTCAAGCATTCTGATGAAAAGACCAGAGCTGAATAGAAAATTTGACTTTCAAATACAGGACTCAAGTGGAACATGAAGAGGTAAACAGGAAAGAGAAATCATAAGAGACTTATTAAGATTGAACTGTTTACATTCCTGCATGGAAAGATGATATTTATAACTCATGAGACCTTTGTCAGTATTAGGGTAGTTGGAGGAAAAAAATTATGTATAGATAGATAGATAGATAGATAGATAGATAGATAGATAGATAGATAGAGGGCACAGGGTGAGTTGAAGATTAAGGGGTCATATCTGGAGAATAAAATTAAGGGATGAGAGAGGATTATACTGGAGAGAAAAGAGGAGAGGTAGAATGGGGTAAATTATCTCACAAAAAAAAACAGAAAAGAAAAGTCTCTTACAGTGGAGGGGAAACAGGGGAAGGTGAGAGGGAATGAGGAATCTTATTCTCATAGGATTTGGCTTAAGGAGGAATAACATACACATTCAATTGGGTATGGAAATCTGTCTTACCCTACAGGAAAATAGGGGAGAAGGGGACAAGAGAGCAGGGGGATGATAGAGAGGAGGGCAGATTGGGAAAGGGGTAATCAGAAGAAATACTTCTGAGGAGGACAGGGTCAAAAGAAAGAATAGAATAAATGGGAGGGCAGGATAGGATTAAGGGAAATAGAGTTAGTTTTTCACAGCATGTCTACTATGGAAGTGTTTTGCATAACTGCACACGTACAACCTATATTGAGTTGCTTGCCTTTTCAATGAGGGTGGGTGGGGAGGGAGGAAGAGAGAAAATTTGAAACCTAAAGTTTTAAAAACATATGTTTTAAAAAAATGTTTTCACATGCTACTGGGAAATAAGAAATACAGGAAATGGGGTACAGAAGTCTATCCTGCCCTACAGGAAAATAGAAGGGGAAGGGGATTAGAGAAGAGGGGAGAGATAGAAGAGAGGACAGACTAGGGGAAGGGATATTCAGAATGCATGCCATCTTGGGGTGGGAGGAGGGGGGAGATGGGGTGAAAATTTGGAACTCAAAAACTTGTGGAAGTTAATGTTGAAAACTAAAAATAAATAAATTTATATTTAAAAAAAGACAAAACAAAAAAACAAAAAGAAATAAAGAACTTATATAGAAAAAAATTAAATTTGATTCAACATCAAAAAAAATATTGCTGTTACTGTGTACAACGTTTTCCTGGTTTTGCTCACTTCAATTTGCATGAATTTGTATAAGTCTTCCCAGGTTTTTCTGAAGACATCCTGCTTGTTATTTCTTGTGCCACAATAGTATTCCACCACAATCATATACCACAACTTGTACAGCCATTGCCAAGTTGATGAGCATTCCCTCAATTTCCAGTTCTTTGCCACCACAAAAAGAGTGTGTGTGTGTGTGTGTGTATAGATTTTTATAAAAATACATATATACATTTTATGAAAATGTTATATATATATTTATAAAAATAGGTTCTTACCCAGGAACTATATGAACACAATTACAAAACACTTTTCACACAAATAAAATCAGATCTAAATAACTGGAAAAGCATCAGTTGTTTGTGGGGAGGCTGAGCTAATATAATAAAAAAGACAATTCTACCTAAGTTAATTTACTTATTCAGTGCCACACCAATCAAACTATCAAAAAATATTTTATAGAGCTAGAGAAAATAATAACAAAATTCATCTGAAGAACAAAGGTCCAGAATATCAAGGTATATTAATGAAAAGAAATGGTAGGGAAGGTGGCCTAGCCGTACCAGATATTAAATTGTATTACAAAGCATCAATCATCAAAATTACTTGATAATGGCTAAGAAATAGAGTGGTGAATTGGTGGAATAAGTTGGGTATGCAAGACAGTAGTCAATAACTATAGTAATTTACCATTTGATAAACCCAAAGACTCTAGCTTCTGGGATAAGAACTTACTATTTGACAAAAACTGCTGGGAAAACTGGAAAACAGTATGGCAGAAACTAGGCATGGACCAACATCTTACACCCTATACCAAAATAAAGTCAAAATGGGTACACAGTTTAGTTATAAAAGTTGATACTATAAGTAAATTGGGAGAGCAAGGAATAGTTTATCTGTTATATGTGTGGAGAATAGAAGAATTTATGACCAAATAAGACATAGAGAACATTATGAAATATAAAATGGATAATCTGATTATATTAAATCGAAAAGTTTTTGCACAAACAAAGCCAATGCAACCAAGATTAGGAGGGAAGCAGAAAACTGGGAAAGAATTTTTAGAACCAGTGATTCTGATAAAGGCCTCATTTTTGAAATATATAGAGAAATAAGTCAAATTTATATGAACACAAGTCATTCCACCATTGATAAATGGTCAAAGGATGTGAACAGGCAGTTTTCAAATGAAGAAATTAAAGCTATCTATAGTCATGAAAAAATGCTCTAAATCACTATTAATTAGAGAAACGAAAATCAAAACAACTCTGAGGTACCACATCACACCTATCAGATTGGCCAACATGACAAAACAGGAAAAGGATAAATGTTGGAGAAGATGTGGGAAAATTGGAACATTAATACATTGGTGGTGGAGTTGTGAAATGATCCAACCCTTTTGGAGAGTAATTTCGAAATATGCCCAAAGGGCTATAAAAATGTGACCCTTTGACCCAGCAACAGCCTTTCTAGGTCTGTATTCCAAAGAGATCATAAAAATGGGAAAAGGACCCACATGCACAAAAATATTTATAGCAGTTCTTTCTGTGGTGGCAAAGAATTGGAAATTGAGGGGATGCCCATTAATTGGGGAATGGCTGAACAAGTTGTGGTATATGAATGTAATGGAATACTACTGTGCTATAAGAAATGATGAGCAAGCAGACTTCAGAAAAACCTGGAAAGACTTTTATGCATAGTCTGATGCTGTGTGAAGTGAGCAGAACCAGGAGAACATTGTACACAGTAACAGCTACACTGTGTGATGACTGTGATAGACTTAGCTCTTCTCAGCAATTCAAGGATCTAAGACATCTCCAAAAGTCTCATAATGGAAAATGCTGGCCACATCCAGAGAAAGAACTATGGAGTTTGAATGCAGATTGAAGCATACCATTTGCTCTTTTTTTCCTTCGGTTTTGTTTTGTTTCTTCTTTCTTGTGGTTCCTCCTATTGGTTCTTCTTCTTCTTCTTCTTCTTCTTCTTCTTCTTTTTATTATTATTATTATTATTATTATTTTTGGCTAGTTAATGGGATTAAGTAACTTGCCCAGGGTCACACAGCTAGTAAGTGTTATATGTGAGGCTAGATTTGAACTCAGATCCTCCTGAATCCAGGGCTGGTGCTCTATCCACTGTGCCACCTAGCTGCTCCTCTAATTCTTCTTTACAACATGACTAACATGAAAATATGTTTAACAGGAATGTATATGTAGAGCCTGTATCAGATTGCATGCTGTCTTGCGGGGGGGGGGGGGGAGAAAATTTAAAACTGAAAAGCTTGTGGAAATGAATGTTGAAAAGTCTTTAAGAATAACAACAGCTGGGAGGGCATTTCCATTTGGTTGAATCTGGGTAGGGTGACTTTTCCTGGGTATTATTTTAGGATCAGAATTCAGGGACTATCTCTCTTTATGACCAAATATGAGTAATCAGCAAAAAATAATAAATCCAAGATTATCATCTCTTTTGACAGTGTAAAACTTGAATTGTCAATTTTCATACTATTTTAATAACTGTATACAAGCACAACGTATTCACAGTGAGCTTTTTGTAATATATCCCTAAAACAACTCTGTAATGTCAATGGTAGTTTTACTTTGTCTTCATTCCCATTTAAAAATTGAGGAAATTCAAGTTCAGTGAAAAAGATAAAATTAATGACTCACCTAAGATGACATGGCCAGGCTTTTAACTGAGAACTAGACTCAACTTCTAGATGCAAAATTTAATATTCTTTTCATTATAAATACACATCTGTTCCAAGACAATCTCAAAAGACTCATGATAAAAAATGTCATCCACCTCCAGAGAAAGAACTAATGTTGTTTGAATACAGACTGAAGCATACTATTTTTTCACTTTCTTTTTGTCTTCTTGTACAAAATGATTAATATGAAAATGTTTTACATGATTGTACATGTACAGCCTATATTAGACTGCTTACCTTGTTTGGGGAGGGGGGGAAGGGATAGAATTTGGAACTCAAAACTTAAAAAAAACAACTCACAATGAATGTTGATAAGTGATTTGTTATTTAGCTGCTAATAAGTAACTTGTTTGAACCAATTTCTCATTTCATAAATGGGGTTATGTAAGTGTCCTAAAAGAGCAAATTTATTTTTAGCCAAGCAAATGTTAAAATAGACGCAGTCTATACTCTAAAATATAAACACATAAATTATAGTACTAGCAATACCTGAAAACGACACAGGAGGAAATTTTTCTGTGGTGGGCAATTTTTGCCATTCATAGTATAAAGGAAGTGAACCTTCTCCTGATTCACATCTTATTTTAAAATCACTGCCAATCTCTGATGATCCATCAATGTAACATCTTGTTCCTGAAGGCTTAACTGCAAAAGAAATTGAATCATTTAATTAATTTGTTTTATTTAATACTCTCCTTTTACCTAAGAGTATACACACACACACATACATATAATTTATATTTTTTGAAGTAAGAAATAAATTAAAAATTTCAGGATGTTATCTACATCTATGTAGCTGTTTATTACTTATTCCAAAAAGTCTTCCTTAGCTTAATTCCATTTCTGCTATTCAGTGAAAGAAGAATAGAGCAGGAAATACTTTGGACCAGTGTCATTTAAGACTCTGGTGTCCTATAAAATTTCTCCCAAAGCTCCATGATGGTACTGAAGGCAAACAGAAGACAAACACAATAACAATTTTAGCTCCCCAAGTTGACTTGAAAGCTGATTCCCCCCATACCTCCCAAAAAGCATAAGTATGTCCTTTCATATTTTATTACTCTAAACTTCAACATCCATTTCATTGATTAGAGGAGAATTCAGGTGTCCTGGGATATCTGTCATAATGCTTAAAAAGAAATCCATAAAGTTGACTTCACCTGCCTCTTATAAAACAATGTTTTCTCCTTCTTACTTCCTCAGTTATCTTAAAAGAGTAATTATTAAAAATAGGGCTGTGGGTGACATAGTGTGGACACCCTCCCCCACCCCATCTCCAGTTCTGTTTCTTGCTTGCCATAACAATGCCATAATACCTCCATCTGCTTCTTACCTGGGATCGTCTCTAGGCTCCTGCAGCCCCTGCCTCTAACTGGTAAGTTCATGAACACATGATTTGGATGTTTGCCTATATTTGTATTCCCAGTGCCCATCTCATAGTAAAGTGCTTAAAAAATACTTATGATGTAATGGAAAATGCTATCCACATCCAGAGAAAGAATTATGGAATCTGAATGCAGATTGAAGCATACTATTTTTTTTTGTTTGTTTTTCTTTCTTGTGGTTTTCCCCTTTTGTTCTGATTCTTCTTTCACAACATGACCAATGTGGAAATATGTTTAATATGACTGTACATATAGCCTATGTCAGATTGCATGTCGTCTTGAGGAGAGGAGGGAGAAAATTTAGAACTCAAAATCTCAGAAAACTGAATGTTGAAAACTAAAAATTAATTAATCAAAGAAAAGATAAAATACTTATGATGACTTTTTTTCAGAAGGGAATATCCAAAATACCTCAAAATCTATCCTAGCCTATTCTGGGTGCTAACCTTTCCAAGTAAATGAAAAATCAGCTTCCAGATACATAAAAGAATAAAGGTAAAAGCCAATTAATGTCAAAGTAAACAATCAGATAGCCGAGTTTCTACATGATGGCAGACATGTAATTTTGTCAGAAAGTTTCCCCAAAACAAAGTATTACAAAAAAGTAATGTTCATGAAATTCTACATTAGAACCTTCTGCTAATGCACATCTTATTCATGCTTATTCACATTTCACTCCTCTAATACCCATCAATGTTAAATTTTGTCCCTGATGATTTAGTGAAAAAAAAGCAGAGGGCTTCCACATTTTCAGGTTAATTAGGACTGGTTCCACACATCACCACAAAAAGATAAAATGTGGTAGAAATACATAATTTTGCATCTCAAGTTCCATAATCTCTCAGAGACTATCTAGAATACTCCTGTATCTTCTAGGAAACTGAGGCCCATATAGAATAGGGAATTTTCCCCAAGGTCTCACAGCTAGTTAGAGGGAGAGACTAGACTAGAATCACAGTCTTCTATTGGTCTCTGCTCTTTCCATCACACCATTTAAAAAAAAATTTTTTTGGTGAGGCAATTGGGGTTAAGTGACTTGCCTACGGTCACACAGCTAGCATCAAGTGTTTGAGGCTGGATTTGAACTCAGGTCCTCCTGACTCCAGGGCTGGTGCTCTATCCACTGCACCACCTAGCTGCCCCTCTATCACACCATATGTATGTCCTTCTAGTCCTCACTGTGGAAGCTCATCTTTGTTGTTCTTCAATTGTATCCAACTTTTCATGACCTCACACTCTTCCATCCTTCACTGCATCCTGACATCTGTTCAGGTTCACGTTCACTGTTTGCACCATGCTATCTAACTACCTCATCCTCTGCCATCCCCTTTTCCTTCTGCCTTCAATCTTTCCCAATATCAGGGTCTTTTCCAATGGGTCCTGTCCTCTCATTATGTGACAAAAGTATTTAAGTTTCAAGTATCTGTCCCTCAGAGTAGTCTGAATTAATTTCTTTAAGTACTAAGTGACTTGATTTCCTTGCTGTCCAAGAGACTCTCAAAAGTCTTCTCCAGTACCACAATTTGAAAGCATCAATTCTGCAATGCTCAGCTTTCTTTATAGTCCAATTTTCACAGCCATATATTGCTAACGGAAAAACCACAGCTTTGACTATAGGGACCTTTGTTAGCAAAGTGATGTCTGTTTTTCAGTATACTGTCCAGATTTGCCATAGCTTTCCTTCCAAGTAGCAAGCATCTTTTAATTTCATGGCTGCAGTTACTCTCTACAGTGTCTTTGATCCCAAGAATATAAAATCTGACATTACTTCCATTTCTTCTTCCTCTTTTTGCCAGGAAGTGATGGAACCAATTGCCAAGGGCTTAGGTTTTTTGATGTCAAACTTCAAGCCAGCTTTTATACTCTCCTCTTTCACCCCCATCAAGAGGCTTTTCATTCTTCCTCACCTTCTGCCAGAATGGTATTGTCTGCATATCTGAGATTGTTGGTACTTTTCCCCGGCAACCTCAATTTGGGCTTTTGATTTGTTCAGCCCAGCATTTCACATAATGTACTCTGCACATAAGTTAAACAAGGCGACAACATACAGCCTCCTTTCCCAGTCTTAAATCAATCAGTTGTCCTATGTTAGTTCTAATTGTTACTTTCTGGCCCACAGACAAGTTCCTCAGGAGACAAATAAGATGATCTGGTACTCTCATCTCTGTGAGAACTTGCCACATCTGTTGTGTTCCGCACAGTCAAAAAAGCAGAAGTAGATGAACAGATGTTTTTACTGGAACTCCCTGGCTTTCCCCACAATGAAGCGAATGCTGGCAATTTGGTTTCTTATTCCTCTGCCTCTTCTAAAACCAGCCTGCTCTTCTGGTAATTCTCATACTGCTTAAGCCTAAGCTTGCTGGCCTGTGAAATGAGTGCCATCTTATTTCTTGCCAAAACATGTAAAGATCATACAAAAAGTTTATTTTTAATAAACTTTTACAAATGAAATATGTTTAAGGCAAAAAATCACTCATTTTTAAGATACCTTATGCACTCCATAAATCAGATGTCTTTATAATCCTCCCTATTTCCCTAAACAAAACCTCAAGTTTTCAGTCATTTTAATTTAAGCATCCTGGAAGTAGGGACTTGCACATTCTGACTGTCACACAAAAAGCATGGAAGCTTTAAAATGATTAAAATTACTATTAAAACTAGAGAGATTTTGACTTAGATCCCATGACAATATCTATCGCTACTTTAAAAGATCTAAAAAAAAACTTACCAAGCACAGAAAGCTGCATCTTTTTGTTTGCAACACCAGGAAGTTTTTTTACTTTGCATTGATATGTGCCCATATCTGATAATTGTAAATTTGTTATATTTATTGATGCATCACCTAATTTGGGATCACTGCTTGTAAAATAAACTCGTCCTTTTAGATCTTCGGAATATATATCATAAACGTTGCCTCCTGAATATAAAATTATCTAAAACGAAGGGGAAAATAACAACTGTTTCATTAAGTTGGCCAATATACCAGTTTTACAGTAAAAATGTACATATACCAGTAAAAAAACAAAAACAGAAACAAAAAACTACAGTAGCATGGAAAAGCTACTATTGTCTTTTCTGGAACACGCTAAAATGGGAACATCAAATTAAAAATGAATTAAAATCAATAAAAGTTATAGAATTAAAACGTATGAGTATAAAAATGATGGAATTATTTAGATCATAGGAAGGCAGATTTAGAGTTAGAAGAGACATTAGTATTCAAACTGCTCTAAACTTTATTTTAAAAGTCAGGGAACTGAGGGCCAGGCTGATAAAGTGACTTACCTAAAGTCACTCAACTAGGAAGGAAGAGGGCAAAGACTCAAATGAGTTTACAAATCCAGTGCTCTTTCTGCTATGATTCAAATGGGACATGAGGGAATCTACTTTTTCTTCAACAAAGAAACAAGAGTCCCAACCATCCCTTTTCAGGGTTTGTATTCAGTTTAATTCAATAAACATTTATTAAGTTCCTGCTTTGTTCCAGGCACCTTGGGATTAAGAAAGAGGCAAAAGATAATTCCTGCTCTCAAGGAGATTAAAATCTAATGAGGGAGACAACATGTAAACAAATACATACAAAGCAAGCTATAGGCAGGATATAAAAGAACTAATTAACAAAGGGAAGGCACTGGAATTAAGAGGGGTTGGGGAAAGTTTCCTGCAGCAGGTAGGATTTTACTCGGGATTTAAAGGAAGCCTGAGACAAGGTCAAACTTCCATGCAGGGTCAGCCAGAGATAATACCCACAGACAAGAGGTGGGGAGTGCCTTGTTCAGGGGTGGGGAACTTACAGCCTCAAGTCCATATGTAGCCCTCTAGGCCCTCAACTGCGGCCCTCTGGCTGAATCCAAACTTCACAGAACAAATCCCCTTAATAAAAGGATTTGTTCTGTAAAACTTGGACTCAGTCAAAAGGCCACAACCAAGGACCTAAAAGGCCACATGTGGCCTTGAGGCCACAAGTTCCCCACCCCTAGTTTATTCTTAGAAGAGCCAGGAAGCCAGCTGTCACTGGATCAAAGAGTAATGGGGAGTGAGGTATAAGAGGACTGGAAAGCTAAGAGCAGACCAGGTAATAAAGGACTTTGAATGCAAAATAGAGCATTTTGTATGGTGGCAGTAAGAAGCCACTGCAGTCTGAGTTGAGGGGTAACATGATTCAGATTTGTGTTTTGAGAAAATCACTTTAGATGGAGAATGTTTGGAGTGGGGAGAAACACAACAGTGCACTATTTGCAGTAATCCAGGACAATGGCGATGAGAGCAGTGGTGGTGTCCCGAGAAAAGAAGGGGGCATTTAAAGAGATGTTACAACGGTGAAATCAACAGGCCTTGACAACAGATTGGAAGTGCAGAGTGAGAGATAGAGTACTCAAGGAGGATTCCCACTGTGCAATCTGAGGGAGAGGAATGTGTGGGATATGACTCAATTTAAAAACACTTAGAGGTATATTAAGGTAGGAACAGAAAGTTTATTTTCAAATCTCGACATTCGGGTGTCCCTCCACCAGTAGGTTCTGATGAAGGGAGACAGAGTACAGAAGCAAAAAACCAGATTAAATAACCCTAACATGAAAATTCCCCCTCCCACCAACCGGCCACTACTTGGCTCACAATCTAAAACTCGAAAATCTACCCTAGGGACAAAAAACAAAGAAACAATATACATATCTATATTTAGCCCCTTAGTTTGCTAAAGTGGTGCCAAAGAAGCAATTAAAAATGTGCAGTCAAGCTAGATGCTGTGCTGTTGTGACAAAGTCACTGTGACTGGACTATAGCAACAGGTGTAGCAACAAGATACAGGGGAGGTTTCAGGGGTTTCAAACTTGGTAAACTTTAACTACTGATGTGGCACTGGGAGAAAACGGGAATTATAGAAATCTATACTTAATCCTATTCTGCCTCCTGAACTTATCTCCAAATTCAGGACTGTCTTATCCCAACCTTAATTACAATGAGAAGTCTTCATAGGAAAATCCCACTCAGGAGGATGGTGTTGCCCTCTACAGTAAGTAATAGGGAAAGCAGAATAGAGGAAGCGTTTGGGGGAAAAGACAATGAGTTCTATTTGGACTTAGTGAGTTTAACATGTCCACTGGCTTATCCAATTCCAGATATCTAAAAGGCAGTTGGAGATAGGAGATTGTAGATGGGCAGAGAGACTGGGGCAGGAAAGGAATCATCAGCATAAAGATAGTAATTAAACCAAGTGAAATTACTAGTACAGAGAGGAGAAACGAAGAAGCAGGATAAAACCTTGTGGGACACCTTCAGTTAGAGGGCGTGATTTTGAGAGGGAACCAACAAAGGAGAAGGAGTGGTCAGATAGGTAGGAGGGAAACCAAGAGACAGTAGCATCCAGAAAACCGAGAGAGAAGAGACTATTTAGGAGGAGAGAGTTTTGAACAATGTCAAAGGCTAGAGACAGGCCAAGAAGAATGAGGATTGAGAAAAGGTAACTGGATTTTGCAACTAAGACATTAGGAGGGAGCAGTTTCAATTTGTATTACTATATCAAACAGAAGCATGGGATATTCCAAAAGTCTTAGTGCAGTTTTAGGTTCTAATGGCTATTCAATTAAGCTCAATTTATTTATAACCATTTAATCAATATCAAAAAATTTAAATAATTCAGGCTTCTAAAAAATTTAATAATGAAAAAAATGTCATTCCAGTTTCATGGCCACACAGCAGGCATACAATAATAAATTAATAATCAAGTACTTTCTCTACTTTCCGTACTTTTTTTTTTGGTGAGGCAATCAGGGTTACGTGACTTGCCCAGGGCCACACAGCTATTAAGTACTTTTTTCATTCTTATTTAAAATTTTGATATGATAGCTCATAATCTCTTGTTAGACAAATTCTAAGTATCAGCT
Organism: Phascolarctos cinereus; assembly: GCF_003287225.1. Taxonomy (NCBI): domain Eukaryota; kingdom Metazoa; phylum Chordata; class Mammalia; order Diprotodontia; family Phascolarctidae; genus Phascolarctos; species Phascolarctos cinereus. The sequence continues at coordinate 39,677,747 of NW_027556098.1, read as the reverse complement.
AGTGAAAATCAGTTTGATTAGCATGCCCTTAGACCCCCATATTTTAGCCTTTTGCTGGAATGGTACTGCTAGCCTTAAATTCTCTTACCTTGACTTTACTTGTCACACAGATAACAGGGTAGTCTCCCATTAGTATCATACAGGCTTTGTCTCAAATGATATATAAGATCAAGCCTTGAGGATCTCTGGCCTTTCAATTGGAATGTGGCCAATATCTCCCCCAAGGTGGTGTTCACTGAGGATATGTAGGCTACACAATGAGATGGTCCCTGCTAGCAGCTCTCTGCCTTTGTCCCTTGTAAGTAGCAATAAAATTTATGAAAGCAATCTCTGTGTAGGATACTCTTTCACCTGGACTCTCTTGCACTACACTAAGCAGACGTGGCTTTTTCAAAGATTCTAAAACACAGAAAGCAAAGCAACTTGAGAAAATACCAAACTGGAAATCAGCTATGTAAATTTAGTGAATCATTTCACTACTTATATTCCTACCATATTTTATTTGTTTTACAGGATTGCATTGGAGGCTTAACAAGAATGTCTCTAGAGGCAGCTAGAATGCTGGACCTGGAGTCAGGAAGATCTGAGTTCAAATAGGCTCAACTTATTATTAGCTGTGTGACCCAAGCAAGTGGCTTAATTGCTATTTGCCTCAGTTTCTTGACCTGTAAGATGGGCAAATTAATAGTACCTACCTCCCAGTCTTGTTGGGAGGATTAAACGAAGCACTTAGCACAGTAAGTGTGTAGTAAGTGCCATATAAATGTTAGTTACTAGCTACTGTTATTGCCTCCCTCTTCTGTAACAGATTCCCACATTACCCTCTGTATCTTATATTTTTGCTACAAGTAGCCAACTTATAAGTATTCCATCAAATTTTATACATTGAATTTGCACATGGTGCTCAACAAACAGACTATTTCACAAGTCAATTAAAATATTTTTAGACACAAATATGCTAAATAGTGGTTAAGTTCCTAGGATAATTCATAAATGGCTACATTTTAATGAGCTACTGGACATGTAGACCACTTCTAAGTTTTAATTATTGAAAGCAACAGTGGCCCAGTAGATACAGGGTTAGTCTTGGAAACACTTAATCTCTCAGTGCCTCAGGCAGCTACCTAATCTGAATTTTAGAGGAGCTGCCAAACTTATCAGTGGAAGGATTTTCCATGCTAAGAGTTTATTACTATGACTAAATCACGGATGAGTGCCCCCAAATTATGACATGCTATATGTACAGTAGATGTTCAGAAAGATTTCTGTTGATACATATTTATTAATACTCACCTCTTGGTCAACCCTTTGGTTATCAGCTGGTGATTTAATCCATTCAATGTGTAGTGGTTCTTGGTCTTCTGGCGCAATTGTAAATTTGCAAGGCAAATGAACTGTTTCCCCCTTGGCTTTTTCAAACATCCCTTCAGTAGTGGTTATAGTCACACTTCTGGTCATGTCTAAAAAATATAATTTTGTGTACAGATTAAGCATCTATTAATTGTGTACTTTGTTAAAATACTTGGTACATTATAGAATAGTATTCAATCTTTAATAGAAAATAAAAAAATCACCTTAAACTGTCAGAATTTTGCTGAAACAGTATTGAATGATAATCTTTACGGTCTACATGCGTATATTTTATACAATCAACTTTAAATTTTCTGGATTGCTATCCAAGTGGGATGACAATAATTCTATCAAAAAAGTCCTATCAAGGGCAGCTAGGTGGCGCCATGGATAGAGCACCGGCCCCAAAGTCAGGAGGACCTGAGTTCAAATTCGGCCTCAGACTAAACACTCAACACTTACTAGCTGTGTGACTCTGGGCAAGTCACTTAACCACAACTGCCTGAAAAAACAAAAACAAAAACAAAACAAAGCAAAAAAAAAGTCCTATCAAACTAAATCACAGACTATTATAGCAATTTGGTCCTAAGAACAGTTTTACAGATTAATGGTCTGATTTTAAACTAATTTTGACATCCTTTTCAACTCAAGGCTTTATAATATTTAAGTATATGTGGTATACTTAAATACAATATTACTAAGCAATAGATTTTGCTGGCTCTATAATTCATAAAAGAAAAATGTGTCAAAATATACTTTAAAAAAAAGGGACTCTTCATAAGAATACTATTTCCATATGTGTAAATTCAGATAATGATGAAGGTATCTTCCCCAATTTTCCATCGTTTTCCCTTTGAAAATTCATAGGTAATATTTGTTTCATTTTAAAAGTTTTTTAATTGTGAAGCTGTTACTCTAGAACGCACAGTGGAAAGGTGAGGGAGTTCTGGAATGGGATACAGAGAAGTAGGGTTAAGGAGATGAGAATTAGGGAGTATACAGCTGAGGCTGGGGAAGGGGATGTTTTTGAGCAGTCAGGTGTTCAGTATCACGGGAAGGGAGGGTAGAAAAGGGTGATAGTATGCTAGCCACTGGGAATGAGTCCAGGTTTAGTAACAGTGAGGTTTGCTACAGGTAATTATAAGGTTCAAGGCTGAGGATTTGTGTCAGCACATCCCTCAGTTGCCTGACCTGTCCTGCTGTTAATTGAGGGCAAGCCTAGCCTCATTGCCCTGGTGAGAAACCTAGCAAGCACAGGAGCCAGGAAGTGGTTTGATTAAATACTTATTTTCTAGAACGCAGTCATCTTTGAAACACACACACACACACACACACACACACACACACACACACAGAGCAAGTAAGAAAAACAGGCAAAAGACTTTACTATACTGTAAGTATTAACTCTATGGCACTTTGTCTATCTCAGGTCTAAAGATTATTTGACGTTCTTTATAAGGGGAATATATTCAAGTTTAGGCTTTTAACTGGATGTAAAATATCTAAAAAGTCTTGTATCTTCATTGAGGAATACTTTTTTTCCTTCTATTATCTTGCCACTTAACATCAGGAACTAGCAATCATTATGTTCCAGGTAAGAAATGGTTCCAAACTATTTTCTGAACCTTTGTTTCCTTCTTGATACTTGCAGGTCAGGTCTAGTTTTACTCCAAGCCCCTCCAGTGGTCAGTGGAGCTGTGGAGCTGTGTTGCCACCATTCAAGGAAAAAAACTAAACCAGTGTATCTCCAAAGACAGGGTAAAAGGTGGTACTGAAGAGACCAGGATAGCTGAATAACATCTGGAGTCAAGAATCGACATGCAGTCAGCATAGAATTACCCCTCCACATGTGATTCCTATCCATATTCACTCTTCCCTCTGAGGGGGTATTTATGGGAAAATGAACTCCAGGTTTATGGAGGCTGGTCTGTTATTATTTTTATTACTATAGTATTTCATTACATGTTTTTTCTTTGAATTAAGGGTCCTTTTGGATGACTAAACAAAGTAGGAGTCTGAGCTATAGGGTGGAGAGGGTTGTGGCTCACAAGTACCTGGGATAGCTTTCTGAAGTCCAAGAAAGGGCATGGGTGGAGAGATAGTATGGTATGCAGGTACAGACTTGGAGAAAGGAAGACTGATGAAACCCAGGGATAATTTCTCATCACACAAATGCCATCTCTCAAGTAAATTTATTATATACGGTGTAGCCATACTGATAATAGTCTTTTCTCTCTTGTTTTTGAGACTGCTCCCCACTGTGGTTACTATGACACCAACTGGAGGTAGCAACATTAAGGATTAATTAATGATAGGTGAAAACTAAAAGCAATGCTTTTAGTGGTGAGCAATGTGGTATTATGAATGCCCAGATAGAGATCAGTCTGGGAAGGGAAAAGTCGGAGAGGATAATTGAGTGTTGAAGTGAGGACAGGAGAGATAGGTGTCTGCTAATTCAGGGGTGATTAAATCTGTTAGCAAACCTGTCAAGTGCTGGGAACATATTGAGTGCCCAATATTTCCTCACACCATTAGTAGATTTTTTCTAATAGAGGTGTTACACAAATACTGTGTAATTTAACTTGTTCCTCTATTTACTGAAAACAAATAGAAAAATAGATCCTCTTATTCAGGAAAGAACCTAGAGACTTGGAAATATTACAGGGTGAGGATAATATCTTGCTTATCTTCCACCAGAGTTCAGATGTGATTCTATTGTACGTATCTGTATTTGACAATGTCCTTGTAGAACGGTCACCACGTGTTGCTAGGATACAGAATAACATGTTGCTAGGATACTGACTTGTTCTGTATATTACTGGAGCTAATATTCTGCTCTAGAGACAAAATAGACAACTACGTAGAAGTTTTTAACATTTCAGTCTTAGAACTATTTTTATCGTAAGTAATTTTAGCCCTTACTATACTTTAATTTTGCATTTCTTACAATGAATAAAATAATTGGAGAGCTTTGTCTGCAAATAGCTTCAAGATATTTGCTATCTTTCAAAATAAGCAACAACAACAAAAGAAATGAACAATATGACATTAGCTCAGAAGTGTTACAGCATTTTAATCAGTCACTTCAGCTTCAGATCAGAAATAACGAACAAAGAAAAAAGGAAAAAGATCCTATATGTACAAAAAATATTTATAACAGCTATTTTGCCATCCAATGGCTGAACAAATTATGGTATATAGATATAATATTACACCTTAAAAAATTAAAAATAAAAAAGTTTTGAGAAATCTGGGAATGCTTATATAAAATGCTACAGGGTGAAGGAGCAGAAAAAGAACAATTTATACGGTAACAATACTGTGAAGAAAAATAACTTCGAAAGATTTTAAGAACTCTGACTTCTGAAAGCTGATGACTAAAGATGCTACCCACCTCCTGACAGCAGAGTAAAAGACTTATGTCTGGAATCAGATATACATTTGAAAGTATGAAAAATATATGGATTTGTTTTTCTTGATTATATTAATATATTACAAATACTGTTTTTCTTTTTTCTTTGCCCCCACTAAAAATAAGATAAGTGACGCATTTTATAACATGTATGAAAGAGAACAAAGGGAAATTCAGGACGAAAACAGAAAAACAAGGCAACTTTGAAAGTAAAAGGTTGGGGGCAGCTAGGTGGGGCAGTGGAATAGAGCACCGGCCCTAGAGTCAGGAGGACCTGAGTTCAAATGTGGTCTCAGACAAGACATTTGATACTGACTAGCTGTGTGACTCTGGGCAAGTCACTTAACCCCAATTGCCTTGACAAAACCAAACCAACAAACAAAAACAAACTGCATACCAGAAAATAACATGTTGAATTACATTACATTGAAAGAGCAAGCTGTATGCAACAGATTCATGGTTTTACATAACTGTATTTTTTCTGTTCTGCTTTGAATATAAAAGTGTTCTCATTTTTACAGGGATCATTAAATTCTGAATTTAAAGAAAAAAAATTTTTTTAAACAGATTATGTACAATGAAGTCAGAAACTCAAAGCAGGTTCTGCTATTTGTTTACTTTGATGGCTGCACACTTTTTGTCCATAAAATGCTTTCTGTTTTCATATAAAAAAATTCAGGATCTTCTGACCATCATCTCTCACATTTGCCACTTGAGACTGTCTTCTCTTCTTATCGTGTATTTCCTTGATGACCACTTATATTCCTGTTCTTTGAAGTTCTCCATTGGTTATATTTTGCAACCTGTTTGTGCCTTTCCACCACCATTTATGTGACAGTCACCTTTAAATTTCTGGAGACTGCTGCCATATAACAATACTACTATACTAATGGACAAATACTATAGATTTTCCATCCAAATACATGTTGATATGGGGAAGAGTTTTATGTCCCACCTTTTTTCTGTTGTCAGAGGGTCACTGAATGGGGTTATTATTACATCTTTCAAAGGATTTGAATGATTTTGATGCACATGTTCTTGGAAAAGATGTGAATCAAATGCTCTGCCACAGTCAAGAAATGATAAACACAAAGGACTCATATACTCTATATTTTTCCAAGTCAATGCAAAAAAGGTGACTGCCTGTTTCCCAAGTATAGTGGTTAATTTTTACCTCAGTCACAATTTTTTCAACACCTTTGGTATCTTTCTTTCTGAGATACCTTACACATAAATTTTTTTTTAAAATATAAAGGGAAAAAATGAACCTGTAAATTACAATACTCCAAGAGGGAGAAGGGTAGAAAGAGAGAAAGAGACAGAGAGAGACAGAAAAACATGTAGGCATAGACAGAAAGAACCAGAAATGGATATAATGTAAAAATATCACATATAACATAACATACTCACTTTTCTTTTTTAAAAAAAACAACCAGTCATCAAATTGCTGACGTTTGTCTTATCAGTAAGGAGGCCCAGGATAAAAGGAGCGTATGTTTTGGTTAGGTCTTGAATGAAAATTTGTGTGGGACATTGATAAATGGTAGAAAGATCTTTCCATTATGTTCTCAGGCAAAATTGTGGCTAGGTGGGGACTGCATGGGAGTATGATATAAAACTGTGGAGGTTAGATCACAGAATCACACAATTTCAGTTCTGGAATGGGCCTGAGGGGAGATCTTGTACAGCTGGTACTTCACCGAAAATCTGTTCTATGACTACATACCAAGTGGCCATATTTCTTTTTTTTTTTTTTGATAGCTCTAAATATTAGTCAAGTTTTACTTTACACCAGACTTAAATGTACCTCTTTGTAAATTGTAACTCATTAAGAAGTGATAATAGCCATTCTTCCACATGAAAACCATTCAAGAACCAAAGTCATGTTAGCTCACATTCTCCCTCAGCCTCTAGTCCCAAATTTTATCTTCTCTTCTCCAGACTAAACATAACCAATTCCTTTAGATGACTCATATACAGCACAGTCCCAAGGTTTTTCATCATTCTGGCAGCCCTCCTCTGGATGATGTGGGAGTTTTCTATGTCGTTCCTTAATGTGCCACCCAAAACTAAACATATACTCTAGATGTGGTCTGACCAGGGCAGACAGAATAGAGTGTGACCACCACCTCCTCAGTCATCTCACATCAAATTGTTCACTCATACCAAGCTTGAAGTCCACTAAAATTTCCAAGAGATCTCTTTCAAAATAACAACTATCTGCTCACGCCCCACCCCCACCATTTAGTATTTGTCGTGCTATTTCAACCCCCCAAGTACAAGGCTACAATTATCCCTATTTAACTTATCCTTATTAGATTTGGCCCAATGGTAATCACAGAATTTTTTAATCGAAAAGGACCTAAGCAGCCATCTAATCCAATCCATGCACAAAAAGGAAGACACCTACCTTCTGTTGGAAGGTCTCACTACCTCTCAAGATATACAGATAGCTGTTAGAAAGTTGTTTCCTGACAACAAGCTGAAATTTGCCATTCATTCTGCTGTATGGATCCAGGGTAAGACTAAGCTCTCTTTGCACATGATAGTTAGCCTTATCCTGTCCCCCAGGAGCCTTAACCAGACTAAATACCCCCAGTACCTTCAATGAGTGAACCAACTGATCATTTGTAAGTACTACACGAGAGTCTCTGCCCCTAAGGGCTTCCCATCTTCTTGGACAAGACAACGTATGTGAATATATGTATGTATACACACAATAAACACAAGGTAATTTTGAGGGGAAAAGCATTTGCAGCCGGGGGGGTCCCTAGGGGATGTTAAAAAATACTTCCTATAACTTGTCTGAACATATTTGTTTGTTGTCTCCCTCATTAGACTGGGAGTTACTGGAGATCAAGGACTGTCTTTTGCTTCTTTTTGTACCCCTGGTGCTTAGAACAGATTCTAGTATACAGGAGGTACTTAATAAATGTTGAAACAAGGGAAAGAAAAGAGCAAGTCTCAACCCAGTTGGAAGAGTGAGGCTCACTTACTCCCATTTCCCACAAGCTACACGGCTTTTGGATTTCTTTGGAACTGTCCATCATGCCTTCCCTTCCTCAGGTAACTCATGATTGGGAAATCTAATCACGCTTCAAGACTACTGACATCTCATCAGTATCTCTGCTCTTCTGACTAGCCTCTATGTAGCGGGTCATGGCCCTAAGGATCTCTCTTTAGAGACAGGGTTCAGCATAGTTTTTCTCCCCATTTCCCACAAGCTACACTGCTTTTGGACTTCTCTGGAACTATCGAGCATCCCCCCACCTTCTTCCTCCTCCTCTATACCTCTAACTCAGCCTTCTCAGCTTCTTTTTGTGCATTGTCTTCTTCCATTAAATTGACGACAGGGGCTGTCATTTTTTATTTTTTCATTATGTTTTATTATTTTATTATGTTTTTATTGGTATTTGTATCCCCAGTACTAAGCACTAGCACAGGCATTGATTAAGTGGTTGGTCAGTCCCTTAATCTTGACTCAACATCCTGACTCACGAAAATTGTTTCTATGGCAATCAGCACCCAAAAAGGGGTTACAGGGGGCAACTAGGTGATTCAGCGGATAGAGCACCGGCCCTCAAGTCAGGAGGACCTGAGTTTAAATCCGGCCTCAGAAACAACACTCACTAGCTGTGTCACTTAACCCCAACTGCCTCACCAAAAAAAAAAGTATCATAAACCAAAAAGGGGTTATAGCTAAAACAGTCTTTAAAAGAACAATTACACTGATAAAAACATCCTTTAGCAAAATCAAGAGAATTAGTGAATTAAATACACATTTTTAAAAATTAGAAAATAAATCAAAATAAACATAAAAGAGGAAATCTTGACAATATGGAATAGATAAATTGGAAACCAAATTACAGAAACCAAAATACAGAACTAAAAAACCAAAACTACTAGCTGGCTCCTTGAAAAAACTAACAAAATTGATAAACATTTAATCAAACTGATTAGGAATATTCTTTCAAATATTTAATGAATAATAAATAACCATACTACATAAATTATTTTTAAAAATTAAGGAAGCATTTTATCAAACTCTTTGAGACAAGTATAGTCCTAATAGCAAAGTCGATACTGGACTCACCGTGTCAAAGCAAGACACACCCATGAAGAGGGAGGCTAAATATAAACCAGCTGCCAATAACCTAGGTGTTCTCCCTAGCATGAGCCAGAACCAATACCAAACCTTGACCTACACCCCATTAAGATAAGATAAGAACTCCATTAAAACGCACCCCACTTCATTTGTGTTGGGCACCTAACTCTATCCAGGACTCCAGAAGACTGTTTCCTTCATTTCGTGAGCATATCTTTGCTTTCACTTTCTCTCTGTCCAAAATTATCTTGCACTGTCCCTCTACAAGTCAGACTGCAGATCTCAGCATCCTCATCCACATCACAATTTTCTGACTTAGGGAATGTAGAATGAAAGAGACAAAGATCAGAAACCTCATGCCTTAATGGAGGACGACTCCTTTCCTTCCTCCAATAGCAGGGCTATAACTAGGAGCCTTACCCTGGACCTCATGCACCTCGGACGTTTTCCCCTGGCAACATAAGTTATCAACTGAGGGAGATTGTCAACTTACTCTGTACTGGAATGTAGTATTTCAAAACTTTACCATTCTATATTAAGAGACAATGATGCAAGGATAGTTCAAAATTAGGAAAATAATCAACATGTAATAATATTAAAAGCAAAAACAAAACCCCTCAACCCACATTATTTTCTCAACAGATGCAGAAAGCCTAATAAAGTACACCATTTATTTATGCCAAAAATCCTTACAAAGTATAGGTATAGATTTTTTATCCTAAAAAGTATCTATCCAAAATCAAAAAAGAATCAAATGCAATGGGAATACTCTAGAATCTTTGCCAAAAAAAGAAGAATCATAAAATAAGATGTTTACTCTCCCTGTCATTATTTGAAATATCTTGAAACAGCAAAAGGATGAGAAAGAAATTAAAGGCATAAAGATAGGCAAAGGAGACAAAATGATCCTTATTTGATGATATTTGATGATAGCTTTCTTAGAAAATCTGAAGGAATCAGCAAAGATAGTAATTGAGATAACAGGTTGGGCAAAGTTGCAGGTTACAAAATAAACCCATAAAAATCAAGAGCATATCTTTTTTCTTTAACCCACTCCAATCCAAATATTTATTAAAAGTTATGTGGCAGGCCTTACAGAGGCACCTATGTCTATGGCAAAAGTCTTTCTTGACTCTAAATCTAATACTTTTTCTATCGTTGGAATTGTTGATAGAAATATAAAAGGAGGAAAAGGCAAGTTTTTACAGATGATTTTCTATAGTGGATCACACCGTCATAGACACAGCTGACTAAGATAAGGAGGTGTAAACAAGGCAAGAGCCCTTTGCCATTATAATTTTTTAATCCCAAAAAATAAAATTAACATTTGCTCTGGTAGACCAAAACTCAATTTCAAATCCTCTCCAACTGGACTCCTCTGAAGATCATAAAGTAGGATACAGTTCCAGAATTATCCTGAAACAACACGACTCAGTCTGCTCACTCTGCTTTGCACCTGCTGATCCGCCTGGATCAAGATACCTCCACCCCAGGGACAACACAGTGTCTCTTTCTTTGGTCTCCCCTCTCTATACTGTAAACTCCTTGAGGGCAGGGACTGTTTTCTTTTTATCAGTTGTATCCCCAGTGCTTAGTAGAGTGCTGGGCACTTAGTAGGGGCTTAATAAGTGTTGACTGGATTGTCCAGGTAGTCATGCCATTCTACTGTTAGTGAAGAGGGAGATCATCAGGTTAGCTGCTCCTTTCTCTTTCTTTCTTTCTTTCTTTCTTTCTTTCTTTCTTTCTTTCTTTCTTTCTTTCTTTCTTTCTTTCTTTTATTATGAACTGCTGCTATTGTCTTCATATAGGCATTATTGTAGTGCCTTTCTCTGGGGCTGTGAATTCTGTTTGTTTATTTTTGGTAGGCAATGAGGTTAAGTGACTTGCCCAGGGTCATACAGCTAGTAAGTGTCAAGCGTCTGGTCTGAGGCCAGATCTGGACTCAGATCCTCCTGACTCCAGGGCCAGTGCTCTATCCACTGCACCACCTAGCTGCCCTAGTTGCTCCTTTCAATAGGTAAAAGGTAACAACAGGCAAAGACGGGTTGTACCTGTTCCTCTTCAGAAATGTCATTCATTTCCAATCCAGCCTCAGATACTTGATACTTACTAGCTGTGTGACTTGGGGCAAGTCACTTAACCCCACTGCCTAGCCAAAACAAAACAAAACAAAAAACCAAAAAACCCCAAAACAACAAAAACCCAGAAATGTCATTCATGTCCACAGGTATAAGAAATAATTCTCTCCCACTCACACAGTAGATACTTCTGGAGGTGTAAACAGCTTATGTCTGACCTGAGGAGAGATCTGCAAAAGTAAAAGTCCTTTTTCTTTCATCAAATCATTCATATAGATAGCATCATTGCAGCAGTCAAGATCCTTAAGATTTCGTCATGAATTTGCTTGAATTAATGTAATAAGAATTTCTTAAGTTTGAGATGAAAGATGCTGGTGTTTGTAGTGGCAGAGACTCATTCTTGTTCAGTATGTCTCCTAAATGCTGCAGCAGGTCCACATCTGGCATCTAAACCTTTTCTTCCAACACTGGGATCATTTCCTTTAGGTCTTTTCCCGTGTCATAACAGAGCCTGCTCTTCTTTTTCTTAATGTCTTGGATTTCTTGTGGGCCTGATGTTCCTATCTGGAACATCTCATTGTTTTCATTATCCAGTTCCATAAGATGGTAATCAGGTCCTTTTCTTGATCATTCAGAAAATCACTAATTTTTTGAAATTTTTCTTCAAACACTTCTCAACATATTCACTTGTTCTGCCCACAACTTAGCCCATGTCCAAGAAAGCTTTTCCTCAAGCATTAGCTTCTGAACAGCTTTTACATTTCAGATTCTCCTGAAGTTTTTTCCTATAATCCTCAGCAGCCTCATCTAGGGGTGAGGCTCATGCTCCTGGTATACCAAGTAGGATATTCACCACAGCTTTTGAGCCTGCTGGTGTTTGTCTTATTTGCCGAGTTCCTCAGAAATCTGCAAATGGTAGTGCTGATGCTGCTCCTCAGTTAATAGCACGTTTCCTTTGTCTTTGAAGTTTCCCGCCCCCCCCCTTTCCCTGAAGTGGGTTTAAAAGCTCTTGAATGGGAGATACGCCTGCACTCAAGGCAGGAGAAAAGCATGGAAACTTCATTGAAACTGATGAGACAAGATTGGCAAAAAACAGTGTCTGCAGTGAATGGTCACTAGGCCTGTGAGAAGACCCGGACAAATGATGCAGGCAAACACAACTTAGAGATTTTGGATAATCTCTTTTGAAGTCATGAACCTCTGACAGTCTTCTAGAATGCTTCCCTTCAATAACTTCAATCCAGTAAGAACCATCGCTCTAATCAGGAATCTCTTGATTATTTCTCTATAACAGCAACAAAATCCAAGAGACAATAAAAAAAGGAATCCCATTCAAAGTAACAACAAAATGCTTAAGATACTTAGGATCAATCTATCTAACACACTCAATACTTGTAGAAATTCAATTACAAAATGTTCCTTAAAAAATAAAGAACTTAAATAAATGAAGAATTGTTCGGTTCTCATAGCTATCCTGTGCTTATATAATAAAAATGAAACTACTGTCAAAATTATTTTTACAGATCTAATGGCATATCAAAGTCCTAAAGGAATACTTTCTAGAACCAAATAAAAAACAAAGTTCATTTAGAGAAACAAAAGATCTAGAATATTAAGGGAAATTTTTTTCTTTCTGATGACGGGATTGGGGTTAAGTGACTTGCCCAGTCACAAGATGAGTGGTTTTGTTGTTGTGTTTTTTTTGGTGAGGCAATTAGGGTTAAGTGACTTGCCCAGCTAGTGAGTGTAATGTGTCTGAGGCCAGATTTGCGGAAATTTTTTAACAAGTATATATGATGGAGGAATAGAATACTTCAAAGCCTCAAATTATGTTACAGAGTAGCAATCATCACAAGTGTTTTGTATTAGTTAAAAAATACAAAAACTGAGCAATGAAACATATTAGACTAGGGAAAATCAGAAATAATGGAATTCAAAAACCTAGTGTTTGATAAACCCCCTAAAATTCTTTAGGAAATAACTCCCTATTTATTAAAAACTTCTGGAAAAAAAAAAGGAAAGCAGCGTGGCAGAAATAAGGTTTAGGAAAAAATTATGTTCTGTAATAAATTAAAAATATGTCTGCAACTGAATATTAAGATCGTAAATTCACAGTCAAACAAGGGATAGTCAATCTTGAATATATGAAATCGAAAGCTTTTGCACAAAGTTAATGCATCTAGGAATACAGTGGAAGTTAACAGAGAAAACATCTTTGTATCAAATATTTCAGCTAAGGCCTTGATGTATAGGATATATAGACAGTTAACAGAAATATGAAAGACTCAAATCCATTCCCCAACATAAAGTGGTCAGAGGATGAGGAGGCAGTTCTGGAAAGAATAACAAACTATTAACCATATGAAAGAATAGCCTATATCACTAATAAGAGAAATGCAAATCAAACCAGAAATCTGGCAAAGATAGGAATAGTCAATGTTGGAGAGGCTATGGAAAGAGAGGAAAACTAAAGGGGAACTGTGAAATGGTACCCATTCAGGAAAGCAATTTGGGAATTATGCAAATTAAGTGATTAGCACAATGATCAGGGGATTCCAGGCAGGCATATTTTCTAAAGAGGTCACTGATGGGAAGGTTCCATATGCATCAATTTATTTATAGCATGATTCCCTGTACCAAAGAAGTGGAAAATAGTAGCAGCCCATTGATTGCAGAGTGACTTAAACTGTGGCATATATCGTGATGAAGGGGGCAGCTAGGTGGCACAGTAGATAGAATGCCAGGCTGGAGTTAGGAAGACTCTTCTTCCTGAGTTCAAATCTGGCCTCAGACACTAGCTGTGTGACTCTGGGCAAGTCACTTAACCCTGTTCGCCTCAATTTTCTCATCTGTAAGATGAACTGGAGGAGGGAAATGGCAAACCACTCCAGTATCCTTGTCAAGAAAACCCCAAATGGGGTCACAGAAGAGTTGGATATAATAAAAAAAAATTACTGAACATATGCCAGGCATTGTATTACGTTCTGGGGATACAAATAAAAGAAAAAGATAGTCCGTGCCCTTGAGGAGTTCACAATCTAATGGGGAGATGACAAATATGTACAAACAAGCTATATATAAAGTAAATAGGAAATAATTAAGAAGGCAGGCACTAGAATTAAGAGGGATTGAGTAAAGCTTCCTGTAGAAGATGAGATTTTAGTTGGGCCTTAAAGCAAACTCCAAATGGGGTCACAAAGAATTGGACATGACTGAACAGCAACAACGAAAACCTTTACGCTCGTCATTCTATTTCTGTTCCAGGTCTGGCTGCAGTTCTGTTCTGTTCATTCTGAGCTAGCAAGAGTCTGAGATCTATAATAGAGTAGTTGCAGATTTTCAAGTGAGAATTGCTTTGTTGTTTATCCATACTCCATGACATCTTTTGTAAATCTCTGGCTTTCTGATGTGTCAGGGCTTTTCTCTGAATCCAGCTCTCTAGATAGGAGTTCAGAAGGGGTGGAGAGAGCAATGTGGATCTGTCAGCCCGTCAGCCTGTCAGCCCCTTCCACCTTCACCCAAAGTGATATGTCAGTACACCGATTGCCTTTCCTAGCATTTCCAGTGTGTCAGTGAATTGGAGTGCTCTGTTTTAAGCATGGAAATTCCATCATTATTGTCTTAAGATTCTACTATGATAACAACTAAGGAAAAAGCTATCTAGATTTGAATCTGGATGCTTAGGATCAATGTGAATACTTACCAGTGAAGCTAGTAAAGTTTTTTTGTGCCGACAGTTTGACCATGAAGAAATTAGCCCTTAATTTAAGTCCCATTGGGCAGAAAACCTTTTATCACCTGGGCCTGATCAATCTAGATGAAAAAAAGTTTCCTCCTTCAATCTTGCAGCACTTGTATGAGAATAGAAAAATATTTAAGAGTGTGCTATATGTGCCCACTCTTGCTGCTATGACTTATAAACATCGATCAACTTAAGCAGAAATAAATTTTAGAGGAGGCAGCTAGGTGTCACTCAGTGGATAGATTGCTGGGCCTAGAGTCAGGAAGACCTTAGTTCAATCTGGCTTCAGACACTTACTAGTTACGTGACCCTAGACAAGTTTCTTAACCTCTGTTGCTTTAATCTACTGGAGAAAGAAGTGGCAAACCACTCCAACACCCACAAGAAAACTCCGTGGACCATGGAGTATGGTCCACAAGGTCACAAAGAGTCAGACAACACTGAATACTGAACAACAACAAATTGACTTTAGAATGAATAAAATATTTTACTGCAAGATAATTTCCCATATATTTAGGTTTTTAAGCTGTTAATCTCTTTTCATTCTGAATTTGGCTAAGCAGAGGATTAGGAAAATTGTCAAATTCAAGAAGGAAGGGGAGAGAGAGAAATTCATTTTGATTTTACCAATTAAATTACAATTAAACTGGGCAGAAGGGGTGAGAAGGACATTAGCACTCAATATTTTGATACTCTTTTCCGACCATTTACAATTACAGTTACAGATATTATCAGTAGTTTCTCTAATTACTTTCTAAGTGATAGACATTTATTTACTTCTCTGTTGCCCCAGGATATGGGAAGAATTTTTGTTTGGAATAGAAGTATGAAGTCTGTTTCACTGTGTTAAAAGACTTCTTAAATAGAAAGCATAATGCCATTTTATTAATTTGCTTTGTGCAAGCATTTACTATAAACAAATTATAGTCCTCTCTTCACTTCCCCTCATTTGGCTGAAGCAATGATTTTTTGTCTGTTTTTAAATTAACCCTTCTCTATTATTTTATTATGTGTGTTGGGGGGTGGAGGGGATCATTGCATTTTGTGTCTTAGCAATGTAGATAGTGTTATATTTCAAATGTTTGGAAGTTTTCTTGTAAGAACATAAAAACTGCATTATGCCTTAGAAAGATTTTACATCCCCTGAATAACACTAAGTATAATTTTGAAATTAGAAAGCATATAGTCAGAGTAAGTCAATCTTAGAATGATCTAATATTTGAAAATTCAGTTCTTTTATTAAACAATGAGACAGGATAATTTAAAACCTTGACAAAGTAAAATCTGAGTATAGTATGAATTTAGAATCAACTACAGGAAGAAAAAAAGATTCCATTGGTTTGAAGATAGTAGCAGTGTTAAGACTTGAGACATCAACTTCCTAAAATAATACCTATGTTCGGTGTCTTAAAACATATTAGTAATATTTGATTCCCTGTTACCTAAAAAGTAATTTCATTAATTGGCCTACGTCCACAAGACAGAGTCAAAAGATAATCTCTAGGGCCCTCATGTAACCATAACAGTCCTTTCCTTAAAATTCTTCTTGAACAAGATGTCTTTCCTACATGTTTTTCTGAACTTGTATTTTTCTCTCTCTTGCTCCATCTTCAACTTTGTCTCTACCACACCAGCAATCACGGTAGAATTGGACTCCAGAATTAAGATAAAACCCCAAATATACAATCATTAGATAATTTTATTCTCTTGATCTAAAGAATGAACTGTAATGTGAATATATGGCATGAATACAAAATTATGAACTTGACTGCTATCTTAACATGGGAATAAACTCAACAAATTAAATTATCCTTTGTGATAAAGCAGAATCAGTAAAATAAGACCAAAAGACTTTTCACAGAAAGCTTAAGATAAGTCATGATTGCTTTTCAAAGTTTTACTTATTTAATAGCCTGTACTTTTAGTGAGATTAAGTTCAGTTTGTCTAATGTTATTTTAAAACAAAGATAAAAAACTACAAATATTAAGATATTAAATAAACAATTAGTAAACAAAATCTTCCTCTGTTTGAATTTTATGATTGCTCTACTACTTTTCAAGAAAATACCATTTAGTTTAATTGTAAATTGCATGATGGAGGGGAGAAGGGGAGAGAATCTCCAATCGTCCTGATCTATATCTTGCCACTGGATCCAGATGGTTCTGGAGGAAAAAGTGAGGCTGGTGACACTTACACAGCCCTCCCTCACTTAAATCCAATTCACTTGCAAGTCATGACATCACCTTCCTGATGTGGTCCTCTTTGAGAATGAAGGACAAACAACAACAAATTACATGGAATAATAATGTGCAGAGTATATGATACTACTACAGTAATATAGTATGGTATATTACTATTATGTATTATTTTATTGTTCATTATTATTTATATTATTGTATAAATCATGTAATTATTAAAGTCAAATAATCTGATTAAATGGAAATGAGACAAGATGCATGTAGTGGTTTGAAATAAAATATCATAGTGTCCTCCTTAGTCACTCTGATATTTAAAACAAACATGCATCTCTAATGACTAGGATCACAACTAATCCCTTACTTGCTGGTGGGCACAAAGGATATATGTATAATAATTTTTGTTATTTATTATTGGTTCTTAAGTATTGTCTTTGGGTTATTAAATACTGATTGTTGACTATATATTATTGACTTGGGATTGTTATTGAATCAATGGATAATAACTGGATGCTTATTTTGCCTTGTAGAAAATTATTCCCTCACCCAGTGGCATAAATTGTACACTATCTGGTAAACTCCAGACCTACCTATAAAAACATATAAAGTTGCGATATTAAAAAAACAAAGCAGATGATTTTTATGAATGAAGTTTTCAAACTGTTGTACCAATTGATGTTGTGAAAAAGACTTTCATTTGCAGGGACTAAAATCACCAAGCCACTGAGAAGAAAATCCACCTGGAAGCCTGTGAAAGAAATACCAGTACCTTTCTGATAGTCTACCAATAGCATTATTGAACATTAGGACATTCAAACTGGAATCCACAGATATTACTATGAGGTTAACATCGAAATAGAAAGGGTGAAATGTGCAGGTAAACCTTTCCCTTACCCAAGGAAAGGACATTGCATCTTTCAGTTCCCAGCATTTTCTCTAGCTGTCCCCCATACCTAGAACCTCTCCCTCCTCCACTCAGAGTTGGGAAAGAATCCCGAGACCACCTTGTCAAATCTTAATAAATAAGAATTCCTTATGATAAGTTCTGCTATGAGACTTGTTTTGAGAACATGAATTTGTTCCAAGGCGACTTAAGTATTAGGGAAAATTCTGAGTATAAAACAAAATCAGCAGAGGAAGGGTGAGGTACATTTCAGGCATAGTTCTGCAATAGCACGAACAAAATCACAAAGGCATGTTAGTTTACTTCAATAACAGAGTAAAAGAGGAGCAATGATGAGGCAGCATTAAAGGTAGAGTGGTACCAGATTGTCTAGGGTTTTACATACAAGAACAGGAAGTCTGAATTATAATTCAGCAAATACTAAGAACCTACTATGTTTAAAGCACTGTGCTAGGTACTGGATATGGCATGTACACATAAAATAAATAGAAGATAATAATTGGATAATTTGTGGAGAGAAAGAGGGAAGGGAGAGAAACACACTAATAACTGGTAAGAATTAACTGTAATTTAAGAATTGCTCCAGTGCTGGGCTTCCTCTTGTCACAGGGTTTTGGGACCACTTGGGATCCTATCCCTCAGTTGTTGAGCTCCCACCACAGGCTTCAGGGACTATTCTGACTAGCCTTTGTCTAGGACCCTTCTCCAGATGCTGGGCTGGGGCCACTGGTATTGTATTGGACGTTGCCGGGAATACCCTGACACTAGTCTCTGCAAGGCTAGGGCTGGGTTTGGGCTCTTTTGGGGGATCTCAGGCCTTGTTTCCCAGTGCTAGACCAGCTGGGAAAGTTCTCAGGCAGCCAGCTGTGGGGTTAGGAAAGGCTCAGCCTGGGCAGGGAGTGCCATGAAAAACTGTGATGAAAACCTCAAAAGTCCAACAAGCATTCCCTGAGGGTGGGGTTGCCTGTGTTAGGCTGCAGAGCTGAGGCCAGGAGTGCTGGAACTGTACCAAAGACTCTAGCCAGTGCTGACTGAACTCTAACCCTCTGCACTTTGCCCAATACCTTCTCTAACCCAGGATCTCTTTGGGACTTCAAGGGTCCTTCTGCAGATTCTTGGATTGGGTTCTCTGACTAGAGGTCTTATTTTTACTTATTTTGTTAAATATTTCCCATCTAAATTTTAATCTTGTTAATGTGCTGCAGGCAAGTGCTTAACATCTCTGCCCTAGAGGATTTGCTACCACTTTTTTTTTTTGAGGAATTGGGGTTAAGTGACTTGCCCAGGGTCACACAGCTAGTAAGTGTCAAGTGTCTGGTCTGAGACCAGATCTACTACTCTACTATTAATACTACCTTATCACTGTTCTTTTAGTCTAAGCTCTAAGCAAACATGCCTTTTTATATGCAATTTCCTATGCTTGGAATGTCCCCAATTTAAAAATACCATTCAAATATTATTCTACAAAACTTTCCTGTGATCCTCCATAATTCAGATATAGTAACTACAACTACTCACATTTCTATAGTACTTTAAAGGGCTGGAAAGTGCTGTTTTCATTACAATCATGTTGTAGGGTAGTACATGGACCCTCTTCTGTTCTCCCTCTATACCACTTTACTTGGTGATCTCATCACCTCCCATGGATTCAATTACCATCTATCTGTATGCTGATGACTGTCAAATCTACCTATCCTCCCCCCCCCCCAGCCCCAACCTCTCTGCTGACCTTCAACCTCTAATTTCCAACAGCCTTTCAGGCATTTAGAACTGGATGGCCAGTAGACATCTTAAACTCAGTATGTCCAAAAACAAATTCATCATCTTCTCCCCCCTCCCTCCCACCCACTTCCCTATTACTGTAGAGGGTCATAGCACCCTCCCAGTCCCTCAGCTTGAAACCTAGGTGTCATCTTTGACTACTCACTATCTCTCACCCCCACGTCCAATCTGCTGTCAAGGCCTGTAGATTTCACTTTGTAACACCTCTTCAATATGCCTCCTTCTCTCCTATGCCACTACCACCTCTCTGGATAGGGCCTCATCAACTTGAGCTTGCAAGCACCTGCTGGTGTTTCTGCTTGCCTTAAGTCTTTCTCCACTCCAATCATCCTCCATTCAGACATCAAAGTGATTTTCCTAAAGTACGCATCACCTTCCTACTCAAACTCCAGTGGCTCCCTACTGCCTCTAGAATCAAATACGAAATACTATTTGGCATTGACAGCCTTCATAACCTAGCCTCCTCCTACCTTTCCAGTCTTCTGACATCTTTCTCCCATACCACATACTCTTCACCTCATGACATTGAAATCCTTGCTTGTGCACGAACAAGACACTCCATCTCTTGGCTCCTGGCATTTTCTCTGGCAGTCCCCCAAGTCTGGAATCCTTTACTTCATCTCCATCTACTACTGGCTTTTCTGACTTCCTTTAAGTCCCAACTAAAATTCCATTTTTTACAACCCCTCTTAATTCTCTGCTTACATATAAACCCGTTTATTATTCCTATTTATTGTGAATATAGCTTGCTTTATGTGTACATATGTAGCCTTCTCCATTAGATTATAAACTCTTTGAGGTCAGGGGCTACCTTTTGCCTCCTTTTGTATCTGCAGCATTTAGCACAGTGAGTGAATACAGAGAAAGTCCTTAATAAATGTTTGATTACTTTTAATTGATTTCGATGATAGGTAACAGCAACTCTGAATCCCAATTAAGTTAAGTATTAACCTCCCCAAAAGAATTCCATTCTTCTCATTAGTAGATTCATATTATAAGAAAATTGTACTCAATTATTATTATTATACAATAATTATTATCAGGTATTTATTATTATTTTTATTATTATATTATTATATATACACTTTTAATTATATTATTATTATACTTTTAATTTCATCAATAAAAAATTGTGGGAATGTTTTCTCTTTTGTTATATAAGTACCTACATAATATCCTTGCTTTTGTCTTTTGGCTCACAAAGCCTAAAATATTTACTATCTAGTCTTTTATAGAAAAAGCTAGCTAACCATGATCTAGGTAATTTCTAACCTTTCCCTGGCCTTCCCTGGCCACCACTCCTCTAATTGTGTTATATCTCCTCCACTGAAATGGAAGCTCCTTAAGGATGAAAATGGCCATTGCTTTTGTATTTGTACCCCCAGCACTTAGCATAGTGCCTGGCAAAAGCATTCATCCATTCCTTCTAATTTTGTATTAATTCTTTATGTTTCTGTCAGATCCTATCAATAGATTCTGAAAGCCATGAAGGAGAAACTACTCATCTAATCTTTTCATCTCTCCCACAGACTAAGTATAATGATGTGTACACAATAAATTTTTGTGAAATCCAGTTGAGATATCCAGCAAGCAAATGGAAATGTAGGACTAAATCTCAGGGAGAGATATCAGCTAGATATAGATATGGGAATCATCCAGAGATGATCATTAAAGCCATAAAGGCGGATTCAAAAAGGAGAGAATATGTGTAATTAAGATGGTCTGCTACACGTACAGAGGAAGGACAACTTGGAATACCAATTACAGCAAGAAAGGACCTCAGTCAGACAAATGTAATCTAGTCCAATTTCCTCATTTTTCAGATGAGAAAATTGAAATCAAAGACATATAAGTGACAGGCAGGACATGAGCCAGGTCTTCTGAAGGTGGGGTGAAGGAAATAAGCATTTATAGAGCACCTACTATGTGCCAGGCTCTCATTGTATCCTCGGTACTACAGGGTAGGTGCTATTACTTACCCTCCCATTTTACAGTGAAGGAATATGAGGCAAACAGAGGTTAAGTGACTTCTCCAGGGTCATATGGATCACATAGCTAGTAATTGTCCAAGGCTAAATTTGAATGTCTTCCTGACTTCAGGCTCAGTATTCTATCCACTGTGCCACCTAGTTGCCAGCAAAGCTGACAACAAAACCAGTACTCTTTCCACTACACCAAGATGCCTTTTCTGTGACTAGAAAGGTAAGAGAGAGAACTAAAGAATACAGTGTCATAGACTCCAAAGGAAGAGAAAAGAGTACTTAGAAATACTGCACAAAGAAGATGGGGCAGCAAGCCCTTTGATTCATAGTTTAATCTATCTACTACTTTCTAATGGTTATAGTTTTACCTAGGCAAATAAAATAGTGTGTACATTGACTATATGATCTTGATGGGGTGCTCAGACCCCAGCCCTAAGATCACGTCTCTGGAAGCCTCCCAATTTCTCAGTAGGGCCCTGTCCTGCGAGAAAATTTTCTCTTGTTGCAGAACATTCTCTTGTTAGAACAGACAAAGCAGTGCCTGGCCCAAGGATTTTTGTCCCTGGCTGCCCCTTCCAGCCAGCTCCTCAAGTTCCATGCCTCTGACAACTCCCTCAATGTCTGGTATACTCCCTACACTTTCCCACCCATATCTCCCAAAGACACCTGGACCCTTAGATTTCCTAATTAATATCCCTGGCATTCCTTTCCTATGCCTCTTTCTCCACATAAACCCCAGTACCATCCTCAGTCTCTTGAAGGACCCCTGCCCACTTTTGCTAAGGAGTTAAAATAAACTTTTTGCCACTTGACTAAGAGAAGTCTTGAGTGTGTGAATTCATTCCAGTTAATTCTGCCTTGCCATTCTCGAGGTCCCAGCACACCAATAACCTCTTCAATCTTACTAGAGGATTTCTAAAATTGTCACCAGGAAATCTGAAAAATGAGCAGGGTTGGCATAATGGAAAGGACTTCAGATTTTAATGTTAGAAGACCTGGGTTTGAATTACCCCTCTTCCACTAAAGGTTTCCTCATCTATAAAAGAAAGGATCAGGATCGGTAACCACTAAGGTCCCTTCCTTAAACAATGATAATTTCATACTGCTGTATGAGACTTCGAGTTCCAATTCCTGGGAAAAGAATGTGAATTTTAATGTACAATACAAAATATTACTAACAAAATGTTGAATTCTGGAAAAATATATCTACAATAAAACAATTAACTAGCTAAGGCTAATTAAAATATTTCATTGGAGAGATCATCTAGCTGATCTATCCATTTCTCCATTTCAATACTTCAAATGAGACTGCTTTCACCTAAAGAAAGGCTCTCCAAAGAGATACTGAAAAAACAATAGTTTTTTTAAAATGAGTAGTCCACGGTTTTACCAAACAATTTAAGTCAACTGTAGGTAACAAAAACCCGATAGTGGTAAAGTTTCAAGCCAGTGATTACGTTCAAAATAAAATTTTCATGCCATGAGGAATATTCACAGCCATGACAAGCAACAATGGATTTCACATTTCAACAGGAAACGGAAAAGTGCCATCCCAATTCTGTTGCAAAACACACTTAACATTTAACCTTCCAGGTGGTGTGCAAAACACAAATCATAAAGTTCTGAAGTAGGGAAGTCTGACAAAATAAACTGAACCATTTTATTTTCAAAAGAGTTGGCACCAAAAAACACTGCTTCCACAGGAATAAAAACAAATGCTAGGTCTACTTCTGTTTCAAATACACACACATATGTGTATATATGTGTGTATATAATAACATGTAGATATTATACTTCCCTCCACAAAGAAAATCCTGTATAAAGTGCTTTAAAAATTCTAAAACCCCACATGGCATTTTATCCAAAAGAACTTTACTAATTGGAAATTAAGAAATAAAACAACTCAATCTTCTCTAATGCACTGGTACCTTTCTTTCCCTACAGAAACCAATCCTTTTGCAGGAATCTCCATTTGATTTTGTTTAGAAGAAATGGTTCCCCCTTAGATCATTCACAATCTACACTAACTCCTGCTAATTTTTACTCAGTACTTTTCTCTAAAAAAAACTAGTGGATCACAGGTGCCACCAGGACACAGAGGACCTTTTAAAAATGGCAAGCGTTAATTATCTGCAATTTTACCTTCTAGGACTTAAAATACAGGTGACCCAGACCGGAAACGATAAAATGACAAACAAAAGTGGGCCAGAGAAACAGAAAACCAGTGGAAATGCATCGAATACCACTGAAGGAAGGAAGGGGAAAAAAAAAAGATAGGAGCAAATTAGGAAGAGAAAGCAAAGAGGTGGCCGTGTCTGAAAGGTCCCTTCCCAGGCTAGATCATCCCCCCCCCACCCCTCAGTTTCTCTACCCCCGCCAAACACATCAATTACACACGACACCCATTTTGGGAACTAGCCCTAGAAGAGAGGGTGGTCACAGCAAACGCTTTCAAGAGGACAACACAAGTTCAGCTTTCTGGCTGTAAGAGTTCAATCCTGAACCCCTAAGAGACCAAGAGGTGCATTTCGATCATTTCTTTGTTTCATGGCTCCCTCGGGGCCTCTTTATCTCTTCCATCCCAAACCAACAAACAAGCCTTGAGGTCCGGTAGGGAGGGCCACCTCCCGATGATTTTCCCAATCACCACGTAAAGTATCCATAGCACCTACCCCCATTCGCAAAAGCCCTTTCGAGCCGCTTCGTTCCTACCCCGGGTCCCACTCCTTTGTCTCTCCGCCCCATTGTACCCAGGGTGAACACGGGCGGCGTAATTCCCGGACCTGCGGAATCCAGTGGGGATCCATCCCCTTTCCTCTACTCACCCGCGGGTCCAGCACAGGAGCGCAACGCCTAGGAGAAGCTTCATGGCGAGGAACTGCCCGGCTCTGCGCTCCAGCCGCAGACACACACACACGCAGACTGCCCTCACTCCGGTCCGCGCTCCCCGGCGGGTCCCGCTCCCAGCCTGGCTCCCCAACACCTCGCCGCGGCTGCCCTCTCCCTCTCCCAGCCCGCACCAGGGCGAGCAGGTGAAGCTGGCGTCACTTCCGCCCGAGCTGCGAGCCTGGGCTTTAAGCCCGCGCCTGTGCCCGAGGGTTCGAGGTCTGACCGGGCTCCCAAGCTTTCTTACCCTGTGCGGCGAGCCCCACGCCGGCGCTCCGGGACCACCCTCCCGGGCTTTGGGGACCCAGGTGGTAGAGAGCAGGGCCACACGTGCACGTCTGCAGCGCTAGGGAAAAAAGGCACCAACAGCCCGAGGGTGGCTTGGCCGGAAAAATTGGAATCTCCTCTACACAAGCCACCGCCCTGCTCCGTAGTCTTTTCTTTTAAATAGGTCAACCAACAATTACGATTTTTTCTTTTAGAAAAGGTATGGCACAGTCAAGACCCCCACCCCTTTTGGCTGAGAGAGCTACATTCCCTGAGCAAAGTCTGGAAGCTGTCCCCTGGAGATAGGATAAATTTTTCTGATTGCTCTTATTCGCAGACAGATTTTCACTTCATTTTACCTGACCCCCTGGCCTTAAAGAGAGCCTTAAGTAATGGACAAGTGTAATTAAAGGAGAGCATGGTTCTCGTTGTATCCCCTGGGAAGAAAGAAATCGCCTTAAATTTCAGCTAAAGAGTATGGAGTGAAAAGAGAAAGAGTTTTCTTAACCCTAAACAGAGTTGACAACCAAGACCTGGACTAAGTATGTTAAGCAAAACAGGTTGTATATATTATTTACATACGTATATTAAAAGGATGCAGTTGGAAAGGAGGATAGGCAGATTTCTCTTAAGGAAATAAAAGCAACATTCTATATATAGTATGCTATATATAGTAAGTACTATATAAACACTTTGAGTGGTTTAAAAGTGTTGGATAACTGTTTATGTTTAATTTCCAAAACCATTGGATTTGCCCCCATTTAATTTAGGGTAGGCTCTTCAACAGTTTCCCTTCAGTCTAACTCGTCAGAAGGCTACCTGTTTTCAGTTATAATGCAGTTAAAATAGTGTGCAATAAACTTCTTCGGGGCAGGGACTATAGGTGCAGTGGAAAGCATACTGGATTTGGAGTCAGGAAGACCTAGGTTCAAACGTTAGCTCGGCAATTTACTGTCTCCAAACCTAACCAAGTCCCAATTTCTCTGAAATTGTTAATTCCTTTGTAGAAAGTTGAGATTATACTTTTTATATATATATATACTAAAGTCCCTTCCAGCTCTGAATTTATGATCCATATTTGGCCCACAGGGTCCTTCTTACTGCAAGCCCCTAGTTAATCATCCCAAGTTCTAAATATTTGGGGTTGGGGAGGATGAGTTTTTTTTTTTAATACAAACTATGGCTGACAACCCTCTCCCCTTGCCAAAAAAAAGTTTTACTTTTTCCAGTCAGCCATAACAACACAGTGTGTAAGAGGCATTTTAATTAAAGTAATAATATAACATTCTCCCCAGAAAAATTGAGTTTCCATAAATACATACACACTCTGGGAAGAGTGGATGGACATTCATTGGAATGAGAAGTGGGGATGATGCATTCACATTGCAAATGTGTCCAAGAACAGGATGTACAAATCACCCCCACTCCTACCCACCCAACCCCCCATGGCTACCATTAGACACAAATAGGTGTATATTTGTGTGTATGTATATATAAAGATATCTTGTAAATTTCTTTTTTTCTTTTTCCCTTTTTTTCCTTCTCTCCCTCTTCCCTTCCCCCCAGGATGTACACATAGAGATGGGATGATATGTATTGGAGGGGCAACTCATACCTTTGATACTGCAAAGCTGCCAATGTGTTCTACAAAAGATATCACACTGCCATTGTCCAGACCAGCTTCTCTACAAGACTTTGTTCTCTGAAAAACATTTTTTTTTTGCATGCCAGATGGTCATCAGCTCTCTTTTCAGGGTCATTTGAAACAAGGTCCACTATGGAAAGTGGTTACAGCTTTTTCACCATCTAAAAAGCCAGCTGCTCCATTCACTGAGAGAGTGCTATGATTGATTGATGTGCCTCTCTTCAACAGCTTCCTCTTGCTTCAACTGTAGTTCTGAGATAAAATCTTCAGACCACCTGAAACTCTATACTACATCAGGTAGAAATGCTGTGATTACTAATCCTTTCCTATAAGTACTGTGATTACTAATCCTTTCCTATGAGAAAGCTCCTGAGCTAGTCAGTCACACAACAAATATTTATTAAGTTTTATTAAGCAAAGCACTTTGCTAAACATTGTGTATACAAAGAAAAGCAAAAATGCCTTCCCTGTCCTCAAGGAGCACACATTTGAATTGGAAAGAGAACATATAAGTAAGTATATATAAATATGTATGGAAAATAATTTCAAAAGGAAGTCATTTGGAATTGGGAAGGAAAGGGTGAGTGGGTAAGGGAGAGACCAAGAAAGACATACTATAGAAGATGGGATTTTTAAAAATTATTTCATTTTTAATTTGTGGAATAAAACAAGCATTTCCCTAACATAGTATAATAAAAAAAAAGATGATTGCACACAAAACTGCAAATCTATTATGTACAACTTGCTATTCCTCTTAAAAATTTAATAAAGTTATCATGTAAATTTCTTTTTTTTCTTTTTCCCTTTTTTTCTTCCCTCCCCTCACCCCGGCCCTAGAGATGGCTGCCAATAGGCACAAATAGGTATATATAATTATTTTATACATATTTATGTTTATCAGTTCTTGAAGATGGGATTTAAGTTGAATTGTGAAGGAAGCCAAGTAGTTGGGAGTTGGGAAAGCCTTCCAAGGAGAGAGAGACAGCCAGTGAAAAGGCACAGAAAAGAAATGGAGGGTTGTGTGAGAAACAGCAAGTAGGCCAATGTACTTGGTTTATCAAGTACCTAGAGGGAAGAAATGTGTAATGAGACTGAAAAGGTAGAAATGCACTAGGTTGTGAAGGGATTTAAAAGCCCAGTAGAGGATTTAATATTTGATCCTGGAGGTGATAGGGAGGCATTGTAGTTTATTGAATGGAGGTTATGTGGTTTGGGGTACTGGCTGTAAGAGTACTGGGCAGGTCTGCCTAGAAAGAATTCAAGCATTCAAGCCTACTTTCAGTCAAGGTACTGAAGTTTATTGTAATGCCAGTAGGTCAGGCTAGATTCCTAATGAATCTGGGGCTTGATGGGCAGGAGATTGACACTTGTATACAAAAAAAAGACAGCGAGAAGATCTGTATGGGATTAAGGAGTGGTGGCCCAGGTGTGCCAGTAGTCTAGGCATGATGTGATTAGGGTCTATACCACATATGTAAATAAAGAGAAGGGTATGTGTAGAAGAGATGTATTTTTTCCCTTTGTTTCTCCCCCCCATTAGACACAAATATGTGTATGTATATGTATACATATATGTATATGTATATATACATACATACATACATGCTTCACACACACACACACACGCACACGCACACACAGAGTTGACTAAGAACTGACTGAAGCTGTCCTGGTCTCCATTCCCAGGCCAATGAATTGCCTGAGGTTGACCAGACTGTGTCATTTCCAGCCTCTGGTTATGTGGTAGACCTCCCAAACTCTCCCTACCCCCCACCC
Source organism: Phascolarctos cinereus (assembly GCF_003287225.1). NCBI lineage: Eukaryota > Metazoa > Chordata > Mammalia > Diprotodontia > Phascolarctidae > Phascolarctos > Phascolarctos cinereus. The sequence continues at coordinate 39,649,622 of NW_027556098.1, read as the reverse complement.
CCTGCCAAGCTTTATGGACTTTTGCTTGTTATGTAAAACAACTTTCCTTGTAAAACTTTGAGATGCCTAACCCCTCCCACCTGCAGCCTTGTCATTCTCTCTGCCTTAGTACCCTATAAGCCCTGCTCCCAGCCCCCTCCTTGGGTACCCAAGCACTTGCTGTGTGCTGTCCCAAGTTGCAACGCACTTGCCTGAATTAAAGATCTCAAATTTGTTGTATTGACTGTTTTCATTAAAATTCAGGTTGAATGAATACACACACGTATGTATATATATGTATATGCATATATACACACAGGTACACATATACATACATGAATATACATACATATTTATATATGTATAATAATTTTATGCATCTATCTATTTTCTCTGGATGCAGATAGCACCTTCCTTCACAGGTCTTTTGTAGTTAATTTGGGTATTTATAATAGTCAAAATGACTTGGTTGCTCAAAGTTGTTCTTCAAACAATATTGCTGTTACTGTATACGACATTCTTGTTCTTTGGTTCTGTTCATTTCTGTCTTTGTTATTTCATGCAAGTCGTTGCATGTTTTTCTAAAATCTCTGAGCTCATCATTTCTAGCACAGTAGTATTCCATCAAAATGATATACCACAACCTGTTTAGCCATTCCCCAATTGATGGGCATGTCCACAATTTATAGTTCTTTGCCACCACAAAGAAAGCTGCTATAAATATTTTAGAACACATGGGTTCTTTTCCTTTAGAGCCTATATGTTGTTTTCCTTTTTCCCTGATCCTCTTTGGAAATAGACTTAGTAGTGGTATTTCTGGGTCAAATGGTATAGACAATTTAATAATTCTTTGGGCGTAATTCCAAATTACTCTCCAAAATGGTTGGATCAGTTCACTGTTCCACCAACAGTGAATCAGTGTCCCAATTTTTCCGTATCATCTCCAACATTTGTCACTTTTCACTTGTATCATTTTAGCCAATCTGATAGACATGGAATGATATCTCTAGTTTTTAATTTGCATTTCTCTAAACAACAATGATTTAGAATATTATTCATATGACTATAAATTGTTTTGATTTCTTCATTGGAAAACTGCTTGTTCATATCCTTTGTCCATTTATCAATTGGGGAATGACTTGTATTCTTATAAATCTGACTTAGTTCTTTCTATATTTGAGATATGAGATATCTGAGAAACTGTTTATAAAAATTCCCCTCCCCGCAGTTTTCTGCTTTCCTTCTGATCTTGGCTGCATTGGTTTTCTTGTACAACCCCTTTTTAATTTAATGTAATCAAAATTATCCATTTTACACCTCACTCTGCTGTCTAGCTCTTGTTTATTCATAAATTATTCTCCTATCCATAAGTCTGCTAAGTAATATGTTCCATGTTTTTCAAATTTTCTTGTAATCTCTCTCTCCTTATATCTAGGTCATGTATCCATTTTGATCTTATCTTGGTAAATGGTGTAAGATATTGTTCTATGCCCAATTTCTGCCCTACTGCTTTCCAGTTTTCCCAACAATTTTTACCAAAAAATGAATTCTTATCTTAAAAACTTAAGTCTTTACACTTCACCAAATACCAGGATACTATATTCATTTGCTGCTGTAAATTGTATGGTCTACTCTGTTATTCCACTGATCTACCTTTCTATTTCTTAGCCAGTACCAGATAGTTTGCATAATTACTGCCTTACAATGTAGTTTAACATCTGGTGCTGCTAAACCTCCTTCCTTTACATTTTTTTTCCCATTAGTTCCTTTGATAGGCTTGACTTTTTGTTCTTCCAAATGAAATTTTTTTTCTAATTCAGTAAAATAATTTTTTGGTAATTTAATTGGGATGGCATTGGATATATGAATTAGTTTAGGTAGAATTGTCATCTTCCTCCCCCCCACCCCCACCCCCCTGCAACTCTTCTTATACTTTACTCTTTCCCACACACTCTGATTAAATCACACTGGCCTCTTTGCTATTCCTCATGCAAGACACTCAATCTTCAAGCTCCAAGCATTTTTGCTGGATATGCTCCATGCTTGGAATGCTTTCCCTTCTTATTTCTGCCTCCTAGCTTTCCTGGCTTCCTTCAAGTCCCAGTTTAAATCTCACCTTCTGTAGGAAGCCTTTCCCAATCTCTTAATTTTAGCACATTCCCGATGCTGCTTATTTCCTATACAATCCTGTGTATAGCTTGTTTGTATATAGTTGCTTTCATGTTGTCTACCCCATGTGGTCAGGCCACATGTGGCCTCTAGGCTGCAGGTTCCCCACCCCTGAGCTAGCTGCTCTAGACCTTTACTGACTAGGAGCTGACTGAAGCTGATCTTGTCCCCATCCCCAAACCCATGGAATGCCTGAGGCCACCAGGTGTTACCACTATACTTCCCCCACCCCCCACCCCTAGCCTCTGGCTGTTTTGTAAATACTCAACTCTTCCCAGGATTCTCTAAGGATTTTTGGTTGTTATGCAAAACAATTTACCTTGTAAAATCTTGGAATGTCCCAAGCTCCTGACACTTACTGTGGGAGCCTTTCCAAGAATTATGCCCCTCTTCCTCTGCCCTTGTACTCTGTAAGACCCCCATGTCCAACCCCCACTTCACATACCCCAACACTTGCGTGGCACCCTGAGCTGCAACTCTCTTGTTTTGACTAAAGATCAAAATTTTTGCTGTATTGAAGCTCTTCTCTTTAATTCAGATTGACAGCGCGTATATAGTTTGTACATGATTTACATGCACATGTTATCTCTCCCCAATAGAACAGAAGCTCCCTAAGGTCAGGGACTCATTTCTATTTTCCTTTCCTTTTTTTTGGGGGGGGGGAGGATCTTTGTGTCCACAGCATCTAGCTCCGTGCTTGACACACAATGTACACTAAATCAATACTCAATTTATAGATTCAAATCCCACTGTTGAGGGCTGAGAGGTTGAGAGATTGTGACCCCTCAAAGACTGGAGTGCAGGACAGGTCGTCTGGAATGAATTCACAGACTCAAGCATTCTTTAATTCAAGATGGCAAAGATTTATTGTTACGCTTTTCAGCAGGCAAGGATTCTTAAAGGATCCTGCAACCTTAGAGAGGTACAGGTAAAGTTTATATAGGATAAAATGCAATAAAACATATGTCACATGTGCTAACTAGGTGATTCAGGGTGGGATTAAGGAGTGGTTAAGGAGTGGTCAGTTCTCAATTGAAACTCAAGATAAGAAAAATCCCATTATTCAAGAGAGTATCTGGTCCCAGATATCCTGGGCCCAGTGTTAGCAAACAGGAAGAATACTGATCTGCTCTATCTGGTCCTGGAATTTGCTGACACAGGAAGGGATGTTTTTAGTTCACTCAGAGAGAAAAAGATTAATTTAGGTTTTTTGGCCCTTATTGGGGCTCAATTGATCTTAAATGATTATCAAGGGACAGTGTTTCTGAGGCTAGGGAGAAATTGGGGTCCAAGTACAAGCACCTAAACACAAGCACCCGTCACCCCCCACTTCTCACAGCAATGCATCACAGCCTTGTGTCTCCCTCTGGACTCTCTACCATATAAAGCACTTTACAGTATTTTAGAGCTAGCAGTCTGCTACTTCTGTGTGATCTTCCATAAGTGACTTCCCTCTGTCTTTGCCTGTTTCCTTAGCTGTAAAATAAAAGATTTGGATTAGTTGAATTGTAAGGATCATTCCGGCTTATAAATTTAAAAAGGCAACTTAAAATGATTTGGGCCAGTTTCAAATGTGAGAATTTTCTCATTTTATATATTTTCTCAAAGCTTCAATGTATTTGTAGTGAAGAGGAACCTTAGAGATCATCTAATCCATTTCCTTTGTTTTATAGATGAGGAAACTGAGGCCCAGAGAAGCTGTGACTTTCTTCTTTTTTTAAAGTTTTGTTGATGGTTAAGATTTATTGATGATTTTTACATTAGATGTATTTATAGATTAGGCCCAGTTTGTGAGAGGTCTCATTACAAAGTAGATTAATTAAAGAAAACTAATAATACAGTTATCGAAAGTTATGTTGACTCTGAACCACTGTTCTCAGCCCTGCTTGTCAGTCAATACTGGGGAGGCATCACCCAATCTCCTGATACTTGTGACTCAGTCAAGTCATGCCCTACCTGTAAATTGTCATGTTGTTGCTACCTTGGGGAAGAACTGAGATACAAGGGCTCAACCTCTTTTGCTGATGTTGACCTATCTAAATTGTCTTTAAATTATCCATAAAAGCTGGCCCTACCTTGAAGCTATTGCTGATCTCCAGCGATCAGCTCAGTCAATGCATTGCTATTCTGATGCACTTAGAATAAACTACTTTTATTTCTTTTTGCTTTGAGTTTTGGCTCACTAATCAGGGTGAAAACCCACATGAAGAATTTTCCTTTCAACACAGTGATCTCATCTTACATGTAACATTTCATGTATGTAGCACTCCCTCATTTAAATAAAGAAGTTAATAAGGGGCAGCTAGGTGGAGCAGTAGATAGAGCACTGGCCCTGGATTCAGAGGACCTGAGTTCAAATCCAGCCTCAGACACATAACACTAGCTGTGTGACCCTGGGCAAGTCACTTAACCCCATCACCTAACCAAAAATAAAATAAAATAAAATAAAATAAAGTTAATAGACATCTGTTTTCTCCTATTCCCATCCCCCACCCCACTGGGAAAAAAAGAAACGAAAAGCAAATGTCTTATAATAAATGGTGCATAGTAAGGCAAAACAAATTCCCTCACTGGCTGTATACAAAGTATGTTTGTCTCATTTAGAATCCTCGTTAGTCTTCTGGAATCATGAATCATCCCTGTATTGATCATAGTTCTGACAGCTTTAAAAGTTGTCTTTAAAGTGTTATTGTTACTGTATAAATTGTTCTAATTCTGCTTATTTCATTCTTCGTGAGTTTATAAAAGTCTTCAGAATTGTTCATCTTTATAATATAGATGTTATGCTATAAATTGTTCTTCTGGTTTTGCTCACTTCACTCCATCAGTTTACAAGTTTTTCCATGTCTTTTTGAAATTATCTATTTCGTCATTTCTTATAGAAGAACAGTTTCATATACCACAGTTCATCCAGCCATTCCTCAGTTGAGGGGAATACATTTAGGTGTCAGGTTTTTGCTGTTACAAAAAGGGCTGGTATAAATATTTTTTACTTAAAGGACTGTTTCCTTTCTCTGATCTCTTTTGGGAATAAGTATAGCTGTGATATAGCTGAGTCAGTAACTTTTTGTGTGTGATTTAAAATTGTTTCTTAAAATGGTTCTACTCATTGGCAGGACCAAAAGTGCATCAGTATGTGGGAAAAATTTAGAAGTTAGGCTTCCACAGCAGAACAAAGGAATTCCAATATCCTTGTGGATAGTCCCTCAACTAATCAGAAAGTGCCCCAAACATTCTGCAAACAACTAGCTCCTTAAGAAAGAATCCTGGAGGCTAACCCAGTTGTAACCCATCAGGGTCAAGGACCAGGTAAAGGCTTTTTCTCCACTGTGCTTGCTTAACAAGCTTATAAAATATTAACTGACACACCCCCATGGCCGCCATTTTTGAACATGGGATGTATGAACTGGGAGGAGTTAACATGACGTGGGATGGGCGATTCAGGAAGAGTGTAACTCAGATGAGCTAGACCAAAGCTCTGATAGGAGGAGCAGGATCATACTAACCGTATAAAAGCTGGCTCTCACATCTGTACAGTGTGCCTCTTCCACCAATTCTTCTTTCACTCAGGACTTAGTTTCTTGATTAAGAGTGAGACTTCCCAACCCTGCTGAGGGGGTGTAAGGGGGCTCTATTTCTGATAAGTGTGACTGTTTTCTCACAACCTCTGCAAAACTTATTATTTTCCTTTTTTCTATTATTGCCACTCCAGTGGTTGTTAATGTGAATGTCATAATTGCTTTAATGTTCATTTCTCTAATTAATAGTAATTCAGAGCATTTTTTCCCATATGACATATATGTATAAATGTGGCCCAGGTTTCTTCCCTTAAGAATTCTTTGGGGGGCAGGTAGGTGTCACAGTGGATAGAATACTGGCCCTGGAGTCAGGAAGGCCTGAGTTCAAATCCATCCTTAGACACTTGATGCTTACTAGGTGTGTGACCCTGGGCAACTTACTTAACCCTGGATTGCCTTGCCAAAAAACAAAAAAACCAAACAAACAAACAAAAAAAAGAACTCTTTGTTAATATCCTTAAGCTATTTATCTTTTTTCTTTTTAGGCAATTGGGGTTAAGTGACTTGCCCAGGGTCACACAGCTAGTAAATATCAAGTGTTTGGTCTGAGGCCAGATTTAAACTCAGGTCCTCCTGACTTCAGGACTGACACTCTATCCACTGAGACCATCTAGCTGCCCTCCCCCCACTCCCCTTAAGCCGTTTATCAACTGGGGAGTGGCTCTTATTCTTTTATATTTCAACTGTTTGTTTTCTTATTTATCTTGAAAATAAGACTTTTATCTGAACAACTTCCTACAAAGATTTTCTTTTACCAGTTTTTCCCTTTTAATCTTAGCTTTATTGGATTTATTCATGCAAAAAAGTTTAGTTGTATATAATCAAAGTTATCCATTTTATCTTCCATAATCTTCTCTATCCCTTGTTTGTTCATACATTTTTATCCTAACCTCAAATCTGATAAATAATTTTTTCCATGTTTCTTTAACTTGTTTGTGATATGACCTTTTATATCTAAGATCACATACCCATTTGGAACCTATCTTTGTACATAAGGCTTGAAGTATTGCTATAAATGTTACTTCTTCTATACTGCTGTCCAGTTTTTGTTAAATAATGAGGCCTTATCATAGTAGATGGGGTTTTTGTATTTTTGGAACATACGAGAATATTTGCTTCTATATGTTGTGTACCTAATCTATTCCACCCATCAATCTATTTTTTCACCAGTACCAAATTATTTTAATAATTAGGCTTTGTGGCATAGTTTGAGATCTAATACTGCTAGCCCCCCTTTGTTCCCACTTCTTTTCATTATTTCTCTTAAAATTCCTGACTTTCTTTTTTCCTTCATAGGAATTTTATTAATTTTTTTTCTTGTTTTACATAGTAGTTAGTTTAATTTTTGTGGCATTGACTAAGAAAATGAAATTAAGTATTATTGTTATTTTTATTATATTGGTTTGTCCTGCCCATGAATGTTGGAGATCTGTAGGATGTAGAGGGCCACAGGCTGTTCAAGAGGTCTCACTGATGGGTGAAGGCCCCTCTTGGGTGCTGATCTTTGAGCAAAGGTCTCCTGGTTAGGTGCTCCATTGTATGGATCTTTAACAATCTTTAACTCCCCTAGTTATTGTATGGTCATTGGCAGTTTATCTGTGTCTGGAGTCAGATATGTGCACAAGATGTGCATGCACTGTCCTTAGCACAACATGAGCTCTACGTCATTGTAACTTGATAAGAAGTTCTTGTTACTTTACTACTTAAGTGAATGCTTTGCAAAAATTAAACGGAGTTGCTTCCATCCTGCCTCCCGCCTCATCAATGCACATTCGAGATAAAAATCAAGCTGGTCTTGATTCATCAGGTGACTGGGAAATCCTAGGCCCTAGGTAGGCTCTATAGCCAAGTGAACCAGTTGTGTGCAACAAACTGGCACCCAACGTGGGGCTGCACTGCTGCCGTGAAGAAGATACGGAGAGTAAGACAGCTGCATGAAACAGTCGGGAAATGTCTGGACCAAGAAGACACGACACCCACATCAAGACACCGAGGTCTGTTGGAGCCAGGCAGCCTCCTTGTTAGAGGTCTCCGAATTGTATCCCGTGACAGAAAACTACGGAGAGGTAAGATAAAGTCTTATCATGAGGAAAATCTAGGTAAACTCTCAGATAAGGAACAGAATGTTAGAGCAATATATAAAGTGACTGAGGAACAGAGGTGCTCGGTAACTCCTAAGAAAATAAGAGAGTTTCTAGATATTATTGATATAAAATCTCCATGGCATCCCAGAGAATTGAATTACATTTAGAACAATGGAAAATAGGGGGGGGAACAATTAGCAGAATTTTATAACACCAAAGGCCCGAAATCAGTTCCTCTGGGTACTTTCACTAGGACAAAGGAAGCTCCCGCCATGTGCCATGAGGAATTTCAAAAATCCCCAAGGGAAAGTAGAAAAGAAACTTGTAGTCACAGCACTATATTGTGGACATTGTGGAGTATTACAAAGTGAAAAATTTTCCTTTTATGAAAACCAAAACCTTAAGAAAGATTTTGCCTGGTTTTAGAATACCATGAAAAGAAAAGATAAAATAAAATAAAAATAGCATTATTTCATTTGTGTAGGGAATTTCTGACAAGTTTCTCGCTTTTGGATTCTCCCTGTCATTTTGTTCTATGTTTGTCTGTATCTGTGTGAATGATGGTCTGTGATTAATGTCTGTGATCTGTTTAATCTTTTACTGCCAGGCAGCCAAGGGCTGCAACTGGATTTTGAAATGCTGTTAGTGACTTTCTCCCCTTCCCCCTCCCTAATACCAGCCGCATTTCCCGGGAGTGGGTGGATGGGGGAGAGAATGGGAGAAAAAATACTTCATTATTTAGGTTACATAATTTGATAAAAGGCAAGAAAGTTTAAGCATACAGGAATAAGAAAAGTATGGATAGAAGGAATAATACAATCTGTTTGCATGAATAGCAGGAATAGATGATTTGAGAGTAAAAGATTTGGAAACTTCTGGAAAAAAATTCTCTTTCTTTTTTGCATTCTAAATCTCTGGCCAAAGCTTTGGGTGTAAGATTGAAAGATTATGTTGAAAAATATTCTCTTCCTTTCTCTCAAATTCCAACCCTGGCCAGGTTGGGGTGGGGGAGAAAAGAAGGAGAAGGAGGAGTTTTCCTCTTTCAAATCAAAAAGAAAAGTTTTTAAGTATTGGAACACAATCTAAAGATAATTTAGTTCATTCACATTAGTAATATGCATGTTTCAAGTTTTAAAAATCTAGTCTCATTACAAATTGGTATACTTTTATGTGTTATATGCAATTTTTAATAATTTAGATGTTATTAAAATGTGAACTAAAAGAAACTGAAAGGTAGTGAGATAACTGTGTAAATCCAGCTAAATTATTTTATCAAGTCCGGTTAATCTTGTTCTATGATGTTTTATAACTATCATTTAGAAGATCAGATATTTCTATTTTTACCTATGATTAAAAGAACAGCTTAGAGCTAAAACAATTTAACTATCACTCATGAAAATTACCAAATTGTTAACTAAGTTATTTGAAGTTACTGTTTTAAAGCTAAGACTAAGAAATTGCAACTTTATATAAATAATTTCTAATAATTGGCTTTTTCACCAAGACAAGTTTAAATGTGGGAAAGAAAGGATGTTAAGTAAAATTTCTTTATATGGAAGTCCTAGTAAATCTTTATTTATTATTGCACTTCTATGAAAACAATTAACTGTATCTGGTTTTAAGCTATAATTAGTGAAACTTACTGCTTGAGGTAAAAGACTCTTAGAACTATAATTAACTTTGTTTTCAGTTTGAATTTGGATGTGGTCGTCTCATTAAATCAGTATTTCCCATTTTCCCTATTATGATCCATTAAGGAGGAATGTTTCTTACCATGTGCTGAAATTTTGTTCATAACACTATTAAACTTGTTAGTCAGAAATATTCCCAGACAAAAATTATTTATTATATGGATGATAAACTTTGCAGTTGTCCTACTATTACCAAACTCTCCTTATTAATGCCCAAGTTTTGACAAGCCTCTCAGTCTCATAGATTTATAATTACCCCTGAAAGGGTACAGAGGGTGTCACCCTTTGCTTACTTTGGGTGTATTGTTCTGCAGTCTGCAGGTATACCACCAAAATGTTACAAATTAATCAAGATTCCTTGATAATGTTTAATAAGTTTCATATGACTTTTTACGATATTAATACTTTTAGCTTGCCTAATAAATCACCACTAATCAATTATTTTAAGATGAAGTTAAACTACTAGGATAGCAGATAGCTAAAACTCAATTCATTTCCCCGTAATTTGTGGGTGTGATATTTTCCTTAAAATTCACCTGTTTTTATTATTGCAAAGAAGTCAGGAAAATTAACGATGCTTTATGACTTCCTAGCCCTTGATAGTTATTGATTTAAAAGATTGCTTTTTTTACTATTCCATTACAAAAAGCTAAAAATGATACATTACATGGATGACATTTTATGTGCTCATCCCAATCCTGAAGTGTTGGAAGAAATCTTGTTAAAGATACAAAATTTGTTGCAAAGTCATGGGCTTCAAATAGCCCCAGAAAAAATTCAAAACCATCCTCCAAAAATAGACCTACAAAAGTTGAAAACACTTAATGATTTTCAGAAACTTATAGGAGATATACAGTGGCTTCGTCACAGAGGCATTCCAAATTATGAATTGATACCTTTATATGATTGCTTAGAGGTGATCCTCATTAGATTCACCCGAATACTGACCCCTGAGGAAACACACATTGTTGTATATTCAGGAACAAGTAGTTGGAGCACACACAAATAGGATTGATAGGCATGAAAGTGTGGAGGCTTCTATATTTAACACTCCAAATTAAAACATACTTTAAGTAATTATATGGCCTTGATAGGGGACTTAATACATAAAATTGACAACAGGTGTTTAACATTATGTGGCACACATCCGGAAGTCATACACCTTCCATTTTCTCAACAAATGATTGAAACAGCAATACAAACAATGCCTAACTGGCAAGTGAATATCAATTTGAAAATTGTGTATGGAAAACCCCTTAAATATCATGCAATCTTTGAGAATTGGCCTTGGATACAACCCACACTTACAGCAGGTGAACCCGTACACGGGATTAATGTCTTTACTAATGCCACAAAGATGAATAAAGCCTCTATCTGGTGCCCTAAAAGAAAGGAGTTACATGTGATTGAAACACCCTTTATATCCACACAACAGAATGAATTATATGCTGTCTATTGTGCATTTCAAAAATATGAGGAGCCAATGAATATTATCACAGATAGTAAATATGTTGAAGGAATTCTAAAACATCTAGAGACTGCTGTAATAAAAAATACTGGTAACAATATATGTCAGCTGCTTAATGATATACAACTTATGATACAGAATAGGACAGAAAAATTTTATGTTTTGCATGTTTGTTCCCACACTCTTGCCCCAGGACCAATTTTTGAAGGTAATGATTTTGTTCATAGGTCTTTAACTATGAATGTGGAAATAGCAAGGAATAGTCATAATAAATTACATTTATCTGCTAGGTCTTTAAGAACTTTATATGGCATAACAAAATCACAAGCACGTGAAATTGTTAAGCACTGTGCTAATTGTGTGCCTTTTCAACCCCCTTTCCATGTTGATGTCCATAACCCCAAGGGACTTACACCTAACACCTTATGGCAAATGGATGTTACTCATTATTCTCCTTTTGGAAGACAAAAATATGTTCATGTTTCTATTGATACTTATTCAGGCTTTATTTTTGCTACTGCTCAAGCGGGTGAGGCTGTTCGCAATGTTGTTAATCATTTGCTTCATTGTTTTTCCTTCGCTGGCCCACCCCAATGCTTAAAGACTGATAATGGTCCTGCATATATTTCAGGTTTTAAAAAGTTTTGTACTGAGTTCTCTATTAGTCACACTACTGGCCTTCCCTATAATCCTCGTGGTCAGGCCATAGTTGAACGTGCCAATCGTACCTTGAAAATGGTGCTCCAAAAACAAAAAGGGGGAGCTAAGGGATCCCCTTGGCATCAATTGAACACTGCACTCTACACTATAAATTATTTAAAATTCGATAGTTGTAACCTCTCCCCTGCAATGAAATATCTGGCAGGAAATGACAACAGTACTAGTGACACACTAAATCAAACAGATTCCTTTCTCCTAAACATAATATGAAAGTTATGTGGAGAGACGTTGATGGTGTCTGGCAGGGTCCAGGGCAAGTGCTAACCTGGGGGCAAGGGTTTGTTCTTATTTTCACAGGTGATGGAGAACTCTGGGTCAGAACAAGGATGTCCGCATTATCCATTCAGAAGGGACAAGGCAAGCAGAAGAGAAAACACAGGCCGGCCAGGAAATTGAAGGAGCCGAAAGAATAAGAAGAAGGCACTACAAGAACTTTTAACCAAGCTGTGCCTCTTGTCATCGTCAGCAGGGATACAGAATAGCAGCAGCAGAGACAGGAAATACAACACGATGGGCCTTTGTGACAAAACCACCATGGCCCAGACTAGTTACATGGGGAGAGACAATACCTGAGGTCATTCTGCAAGGAAATGCCTCCACAGGTTTTGGCAAGGAATTTCATTTCATATCACCCAAGAACCGGTCTCAACACACTATAAAAATGAACTTTACTGGTGTGGCTTTGGTGCTGCCTATTTGTGTTACAAAAGGCAATGATACCAAAGACTCCATGTGTTTACAATTATCTAATGTCACCACCCATTTTGATGGGTATGTGTTTAATAACATGGCACCTCCTCCTTATACTGTTGTCTTTTTTCAATTTTATAAGGTTACTTACACGGGCATCTTGGGGTCACAGTGTGTTAATGACACCTATCAGACGTCCAAGTAATTCAAAGCCATGCTATCATGTGACACCGATTAGCAAGAGCTTAGGGTATCCTCCTTGGTTATCTTGTCATACTTCAGAACGTCATTGTGTTGTGTTACAAAAGAATTTTACATTACAATCCTGGCACAATTATACTAGGGAGAAAAACAATCATATTGGGCTTTTGGCAGGTTTCCATTTCCTCAGTGGGTTTCCCTTCATGACAGAGGGGTTGAAAATCAGTTGTGGAAGGTGTGGGCAGCCTTAGGCCCCATAAACATCACAATTTGCAAGGGACCTCCATGATAATATGACAATGCGAGCTTGTTTGACTGGTAATCATGCATTTATGTGGGAAGAGCACAGAATGTTAATATAATGGCTGGATTCAGGGGAATATAATGTCACTTGTATTAATTGCAGGGTGTCTGAATGTATAGGAACCAAGATTAGAGACCAAATTATTTTTGTTATTACACAACAAAAGTTTGCCTTGGTGCCTGTGAAAAGCAAAGATTGGTATGAGTCACGTTCTGATCATATTTTTGGAATAATAGACCAAAGTAATCAATTAGCAGTTGCTAGGAAAAAGAGATGTATTTCATGTGTAGTGTTAGGAATTGTTTCACTTATAGTTATCATAACTGCTTCTGTATCTGTATCTCAATCTATATCTATCGCAAGAAATGAAATGGTTCAAGCTGATTTTATGAATCAATTAGCTGCAATGTATCTAAAGGTTTTCAAACACAAAAAAGGATAGATGATGAATTTTACCATATACTTGAGGGAATGAAGGAAACCATTATCGAAATAGGTGATGAATTGGATATTTTAGAATATAGAACACATTTGAAATGTGATTATAGATATGAATTCATTTGCCTTACCAATGTTAAATACAATAAATCCCAATGGGATTGGCAAAGAATACGTAGGCTTCTAAATGGGCTGTTTGGAAATTCTACTATTGCAGTGGATATTGATGACGTATATGAAATTGCTAAAGATATTGCAAGGGTGGCTGATAAGGATTTGATGCCAGATAAAACTGCCCAAGGTATACTTGATTGGATAGATAAAATCCGTAATCCTTTTAATGACCTTGGACATTGGTTTATATCTCTATTGTCTTCCTTATTGCCATTATGTTTGATTTTGCTGGCCATGCTGTGTTTTGGACCGTTTTTGCTCAGGTGCATCAGATAAAGGACTTTGGGACTGAGCTTCATATGCTACGTCTCTGTCAAAAACAAAAAGGGGGAATTGTTGGAGATCTGTAGGATGTAGAGGGCCACAGGCTGTTCAAGAGGTCTCACTGATGGGTGAAGGCCCCTCTCGGGTGCTGATCCTTGAGCAAAGGTCTCCTGGTTAGGTGCTCCATTGTATGGATCTTTAACAATCTTTAACTCCCCTAGTTATTGTATAGTCATTGGCAGTTTATCTGCGTCTGGAGTCAGATATGTGCACAAGATGTGCATGCACTGTCCTTAGCACAGCATGAGCTCTACATCACTGTAACTTGATAAGAAGTTCTTGTTACTTTACTACTTAAGTGAATGCTTTGCAAAAATTAAACGGAGTTGCTTCCATCTTGTCTCCCACCTCATCAATGCACATTCGAGATAGAAAATCAAGCTGGTCTTGATTCATCAGGTGATTGGGAAATCCTAGGCCCTAGGTAGGCTGTATAGCCAAGGTGTGCACAACACATGAATAATTAACATTTTCCCAATTATTTAGGTCTATATTTCTGTAAACAGTTGTTTGTAGTTATATAGTTCTTGTGTTTATTTTGGAAGGCAGACTCTGAAATATTTTATATTCTTTACAGTATTTTAAATGAAGTTTCTCTATCTCTTTTGGCTGGGTATTACTGATTAGATTATGACTGTGTTTATATACTGAAATTTCACTGGAGTTATTAATTGTTGTAATTAATTTTTTAGTTGTCTCTGGATTTTTTTTATATACAATTTGCTTTTCCTTTTAAATATATAATAAAGTTATAAAGTAACTTTCTTTTTTTCCCCCTCATCCCCCCTTCCCCTGCCTAGAAATGGCTACCATTACACACCAGGATGTATGTGTGTGCAAAAATATGTATATATACATATATATGTACATATACATATATTTATATGCATTATAAACATATAAAAATATATATTTTTTTCACATACACATAAAACCATACTATACATACTTCTATTTATCAGTTCTTTCCCTGGATTCAGATAGCATTTTCCTTCATAGGTCCTTTGTAGTTAATTGGAATATTTATAATAGTCAAAATGACTTCTTGGCTAAAAGCTCTTCCTTAATAATTTCTTGTAATATTGTATCAAGATTCTTTTTCTGATCTTCCCTTTCAGGTCATCTGGCTATTCTGCTGTTGTCTCTCCTCAGTCTGTTCTCCAGATCAGTTGTTTTTCTGATGAGATGTTTCACATTCTCTTCTGTTTTTTCGTTTTTTTTTCATTTGGTTTTATGATTTCTTGGTCTTATAATGTCATTGGATTTCCCCCAGCCCAATTCTAGTTTTCAAGGAATTATTTTCTTCCTTAAGTCTTTGATTCTCTATTTCCAGTTGGTTGGCTTTTTTTCATTATTTTCATGATCTTCTTGAATTGCTTTTATTTTTTTTCTTAATTTTTCCTCAATTTCTCTTATTTATTTTTTAGAGTCCTTTTAAATTCTGCCAAGAACTCTTTTTGGGCTTGTGAACATTTGACATTTCACATCAAAAAAGGAGTGGCTTTTTTAGCTCCACTATCTTCCTCTAAATATGTGCCCAAGTCTTCTCTATCCTCATAGTAGCTTTCTATAGTTGGGTTCATTCTCATTTGTTTACTCATTTTTATTTATTTTTATTTTTATTTGTTAGTGGCTATTATCATAATCAAGTTCTAGTACCAGATGTGGAGAATGATGTCCCAAGCCTCAAGTCCCTCTTACTGTTATTTTCTGAGCTTGGATGCTCAGGCCCCCAGGCATAATGTCCTGCAAATGTTCTTGCTCCTTGTGGCCCTTCTGGGGCTACAAACTACAGCTGTCTTCTCTGCCTTGGACCTGAAACCAGGGACTTTGCTCTCCTACAAGTGTCCACGGCCAGCAGCGTCCCTGCCCACCAGGTGTGAGCTAGCTCCTTCTCCCCTGCAGCTACAGCCCAGGAACTGATCAGGTCAGCGCAACTGTGCTTGACATCCTTCAGCAGTGAAAGGTTCTTCAATCTTTCCCTGCTCAGGAGTGCAATTCCCACCCTACACATGAAGTGAAAGTTCCAGAGGCAGAGGCTGCCTCTCAACCCAGCTGCCCCCAGGGCCTGCTGTTTGTTGATTCTGCAGAGTGGGTCTGGAGGGGTTTGTACTTCACTCAGGCCAAAGCTCTGCCCCTGGAGGTCTAGTCTTTCCTGAGTTGTTTTAGGAGGACAACTGTTTTACCCTGACTCCTGTTTATTTCTGCTGCTCTGCATTCACTCTGAGGCAATGTTCTGTCTTTTTTTTTTTTGTGGAAGAAATTTGGAAAGCCTAAAGTTTTCTGATCGATTCCACCATCTTCCCAGAATCTTCTCTTAGATTCTGATTTTTAATCCATTCTGTGATCCATTTCTGCTTTATGGGTGAGTTCACCTAAAATTATAATTATTATTTGTATAAAATAATTACTATTTGTGTAATTACTATGCACATCCAAAATTATAATTACTATTTGTGTATTTCCCACCATCCTATTTTTCTCACTGTTGTCCTTCTCTGTCTCTCTTTTTGCCCTATCCCTCCTCAGACATCTAGTTTGCTTCTAACCACTACCTCCCTAATTCACACCCTTTTAAAGAATCCTTTCCTTATCCTGTCCTTACCCTTCTATTCCTTATTCTACTTACCTCCAGTCCCTCTCTTGTTCCCTCCCACAATCCTAGTAAATCTTAATCTACACACCCTTCTAAAAGTCTCTCCCTTATCCTGTCTTTATCCTCGTTTATTCTCATTTCTTTATACATTTAGAAGACTTTTATAACCTCCTAGATGTATATGTTGTTCCCTCTTTACCCTAGATCTGATTAGAGTAAGGTCCTCCACCTCCACCTGCTTCCTCCGTATCAGTCCTTCCTTTCATGCCTCATTTGTGTGAGATAATTACTCCTTTTTACCTTTTCCTACCTAACTTTGGTTTTTAATCATTCATTCATTCATTCACTCATTCATTCATTTATTTGTTTGCTTGTTCATTTATTTATTTACTTATTCACTTATTCATTCATTCATTCAGTTACTTAGTTAGGCAATGGGGTTAAGTGACTTGCCCAGAGTCACACAGCTAGTAAGTGTTATGTGTCTGAGGCCAGATTTGAACTCAGGTCCTCCTGAATCCAGGGCCGGTGCTCTATCACCAATTGGTGGTGCCCCACCAATTTTGGTTTTTAGAATCACCTCATCATACTCAGCTCAGCTCCAACCTTTCTTCCAAACTACCCAAGTAATAATGACAGTCTTAAGAATACTGATAACATTTTCACATATAAAAAGTGAACAGTTTGATGTTATTGAGTTCCTTATAATTGGTCTTTAATGTTTACCTTATATTCTCCCGGATCTTATGTGTTGAATTTTCTGTCGAGTTCTGGTCTTTTTGTCACAGATACCTGAAATTCTTTTAGTTTGTTAAATATCCATTTTTTTTGGTTCAGTATTATACTCAACTTTGCTAGGTAAGTTTTTTTATCTCTGTTTTTGTCTCAACCCCAGCTCTTTTCCTCTTCAAAATATAATGTTCCAAGACCTGTGGTCTTTTAGTGTGGAAGCTGCTAGGTCTTTATGTACTCCTGATTGTAGCTCCACAGTATTTATTGTTGTTTTTTTTTTCTTGTTGCTTGTAATATTTTTTTCTTAACCTGGGAGCTTTGAAACTTGACTGTGATATTCCCGTATGTTTTCATCCCGGGATCTCTTTTAGATGGTGATCAGTGGATTTTTTTTTCTATTTCTACTTTGCCCTCTTATTCTAGAACTTCAGAACTTTTTGTAATATCATCTCGCTATTCCTTTTATGGTCATAACTTTCAGTTAGTTCAACGATTCTTATATTGTCTCTCCTTTATCTATGCTCCAAATCATTTGTTTTTCTGATGAGATGCTTCACATTCTCTTCTATTTTTTTCCATTCTGTTGATTTTGTTTTGCTATTTCTTGGTGTCTTGTGATGTCATTCACCTCTCTTTGCCCAATTCTAGTTTTCATGGTGTTACTTTCTTTCTTAAGTTCTTGGATCTCTTTTTCTAAGTGGTTGCCTCTCCATAATTTTCTTGATTTTTCTTGGATTGCTTTTATTTTTTCCCTTTTTTCCTTGATTTCTCATATTTTATTTTTGAAGTCCTTTTTGAGTTCTTCCAAGAGCTCTTTTTAGGCGCGTGGCCATTTGACATTTCTCTTTGAGGTAGAAGTGGCTTGTTAAAAGCTCCACTATCTTCATCTGTATATGAAACCAGATCTCTATCTCCATGGGTTCTTTCTCCTTTGCTTACTCATTTTTATTTTCATTTTGTTTTATTTTGTTTTTTAGCAGCTTATTTTTGTAATCAGGTTTTAATCCCAGACTTTGATGACCCAGGCCTCAGTCCTTCATACTGTTGTTTTCTGAGCTCTGTCTTAAGACCCAACCTTGGGTACTTTTCTCCACCTCTGAGCCCACCAGCCACACTGTCCTGCAAATGCTCTTTCTCTCTGTAGTCTTTCCTGGGGCTACAAACTTCAGCTCTCCCCTCTATCCTGGAATCAAAATTAGGAACTCTGCTCTCCTGCAAGTGCCCACAGCCAGTAGGGTTCTCACCCTTCTGATGCCTCACTCACCAGGCATATGCTCACTCCTCCTCACCCACAGCTGTAGCCTGGGACCTCATCTGGTCAGCACAGCTGTTCCTGGCATCCGAGATGGCAGAGAGTCCTTCAGTCTTTCCCTACTCAGCAGTCCAACCCCAACACTATCCATGAGGTGAATATTCCTAAGGCTGCTAACCCAGTGTTTATTGTTTCAGTGGAGTCAGCCCGGAGGTGTTTGCACTTGAGTCAGGACAAACCTCAGGTTGTGAATGTCAAGTCTTTTTTGAGGTTTTCTCAAGCTGTCTTAGGAGGACAATTACTTTACCCCAACTTTTTGCCATTCTGTGTTTACTTTGAGACGATGTTCTGTCTTGGTTTGGAGGAAATTTGGAATTTTCTGACCTACTCAGCCATCTTCACAGAATCCTCTGCTCTTCTATACATTCTTGCCACCTCTTCTTAATCTCTTCTGCTTCTAAGTCCCTACCATTTGTGTCTTTTATCATGACCATTTTTGCATGTTCCCTTTGATATCTCTAATTTGCTTAAAGAGATCTCTTTCCCATTTTATTGTTTCTTTGCATTGATCATTTAAGAGAATGCTCTTATTTCTCTTTGCTATGCTTTGGAATTTTGCATTCAGCTGGACATATCTTTCTTTCTCCTTTACCCTTTCACTTTCTTTCTTTCCCCAGCTATTTGTAAAGCCTCATCAGAGAGCCATTTTGCTTTCTTGCTCTTCTGTTTCTTTGGGATTTTGTTGTTGTTGTTGTTGTTGTTGCTGCCTCCTGTATAGTGTTGCTAACCTCTGTCCATAGTTCTTAAGGCTCTGTGCCAGATCTAATCCTTTAAATCTATTCACCATTTTTATTTCAGATTCGTAAGGGATGTTATTTAGGTCATACCTCTATGGTCTGATGGTTTTCTTTAGTGTAAGTCTGAATTTTGCGACGAGAAGCTGATGATCTGAGCCGCAGGCAGCTCCAGGTCTTTTTTACTGACTGAAGAGCACTTCTCCACTCTTGGATGCACAGTATATAATCAAGCTGATTTGATATCGACCCTTTGGTGAGGTCCATGTCTGGAGACACTTTTTGGGTTGTTAGAAAAGACTTTGCTATGACCAGTGAATTATCTTGACAAAACTTTTATTAGAATTAGTGACTCCCTTCTTATCCAAGTCCAATGACCAGTCAAACAGCCCTTTGCCTCACAATGTTTCAGGCTCAGGCTCTTTTAGCTTACTAAGTGCTTACATAATTGAACCAAATGAAATAGAGGATTATTACTATTAATAATAATTATTATATCATATAATATATCATTAATATGATAAAATAATGAATATTATTAATGTAATATAATTGTTAATATAGCCCGGGGCCCACTAGGGTTCTAGATCTAGGCTTACACAGACCCAGTTCAATCCTAGCTTTACCTTAAGAGGTCTTTCTTTGCATCATTTCTTTGCATACTATAATCCCAGCTCCAGAGGCAGCTAGTTGGTACAATGTGTGTAGAGTGTTGGGCCTGGAGTCAAGAACTGAGTTTGAACAGACCTCAGACACATATTGACTGTGTCCCTGGGCAAGTCACTTCTGTCTGCTACAGTTTTATCAACTGTAAAATGGGGACAATCTACCTCCCAGGGTTGGGTTGTTGGGAGGATCAAATGAAAGAATATTTGTAAAGCAATTAGGGCAGTCCCTCGCATATAGTGGGTGCTTAGTAAATAACTCCTTCCTTCTTTTTTTTCCCTCCTCCCCACCACCAGAGTTGCTCCAGCAAAATCTATGTGTATACTTGTGAGACAGCTTGTACCTAGGTTCCCAGCTTCCATACAGTATTAAATGTATAATATAGATTTCAGAATATAGGACAGCTGTGATCTCAGGAAAACTAAGATTATAAATAACGTGAAGGACAATGGAAAGATGAGTAGAGGTATGATAGGCATAAATAGGCTAAGGCATGTTTCCAGTAAGTCTTAAGCACAAGAAGTGGCATTAAATACATTATTGAGGAAACATAAGTCCAGAACTCATGATCCACCAATTATGTCATAAGAATGAGTTAGGCAACTAGGTAATATAGTGTATTTTAGAGTCCACAGGATTTGGAATAAGGAAGACCTTAACTGAAATCCTGCCTCAGAATGTTATGGCTCTCTATTCCTGGGTAAGCCATTTAACCTCTCCGAGCCTTAATTTGTAAAATGGGGCTGCTATTAGTCCCTACCTCACAAGGTTGTGAGAATCAAATGAGATAAGATTTGTAAGGCATTTAGGTATGGACAGCTCAAGTGGAACATTATTACTTCCCTAGATATACTAAGAGAACAAAGGAAGACTTCCAGGGCTTTGAAGAAATTTATGATGGAGAACCTTGGGAAAACATGGATAAGAAATGACCTGAATGAAACAGTGATAACGTTGCACTAGAGATGTTGCAGTATGTATCAGTGAAAGACATAACAATGAAATCATGAAAACTACCAGTGATAATGTTAATGAATAGGTTGACTACAATAAATGTGAAAAATCAGAGAAATTTTGCTTGAAATCAGTTCATACACTAATAAAATACTTATATAAATCAATTATTTTCTTTTGAATTCTTGACATTGGAAATTTCTCTCATTTCTATAATCACAATGTTAAGGGTTTGTAGATCAGGAGCAGCACTATCCTAAACTTGTGGTAATTATCATTGACAAGCTGTTTATACTGAATCAAAAATATAGGTCTAGATCATGGCCAAGTTTAAGCAAAACGTAAAGGTAGCAATCATCCTGTTATAGACTAACCTATCAATTTTCTTCATAATTTAAAGCTCATTACTCTAAACTCACACTTTTACTTCTAAGATGATTTGGTATTCTCTTTGCATTTTTTATTCTGAAGGAACTCTATAAATTTAGCATGTATTTTCATCTTATGATACTTATCCTTTCTCTTTTGATTTAAGGTATTATATATAACAGTTGATTTATAAATAGATGAATAGGCTAAAAATCATGAATTCATAAAATCATAAAATATTTGAGTGGTAAGAGACCTCAGAGATAATTTTATAGGTAAGAAAAGGCTAGGCAAATCATCTAATATCACAGAGTTAACCAGTAGTAGAACCAGGATGAATTGGGAAGAAAAACTCAGTTTGAAAAATTAATTTAATACCAAGAGTGAAAAGGTGCTAAATAATACTCTATATGAGTATTGTCTATATGAGTAATACTCTATATGAGGCTTGTCTTTTACTGTCAAATATTTGTAGAACTGGTGAAATCAAGGGCAGCTAGGGGGGTGCAATGGATAGAGCACCAGCCCTAGAATCAGAAGGACCTGAGTTCAAATCCGGCCTCTGACACTTACTAGCTGTGTGACCCTGGGTAAGTCAATGCCTAGCCCCCTCCAAAAAAAAAAAGAACTGCTAAAATCTGGAATGATGTCTGTATTATATGTCTTGGCAGATGTTACCATCTTGGCAATTTTTTTTTAGGATATCAAGACCAATTATAAAACAAAGCTGTTTAATTTTTTAAAATTAAAAGAAATTAGTTGAATGTCTAGACTTCTTCCTTGACTTGAGCATAAAAAAGACAGCGTACTTGGAAACAGAGGATAGTTACAAATAACTACTACATGAATTATAATTTTAGAAATCAAATGGCATGTATTAAAAATCATATGACCCTCCTTCCCTCTCTCTTCTATCTACTAGATTATCTACTTCTCATGGAGCTAAACATGTGCTCTGGCCTCTTCTGGAAGCCTACATTCTCTGGACCCTTTATAAATAACTTACATGACCAAGCAGTTCTAGTTGGCTGTTGAGGGTTCCTATGACTGGAATTATGTCAAAAAAGATTTGCAACTGAGTAAGAAAGATCTGCCCCCCTTAGTAGTTAAGGAGGCTGGGGCTAACTTAGGCTAGTCCTCTTATGGATTAATTCCAACATTTTAATAACATGAGGTACTTGTAGGTTATTCAATAGTCAACAAAAGGAGATTTATATAACCATAGAAGAGGAAGGATATTTAACAAAGATATTCTCTTAGGAAATCACAATTATTTAGCTCTTCATAGTTAATTAGTATTAGTCAGGTTGTCAATTTAAGATAAGAAGCCTCAAATGGAATACTGGAGCTTATACTGGAGCTATTGGCTTTTTGGATTGAGGCTAACAGGAAGCCATATTAACAACCTGAGTAATCCTCATTAGCAAATCAAGTTTGGAGGATAGATATATATATATATAGGAGGCTCAGATGAACTACCCTGAACTGAATGAAAGGGCCTTAGGAAAATCTAACCCAGCCTACTTGGCAAGGTCCTAGGAAATATTGCTCCTAGTGACTGTAAGAGCTATGAAAAAGCTGCACCTGTCTCTGGGGAGAATACCGCTTTCCATTAACTTGAAGCAGGTGAGGAAGGGATTTTTCTCCTCATTTCTCCCTACCTAGGGTGGTGGTACAGTCTAATGACTATCAGAATTTAGTGAGCCTGAGATTGTACCTCAAATCTCTGGCTGCCTTTTCTGCTTCATATTTCCTTTCCTGAACTCAGTTTACAAATGGTGATCCTGAGAAATGAATGTTTTTTTAAAATTTAATTAAAATTTTTTCCCAATTATACATAAAAACAATTTTTAACATTAATTTTAAAAAACATTTGATTTTCAAATTTTCTGTCTCTCCTCCCCCTCCTTGGAGAAGGCAAGCAATTTGGTATTGATTATATATGGTCATGCAAAACGTATTTCCATATTAGCCATGTTGCATAAGAAAATAAACAAACCCTCCCCCACTCCCCAAGAATATGAAGTTGATATAGAGCTAGAAAAAATAACAAATTTTATCTGGAAGTATAAAAAGTCCAGAATATCAAGGGAATTAATGAAAAGAAGTGCAAGGGAAGGTGGCCTAACCATACAATATCTTAAATTGTATTATAAAGCAGCAATCATCAAAACTACTTGGTACTGGCTAAGAAATAGAGTGGTAGATCAGTGGAATAGGTTAGGTACACAAGACACAGTAGTCAAGTACCATAATAATCTACTGTTTGATAAACCCAGAGAATCTAGCTTCTGGGATAAGAACTCACTATTTAACAAAAACTTCTGGGAAAACTGGAAAATAGTGTGGCAAAAACCAGACATAGACCAAGGTCTTATACCCTATACCAAGGTAAAGCCAAAATGGGTAAATAAATTAGATATAAAGGCTGATACTATGAGCAAATTAGGAGAGCAAGGAGTAGTTTAGCTCTCAGATTTATAAAGGAAGAATTTATGACCAAACAAGAGATAGAGAACATTATAAAATGCAAAATGGATAATCTTGGTTACATTAAATTGAAAAGTTTTTGTGTGAACAAAGCCAATGCAACCAAGAAGCAGAAGGCTAAGAAACAATTTTTACAACCAGTGTCTCTGATAAAGGCCTCATTTCTAAAATATGTAGAGAACTGAGTCAAATTTATAAGAATACAGTTGATAAATGGTCAAAGAATATGAACAGACAGTTTTCAGATGAAGAAATTAAAGTTATCTATAGTCATTTGAAAAAAATACTCTAAATCACTATTGATTAGAGAAATGTAAATTAAATCAATTCTGAGGTACCACATCACACCTATCAGATTGGCTAACATGACAAAACAGGAAAATGATAAATGCTGGAGAAGATGTGGGAAAATTGGAACGCTAATGCATTGTGGGCAGAGTTGTGAACTGATCCAGCCATTCTGGAGAGTAATTTGGAACTATGCCCAAAGGGTAATCAAACTGTGTGTACCCTTTGAGCCAGCAATACCACTTCTAAGTCTGTATCCCAAAGAGATCATAAAAATGGGAAAAGAACCCACACATACAAAAATATTTACAGCAGCTCTTTTTGTGGTGGCAAAGAATTGGAAGTTGAGGGGATGCCCATCAATTAGGGAATAGCTGAACAAGTTGTGGTATATGAATGTGATGGAATACTATTGTTTCATAAGAAGTGATGAGTAGGCAGACTTCAGAAAAACCTAGAAAGACTTGTATGGACTGATGTTGAGTGAAATGAGCAGAACCAGGAGAACATTGTACATGGTAACAGCAACATGTGTGATGACTAACTTTGATAAACTTATCTCTTCTTAGCAATGCAAGGATCTAAGACAACTCCAGAAGAGTCATGATGGAAAATGCTACCCACATCCAGAAAAAGAACTATAGAGTCTGAATGCATTTTGAAACATACTATTTGCTTTCTCTTTTTTGTTGTTGTTGTCTCTTCTTTCTCATGGTTTCTCCCATTGGTTCTAATTCTTTATAACATGACTAATGTGAAGATATGTTTAATATGAATGTATATGTATAGCCTATATCAGATTGCATGCTGTCTTGGGGAGGGGAGAGGGAGAAGGGAAAGGAGGGGGAGAAAATTTAAAACTCAAAATCTTATGGAAGTGAATGTTGAAAACTAAAAATAAATAAATGAAGTCAAGTTAAAACAAAACAAAACATCCTTTGATCTGCCTCCCGACTTTATCAGTTATTTCTTTGGAGGTGGATAGCATTTTTCATCATAAGTCCTTCAGAATTGTCTTGGGTCATTGTATTCATCAGAATAGCTAAGTCATTCACCGTCTATAATCATATAATAATGCTGTTACTGGTTCTGTTCACTTCACTTTGCTTCAGTTGATAAAAGTCTTCCCAGGTTTTTCTGCAAGCATCCTGCTTGTCACTTTTTATAGCACAATAGTATTCCATTGTAATCATATACCACAACTTATGCAACCTTTCCTGGATTGATGGGCATCCTCTCTATTTCCAATTCATTGGAACTATAAAAGAGCTGCTATAAATATTTTTGTTCAAATAGGTCCTTCCCATTACCCCTTTTTTTGATGTCTGGAATACAGACCTAGTGGTGGTATTGCTGGATCAAAGAGTATGCACAATTTTATAGCCCTTCTGGCCATAGTTCCAAATTGCTGTTCAGGATGGTTGAATCAGCTAATAGCTCTACCAATACTGCATTAGTATCCTAATGTTCTCACATCCATTCCAACATTTATTATTTTCATTTTCTATCATACTAGTACCTCAGAGTTGTTTTAATTTGCATTTCTCTACTCAATAGTGATTTAGAGCATTTTTTCCCCCATATGATTATAAGTAGCTTTGATTTCTTCTTCTGAAAACTACCTATTTATATCCTCTGACCATTTTTAAATTGGAACTTATGTTCTTAAAAATTTGACTTAGTTCTCTATACAATTGAGAAATGAGGCCTTTATCAGAGAAACTTGCTGTAAAATTTCCCCCAATTTCCTTTCCTTCTAATCTTGGTTGCATTGGTTTTGTTTTTAACAAAACCTTTTAAATTTCATGTAATCAAAATAATCCATTTTACATCTAATAATGCTCTGTATCTTTTGGTCATTAATTCTTCCCTTCTCCATAGCTCTGACAGGTAAAATGAAGTGTTGATAACCTCCTGAATTCAAGAGGTCAGGAGTTCCTGAGTCAGTATAGGTTGTCGGGAAGGAGGTGCTTGTTGTAATTACACCGCTTTCCTAAGAAGAAAGTGCACTGCCACCAGGAGAAACTGCTAGGAAAGTGCTGGGGCTGACAGGACTAATAAATCTTCAGCCGTGTCCTAGCTTGCCAGGAGATCTGAGCTTGTGAGTTGTACAGACAATGTAGGTCAGAGCTGAAAGTAAAATATCTGTTCAGCAGTCCCACAAAGTGCTTTTACCCTAAGGCACAGTTGATTAGGTGATGGATTATTCTTTCATGTTATTTTTTCTGAGGTATTTATTAAGTAACAGTCTTTTATATTTCTGTTTATGGTGGAGAAAAGGCTTTAATTCCAAATAACTACATTGTAGGGTGAATACTGTTCTTAGTATATTAATCTAATTTAGGAAAGCCCTAGACTTGAGCTATACCTTTGTTGTGGAAATTTTCCCTGAAACTCCAGGGTGCTGGTATATTCAACCAGCATAGGAGTTCATTGTGGGAGGGGAAGGGGACCCTGGACTTGTATTTGGCATACAAAAGAACTGAAATCATTATTAATTTAGCACCTGGGGTCTCCCTTCATCTTGCATATGTCTTCCCTTAGAGAAGCACCTACCCCTAGGTTTAAGGCATACTACTGATGTCTTTATTTTCACTACTTAGTGAGGGGACATGATTCAAAGCAAAATAATTTAAAAGTTGTACAGTAGGAAAAAACCATAATAAAACATTTCCTCACAAACATGGGGTACACACTTACAAATGTATATATCATTACTGGGAGAAGTGGACAGAACTAGATAACACTTATGTAGAGAACATTATTCCTAGTATCATTTATATATATATATATATGTACATATGTATACATATACACACACACATATATATACACACATATACACATACATATACACATATATACACACATACATATGTACATATACATACTCACATTTATATGTACATACACACACACACACACACACATATATACACACATGTATATATATATATATAGGCCCACAGATAGGGCAATTTTTTTCTTCCAAAAAAGAATGGGAAGAAAGGACACTATAAAAAAAATGTGTGATTAAGAAAAAAAAGATAGACTGGTCCTATTGTAAAGGTAAGAACTTGTACCATCCTCTACTGGTCTCCTTGTGATAACAGGAAAAAGCAAAGAAGGTTAGTTAGCATATTAGGTGAATCCCTGGTGGTGAACTTATGAAAGAACACGGACAAGAATTGCACAGGTTGAACAGGCATGGGTGAGTTGTGGGCTGCATCATCATATGAAACATTCATATCAGTGAGATCATGGATTCATTTGAATATTTGAGTGATGGAAGGCATTTTGCATTTAGGAAATGAAGATTTACTTTTGTACTCCTTATTGATATATCCACAGGGGAGCTAGGTGGTGCATTGGATAGAGTGCCAGATCTGGAGTCAGGAAGATTCAGCTTCCTGAGTGTAAATCTTGCTTCAGACACTTACTAGCTGAGTGATCCTGGGCAAGTCACTTAACCCTGGTTGCCTCAGTTCCTCATCTGTAAAATGAGCTGGAGAAGGAAATGGCAAACCACTACAGTATCTTTGTTAAGAAAATACCAAATGGGGTCGCAGACACAACTGAAATAACTGAACAACAACATTGATATATTCAGTTCTTTCT
Organism: Phascolarctos cinereus; assembly: GCF_003287225.1. Classification (NCBI taxonomy): domain Eukaryota; kingdom Metazoa; phylum Chordata; class Mammalia; order Diprotodontia; family Phascolarctidae; genus Phascolarctos; species Phascolarctos cinereus. Next base: position 39,622,043 of record NW_027556098.1, on the reverse strand, counting down.
TTAAAATCCTGATTTAAAAAAAAAACTAAGCTGTGATTTAAAAAAAAGTAAGATTGGGAGCCTGTCAAATAAATGTCAGTCAATCAATTATAAATTTCTTCAAAAGAGCAGTTGTAAGGAGAAGGGCTTGCTTCTGACAGACAACCATAATAAAGACAGAAAATCAAATGAGATGAGTAACAAACATTGACCTTGCCTCCTTAGCCTACCTTTTGTTCTGCCTCAAATTTATTTGCATTTAAATCAGGGAGTAAGATTGTTGAAATCCTGTTAGTTACTTGTAAGAGAGGCTCTTATTTCTAACCAGATATAAGAATTAGGAAAGGAAAAAACTTAATTTTAGCCTAATGAGCACTATGTGAATTGGGCTGGAAGAGTGTGGTGTCTTGGACCAAAGAGCTGTTTGCTTGCCATTGTTAGGGAGAGGTTTTAGCAATTTCATTTAGCCTAGCAGACTGAAACTAAAATAGTGATTGCCCCCTTCCTTATTTGAGATTGCCTGAAGCACAGTAATTTCTTCTCTAGCCCTCAATTTTAATTTCTCTGTAAATCTTTGTTTTAAGTGTTTCTTATAATCAATTTATCAATTCTGCTACTGTTTTCTGTTTTATAGGAAAGTTCAATCAATAAACATATATTAAATGCCTACTATGTACCAGACATTGTACTAAGTATTGGGGATACAAAGAAGCAAAAGACAGCCCTTGCTCTCTTGGAGTTTACAATCTAATGGAGTTCATCCTTTTCACATTCATGGTTATGATGACTAATTGTATTTCTCTTCATCACATACACTTACTTTTTTCCTCTTCCCTCCCTCTCCCCCCTTTTCAGAGAAGAAAAAGGTAGTGAAAGAGAAGAAATGTAATCATCATTAGTGCTCAGTAATTAAAGTTGTCTGGTTCCACTTCAATGATCTTTTTCTATCAAGTTCTTAAAATTATCTTTCTTATAATCCTCCATTTATACCTCACCCCTTAAAAGTAAAATTTGTGACTATTACCTCTGTTGTTTTACCCTCCCTCTTAAAACATACTCTTCCCTTAATCTGTCCTTCATTATATTCCGTTTTCCTTTCCTTTTCTTTCCCCTCTTAAAATCATCAAAACTACGTCACTTAATTCCTATACATCTCTTGAAGTCATTAGGATTTTGTTCCTTTTTCTGTGCTGTGTTTCATTGTTATTTATCCCTTTCCATTTCCTTAAATGTATACAGGTTTATGGACTACAGCATTTGCATTTCAAAGTTTCTAATCAGTTCTGATCTTTTCTTCAGGAATATTTTAAAGTCCTTATTAGATTAAAAGTTCATTTTTTCCCCTATAGGACAATATCTTATCTTCTACTTCCATGAAGGTCTTCAGAAACTGGATGACCTCTTGTTGGCCATGTTTTAGTGAGGATTCCTCTGGTGTACAGATTAGACTAGCTATGCATTGAGATCCCTTTCAACTTTCAGATTAGCTTCCCTGTCTACTTAAAAGTCTCAGTTAAAGTTTCTGCCTTCTACCAGAAAACTTTCCTAGTCTTTCTTCATCTTAGTTCAGGGGTGGGGAACCTGTGGCTTTGAGGCCACATGTGGCCCTCTAGGGTGTGGCCTTTTGACTGAGTCCAAGTTTTACAGAACAAATCTTTTTATTAAGGGCATTGTCCTGTGAAGTTTGGATTCAGTCAAACGGTGGCACTTGAAGACCTAGAGGACCACATGTGGCCTTGAAGCCACAGGTTTCCCACCCATGTCTTAGTGTCTTCACTCTGAAATTATTGTTAATTTATCAGTATATATTGTCAACAGGGAATCACAACTTCATGAAACTTAGGTGAAAACCAGGTTTATTTTATTTTATTTTATTTTGAAAACCAGGGTTTATTACAAGAAAAATAAACATGTATGTGGAACCCAAAGAGTTCACAATCCATATAGAAGTTTGCATATTTATGACAGTAGGACAAAGGAAGGAGGAGATAATTTAATAATCTCCACTTAAAGGGGAGGAAAGGGGGAAAGGTACAATAAAGGTGGGAAAAAGACAAAACCCCTCCTGAAGGGGAGGAGCAAGGTGATGGCAAAAGTTGTATTCTTTTCCTTTGGGAACTGCTAGACTATGAAGTGAGGAAGTTGATTCATTGAAGACCCCTATCCTATTCCAATCATTACCAATCAATTCGATATGGTAGGGGTAGTGATTATAAGTTCTGTATGTTTGGCCCAAGAACTGTGAGCTGCAGATGATTAGATGGGAAGCTGGCTGGAGGCCCTCCCCCTTGTTTTTCTTTGTCATGGTGACCAAGCCCAGGGTGGCAGAGATGACTCAACTACATGGAAAGTCCCCCCAAATTATTTTTGTACCTCCAGACCATTCTGTCTTGTTCAACATGGGCAGGTGCCCATCTTATGACCCCCTAGTCAGTGGAAATATTTCCTGCCTTGCCCAACCCATGACCATGCTGATAAATTGTTTTGCTTATTTTAGCCTATATATCATATGTCAACCAATGGAATTATCATTTTTGATATAGCTGTTCTTGAATGTTTACATATCTAACCCTATGAAAATAGGGTCCTGGAAAGAGGGGGCATCTCAGAGCTGGAGGAAGATCTGAGGTCCACTTCATTAGAGGGGACTATGGATCCTTTAATAAAGTGCCATTGTGGGGAAAACAAAAAAAAAGTGCCATTGTGGACTGATGCTGAGTGGAGTGAGCAGAAACAGGAGAATATTGTATACAGTAACAGCCATGCTGATCAATGACTAACATTGATAGACTTGGCTCTTCTCGGCAATGCAAGGATCTAAGACATCTCCAAAGTTCTCATGATGGAAAATGCTATCCATATCCAAAGAAAGAACTATGGATTTTGAATGCAGATCGAAGCATGCTATTTGCTATTTTTTTCTTCTGTTTTGTTTTGTTTTCTCTTTCTGGTGGTTCTTCCTATTAGTTCTAACTCTTCCTTACAACATGACTAATGTGAAAATACGTTTAATAGGAATGTGTATGTATAGCCTATATCAGATTGTGCGATGTCTTGAGGAGGGGAGGGAGAGGAAGTGGGAGAAAAATTTAAAACTCAAAAGCTTATGGAAGTGATTGTTGATAAATCAAAATAAATTAATAAAAAAATAACAACACACAGAAGGGAAACTCAGAAGGAAGCACAAACAGGACAATAATGTGTATTAAAAAATAAATTTAATGTAATAAAAAAAGAAGTGTCATTGGCTCAGAGCTGTGCCTCAATTTCTCTTATTGTAGGTTGGATAATTTTTATCCTCACAGAAGATACGATGGTCTACCATACAAGCAGTTTCCTAGGCTAGAACAGACTGACTGATGCCTGTTTTGACTTTCAATGACATAAAGAGAGTCCCATTTGGGATGCAAACAACAAATTATGTCAGCTGGGGAAGAATGAGAGAAAGGGTTCATCCTTGACACATTCAAGGCTTCCTATATACTCTGGGTCCAGTGTTTCTGGAAAATATGGGGACTCAAAAAGACATGTTCAGGGGACCTCTTAACATTCCTCAACAATATCTTGTTTGAACAAAATTGTTTTGGCATAGTGGCTTTCCTAGTGGACTGTGTACTTCTTGAGAGCAAGGAGTAGGGTTTTTTAATTGTTTTGCTTTTATTTCTGTTTCTTTTTGCCTTTATTGTATCTCTATTACTTAGCATGATGCCTGATACGTAGGAGGTACTTACTACATATCCATTTACTTGAGTCAAATTCTTGGATTCTGCAAGTAGTTCTTGGTTGTCAGCCTTTACTTTTACCTTTTAAAAATATCATTTTGCTAGATTTTTTTCTCTGTTATGTAAGGTACAGCATTGTTTTGTGTTATTCCTAGGTTTTTGAATGCTTCCCTTCTGGATACTTGAAGTATTTTTTTTATTTGACTTGGAAGCACTGAAATTTGCCTGGGACTTCCTTAGAATTGTCACTCTGGTTCTAATAAAAGCTTTCATTTATGATTTTTTTGTAATATGGTATCTAAGTGTTGTTGCTGGCTTATTTTTGTGGGGGTCATGGTTTTCAGAGAGTCTAATGATTCTTAAATTGTCTCTCTTTGACGTGTTTTCTAGGTCAGTTTTTTTGATAATAGATATCAATTTTTCCTCTATTTTTCAGTCTCTTGATTTTTTTCCTAATATTTTTCGTCTCTTGAAATCATTGGTTTTTATTTGGTTCATTCTAATTTTCAGTGAGTCTACTACTTGAGTAAGATATAAATTCTTGTTCTGTTATTTGTATTCCTAATTTTTTTCCTCCAGGCCTCTTATTTCAATTTTTATGTCTTGCTTCATTACTTCCAGTTACTTTTGCTTATATATTTTTTCTTTTTCTTTTTTTTTGCAAGGCAATTGGAGTTAAGTCACTTCTCCAGGGTCACACAGCTAGTAAGTGCCAAGTCTCTGAGGCCAGTTTTGAACTCAGGTCCACCTGACTCCAGGGCCAATGGTCTGTCCACTGTGCCACCTAGCTGCTCCTTTGCTTTTTTTTTTTTAATTCTTTTGGGTTTCCCTATTTAGTAATTCTTGACCCATAATATTCTTTTTAAAAATATATTTTAATTTGTTTCATTAAACATTTCCTAATTACATGTAAATTTTTTTAGCATTCATTTAAAAAAAATTTTGAGTTCCAAATTCTCTTCTTCCTTCTTCTTCCCTTGAAAAGGCAAGTAATGTGATGTCGATTGTTCATGTAAAGTCATACAAAACATATTTTCATATTAGCCATGTTGCAAAACAACAACATATACACAGACAAAACAAGAAAAATAAAGACCCGTAGTATTTCTTCACAGTGTTTGAAATCTTTTCCTATTTACTCATATCCAATTTCTGAGTTGGGATTTTATCTTAGTGTCAGGTTTTACTCTCTCCTATACTCTTGACTCTGGTGCTCAAAGCCTCGTTGTTCTTTATTTCACTTCCTAGGTTCCTGTTGCTGGCTTCCTCTTGTGTTTTGGGTTTTTTGTGCTTGCAGGCTTCAGTTTCCCTATAAGAGGTCTTTTGTTTATCCACAGTCAAGGTTCTGCTTAAGAGTGGTGTGAGGCTCATAAGGAAAACTATTAACTATTATGTCAATGACAAAAATAACAAAAATGGTATGATTATATCAGTAGATGTAGAAAAGATTTTGACAAAATACAACACATTCCATATTGCTTGAAAGCATGATTAGAAATAGATTTTTCTTTAAAATGATAAGAAACATCTACCTAAAACCATCAGGGGGATAATCTAGAGATCTTCCTAATAAGATCAGGAGTGAAAGAAAGATGCCCATTATCACCAATATTATTCAATATTGTATTAGAAATGCTAGCAATGGGGCAGCTAGCTGGTGCAGTGAATAGGGCACTGGCCCTGGACTCAGGAGGACTTGAGTTCAAATATGGCCTTAGGCATGTAACACTCACTAGCTGTGTGACTCTGGGCAAATCACTTAACCCCAATCACCTCACACACACACACAAAAATGCTAGCAATAAAAGAAGAAAAAGAAATTGAAGGAATCAGAATGGGCAATGAGGTAATGAAACTCTCTTTTTACAGATGATAACAATACATACTTTGAAAATCCTAGAGATTCAACCAAAAAGTTAGTTGAAACAATTTTAGTGAAGTAGCAATATATATAACAAACCTACATAAATCATCAACATTTCCATATATCATCATATATCAACCATATATTATCAACCCTACAAGAAAAGATTGTAAGAGATCCCCATTTAAAATAACCAAAGACAACACAGAACACCTGGGAGTATACCTGCCAAGACAAACCCAGGAACTACATGAACACGACCATAAAACACTTTTAATACAAATAAAGTCAGATTTAAATAATCGGAGAAATATTAATTGTTCATGGGTGGGCAGAGCCAATATAATACAAATGACAATTTTACCTAAGCTAATCTACTTATTCAATGCCATCCCAATTAAATTACCAAAAAAGTATTTTATTGAGCTAGAAAAAAATAACAAAATTCATTTGGAAGAACAAAAAGTCAAGAATATCAAAGGAATTAATGAAAAAGTATATAAAGGAGGTTTGGTAGTACCAGATCTTAAAATGTATTATAAAGTGGTAATTATCAAAACTATCTGGTACTGGCTAAGAAATAGAAAAGTGGATCACTGGAACAGAGTAGATATACAATATACAACAGTAAATGATTATAGTAACCTTGAGTTTGACAAATGCTTTTGGATAAGAATTCACTATTTGGTAAAAATTTAGGGGAAAATTGGAAATTAATCTGGCAGGCTATAGATCAATATCTAACACTATTAACCAAGATATGTCAAAATGGGTACATAACTTAGGTACAAAGGAAGACATAAAAAAATTAGAAGAACATGGAACGTATTACCTGTTAGACTTGTGAGAAGAATTAATGAATAAATAAGAGATAGAGAGCATTGTGAGATGTAAAATGGATAATTTTGATTACATTAAATTAAAAAAAGTTTGTTACAAATAAAACCAATATAACTAAGATTAGAAGAAAAGCAGAAAATTGGGGGAAAATTTTATAGTTTCTCAGATAAAGGTCTCATATCTCAAATATATAAAGAACTTTGTCAAATGTATAAGAATATGAGTCATTCCTCAGTTGATAGATGGTTAAAGGCTATAAAAGGCAGTTTTTTAACGAAGAAATCAAAGCTATATATAGTCATATGAAATATGCTCCAAATCATTGTTGATTAGAGAAACACAAATTAAAACAACTTTGATATATCATCTCATACCAATCAAATTGGCTAGATGATAGAAGGGGAAAATGACAAATGTTGGAGGGCATGTGGAAAAATTGAGAGACTAATGCATTGTTGATGGAACTGTGAACTGATCCAAACATTTTGGAGAGCAATCTAGAATTATGCCCAAAGAGTTATAAAACTATCTATACCCTTTGACCTAGCAATACACTATCAGTTCTGTTCCCCAGGGTTATGAGGAAGAAAGAAAAGAATCTACATGTTCTAAAATATTTATAGCAGCTCTATTTGTGGGGGCAAATTGAGAAGATACCTATCAGTTGGGGAATGGCTAAACAAGTTGTGGTGTATCATTTTGATGGAATATTACCGTGAGGTAAGAAATGATGAACAGGTTGGTTTTAGAAAAACATGGAAAGACTTGCATGAAAAAATGAAGATTGAAAGAAGCAGAAGCAAGAGAATATTGTATACAGTAATAGCAATATTGTCTAAAGAATAACTGTGAATGACTAAGTTGTTCTGAGTATTGTGAATACTCAAATCAACTGCAAAGGCCCTGTGAAGGAAGATGCTATCCATCTCTAGAGAAATAGAAGTATTCATAGTATGGTTTTGTATACACACACACACACACACACACACACACACACACACACACACACACATCCAACCATTTTTCTGCTTGAAAGAGAAATTTCTAAACCAACAGATTACCCTTATGTCCCCAATGACATTTCTCTTCCATAAAAGATATTTTTGAAGGAGTGTTTAGAGGAATACTGAATAAGGAAAATTGTGTGTGTGTGTGTGTGTGAGACAGAGAGAGAGAGAGAGAGAGAGAGAGATTGAGATTGAGATTGAAAAGATGGCCTTCTCTAGTGGGGGGTGGGGGGAAAGGGAGGGAAACAGTTTGGAACCTTAAAATGTAACAAAAATATACATTAAATTAAATTTTTACAGAAGAGTGGTGTGAAACTCTGAGATAATGTATGTAAATATGTTGTAAAACTTAATATAATATAAAACTTAATAGTGCTATATAAATACCAGTTGATATTATTAGCCTCTAGTCACTAACTCTACAGTTTGGTGATGACAGATTTAAAATTAAAAAGAAAAGAAGATGCCTACTTTAGAAGACTGAGTATTTTTAAAAAATTATAGCTTAGTGATGTGTTTTATTTTCATATTACAAACATTTGTAGGGTGCTCCTACTTTATGAAGGGTCTCTTTAAACAAGGTAAACCATTTAAATAAAACTAATAGAACAGTTGGCAGCTAGGTAGCACAGTAGACCTGTAGTGAAAAAAGACTCACCTTCCTGATTTCAAATCTGGCCTCAGACACTTACTAGTTGTGTGACCCTGGGCAAGTCACTTAATCCTATTTACCTTAGTTTCCTTATCTGTAAAATGAGCTGGAGAAGAAAATGGCAAACCACTCTAGTATCTTTGTCAAGAAAACCCCAAATGAGATCATGAAGAGCTGGAAACAACTGAAAAACAAAGTACAGTTATGTCATCTTAAAAGGACATTCAAGGGCAGCTAAGTGGCACAGTGGATAGAGCATCGGCCCTGAAGTCAGGAAGACCTGAGTTCAAACGTGACCTCAGATCCATAACACTCACTAGCTGTGTGACTTTGGGCAAGTCACTTAATCCCAATTGCCTCACCAAAAGGAAAAAAAAATGCTTTCAGCATTTCACATCTGTATTATCCTTACCTCTCTATTAAAAAAAAAAAGATAACAAATCTATTTTCTCTTTCTCCTACCCTCCCCCTACAAGAAAAGAAAAGAAAAACAAATATTTGCAACAAATTGTCTTAGTTAAGCAAAAAAAAAAAGTCAAATAGCCAACTTACAAAAGAATTATTCTTACATACATTTTTGGACATAAGATTCTTTGCTATCTCATATTTCTTGTAAAGAGTTAGTTAATCATTATGGTTGGTTTAGCATTGGGAAAAGGTCAATTAAGGTGACTGAAACCACTTATAAGGAAACAAAACCTATCTCGAAAAGGAATCTCTATATAGACCTATTTATAAATGCCAGCATTGTATTTTTAAGTAAAGACAATTTCCCTTAAACCCTTGAGTTTCTTTTACTATTCCTCTCTCAGTTGATCTTTTATGGACTAATTAATAAATTAGTTAACACTTCAGGTGAAAATTTAATTGCAACTCCAATTTATACCGCATTTATATCTGTAATACATACACTTGCATATATATATATTCATTGGAAGAACAAGAAACTGGGTCAGTACTAACGACAGTGACAAAAGAAAAATATTAATGGTATATCACTCAATGTATCCATAAACCTGTCAAAAATAGTCTGTATTAATTTATCATTTTAGATAAAACATTTTTCTTCTAGAAAGAGAAATTTCCAAACTGACAGATTATCCTTATATACTTGGACATTTCTCTTCCATAAAAGATATTTTTGAAAGAACATTTAGTGGAATATTAAATAAGGAAAATTTCACAATATGATAAAATATAGCCCAGGTAAAGTTAAAGTTAAATTTTTGTTCAAGCAGAACAATAATAAATTAATCTTTTGACCATGCCCTTGTAGAATCATATTCCTAAATTAACTCAGTCCCTCTATGACCAGCATTTAGCACAGTGCTTGGCACACAATATTCCTTTATTAAATGTTTAATGACTGACTGACTGAATGATTACCGCTTTAAAGAAAGGAGTGTGTTGGACCAGCTCGAATTGACTCAAGAGAGCCAATTGTTAAATTTTTAGTGCGAGATTTATGCCTCCAGAAATCAGGTTACAAATCGGGACTTGATTTTTTGTTAATTGTGTAATCCTAAGAAAGCAATGAGAAAATATTAATAATCTAGTTTAAACTTAGAAGTATGTCTTTTGAATTTTTTTTTTGAGAACTAGTTGTTAAACATTTACCAGCATGCCCCTGCCTAAAGTAGTCTCTCTTCCCCACCACCCCTCTTCCTCCAATCTAATCTCTAGTGACCTGAAGTAATCAAAGAAATTCCCTCTCTCTGATCAATACTCTAATCTCTTCAGAGCTGGAAAAGAAGCTATTAGTCTCAGGCAGGTGGACCAGTATTTGCTCTGTTTACACCTGTTTGGATCTTCTGCTGTAATTTTGCCACTTGATCAGCTCACATCTATATAGTCATGTGGTAGAGGAGACACATAGCTAAAACATAAAAATATTCTGGGGAAGGGTGGGGAATAAACTCAGTAGGCAGTATTTGTCTCCCCTAAGGCAAGCTTTTCATAGGGTGTGGCTGGCTATGTGGGCATATATATATTTAATCTATCAAATTCATTTCTTTTGGGAATGTCACCCCGTTCCTATCAAGATGCTAGCTCCTACAAGAATTGATCTTTATGAGGTCAGGTGAGAATAACTTTTCATCTCAGTCACCTAAAAAGGGACCAGGGTTTCTGGTCTCTGCAGTCTCTAACCGTAACTGTAACAATAACGTCTCAAATAGTTCCTCAAGTCTATCAAACTCTAGTGCAGAAATAATCTCAACCTTGACTTCATTAGACCACACCCTCAGAACACATTGCTCTAGTGATTCATCAGGTTTCTATTATAATTTCTCTGGCAACCTGCCCAGTTCCTTGGTGATGAAGGCTCTCCCACTCCTAGTTTCCTCAGGGAATGAAATCACCCTCCTCCCAGGAGCAGTGATAATATTAAGTCGGAGTCTTTTTTTTAAACCACTAGAAAAAATTCCCAAATCCTTTCCTCATTTGCCTCCCTGCCCCCATTCTCTTCTCTTATGGATCTGATTTCAGTGAAACCAGAACCTGTAGAACTGGAATCTAAGGGCCTGAAACCATATGGTAAGTGTCTGACTGTGGCCTCTGTTTCCATCTCCATAAGGAGAAATCTGTTCTTTTTTGTGCCACCGGCTCCATCAGCTACCCTTTAGCTTTCCTTGCACAGTCCATAAAAGCCAAAATCTACCTCTAATTGCTGAATGGGCTGAGCTAATACACTTTCAGTCTCATTGCTCTGGCAGTGTAACTTCTCCAGGATAGTTAAAAATGACCAGGGTAAACAAAGGTGGACTTGGCCCTTTCTTTACCCTAGCCGCCTTCAGTATCCACTGAGCTAATTGTTCCACATGAGGGGAAACCTGATCCTTGTTCCACTGAGAAGATTCCTCATACATAATCAGAAGCACTGTTTCTCTCGGGTGTCGTTCGATGTTCCACCATCTGATCAACTGACCTATATTTGCGCTACCTTTACCTCAATTCAAACATTATCCACAAGGCCAGGGGTGGGGAACTTGCAGCCTAGAGGCCATATGTGGCCTTCTAGGTCCTCAGGTGCAGGCTTTTAACTGAGTCCAAATTTTACAGAACAAATCCTTTTATTAAGGGGATTTGTTCTGTGAAGTTTGGATTCAGTCAAAGGGCCGCACTTCAGGACCTAGAAGGCCACATGTGACATTGAGGCTGCAGGCTTCTGCACAAGGCCGTTTCATCTTGCCCCAGTTAAAAACTACATCAAATGTTGGGGCAGGTTTGACACCGTCACCTTGTTAGGATGTGCTGTCCAGACAAAATGAGACACTTGTAAATTACTGAAGTTAACAAAAGGAGGTTTATTTAGCCCTAAGGTAGCTAGGATATGCAACAAGGATATTGTGGCTTTTAAGATTCTGTAGTGGTGGTTCTCCTATCTCCATATGGAAATGTATCTGGTCAGCAGGACAGTTTGTGGTGACTAGTGGTCTTCAGACATCCACCAAGTTAGAATGTAAGTATGATTTTTATGCCCTTGGGTAACCAGGAGGTTACATCAAGGGAGGCAGAGGTCAATTAGGTCCGAGTCACAGCTTTGTTGCTCAGAAAATAATGCTCTGGTCTCATTCTATCAGTGTACCTAAAATAGTGGTGGAAATGATCCAAATTATATGATTTATTAGCAAAACAGGCGTAATAGGTCAATGGACTTCCCAGTTAGTCCAAAGACCCTGAACATAGAGTGGGACAGATTTTTATGCATTAAAAGCAATTAATCAGATAAAACCAATTAATTAAAAGAAAACAATTAGCCAGGATACAGAATTAGATAATTAGATTTCTAATTGGGGAAAAGATAGGTACTTTCCAAGTTGAGAGAGGAGTAAACAAATGCAATTTCCTGAAATCAGAAAAAGAGGTGTCCTGCTCCCCCTAAATGTCTATATTTAATCAAAACAGATAATCATCATCATCATCATCATCATCATCAAAGCAGATGTATAATTGTGAGAAAATTCCTTGCATCAATCTTTGGATCTGATTGGGCTTCTGGTCAGCATGACCTAGGTCTTTAGTTAAGGGTCTCTAAGCAATAGGTAGAGGTAATCCAACTTCCCAGCCATGCAGGGGCTAAGGTTCAAACAGTGTATAAAGTTTTCTCACAATTCCCATATTTGAATAAAGTTTTCTCCTAAGACAGAAATTATATTAGACCCATAATTGAAAAGAAAGGATATTGAGCTAAATCTAGAATTGAGTTACAAGATGGAGTCAGTGTGGTTCACTTATTCCCCACAAAACAGGCAGAGAGTTTCCATAAGTAGGCATACCACCCAGGGGAGGGCATCCTTGTTCAAGCAGAAGTGGGTGGAAAATCCCCTATTTGGGTCTCTCCCTATTTGAAACTCTGCTGGAGACAGTCTTTTAGACCAAATCCTGACCGAATACTCTTTCTATCCCACCCCCATTTTCTTTCCTGTGCAATTGAATTTTAAGTACATTTGTTTTTTCACATAGTACTCATCATTAGCCAGTTGAAAAATTAATTTTCGTCAATTGCTTAGGCAGTTAAAAATTTTTTAAATGGATTTTAATCTCAGCAAAGAGCTAGTAAGTCCACCATTTCCCCATATATTTAAGAGTGAGCATTTTTACTTTATTCTTATAAAACAAAAATTTTGTTTTAAAATATCAAAATACAGAAATAAATTCAAAGCAAAACCAGATTTGCCTGGCATTTATCCAAATATTACAAAACTTTGTTCAAATAAAAAGTCTAACACCAAAAATTTATGTTAAACATCTCCCAAGTTATAATTTATTTCTTTTTTGTTTGTTTATGCTTTTTTTTCAAATGAGGAAATCGGGGTGAAGTGATTTGCCCAGGGTCATACAGCTAGTATCAAGTTTCAGAGGCTGGATTTGAAGTCAGGTCCTCCTGACTCCAGGGCCTGAGCTCTATCCACTGTGCCACCTAGCTGCCCCCTAATTTATTTCTTTATAATGTTATATATATTCAATAAAATTTGTAAAATAAACAAATTTAATAATATCTTACAGGTAATAATAAGCATATGAGCTCTTGCTGGAATACTTTTAATTCTTACAGAATAACCCACAAAAATATACATAATGATTTTATATTTCATAACTATAATCATTTAATGTAATTTAAAATTTGGATCCTTTTTTATTTTTGTTTTGTTTTTTAGGTAATTGGGGTTAAGTAACTTGCCCAGGGTCTCACAGCTAGTAAATGTCAAGCATTTGGTCTGGCTGGATTTGAACTCAGGTCCTCCTGACTTCAAGTCTGGTGCTCTATCCACTTTGCCACCTAGCTGCCCCTTCTTTTTTTGGCAAACGTTGTAAGCATCTAATGAATAAATCTAAAAGAATATTATAGGTAACTTATTAAATTATGCTGGGGGTTGGCAAAACATTTTCTTGTTGTTGAAAGAGGTTTGTAGAACAACAACAGAAATTAGGAACTACTATGTCAGCAGATCCTTAGGATCTTGCCACTAAGCTGTTTCTGGACTTGATTGACTCCTATTTCCCCTGGCGCAGCTTCTCACTTACCTAAGAGTATATAAAAAGTCCCACCCACTTGGAGTCCAGGCCTCTTGGTACATGCCCCAGGATAATTCAAGTCACTGTACCTTCCCTGTTGATTAGATACAATTCAATAAGGTGGTGTGGAAGGTCCTGCTTACCAAAACTAAAACTAAGTGCTATTGTATCATTGTTGTGGTTAAGTCATTTTTCAATTGTGTCCTAATCTCTGTGACCCAATTTGGGATTTTCTTGGCAGAGATACTAGGGTGGTTTGCCATTTCCTTCTCCGGCTCATTTTATAGTTGAGGAAGTGAGGCAAACAGTTAAGTGACTTGTCCAGGGTCACACAGCTAATAAGTGTCTGAGGCCAGATTTGAACTCAGGAACATGAGTTTTTCCTGACTCTAGGCCCAGCACTCTATCCCTTCATCACCTAGTTGCCCACTGCATTTCATCACTCACATCCTTTCTATGAGATAGATAAGTAAACTCCTTTTATTATAATCCTATGAGTGCTTCATTTCAACCCAACATTGGACCTAAACTAGCAGGGTGCAAGTGTCTGGCCTGCCCTTATTGCTGGCAAGTACAATCTTGAAAAGTTAAGTGACTTTGCCTGTGAACATAGCAAGTCTATTTCAAATTTCTGACTTGAACCTAGGACTTTCTTACTCCAAGGCTAGTCCCTCTATCCATGAGTACATATTAATAAACATTATAATAGACCCAGTGTATAATGTTGATTGATTATGAAGTAACTATGATGTTAACTCATATTTACATAGCATTTTAAGTTTTATAACATGATATGGAGGATCAACAAGTTAAGAGAATTTTCATTTTTCTTATTATTGACTTACACATATTACTGTAAAATTGAAAATTGATTTGAATTTAATTTTGTTTTGTTGAGGCTTAATCAAGCTACATTTAATATTACCTTTCAAGGTTCCTTCTCTTTGTAAACTTCACCCACCACCTACATCCTGGAGAAACTTGCCTGAAGGTTAAGCTTTTGTCTTGTGATTACCTCCATCTTTGTTACCCCACCCATCACCCACTTTCCAGAAAAACTTAATTAACCTAAAAGGTCAAAATCTTATCAATTTAAACTATTGTAGCAACTTCCATTGCCTAGGAACCTTTGTCTTGTGACTCAAATCACAAATCTTGGATGTGCATAAAGGGGTTTCTGAAGGGGAGGTCCAAATGATTTAATCTCAATTCTGACTATGTCATCAATAGCCAATCAGAAGAAGACATCTATGTTGCTTGAGATTTTGCTTTGCCATCTTGCTAATTGTTACAAAAGACCCTGTCATTCCTCATTCAAGGTCTTTGGTCATTGAGAGATACCATTGAACCAATTGATTAGTTACTGCTAGCTTAACTAATAAATTGATCATTCTCAGACCTTTGTCTTTCAGTTTGCCTTAGTTTCAATTATCACATTACTACATATATTCAATACAGTCTGAATCTGTAGCACCTATAATTCAATTTTTAACAGAATAAAGCAAAATATTTTTGTTTAAATATCTAAAATTAAGCATATTGAATTCAGTCTTACTCAGATATAGAAATTAAAGCTATCTGAATTTCAGAATGTCAGAGGGTTAAGCAATGTTTTAACAGAGGAGAAAAAGGACAAGGAATATCAGGCACTACTAGAAAAAGATTTTCTTATAGAGAAGATACTATCTTATAAATACTAAGACAAGTGTCTCCCACCATTAGAACTTGTGGCTTATGCAATTATCTATAAAAAGACTAATTTTGCCACTCTTCTGTTTATACAGGTGTCCTCAAAATCTTAGTATCATAAGCTATTAAAGGTTAAAACAGCACTAAGACTTATGGGACACCCTATATTACCACCCACTCTAGCGTGTGGGATTTACAATTTACTTTTGATATGTGTTACAGTCATAGATCCTTGAATTTTGCATACAGTAGTGTTCTAATCACATCAGCCTCTAGAACATTGCAGAGATTCAAAGAGTTCAGCCTAACTATACATGCTGAAAGAAAATCAATTGAAACAGTATACTTACATTGTCTAATCAATTAATCAACAAACATTTATTTATTTATTTAGGCAACTAGGGTTAAGTGACTTGCCCAGGGTCACCAGCTAGTAAATGTAAAGTGTTTGGTCTGAGGCTGGATTTCAACTCAGGTCCTCTTGTCTTCAGGGCCGGTGTCAACAAACATTCATTATATGTACTATGTGACAGGCACTGTGCGAGGTGCTGAGGAAACAAATGCAAAATTGAAGCAGTTCTTTCCCTCAAGGAGTTACATTCCAATGGGAGAGTGCATATAGCTTTGAGATATGCACCTATAGTGTATGTGTTGGGCAAGGCTGTCTATTTTTCCCCCAATTTAATATTTTATTTTTTTTCAATTATATGTGATAGTTGATTTTCAACATTCACTTTTACAAGATTTTGAGTTTCAATTTTTTTTCTCCCTCTCTCCCCAAGACAGCAAGCAATCTGATACAGGCTATACATGTACAATCATATTAAACATATTTCTGCATTGGTCATGCTGTGAAAGAAGAATCAGAACAAAAGAGAAAAACCATCAGAAAGAAAAAAACAACAAAAAAAGAGAAAACAGTATGCTTCAATCTACATTTAGACTCCATAGTTCTTTCTCTGGATGTGGACAGCATTTTCCTTCACGAGTCTTTTGGAATTGTCTTGGATCATTGTATTGCTGAGAAGAGCTAAGTCTATCAAAGTTGATCATTGTACAGTGTTGCTGTTACTGTGTACAACATTCTCCCGGTTTTGCTCACTTCACTCAGCTCCAGTTCATGTAAATCTTTCCAGGTTTTTTTTTTAATTCGCTTGCTCATCATTTCTTATAGCACAATAGTATTTCATTACATTCATATGCCACAACTTGTTCAGCTATTCCCCAATTGATGGACTTCCCCTCAATTTCCAATTCTTTGCCACCACAAAAAAAGTTCTATAAATATTTTTGTACATGTGGGTCCTTTTCCCTTTTTTATGATATCTTTGGGATACAGACCAAGTAGTGGTATTGCTATGTCAAAGGGTAGGCACAGTTTGATTACCCTTTGGGCACAGTTCCAAATTGCTCTTCACAATGGTTGGATCGATTCACAACTTCACCAACAATGCATTAGTGTTCCAATTTTCCCACATCTTCTCCAACATTTATCATTTTCCTTTTTTATCATATTAGCCAATCTGATAGGTGTGAGGTGGTACCTCAGAGTTGTTTCAATTTGCGTTTCTCTAATCAATAGTGGTTTGGAGCATTTTTTCATGTGACTCTAGATAGCTTTAATGTCTTCATCTGAATGTCTGTTCATATCCTTTGACTATCTATCAATTGGGGAAAGGGCTATTTATTTTTAAAAATACATAGATGTGTGGCTTGCAGGTTATTTCCACTTTGGTGTAAAGTGGAAGAACAGCCTCACCCTTATTACCAGCTGCTTAGCTGAGAAGAGACAGGAAAGATCCAGGATAGCTAAGTATGGGTGATCTTTCTAATCTCTAGGAGGATGTTGGGCTAGAATTATATCTTTCTGCCACCTTTTAAATACCTTTAGTCTTGGGGTATGATTTTTTTTTTAGAGGTTTAGAAGGAAAGCTGCTTTTCTGATTGCCCTTAGTGGTAGCTAGTTGGTAGAAAGAGAGAGCTAGGCCGGAATCAAGAGGACATTAGTTCAAATCCAGCCTCAGATACTTACTAGCTGTGTAACCTTGAGTAAATCACTTTTCTTATCTGTAAAATAGGGATAATAATAGCACCTACCTCTCAGGGTTGTTGAGGATCAAATGAGATCATATTTGTAAAGAGTCCTGCATTTAGAACTATATAAATGCTAGCTATCATCATCATCATCATTATTATTATTTTAAGTAGGGAAGGTAGCCCTTATATTACTCTTGCTAGCTTAGTCTCTTCCCATCAAATTATTTTATACAAAAGACTACCATAAATACTGAGAAAATCCATTTATTTGAGCAAAACCACAAATAAAAAATGAGAAAAGTACTACAGATTGGAATATTCCACAAGTGTACTGTTAGCCATTCACCTGGAAACTAGTAAAAATCTCAGCTCAAACCAGGAGAGAGAGAATGATCTCACCCAGGGGAAGTTCCTTTTTAACCCTCTCCAGAGCTGCAATTCCTGAACATCTAGGGATTTTATGGGGATGGCATTGCATACAAGAATATAACTCTGAAGGCTTCATTCTACTACTTGAAAGTTCATGAAATTCAGTAGTGTCTCTCTTTTCATGAGTAGTTTACTGGAGGTTGTCTCTCAAATTGTGTCCGCCACTGACTCAAGTAAGTCCTTTATGGCAGGTTTGCTGTGTCACAATCAATATCCTCTAAACTACTCAGGAATCATGTCTTCCTTTAGCTCTGCAGCATGGAGAACAGGGCTATCTTTCAGGGCACAGATCAAGGGGATATTACCCACAAAGAAATTTAAGGTAACCTTGGGTGGGGAGAAGGCATTAAGAACTGACCAGGGAATGTGGGGGAACCAGGAAAGGCCTCATCCAGAAGTGGGCACTTAAGCTAATCTTAAAGGAAATGAGAGATTCCAATTGGCAGATGTGAGGAGAGAACACATTTCAGGCATTGGAAGATAGTCAATGAAGAAGCATGGTATTTAATGGACAGGCCAGAATCAGCCATTATATTATTAGTTTAGATTCACTGTTGGAATGAAATGAAATAATAGTAGTTGTTCAATAGTTAACAAAGTGGTTTATATAGCCATAGCATAAGAAAGATATTTAAACAAAGATACTGTAGTACTTAGCTTTGGGTAGAAGCTTCCATTTGGAAATGTGTCTGGTCAGCTGGGTTGGATGGAAGAGTCTTAGGACATCTGGCAAGTCTGAAGGAAACTGATTCCATGTGAATAGGTCTTTTTTTGCCCCTAGATAATCAGAAAGTTGTGTCAATATGGCAGAAGGCCATTAGAAAGTGGCATTAAGGAGGGTACAGTTAATGAAGGGCTTAGCCCAAGTCCCAGGAACCTTTGTTTCATTTTAGGGTAAAAATTGGCCTAAATCAAGTTGTGAGAGAAGGGGAACCCAGGTATAAAGGGATTCTGTTTCATGATTACAGGGGATAATGTGTCATATGTGAGAAACAGCTAGAAGGACAGTTTGGCCAAACCATTGTTTATGTGTAGGGAAATTATGTGTGATAAGGCTGGAAAAGCAAGCTATGCAATTGCATTTCCAGCTCATAGATCTAGTCCAGTGGTGTCAAACTCAAATGGGTTCTAGGTGTCCTAGATTGTGGAAAAAAAGTATAAATTGCTTTACCAATTCCACATAACCTCTATTTGGGAGAGCTTTGAGAGATTATGAAAATTGGAGAAAATGTCTCATCTTCCATCTTGTTCATCAGGTCTGATAATTGCATCTTAGGGATTTAAATTCTGAAGTCAATAAAATGAAAGTTAGAAAATCAATTATAGCAGACATTTGGCAAATCCTTATGGGCAGAGAAAATCTTCATCGTCTAGCTGCATGAGTTTTCTGGGAGACTTAGTCTCAAATAGACAATGATGTTTCCTTCCAATTTAGGAGAGTTTATTTGTAGATGTACAGGGTTGAGTGAGGATCCTGAGTGGTGATTCAATGAGGAGTAGGAGCTCAAGAGGTCATTAGAATATGGTAGGCTGAGAGACTGCCAGAAGCAAAGGTGAGGGACAGGCATGACTATTTTCTATTATATCAATTATCCATTATTAATTAAAATCCAGGCTTTTTATTTCCTCCTTCAGGACTAGTTTCTATAGGTCAGTCAGTGAATCTCTGAAGGACATGGCTGATAGATGAGGTTGCCCTAAACTTAGGGGAATATGCTCCTAGAACTTGGGCAGGATTTCATCCAACTATGTCATCTAATCAAGGTGAATTCCTACCCCACAGCAGTAAGCCCAGAAAATGTCTAAAGATTTAATTTTTAAAATCCGTTTTTGTCTGTAACCTTCAATTTTTGGCATGTTTTTTCATTGTTGTTATCTCTGATGAAATTATGGATTGTTTCTCCAGCATATAATGAAAAAAAAGTAGAAATGGAGAGGGTCTGAGATGACTTGGGGGAAGGGCCATCAGAAACTTGATGCATCACTAGAGGTGTGGATTAATAGGGCTAATGCTGAGATACTTTCTCAGTTGACTTTTATAGGCTGGAGGAAATTTCTGAGGATATACTTTTACAAAGTTAACTAAAATTTTTCAAATTTTTTTAGGTGACTGGAGAGTTTTTTGCACCTAGAACCCTGAAGATAAATTCCTGTTGCAGACAGCTCCCTGACAGGAATCTAAAAGGGAGCTGGTAAAGTTCCTAAAGGAAATATATTTGACAGTTTGGATTTATACACTTCCACCCACTATGGTCTTCCATATCTCATGCCCAGTCAGTCTTGGGGACAAATAGATTCTAGCTTCAGGGAAGAGCCCCTGAGAATGGGTTCAGAATTTAGCCATGGGTTTCCCCTACCCCATAATTTTATATATATAAATAAAACATATATATAGAGATTATATATAGATTCTAGCTTCAGGGAAGAGCCCCTGAGAATGGGTTCAGAATGTAGCCATGGGTTTCCCCTACCCCGTAATTTTATACACACACACACACACACACACACACACACACACACACACACGTATATATGTATCTATATGTATATGTGTATATGTATATATGTAGCCTATATATATATATATATAGGTTACCTATTGAGCAAGAGTTTGAGATGGCAGCAGCCATCACATTTAGAGCTGTGAGTATGAAAGGGTACCTGGCAGGTGGGCAGAGGGCAATGACAGCCTATCCTGCTAAGAGTTTGGGGTGCCTCCTGAAACAGGGGGGGTAGAAGGGAAGCAAGGGGACAACTTGTAAAACTGTATGGCACTAGGGCACTACTCTACCTTCATCCCCATCAAAGCCTGGGGGCAATCCTCTGAAACTTTTTCCTTATTTGGATCATTCAGGAGATGCTGTAGAGGGCAGAACGTAGAGGAAAGGGGCATTATAGACTAAGTATCTGTCTGAGCCCTTTTAGGGATGTCTGTGCATGTTACTATGGTCAGGACAAAGTGGAAACCTTCAGAGTTACTCAAAGTATCCAATTGTGGGCTTGAAAATTGTCCAATTTGCAAGAAAAACCACTGAGGCAGAGCTCCAAGCCAGTAGCAATTTATTAAAAGGTCTATGGCTCTCTCTAACGAAGTGAACCTCAGATCTTCCTCATAATGTGAGATGCCCTCTGGTCCTCAGGACTTTGTTTTTATAGTTTGATACCCAGACACTCAGGAGAGGCAAAGTAAATACAAAATCCCAATGGTTGATAGACTTTGTTTTTGAAGACCAAAAATTATATAGCAGTTTCAAAATGGTCTATCAGCAGGGGCATAATGGGTTGGGCAAAGCATGGGCTATCTCTGCTGACTAGAGGCCACAAGAAGGGCAAGGCAAGAGTGATCTCTGGTGACTAAGTGGTCATAGGACTGTAGCTCATGCTGGACAAGAGAGGTTGGTCTGGAAGTACAAAAGTAAGTTAGGAGAGTTTATTATGCCAAAGTTTCTTACCCATGCTAAACTTGGACGTGAAATTTGAGCAAAACAGGATGGAGATATCTTTGTCAGCATTCTTCTAGTTGCGCAAGTGAGCTTCATAACTGGTAAACAAGTGGTAAACATTGAATTAAAGTTTGAGGCCTATTATAAGAACCTATCTTATCTAATTATCCCTGCATGATTTATGTAAGATATGTTAGTACTACTACATGTTTATTCTTGTACTATTGTCAAATGATTGACTAAATGTATATTACTAAATGATTATATCACTAATAATTGCTAATAATAATTACTCCTTATGAGATCATGCTGAACTTATTAATACTCATTGGAATGGAGTAGGGGTCCCAATGAGTAATTTCTTACACCGTGTAGTTAACACCATATAGTATTAGGTCCCCAGGGCTTTGAAAGTTATTTTTTTCTCCATCTATAGAGATGAAGGAAACTGGAATATTTTGTTGTACTAACTCTCCTTACAACGACCCTGTGTTACTTTTATGGAAGCAGATGGGAACTGTAAGCTTACACAGGACTCCAGTTTGCTGAACAGTCATCATTACCATCAATAAAGCTACTCCTGACCTCAATGTCATAGACTAGGTAGGCCAGGCACCTGGTGAATAGTATGAGGTTATTAACCTTGCCAATACTTTTTTAGATATCTTAAACTAGAAATCCAGTAGACATCTTAAACTCAACATGTCTAAGATTGAACTCATTATCTTTCCCCCCTAAACCTCCCCAACCCCAACATCCTTATTACCTTCAGGGGCAACATAATCCTTCTAGTCCCTCAGGCTTGTAACCTAGGAGTCATCCTTGTTTCCTCATTTTCTCTGACCTCTCCATATCCAATCTATTGCTGAGGTCTACATTCTCTCCTTCAATATAACTCATGCTATTGCTGGGGTGATGAGACCTGGACCCCTAAAAGGAAAAGACGATGTCTTTGAAAGCAACCTAGTCCCTGAATTTTCCCACACATTTCAGTAGTCCAGATCACTGATGGTTTGCCCGAGGCATCTGGCCCATCCCAGCCCACCTAGATACTCAATAATCCTTTTAATAGACCTTTCACTGTGGCTCTCCAACCACAACCCATTTCCTGGTCCACCCCAGTTATTTGCCACTCCTTAATCCCACCCAAATCTTCTCACTATCTTTTCTTGTATGTGAGTATCAATCTCACCCCCATCAAGGTGCAGGCTCACTAGGAGTAGACTCACTAGAGTGTAGATTCCCTAAGAATCTATTAGCATCACAAATAAATCCTGTTACTTTGACTGAAAGAAGGCTTGAATGGTAGAATTCTTTCAAAGCAGATCCCCTGTACCCTTGAATTTCAGGGTTCCCAGCACCTCAAATTGCAACAGTACTGCAGAGCCTAAAAGTCCTTTCTATCTTTGTAGCGTACTTATAATGATTCCCTGGGTTACTATCTTCATGCTTTTGAAGTGGCTCTTATCTATGCCTGGAATGCCCTACCCCCATATCCCTGCCTCTTAGCTTTCCTGGCATCTTTCCTGACTCAGCATAATTCCCATCTCCTGTAAAAGATTTTCCTTGATTCTCAGAACTGTTAGTGTCTTTCCTTGTCATATTATTTTCCATTTGCTCTGCATAATTCTTGTATGCAACTAGTTATTTACGTGTTACCTCCCCCCCATTAAAATGTGAGATAACTTTGAGGGCAGGCAAGGTTTTTGCCTTTTTTTGTGTTCTCAGCTCTTAGTTTAGTGCCTGGCAGATAGTAAGCACTTATTAAATGCTTGTTGACTGACTGAGTTGTTCAGCTGGGTCCCTAAAATCGATTCCTCTTCACATCCAGGAGTGAGATAGTAAACTGTTTAACAACTGGCTTTCCAGAAAAAGAAAAAAATACACATATACATTATCTACATGACTCATTTTAAAAGTTAATTTGTATATTAATTTTTTGTTTTCTTAAAGTCTAGATGACCAACAATGGCAACCAAAAATCAAGCCCTGATTTGTAATTTCTGAGGCATAAATGTTTTGAAAATTTCACAATCAGCTCTCTAGAGAGATGGTATGAACTGGTTGCAGCACACTAGTGGATGCCATCTTTCTTTTCTGCTGCCAAAGGTCCTTTTCCTCAAAACTAATTCTTTCCATGTCTTTTTGAAGAGCATATCTCTGCTCCTTTAATTGTGCTTTGAATTTATCTCCAATGTCAAGACAACTCTAGAACTGCAAGATGGGATAAATTGATAAGGCTAAATCACTTTTAGATGCCTTAACTGATGGGAGTGGGGAAGGGAGGTGTAGAAGAGAGAGTAACTTCTTTCTCCCTGAAGGGATTTCCACCACAAAATACTTCTGAGCCCTCACTTCCTTGGAAGGGAACTCTGTTCATAGATCTGCCGATTCAGCAGTACCTGAGATAGTATTCAAACTCCATCCTAAGAAAGCGGTGCCTGGGACCTAACATATGAGCTGTCTGGCATGTGAATGACAGTTGCTTCTATTTTGTGTAAAGTTCCAGATAACTGAGGTTGATAGATAATTGATTTATTTATAATTAAGGTCTTGCTCTATTTACTAATATAATGGATAAGTTTTAATTTATATTTTGTTGTATACTTGAAAAACAATTGCTCCTCTTCATATTTTAGGAATAAATAATTTGTGTTTTCTTACTTGTGTGGGTTGAGACATTTTGAGTATAACACTAGCCTGCCTAGTCAGGCGTCTTTGAGAGGTGATAGAATCTTGGTATTATAGTTTAACTCATTTTGTGAGGATTCTCGGAGGAGAATGCCTTTTAACTGTCACTCTGGAGAAATGGTTAACTATAAAGACTGAAGAGGACAAACAAAAAGGACTAAGAGCACTTAATTCAATCTTTTCTTATGGAGAATCATGAAGAGAATCCTTTAAAATAGTCTTTAGTTGGTATGCTGAGAGAACTGAATGTTGAAATGGTATTTTCGGAATTGAGGGTGCTTCAGCAATTGTAGTGATGGCTAAGAGTGACTTCGACTGAGATCTTTCTCACAACTGATGATATTGTAAATAACCTTATGTCATTGTTTTATTGTTTGTTACATTGTTAATAAACAGCATAGCCTATAACATTTATATCTATTTAAGCCATGGAGGATAGGAATTTTCAGATATTTAAAGTGATGAACAAATGCTTATAGGAATAGTGGTTTCTTTAGTTCATTCAGTAGATAATGATATTGAATAAATGGGGATACAGGTAATTAATTAATGAGAGAGATGTTGCAATTTTAGTAATTAATGTGGAAATATCTCTGACTGCCTTAGAGTAGGTTGAAAATGAATGAGAAAAATGAGCTAGTAGGAGGTTAGTCAACCATAAAGACTACAAAAAAGTGAATTACTGTGGCAGTTCCATATCATCTTCATAGCAGATAGGAAGTCATCATAGTGCTTGATATTTGATCCCTTTGACAGATGAAAGCAACTGACCTTAAAGTGATAGATTCTGTGGTATGCTAAAGAGCCATTTTAATTGTGCTTCTTGTGAAGGAATGAAAAGGGATCACTTTTTAAAAAAAGCTATTAAATTCAACTTCATGTTGCAGGAAATAAAGGGAAGTAGCTTAAACAGTGGTGTCAAATTCAGAGAAATGACCAGTACGTAAGGATCACTGCCCACATATCAACTTAGAAAACACATATTAATATGATCTATGTTTTATTGCATTTTGTTAATTTTGTTAAATATTTCCCAGTTACATTTTAATTGGGTTCTGGCTATAACTTGGAGTGTTGCCTTGGTGTTTGACAGCCCTGGCATATAAGGTTAAAAAAACCAAAGAGTTTGAATTAAATACCTTCCAATTAAATGGAATTCTACCACTGTTTCCGCAACTGAATTTTAATTTTAAATGTTCTTGTAGACAGTTGTAGTTAAAATTGTTCCCACTAGGGTGTGCTAGATATCCAAATAGTTATGTTATCAAATTTATTGTGATCTGTCTTTCCCAAACTAAGTTTCAGTACATACAATGTTTTGATGTCAGAACAATCTTCTATACTGCATATGAACTTTGTTGAAACACTAAAAAAACCCCAATAATTTTATTTTAAACCAGAAGAACCGTAAGTTCTCACTGTCCAATAAACCTAACAAGTTTTCTTAGCCTTTATTTTATAGGTATTATTTTGTTATTTTTAAAATAATTTTTAGGAGGTTAATGTGAAAGGAATTTTCTAGGCTTAGTTGATGAAAGTGGCAATCTGACTTCAGTACTATTATTGTGTACTTTAGTATTGTGTATTATTATCATTATAGATAACATCGTCTTTAATTCACAACACATCAGATGAATTTTGATATCCTATTCCATAAATACTTAAGCTTTCCATTTTTATAAATTCACTTACTGATATTTGAAAATTTGATAAAATAATAGATCAATTTAAATAAGCTTTAGCATAGATTTTGAAGCTTAATACATTATTTAATTTTTCTTTTTATTTGAAATTATAACCTGTAGTACAATATTCTGGATTAGATCCAATCTTTGGACTGACTGAAATCATCATCATCATCATCATCTTCATCAATCACTCATTCTTTGGCTTGTATTGTCTTCACCCGAAGTTTATGCTTTTAGAATATAGTTTTTATTAAGTTTACACAGATGTGGGAAATACTCAATATAATTATGCAAATACTGGGCAAAGCAGATAGAGAGAGAAGTGCTCATCTCAAAGTAGATAGAGAGAGAAATGCCTACTACGTGGCCAGGCACTATGATAAGCCCTGTATGTCTACATGTGTAGACATACAAATATAAGAAAGCAAGACAGTCCCTTTCCTCAAGGAGCTTACATTCTAGTGAAGTAGCACACAAAACTAAGGGGAACTTGAAGTGGGGAAGTGAACATATGTGATGACATAATGTGGAGATGGCCAGGAAGTAATATAAAATCTTGGTCTGAGTAAACACACAGTGAAAAGTCACCTGTCAAAGCCCATTCCAGCGGCAAAGTCCAAAGTTCAGGTGAGATGACAGAAGCAGCTTTATAAAGTGCTTATAGCATGGTTTAGAAATGTCCAGGAAATGAATTGTTTTAGGTATGATTAAGTAAGTATTTATTTTTCATCATTTCATTTACAAGGCCCAGGGCACCTTTGTTTTGGGAATAGAGCTGGGGAGAAGGAGCACAAGGATGACAGTTGAAATGCAAGAAGCGTGCTGTAGAAATGGCTAGTATATGGTGGAGAGGTCACTTCTAGGCAAAATGAGGCAAAAGTTCACCTATGAGACCCAGGTGTCCTACAGTAGAGTCCAAGAGAAAAGGATGAGAATGACAGCCAGGGTACAGGTGTAGAGATGTCTGTGAAGAAAATGCAGAAGATGCAAGGAGCTTATAAACAAATGCAAAAAAACACAGGAATACTAAAAAAACCACCATATGTAAATACAATTCTCAACTTTTCCATAGGGTCCTAAAGTTTTCTGCACTTAGCACCATCTTATAGTTGGAACTTCTCTTGAAGTGGAATTAAAATTTAGGTTATTGTAAATCAAACCCTTTACATTCTGGTGAATCCTTCAATCCCACAGGATACTCTGCAGTGTCCCTAGACTTGTAGTGATATCCTGTGGTTTGGGCTCTCTTGGAAGAGAGTTTTGGGGGCTGATATACAGGGAATATATTTAAAATTTAATTTAGTATTTTATTTTTCCCCAATCACATGTAACAACAATTTTCAACATTTGTTTCAAAAATTTTGAGTTCCAAATTCTCTCCTTCCCTCCTCCCTCCCCTCAGTTATAAGGCAAACAATTTGATAAAGGCTATACATGTGTAGACATGCAAAACATATTTCCATATTAGTCATATTATAAAGGAAAACACAGATCAAAATTTAAAAAAAAAACAGGAAAAATAAAGAAAGTAA
Source organism: Phascolarctos cinereus (assembly GCF_003287225.1). Taxonomy (NCBI): domain Eukaryota; kingdom Metazoa; phylum Chordata; class Mammalia; order Diprotodontia; family Phascolarctidae; genus Phascolarctos; species Phascolarctos cinereus. The sequence continues at coordinate 39,594,953 of NW_027556098.1, read as the reverse complement.
AAAAGTGTGCTTCAAATCTGTATCTAGAATCCAATCAGTTCTTTCTCTGGGGATGGATAGCATTTTTCAATACAAGCTTTGTATTGCTGAGAATAACTAAGTCATTCACAGCTGATCATCTTGTTCTCCTGGTTTTACTCATTTTATTTTGCATCACTTCATTGTAAGTCCTTTACATATTTTTCTGAGAGCACCTAGCTCATCATTTCTTATAATATAATAATATTCCATCACAATCATATATCACAACTTGTTCAACCATTTTCACTTGATGGGCATCCCCTCAATTTCCAATTCTTTGCCATCAGAAAAGAGCTACTATAAATATTTTTGTACATATAGGTCCTTTTCCTTTTCCTTTTTTTTTTTATGTTATCTCTTTTGGGATACAGACCTAGTAGTGGTATTGCTAAGTCAAAGGGTATGCATGGTTTTATAGGCCTTTGGGCATAGTTTCCAATTGCTTTTCATAATGGTTGAATTAGTTCATAACTCCACCAACAGTACATTAATGTCTCAATTTTCCTACATCTGCCCCAACATTTGTCGTTTGCTGACCTATCAGTCAATCTAAGAGGTGTGAAGTAGTACGTCAGAATCGTTTTAATTTACATTTTTCCAATCAATAGTGATTTAGAACATTTTTTCATATGGTTATAGGTAGCATTGATTACTTCATCTGAAAACTGTTCATAGTTTTTGATTGTTTATCAGTTGGGGAATGACTCTTATTTTTAGAAATTTGACTCACTTCACTATATATTTGAGAGATGACATCTTTATCAGAGAAACTTGCTTCAAAAAAATTTTTTTATAGTATGATTGCTATCTGTATTCCCCTCTATCCTATTTCCTCACTGTTTATTCTATTCTCTCTCCTCTCACCCTGTCTGTACTCAAAACTGCTTTGCTTTTGACTACTACCTTCCCCAATCCACCCTCCCTTCTATGAGTACCTCCCCCTTTTCTCTTATCCTGTTCCCCTCCTACTTTCCTGTAGGGTAAGATAAATTTCTATACCCAACTGAGTGTGTATGTTATTCAATTCCTATAAGAGTAAGGTCCAAGTGTTCCCTGCCACCTCCCTTTCTACCTCTTCCTTTCGCTTTCTCCCAGTGCATTTCTCTTTTTCACCACTTAATTTTTATATTTTTAGATATCATCTCATCATATTCCACTTACACCTCTGTCCTCTGTCTATATATACTCCTTTTATATGTATACTCCTAACTGCCCTAATAATGATAAAATTTTTATGAGTTACGACTATTATCTTCCCATGTAGGAATGTAAAAAGTTTAACCATATTAATTCCCTTATTAAGTCCCTTTCCTTTTTTACCTTTTTATGCTTCTGGTCTTTTCATCAGGATTGCTTGAAAATCCTCTATTTCTTTGAATGTCTATTTTTTCCCCTGAAGGATTATACTTAGTTTTGCTGCATAGGTGATTCTTGGTTGTAATCTTAGTTCCTTTGCCCTCTGAAATATCATATTCTAAATTCTCTGATCCTTTAAGATAGAAACTACTAAATCTTGTGTTATCCTAACTGTGGCTCCATGATACTTGAATTGTTTCTTTCTGGCTGCTTGAAATAGTTTCTCCTTGGCCTGGGAGCTCTGGGATTTCACTATAATATTTCTGGGAGTTTTCATTTTGGGATATCTTTCAGAAGGTGATCAATGGATTCTTTCAATTTCTATTTTATTGTCTGGTTCTAGAATTTCAGGGCAGTTTTCCTTGATAATTTCTAGGTTCTTTTTTTGATCATGGATTTCAGGGATTCCCATAACTTTTAAATTATCTCTCCTGGATCTATTTTCCAGGTCAGTTGTTTTTCCAATGAGATATTTCACATAGTCTTCTATTTTTTCATTCTTTTGGATTTGTTTTATTGTTTCTTGATGTCTCATAAAGTTATTATCTTCCACTTGCTCAATTCTAATTTTTAAGAATTTTTTTTTTTGGCCAAGCAGTGGGGTTAAGTGACTTGCCTAGGGTCAAACAGCTAGTAAGTGTTATGTGTCTGAGGCCGGATTTGAACTCTGGTCCTCTTGAATCCTGGGCTGGTGCTCTATCCACTGTACCACCTAGCTGCCCCTGAGTTTTTTTTTCTTCAATAGACTTTTGTGCCTCTTTTTCCATTTGGCCAGTTCTGCTTTTTAAGGCATTCTTCTCCTCATTGGCTTTTTGTACCTCTTTTACCATTTGGCCTAGTCTGTTTTTTAAGGTGTTATTTTCTTCAGTTTGTGTGTGTGTGTGTGTGCGTGTGTGTTTGTGTGAGTCTCCTTTAGCAAGCTGTCTACTCTTTTTTCATGATTTTCTTGCATCACTCTCATTTCTCTCACCAAATTTTCCTCTACCTCTCTTACTTGATTCTCAGAATCCTTTTTGAACCCTTCCATTGTCTGAGACCAATTCATATTTTTCTTGGAGGCTTTGGATCTAGGAGCTTTGACTTTGTTGTCTTCTGAGTATGTATTTTGATCTTCCTTGTCACCATAGTAACTTTGGTCAGAAATTTTTCTGTTGTTTGTTCATTTTTCCAGTCTATTTCTTGACTTTTAACTCTGCTAAAGTGGGGCTCTGCATCCAGGGTGGAGGGCACACTGTCCCAAGCTTCAGGGGTTTTGTGTAATTGTTTTGAGAGATACTTCTAGAGACCTGTTAAGTTTTCAGTTCTTCCAAGGTAGTATGATCTAAGGAAAGATGTGTTTACTATTCTGCTGGCCTGTGCTCTGGACTGTGAGTGACTAGGCAATATTCTTAAATTCTACACTTAAATACACCCACAAAACTTGTCTGAGGCTTGGACTACTCAGGGAAAAAAACATATGTTGAACTACTGGACAAACAATCCTGATGGGGTTGAGATCTAGACCCCAGAAAGGAAAAATCCTGGACTTTCCCACTTGGCCAAATCTCTGGCATTAAGGCTATAAGGCATTGAGGCTATAATCCCATCAACTGGCTTTTCATTGTGGCTACACCCAATCTCCCAATTCTGTTAATCTAGCCTGGCCTTCCTTTGTCTTACTTCCCTATGTATGGCTCTCAGCCATTTCCCACCCTTAATCCTAGCTAGGCTCCATTCTCCCTTGGCCAGGAGGTCCAGGTCCCAGGAGTTCTGTTCACCCCAGTTTACTGGCCACTCCTAAGTCCCTCCCACAGTCTTTCTGTACATGAGGTCCACCTTGGCTCCATTAAAATGCTCAGGTTCCTAAAATCTAGCCACTGCTCTTGTTCTTAGAATCTAGCCAATACCTCACAGACTTTCAGACCCCTTAAGAGTCTGTCCAATATGATGGATGTTCTAATAAACCTTGTCTTTGGCTGAAAGAAGTCTTGGGTTGAATTCTTTCAGACAGTACCCGCTTGTTGTGATTTTGGGGTCCCAGGATTCCTGAATCCCTAAACCGCATCAATCCTACTTACCGAACTCACACTTTCCAAATAATTCATTGCTCCTCCATATCATGGCTTTAGTCTTTTCTTCTCCATTTTCTAGGACCAGAAGCCTCATGCCCAATCCAAGGCAAAATCCTTGGAATTCTGAACTTGGACTTCCCAGGTGTCCCTCTAGAAGGACACGTCTTATGTAAGAGGTTTGCCCTGAGCATTTCCAGATCACCTAACATGGAGGCACCTGCGTCCTATATTTTCCTACCACTGAGCGGGTCAGTGTAGCTTACTTTGATTGCCTTCTTAGTTAGAAAAGGCTGAGATAGTCTGTCTCTGGCATGTTCTTTCCCCTTACACTCTTTCTTGCTACATCCTGAGGGGTTGATATCTTTCCTTTCTTCTCTTACCCCAATTGTGAGAAATGGGCCTGGGGGAAGTGTTTATTTCTATTTGTCCTCAGCTTTAGGTTCAGGAGGTTGAGCTTTGGGGACCTCAGAACCAGGATTCCAGGAAGAATGTTGCATCCAACCAGCTACCCTGGCGTGGAAGCCTGGCATGACATGGATCCAGGGAGCCTAAGACTGGAGTCCAGAGTGGTGAGATTTGTATTTAGAACTGAGAATGTTTCTTCAGAGAAACTGAGTTCTCTGTTGACTTCCAATCTCTTTTCTTCAAATTCCTCTTTCAGGCATCTTGAGCTGGATGTTCAGTAAACATCTTAAACTCAATATTCAAAATCTTACACTCAAATCAAAACTGAACTTATTATCTTTCTCCATAAATCTTCCCTCCCTCTCTAACTTTGCCATTCTTGTGAAGGGCAACACCATCTTCCTATTTCCTTAGACTCACACTCTAGATATCATCTTAGACTCCTATCTCTCATCTCTCCCTTCCCCCCATACCATCTGTTGCCAAAACTTGTTGATTTTACCTTTGTAATATCTCTTGAATATTCCTAGCACAGGCCTTCATCACCTCACACCAGGACTATATCAATAGCTTGCTGGTGGATCTGCTTGCCTCAAGTATCTCCCCATTCCATTCCAGTCTTCATTTAGCTACCACAGTGATTTTTTTTTTTTGCTTTTTGGTGAGGCAATCAGGGTTAAGTGACTTGCCCAGGGTCACGCAGCTAGTAAGTATTATGTGTCTGAGGCTGGATTTGAACTCAGGTCATCCTGGCTCCAAGGTTCTATCCACACTACACCACCAAGGTACCCCATAAAGTGATTTTTCTTAAAGCATGGGTCTGACCATGCCATCTCCTATCTACCCATACTCAATAAACTCTTGTGCCTCCCTGTAGCCTCTAGGATCAAATTAAAAATATTCTGTGTTCAAAGCTTTTGTAACAGACTCCAACTCCACCTTTCCAATCTTTTTAGACCTTACTCCTAGACACATCGGTCTCCTTACCAAATATTCCTTTAACATGACAATCCCATCTCTCATCTCATAGCATTTTTTTTTTTGGCCATCCCTCCTCATCTCTGCCTACTAGTTCCCAGGATTCTTTCAAATCCCAATTAAAATTTTATCTTCTTCTTTTTTTTTAATTCTATCTTCTACAGGAAGCATTTCCCAGTCTCTTTTAATTCTAGTGCTTTCTCTCTTTAGTTATTTCCTATTTATCCTGTATGTATAAGCTTGTTTGTATGCATTTATTTATTTGCTGTATCTCCCATTAGATTCTGATCTCTTTGAGGAAATATACTTTCTTTTGTCTCTTTTTGTATCCCTAGCACTTAGCACAGTGCCTGGTATATAGTAGAAACTTAAATTTTTATTGACTTGACTATATTTGTTGTTATACTTTTCTAAGTAAATAGTCTTTATAAAAGCTAATCTAATAATAATGGTGAAATGGAATTGGGTTGCAGGGACTTATCCCTATAATTGAGATAATACCTTAAGTATGGACTGTAGTCATTTGTAGAGAACCTAGATACACCCAAACCTCCTTAACAGTAGGAGAGAACCCTGAGGAGGCATGAAATATAACAGACCTGGCCTTCATACACTGGGGGCCAGAGTAGTTACACCCAATATACAGATTTTTTTTCTTTTTGAGACAATTGGAGTTAAGTGACTTGCCCAGGGTCACAAGCTAGTAAATGCCAAGTGTCTGAGACCAGATTTGAATTCACGTTCTCCTGACTCCAGGGCTGGTGCTCTATCCACTGTTCCATCTAGCTGCTCCCAAGGGACTATTTTTAAAAAAATACTTCTACTTATATTCTTAAGACAGAATAGTGCCTGTTGTAAGTACTTAATAAATGCTTGTTGATTGCTCCCTTCCCTTCCCCAATGTTTATTTTTTTAGAGAGTTTGTTGCTTGGATGAAATTTTGTACCTCTTATGCCAACTGTTAAATCTTTTTCCAATTTTTGCTTCTCATTTTTTTCCAATTTTTTTCTTTAGCATTCTGATTTCATTGACAAAAACATTTAAGCTTTTTTTTTTTTGAAAAAAGCTCTTCCTTAATGTCTTCAAGTAATTCTAGTTGAGTTTTTGTCCAAGCTGTGTTTTCTTTGAGGCTTTGCTTAGATTTTTTTGGAGTCATTCTCTTTTTAATAGTTTTGTGTCTTAAGTGACCCTGTCACCACAATAGCTTTTTTTGTTTGCTTATTCTTCCAGCTTACTTCTTGACTTTGAGCTTGATGCTAGGCTAGACTTTGGGCTGGGTTTGTTGCTTTTTTGGGGCTACTGAGTGTTGTGCTCTTACAGGATCCCAGGCTGGAGAGCTGCAATGTTTTGGTGCTCCCAAAGTGATTTGATCCCAGGCAAAATATGATTGCTGCCACCTTTGTCTGAGCTCTGTCTTGGGCTATGTTTGGTCTAAACAACAGTAGACTACGACTGGACTTGGTAACTATCAGCCAGTTGGGAAACTCTGCTGATTCAGAGTCATAGAAGTGCAGGCTTCCCTTTAGCCTAGGATTCTGTTCTGGTTATTCCTTTGCAGACTTCGGATGAGTCTGACAGCTGAAACTGATATCCTGTTCTACTCCTGGGATCTGACTATATTGCTGCTGCTTACTTTTAAACTTGCTCCTCTCTGGGCATACAGCCTAAGGCCTGAGACCGCTTTGAGGGGACCAGAGAAGGAAGGGAAGGGAGGGATTCAGGTTCATTATTCTTCCTGGATCTGTGACCCAGAACTAGGTAATAGGCAAAAAGCTGCCACTTTGAAGCTGCTCTATCATTTTGGGTGTCAGACACCCTTCTTGCCCTGGTTCACAGCCTCTCTGTGGGCACTGGTGTATTCCATAGCTGCCTACCCTGCAGGGGCCTTGTCCTCAGTGTATGTAGACCTCTCTGTCTGTCTCTTTGTGCTGACTTGGGCTGGAAAAATGACTCCTACTGATGAGAATGGGATCTAGACCCCAAAAGGAAAAACCCTGGACTTTCCCACACGGCCAAATCTCTGGCATTAACTTGAGGCTATAATCCCATCAACTGGCCTTTCACAGTGGCCTCACCCAATCTCCCAATTCTGTTACCCTTAAACCTCCCTATGTCCCCTGGCCACTTCTCACCCTTAATCCTTATCTAGGCTCCATTCTCCTTTGGCCAACCCTGGAGTTCTATTATCTCATAGACTACTTGCCCACTCTGAGATCCCTCCCATAGTCTCTCTGTATATAAGGACCATATCATCTCTATTAAGATGCTGAGATTCTTATAATCTAGCCACTGCTCAGATTTTTACAATCTAGCCAATAGCTCACAGATGCTCAGATTCCTTAAGACTCTGTCTAATATGGCAGATATTTAATAAATCTTGCTTTTGGCTGAAAGAAGGCTTGGGTTGAATTCTTTCAGACAGGACCTGAGTGTTGTGATCTTGGGGGTCCCAGCACCCCTAAACCGCTAGACCTCATCACTACTACTCCACCATGTTGGCTCTGCCTCCTAAGGAGGAATTTAAAATGATAATTAATAGGAAGAAGTAAAGATATAGAAATATTTTTTACTAAGTATCAGAAAAAAGGGAGATTTCCTGACAATGAGACTAACTGCAAAAAAGCCCCGCAAAGCCTATCTGACCTGTTAGTCCTGAAATAAAACAAACTCATATGTGGAGGAAAAAAGTATCATTAATCGAGATAAAGAGGGCCAAGAGCCTAGGTCACCCATGTATCTGTGTACATGGATGTCCACCAAGAAAACCTTCAGCAAGGTTTTTTATACTTTCGGGAGGAAAGGGGGAGGGGGAGGCATATGAGGAGTGAGGCCTGACCATGACGTTTCAGCTGCCCTTGCAGATCTAAGCAAGAAAACCCACTTCCTTCTGGTTGTTTGACCCTTTGTGATCTAACTCACCATAAATCTTAATGAAAGAGGAAAGGACATTAGGAATCACTTTGGTAGCTTTTGCTAGCTCAAGCTAGCTGTGTTTGCAGGATAAACAGCTAAAGATCCTGAAGGTGGGGCCCAGTCCAATCTGGTTAAGAGTAACATACCTCAAGAGCAGGAATGCAAGGACATTCCTAGGATTGCTTAGAGGGAGGGATTTCTTTTCCTGTTGGATGCTATTTTGACAGAGAAGGGAATATTACATTTGATATTAACAATATTAAAATTAATTTTCCTGTCAGAATATACAAAATGATTCTTAAGATTAGTTTTACAATAGCCATTGTATGTACCCTAACTAACCTATTAGGTTGTTCAGTTGATAAGCTGGAGCAGTTTCCCATGCTCCTAATAAAAAATATCATACAACACTATTTATCATTTCTCCTTCAACATCTGAGTCTCTAATTCATCTAGAGTTTTTCTCAAGTCCTGAACCTGCAGAGATCCTGATCTCTGTGACCTTGAACTAGTTTCTTCACCACTTTGGGCCTCACTTTCCTCATTTAGAAACTGAAATAATATATTGGATAATTCTAAGAGCCCGCGTAGTTTTAAATTCCTAGGGCCCCATAATAATGCCTGTGTCTTGGGAAGGTCAGTTTACTAAGCTGAATAAACACTATGAGATTTCCTCCCCCTCCATTAGAATATCTAACTTCTTTTTTTAAGGATAGGAAAAAGCCTTAAGAACTCCTAATAACCTGGATTTTCACATATTTGGATAGTGCCTGGGGCCTAATGACTTTGATAAGGTTATATAGCATGTAATGTTATATAGTCACAGTGTTGAAACTCTTACAGCTGTACTTCTCAAATACTCCCTCTTTCACGTGACTTGAAGATAATGTACAGTTATTTGTACAATGATATTAATTTCTTTCCTTTATTCCTTCCTTCTCTATCTCCCTACTCTCTTCTTCCTTCCCTAGTCCTTCTCCTTTCCTTGTGTGTGTGTTTGTATATATGTATTTCTCTCTCTCTCTCTCTCTCTCTCTCTCTCTCTCTCTCTCTCTCTATATATATATATATATATATATATATATAATATATATATATATATATATATATATATATATATATAAATAATATGTTTTATTCAACTTATTTATTTTGGCAAAAGGTTTTTTATTAGAACACAAAAACCTCACTTGACTCTAAAAGAAAAAGATTCAGTTTTTATCATGCCCCAATCCTACAAACATGGAAACAAAACTCCCTGTTTTCTAGCACTCCATTAATATACCGGAAAGCTTTCAAAGACTATTGCCAGAATGGAGGAGATACTGTTTTATACTCATGTATTAGGATAAAATTAATTATTTCTCGTATCAGCTATAACTATAGCCCCTTGGTTTAAGGTAAAAAAGAGGAGAAGAATCCCAAAGTGATTTAGTTAAATAGAACAAAACTGTACTTACATTATTCTACCATTATATGTTTGATGTTTTATGAGTATAGTCATGGGAGAATTGAATTAATAATCCTAAATTGTCAAATCCATTTATGTTCTTGTAGTAAAATTGGAGCAAGGAAAAATAGTAACACCACCAATGCCAAATGGGTAAAACAAAACAAAACAAAACAAAACCCCAACAACTCAAGGGTATCAAAAGAGTTTATAAGGAAGAAACACAATTCTATCTAAAATAGAAAAATATAGGTTAATGGTTATATCTTTGGAAGATGCCACAAAGGTCTGCATCTATTATGAAGAATAAGATATTTTGAATTTCTAACTTTTTTGTCTAAGGGTGATGGTGCAGAGATTCTATCAAAGACTGCTAATCAGAAAGGTTAGCTTGAAAATTTGAACAAAAAAAAGCAGATAAAGTGGAAAATGGTTTGGTTTAATGCAGTTGAATAATAATATCTTAGTTCTCTAAACAATTCTCTAAAATGATAAACTGAAGAGAAGGTGCTTATCAACATTAGAAGAGGGAGTTTCTGCCCCAGGGAGTTCCATATAAGAGCAAAGTCACAGTTTCAGTTCTTATTACTATTTACATAGTGCTAGTTAAACTTTCGAAGCGCTTTCACATCTATTTTCTCATTTGATCAATTTGAAATAAATGTTCTAAAAAGAAAAAGAAAAAATATGTATGATACAAAAATAATTACTGCTCTTTTGTGTATCTAGCTAGGTCCCAATTAGTGTGAATAATAAATCCCATGAAATGGTTCTATATATTCATATTTGCACTATTTGATATAAAATATGATAATTGAATCCAGCCCAACAGAAATATGGAGCACAAATTCAAATAATGCATGCACTTCAGAGGATTCACTGTTCACACTAATAAGGACCTAGCTATACATTGCATAAAATTACCGTCATAAAGCTACTGGAGGGAGGAGGGAAATCTTGTATATGATTTTAAAGAGAACAGTGTCACAAAAACCTAGAGAGGAGAGGGTATCAAGGATAAGAATGTGATTAACAATATTAATAAGGATTAGGAGAAAAGGTGATTAGATTTGTCAATTAGCATCTTCATATCAAATTATCTGTTAACTGTCCTGTAATCAATCAAAAAATTGGAGACTCAGTTGATCAGGGGACTTTTGATACTGCCTTGCCCCTATTACAATAACAAAAAATATTAGAGCAATATTAAAATTTTTTTCCCTACTATAATCAAGTTAGATTAAAACTGAAAAACAAGGTGGCTCAGTGTTAGGAAAACAATAAATATAATCATTTTCAAAATAAAACTTACTGAAACCACAGGATTATACTAATAGATGCAAAAAAGAAGAAGCTTATGATAAAGTCTAACAGGAGTGATAAAAATGCTGGAAAGCATATGTTATTTTATTTTATTTTATTTAATTTATTTATTTTAAATTTTTATTAAAAATTTTTTATTTTTTTGAGTTGAAAATTTTTTCTCCCTTCCCCCCCCCCAAGATGGCACAATCTGACATAGGCTTTACATTTACACACCCATTAAACATATTTTCACATTAGTGAAGTTGTAAGTAAAAATTAAAACCAATAGGAGGAACCATCAGAAAGATGAAACAAAACTCCACAGAAGGTAAAAATAAGTGAGAGTGATTCGACTTCCATAGTTCTCTCTTTGGATGTGGACAGCATTTTCCATTCCGAGGCCTCTGGAGATGTCTTAGATCCTCGTAATACTGAGAAGGGTTCAGTTTAACAATCTTACTCATTGCATAACGTGGCTGCTATTGTGTACAAAGTCCTCTTGGTTCTGCTCACTTCACTCAACATCAGACCATATAAATCTTCACAGGTTTTTCTGAAGTCAGCCTGTTCATCATTTCTTATAGCATAATAGTATTCCATTACATTCATATACCACAACTTGCTCAGCCATTCCCCAATTGATGGGCATCCTCTCAATTTCCAATTCTTTGCCACCACAAAAAGAGCTGCTATGTATATTTTTGTACATGTGGGTCCTTTTCCCATTTGTTTGATCTCTTTGGGATATAGCCCTAGAAGTGCTATTGCTGGATCAAAGGGTATGCACATTTTTGTAGCCCTTTGGGCATAGTTCCAAATTGTTCTCCAAAATGGTTGGATCATTTCACAACTCCACCAACAATGTATTAGCGTTCCAATTTTCCCACATCCTCTCCAACGTTTATCATTTTCCTGTTTTGTCATGTTGGCCAATCTGATAGGTGTGATGTGGTACCTCAGAGTTGTTTTGATTTGCATTTCTCTAATCAATAACGATTTAGAGCATTTTTTCATATGACTATAGATGGCTTTAATTTCTTCATCTGAGAACTGTCTGTTCATATCCTTTGACCATTTATCAATTGGGGAATGGCTTAACTCTTTATATATTTTAGAAATGAAGCCTTTATCAGAAAGACTGGTTGTAAAAATTCTTTCCCAATTTTCTACCTTCCTTCTAATCTTAGTTGCATTGGCTTTGTGCAAAAACTTTTCAATTTAATGTAATCAAAATGATCCATTTTGCTTTTCATAATGTTCTCTATCTCCTGTTTGGTCATGAATTCTTCTGTTCTCCATAGATCTGATAGGTAAACTATTCCTTGTTCTCCCAGTTTACTTATGGTATCAGCCTTTATATCTAAGTCCTGAACCCATTTTGACTTTATTTTGGTATATGGTGTGAGATTTGTGTCTATGCCTAGTTTCTGCCATACTCTTTTCCAGTTTTCTCAGCAGTTTTTTTCAAAGAGTGGGTTCTTATCCCAGAAGCTGGGGTCTTTGGGTTTATCAAATAATAGATTACTGTAGTCATTGACTACTGTGTCTTGCATATTTAACCTATTCCACTGATCCACCTCCCTATTTCTTAGCCAGTACCAAGCAGTTTTGATGATTGCTGCTTTCTAATACAATTTAAGATCTGGAATTGCTAGGCCACCTTCCCCTGCATTTCTTTTCATTAGTTCCTTTGATATTCTGGACCTTTTCTTTTTCCAAATGAATCTTGTTATTATTTTTTCTAACTCTATAAAATGATTTTTTAGTAGTTTAATTGGAATGGCACTGAATAAGTAAATTAGCTTAGGTAGGATTGTCATTTTTATTGTATTAGCTTGGCCTACCCATGCAGCATATGTTATTTTAAATAAAAAAGTACATGTTAAAAAGAAAAACCTAGCATTATTTCCAGTAGAGAAATGCTAGCATTTTTTTGGTAACAAATATGAGAGTAAAGCAAGGATGTCCCATCTTTTCTCTATTAATAATTTAAATAATAATAACAGCTTACATTTTTGTCATGCTTACTGTGTGTCAGGCATTGTGTTAAGTGCTTTGCAATTACTATTTCTCATTTGATCCTCAAAACAACCCTGAGAGGTAGGGGCTACTAAATATCCCTATTTTGTAGTTGAGGAAACTGAGGCAGAGAGATCTTAGATATTTCAAACTGGGTTTATCATAGGCATCTCGAAGTCAACATATCCAAAACAGAAATCATTATTCCCTGCCTAAAAAAAACCTGTCCCATGTTTCAGACTCCACTATTACAGTCAAAGTCACTGTCATGTTCTGTCACCCAGACTCCCAACTTTGGTGTCACCCTTGACTTCTTACTTTTGCTCTCATCTAATGTATCTATTTACACATTTAATATATTGCCAAATCTTGTCATTTCTACCTTCACAACATCTCTCTACTAAGTCCTCTTCTCTCCTCTTATATAGCCACAAGCCTAGTTTGGGCCTTCATAACCTTTTGCCTGGACTACTGCAATGCCTTTGTAGTTTCTGATGCCTCAAGTCTCTGCCCTAAACAAGGTCTGAAAATGGCACCTCTGTTGGTCACTGAACTCCAATGGCTTTCTTATTACCTCCAGATTCCTAACTTGGTTCCTTCCTACCTTTCCTACTTTTTTACACCTTATTCTACTATCCAACTGTGATGGCCTACTTGCAGTTCCTTGAGGACATCCTTTCTCTTTTTTTCACTGGCTATGTCCCCATGCCTAGACTGTTCTCACTCCTCTCCCCTGTCTCCCATGTCCACCTTTTACTGGAGGCCTTTTCTGTGTTCTCAGATACCATATCTCCTCTCCTTTTCAGATGACCTCTTGAATAAATCTTAGTTACTTACACATTGTCTCTCCCATTATAAAGTATACTTCTTAAGGGCAGGGACTGCTTTTAACCTACTTTTATAACCCCATTGCTTAGCCTAGTGCCTGTCACATAGTAAACACTTATTCACTAAATTTAATTCACTAAACATTTATTAAATGTCTGTGTGCCAGGCATTGTGTGAAGCTCTGGGAACATAAATATAGTCCCTGGCCTCAAAGGAAGATAATACACAAAAGGAACCTGAAAAGGGGAGGTGGCACCAGGGAGTACCTGTCTTGGGGAATGATGTTTGTGGAGTCCAAACCAAGCAGAGATATTGTTGGAAAATGGAGAGTTACAGTAAATGCCTGTTGACTGACTGATTGAAAAGGTAATTTGGAGCCAGATTGGAAATTCTTGAATGTCAGACTAAGGCATTTGTATTCTATCCTTTTGACAATGCCTCCAGTCAATAACCAGAAGATAGATAATCGGTACTGAATGGAATGCACACACACACACACACACACACACACACACACACACACACACACACACATTTTAAACTTGGAAAGTATGTGTGTTTGTTTTGCTTCATTATACTTGTTTGTTACAGGGGATGACTATTTTTAGGGAAGCATAACCAATTAGTGATGAAATAAGACAAATTATAATGCCCAAGTGTTGTTTCTTTTGGAGTTTTAGCTCTTTGCAAAGCTTAGCTTTACAATTTCACAATAAATGTACTAAATATTTTCAAAGAGCTGTCTGTTACAATAAATTTTAATCTGCATTGATACACTTACTCCCATTGTAGAGGAAATAATTCCAGAGGGGAAAGGTAGGTGTTGACAAATTTCTTCAGAGATAATTTTTTTTTCTTTCACCTTATTTTTTGCCTAGATCTGTGATTTCATTAGTGTGAAAACTACCTCCACTGATGTTAATATATTCAATTGTAATTTATTATCTTACAGTTTCTGGAGCACTTAAAAAAAAAGAGTAACTGGTCCATGGTCACAAAGCTAGTATGGATGAGGAACAGGACTTGAAACCATGTCCTGACTGCAAAGCTAAATATCTGTCTAAACTGTGTTCTCCTTTTGGGCCATAGAGCCCTTCTATTTGTCCTTTATCTGAAACCTCCTATAAATGTTGTTTCTCTTTTCTTCCCCCTCCCGGCATTAGAATAAGAGCTCCTTGAGAGCAGGGAATATCTTTAATTTTCTATTCTTCTCTCCAGAGTTTAGCATAATAATTCATATAAAGGAAAAATATAATCAATCCATCAATATTTATTTAGCACCTACTATGTGCCAGGCACTGTGCTAAGCACTGGTGATACAAAAGAAGGCAAAAGACAGTCCCTATCCTCAAAGGGCTTACAATCTAGTGGGAGAAACAGTATGCAAACAAATATATACAAAGCAAGCTACATAAAAGATAGATAGGAAATAATTAAAAGGAAAGTACTGGAATTAAGAAGAGTTAGGAAAGACTTCCTGAAGAAGCCAGATTAAGGGATTAAAAAAAGGGTAAGAGAAGAGAAAGTAGAGGCACTTATTGTAGACAGATGCCTTTTTGAGGAGTTTAGCTACCAAGGACAGATAAGATATAGGACAATAGTTAGGGATGGAAGGATCAAGTCTGGGTTTTTTCACGATAGAGGAGACAATAGTTTTTCATTCATTAAACTTACTTTAAAAAAGACCAAGGGTGGGTGAGAGAAACCTGAATGTAGGAAGCATCTTTGTTATGGTCCATCCAAAATTTAAATGTAAGAACAAGAAAATAGAATAGTATTAAATAATATTATTTAGACTTTAAGCTGAAGGGTAATATGTCTTTTCATTTTCATTTCATTCTTTGTGTTAAAGTAGGCACTTAGTATATATATATATATGTATATATATAATTAAGCTCATTTGAATGTAAAGATAATATAACTCTATTATAAAATAACATTGCAAGACTCAATGTCATCTGTCTTTCTGTTGTTGCTGGGCCACCAGATTTATAAGACAGGATAAGGATAGGATAAGTACTGAAATTATGATTAATTGCTCTAGGGAACACCCAGGGGAAGAAGCTCCCCCCTAGGGTAGGCACCTTCTTGCCAAATTATATAGAAAGTTTCCCAGGATACTGAGAGCTCACGTGACTTGGCCAGCATTATACAGCAATCATATATTAGAGATGGGACTTGAATTCATGTTTTCCTGTCTTTGAGACAGATTTAGGCATGGTACCTTTACAACAATGACTAAATGAGGCAAGGGGAGTGTGTGGAGGTGTAACCAGCAGAAGGTAACAGCAATTATATATGTAATGGTAGGTTGGGTCAATCCTCCTCCATCCTTGAAGCATGCACAGATATTCTTTGCCTGCACCTAGTCCATATGAAAACTTTGGGAAGCCAGTGTCCTGCCATTGTAATTCAGGCTTGGTATCTTGCAATGATGAAAAATTTTCTAATTGCCTCTGGGGCCAGAAGAACCAGTGATTCAGGAGTAGCTGAGCAGGAACTGAGTGTGTACATCTATCAGTCAACTGTCTCAAAGGTTGTGTGTGAGTTTCTTTTAAAACTCCCAAATGGATACTATCTCCCTTCTAGTTTAAAGTTTAAAGATCATGGTAGTTCAAATCATTCTCAAGGCTATGAGAGAAATCATCTTCCTCAGATTTTAGAAATCCCAGAGCACTAGTCAGTTTTCAAATCTTTGTCATCAAAGTAAAATATCTCTCTTATCTAGGAACTCCAAAAGCAAATGACATAAGCTGTCTTTGGTAACTATGGTAGTGAAAGAAAGTGTTGCCTTGTATTGGCATGCTATAATATTCTATTTTCTGAAGGAAAATGTTAGTTTAAGATTTGTGATTTAAGATTGCAAGTATACACATTGCTAAATATACTGCTAATTTTAAAAAATTCTATCTCATGGTATTTTTGACATTTAGTGCTACATATGTTGTATTAGAATGTGTCTCTTAGACTAAAATTGTAGCTATTTTTGCCTCCAGCTTCTTTGTTTATAATCATTTCAGCTGCCTGGTGAGCAATTTCTGGCTGTTTAGAAATTCCTATAGACAGACTTTCCTCTGGAATTTTCTCATACTAATGTAATCGGTTTGCAGACAGACTTTAGAGGAAAACCCCTGAGACCTGGCAAAGTGGACTTTTGTGAATTGCAGTTTTGAACAGTGGGACTTCCATTTCCCTCTTTCCCTATACTCCTACCTCCCAGGAGTCTGTAGATCTTTTACTCTGTAGCATGGCAGAGAAACATAATTCATACTGTCAGTAAGAACTTCAATTCCCAGAAGTTCATGCTGTCAGATCCTATATTCTTTCCTGGAAAACTGGCCTTAACATATTAGTTGGGAGCAGAGCCATATGGTGGAGTGGCAGGAAGAAGTACACCTTAGTTTGCCAACACAACTCCTCCATGAATATCTAGAAGATGCACCAGGACAACTTCTGATCAGAATATTCAAGAAACATAACCTATTACTTCCAATCCAGGTTAACATAGGGAGACTGACAGAGAGGTCTGTGGAAACTGACAACAAGATCTGGCTAGGAGCATAGGTGTGGAGAAGTCCAGTGTGAAGGACTGAAAGAAGACCAAGGATGTTCATCAGGGAAATAATTCATAACTGACCCTACTAGAAGGACCTTGACCTTTTTCAGACTATAGGAATAGGTGCCAACTGTCAAGTGCCAAGCTATCAGTGCTGTTGCTTACTGTTCAGTTTGTGCTAACAGACCCAGGGTGAATGAGGATTCCAGGGTGAGGAGCACAATTGAGCCTTAGGCTGTGCCCTGATCTAGGAACATGTTTAGGAGCAAATGGACATGATGGGGCTCTGACTCCATTTTCTGAGCAGGTTCTCAGTTCCAGCACACAGAATAATTAGGGCAGGAATCCGGGGTCAAATGGTAGTCTGCAATTCTTTGAACTTACAGATCTTTCTAGCTGGCTGGTGCCTGAATCTAGTAGCAGTCTACTAGAACTTCCTACCAGGTGTAAGCCCATAAGAGTGTAGTGCATACCCAAACCCAGGTCAGGAACTCAAAGCAGAAGGATGTTGACTAGACTTTCCTCAGGGTCAGACTACTTTGGAAAGACTGAAAGCTTGCAGTTTTCTACATTTTGAGTTGCTCCTGAGATCTTGGAATAATAAAACGCTGAATACCCCAGGAAAACAACAGAAAGGCCCGAAAGGACAAAAACCAATCCAGACATTCTCTCCAGAATTATGCAGAATCTGTCCGTAATATAAACTCCAAGTTTACAAAGTATTCTGGAAGAATGAGCAAACCAACAAAAAAAGAATCCCACCATACAGAATTGTTGTAGTGATAAGTATGCTCAAACAAACCCAGAAAAAGGGAATGACTAAAACATTGTAAGAAAAGATTGAAAGAAAAACAGAAATTGGCCACAAGCTCAGCCAAAATTTCAAATTCCTGGAATATGTGAAATGCACGTGCGCGTGTGCACACACACACACACACACACACACACACACAGAGTTGTTGTTCAGTCACTTTTAGTCATATCCAACTCTTTGTGACCCTATGGAGGTTTTCTTGGCCAAGATACTAGAGTGGTTTGCCATTTCCTTTTCTCACTCATTTTACTGATGAGGAAACTGAGGCAGTGTTAAGTGACTTACCCAGAGGCCAGATTTGAGCTCAGGAAGATGAGTCTTCCTGACTCCAGGCCTGGTTCACTGCATCACCTAGCTGACATATGTATTTTATTACACATAAAGACAATTTTCCACATTTGTTTTATATAAGAATTTGAGTTTCAAACTTTTCTCTCTCCCTCCCTCTTCTCCCCCCTTCCTAAGAGGGCAAGCAATCTAATACAGATTATACATGTGCAATTGTGTAAAACATATTTCCACATTAGTCATATTGTGAAAGAAGAAACAGACCAAAAGGAAAAAAACCACAAAAAGCCAAAGTGAAAATAGTATGCTTTGATCTGCATTCAGAATCCATCAGGTCTTTCTCTGGATGTGGATAGTATTTTTGATCATGAGTCTTTTGGAATTGTTTTGGGTCATTGTATTACTGAGAAGAAGTGACTCAATCATAGTTGATCATCACACAATGTTGCTGTTACTGTGTATAATATTCTCCTGGTTCTACTCACTTCACTTAGCATCAGTTCATGTAAGTCTTTCCAAGTTTTTCTGAAATCTGCCTGCTCATCATTTCTTACAGTACAATAATATTCTATTACATTCATATACTATAACTTGTTCAGCCATTCCCTAGTTGAGGGGCATCCCCTCAATTTCCAATTCTTTGTCACTACAAAAAAGGCCTCATGTGTCTTGTAACGCTCTGGAGTCTTGCCTGAACCAGATTAAAATATAATTGGGAACTATTTTACAAAATAAATTAAAATGCAATAGAACATAAATAATGCTAATTTGTGGTTTTCTAAGTCAGAATGGGTCTCATAGGGATGCCTGAATACAGTATAGAAGATTCATTTCTATCTAAGCTTTATATAACTAGTCTAGGGTGCCAACAGCCTCTACCAGTTACAAAGTCTTGAAAACTTGGTGTTCTCAGTTCTTCATTTCCATTCAACTACGCAGCCAGTCTGGTTCCAAAGCCTCATTTCTATCTTTGCGATATCTCTCATAAATGTCCTCATATCTCTTCTGATGCTGCCACCATCCTCGTACAGGCCATCAACATGTCATGTCTAGACTATTGCTTGTAGGTTGATCTCCTTGAATCAAGTCTTTCCCTGCTGTAGTCTGTCCTCCTCTCAGCCATCAAAATTAAAATTATCTTAGGCAGGTTTGACCATGTCATTCCCCACTCAAAAAAACTCCAGTGGCTCTTTGTTACTTCCAAGATCAAATATAAAATCCTCTCTTTTAAAACCCTTCACAATCTAATCCATTCCTTCATTTCTAGTCTTCTTATCCTTTATTCTCTTCAACACACTCTATGATCCTGTGACATGAATCTTCTTACTGTTCTTTGAAATCAGAAGTCCATCTCCTAATTTACTGCCTTTTCACTGGTTTTCCTTCATGCTTGAAGTTCTCTCCCTCTTCACCTCTGCCTCTTGGCTTCCCCTAATTTCCTTCAAGAGTCAACTCAGGTCCTACCTTCTGCAAGAGGCCCTTTCTGGCTCCCCTCTACCACCTTTCCTCTGAGATAAACTCTAATTCTTTCTCTCTCTCTCTCTCTCTCTCTGTATCTGACCATCTATCTGTCTATCTCTATATATCTACATGTATCTCTATCTTGTACATACACAATTTTTTTTCATATTATCACCCCCATTAGAATATGAGCTCTTTTAGGGCAGGGACTATTTTTTTTTGTATATTCCCTATTATTAGTATAGTACATGGCACATAGCAAGTACCTGTTATATGCTTGTTGACTAACTGATTGGAAAGAATGGTTGCAGAACATTCTGGTAAGACTTACATGAACTTAATGCAGAGTAAAGTGAGCAGAACCTGGAGAACAACATAATTGCTATTTAATTTTGTATAATTCTGACTTTGATACCTTGGAATTTGATCTCTTTCTCTTTCTTTTTTCTCCCTGCCTGTTTGCAGTATTTATTCTTCAAAATGGATGGTCTGGATTTTGCCCATTACATTTCTGGATATGCTTAATTTTTATTTTTTCCAAGGAGGGAAATATAACCTACAGTTTCTTTTTCCTCTCCCTTTGGTTCTATTAGTTATAAGTTGTTTTGTAAACGATTTCTTGAAATATATTATCTAAGATTTTTGTTTTGTTATGGTTGTTTGGAAATCCTTGTATTCTCTTTCTATTTTAAAGTCAATTGTTTTTGTTAGCTGATTCTACATGTGCAGTGATTTTTCATTTGTTTGACTATGTTTAAATGTTTCTTGTTGTTTCACAGAATTATTAAGTTGTTTGCTCCAAAATTTTTTCATAGTGTTTTCACTACTAGGATAAGGTTTTCTGTCTTCTGGTCTAAGCTGTTCATTCACCTTCCAATTATAGGGGGGTGTGTGTGTGTCTCTGTGTGTGTGTGTGTGTGTGTGTGTGTGTGTGTTTCCTCAGGCTCCTAAACCCTAATAGACTTTTTTTTTTGATGAGGCAATCAGGTGGAAGTGACTTGTCCAGGGTCACACAGCTAGTAAGTGTCAAGTGTCTGAGGCAGATTTGAACTCAGGTCCTCCTGACTCCAAGGCTGAGTTCTATCCACTGTGCCACCTAGCTGCCCCCCTACTGGACTTTTTTTTGAAGTTAGCCATTATGTAGTTTATTAAAAGCTGTAAAAAAATTTGACCAGTTACAAGTTTGACAGAAAACATTTTATACAAAAAATACACTTTTAATCACTTTTTGATTAACAACCAGATAATAATCAAATCTCATTTACTTGCTGCTTTTGGAGGTGATGTACTATAAAAATATTAATATCTTAATATGATCTACATGTATTTTGTGCGTACCTTATAAAAGTATCCTATGAAAGTATTGAATTGTTCAATAAAAAATAAAATAAATAGTAAATGATTTGAAAAAACCCACATTTTAATTGAGAAAAATATGGTTCTGAATTGTTTGTATACATACATAATATGCTGTCACATGTAATAGAAACAGCCATCTGTTAGAAATCCCATCAAAACGCAGCAAATGCAAAGCATAATAATGCAATATGGTATGCAACAGTATAATACTAGAGCGATAGTTTCAATTTAACAAAAAAAATGAATATTTAAGGTGGTAACTAATTAAGCATGCAGTATTGCAAAAGAGATCACCTAGCGAAGTTAAGATGTTTCTTAAAATAGGCTGCCCAGAAAATTAAAAAAAATTAAAAATAAATAGAAAATCACACTCACTTTCACAGGAAGACAAAAATAAGTTTTATGATGTTTATTAAACATTTGATATAGTCAACCCTCTTATTTTATTATACTTAAGCTTATCTGTCTATATTTTTACAAAAAGAAAAAAACCAAACACTTCTGCAATTCAACATGATTGGCCACCTCCACAGGAAAAAATCCTAGTCCTAAAATTAAAATAGGACCAAAGTGAGGAAAACCTATATAACCACTATTATTGCTACCTTGTTTTAAAGACTGTTGAATTTCAAAGATAGGAAGTCATCTAAAAGAAATCTAACAGCATTTACTAAAGATGGTTCACAAAGCAGGCACTAATCTCAGTCACAAATAGGTAGATTAAAGTAAAAATTCCCAAATATTCTTTATGTAAGAAAACTAAAGGAAAACTCTCCACCTAATAGACTTTTTAATGTGTTCTTTCTTTGGGCCCTACTCCTTGCAAGCATTTTCATTTTTTCCTTTTGTATCATCTGTTTCCTTATAGCAGAGATTCTTAACCTATTTCGTATCATGGACCTTTCTGGTAGTTTCATGTAAACTATGGCCTCCATCTTAGAAAAATGTTTTTAAATACAGAAAATGATATACAGGATTACAAAGGAAATAAATTCTGTGGAAATATAGCTATGTATATTAACATATGTACGTATACACATGTTATATGTGTATCTGTGTATCCAGTGCTTAGCACATAGTTTCTAATAAATGTTTATTAATTGATATGTATATATTTGTACATATATATATATATATATATATATATGTGTTTATAGGTACATATACACACATACATACATACAAATATAATATTCAATGACCCCAGGTTAAGAACACTGCCTTATAAAGGTGTTTTTTTCTCTTCAGGTCTTTCCCTGCTGCAGCCTTTGAAACTTTTTTCCTTGTCAGCTGCCTTTTAAAATGTGTTTCTTCAGATTCACTTGAAAACTTCCCCATACTCTTATGGCTTCTCTTATAGATCTTCAGCAAGTTAGGCCCATGCCATTTCCTTTATTTTTTCCCTTTATCCTTCATCCTGCATCCTAGCTTCCAGGACTCTCAGCAGTGTTGACCCCAGGCATTTTGCCCCACAGATGCCTATCAGTCTTTCTTTTCATTTTTGTCCTCTTACACTCCCCACCAAGTTTGTTTTTCATCAGCTAGGGTCTTCCAACTATAAGTTTCAGGCCTACCTCACCTCCTTTGCTGTTTCCCCCCTCATTTTCTAGAGGGAAGACTCTATATAGGTTCTGTTTCTACCGACATTGTCACCCACAGCTGTCAGCTGGTGATTCTTACCCTTGGTCCCAAGCTTCCTCAGGCACTTACCCACCAGAAGTTCCAGGATTTTGGGCCTCTTACCATGGCTAGGTCCCCACTGACAAGACCTGAAGGAAGTCACAGTGAATTCAGGCATAGTCCTGGATGAGAAGCTGTTCAGGGCTGTTTGTCTTTGCTTATATTTCATCTCTTCCCCCCATCTCCAAATTTTGGAGTGCTTTTTTGCCTCAATGTCATTTTTTAAAAAAAATTTATTTATTTTCAGTTTTCAACATTCACTTCCATAAGCTTTTGAGTTCAAATTTTCTCCCCCTCCCTCCTCTTCTCTCTCCCTTAAACAGCATGCAATCTGATATAGGCTCTACATACACATTCCCCCCCCCTTTTTTGTGAGGCAATTGGGGTTAAGTGACTTGCCCAGGGTCACACAGCTAGTGAATGTTACGTGTCTGAGGCTGGATTTGAACTCAGGTCCTCCTGACTCCAGTATAGAGTCCTATTAAACATATTTTCACATTAGTCATGTTGTAAAGAAGAATTAGAACCAATAGGAATAACCATGAGAAAGAAGAAACAAGACAAAACAGAAGGAAAAAAAAGAGCAAATAGTATGCTTTGATCTGCATTCAGACTCCATAGTTCTTTCTCTGGATATAGATAGCATTTTCCATCATGAGTTTTTTGGAGATGTCTTAGGTCCTTGAATTGCTGAGAACTAAGTCTATTAAAGTTAGTCATTGCACAGTGTGGCTGTTCCTGTGTACAAAGTTTTCCTGGTTCTGCTCACTTCCCTCAGCATCAGTCCATACAAGTCTTTCCAGTTTTTTCTGAAGTCTACTTGCTCATCATTTCTTGTAGCACAATAGTATTCATTCATATACCACAATTGTTCAGCCATTCCCCAATTTGTGGGCATCCCTTCAATGTTCAGTTCTTTGCCACCACAAAAAGAGCTGCTATAAATACTTTTGTGCACAAGGGTCCTTTCCCATTTTATGATCTTTTTGGGATACAGACCTAAAGTGCTATTGCTGGGTCAAAGTGTATGCACACTTAATGTTATTCTTTAAAAGAGATTTTTAATTCTAAAGGAAAGCCCACTTTCTTCCTCGGGGATGGAAGAAAGGATTCTTTGTAACAGAAAATTGTCACTTATCTGTATGCATTGCATGACATGTAGAACATGTTTCCTAATTTGAGTATTGCTACTACAGATAGCATCCCCATAACACAGAGCAATTTTTTCATGTAAATATACTGTTGATACCTGTCAGAGTCTTCCATGAATTCAGCTTTTGCTGATGTATCTGGATAGCACTCTCAGTTAATGGTCTAGCCTTCTGTCAAATAAGGCAGAGTAGCACTGTAGATCTTATAATTGCTTTACTTTTTTTTTTTTTTAAATTCAGCTTTAGCTACGGGAAGCCAAATGCCCCATTGTCCAATTTCTCATATGCCCATTTTGCTATGATTCTGTCCTTCTCATCATCCTTTACCTCTGCCCTCCTAGTTTGCTGATGTGATTCACCCTCTCATTCCACTTTGCCTCATTTTATTTTCCTTTAGGATGAGGTGAAGCACATAAATCTGCACATTTACGTTAGCTATATCTTCCTACACTCCTTGCCTCAAACCTTACCACCAATTATCATCCTCCATTTAGCTGTCCTTATGGCTAATCTATCAGCTACTGCCCAAGAGTTAGTATAAATTGCAACATAATCTAGGTTATCCCTTGGGGCCCTAGTGACAATTCACCACACTATCCTTAATTCAGCATGCTGCGCTGACTTTCCATCTCCTTCTTTAACCATTTGGTGTCCAGTAGATAGGCTAAGTGCTGCTGTTTGCTGCTTCATACCCAGTGGGTGAGAATAACACTTCTGTCAGTAAACCATGCGTTGCTTTTGTCTGTCAGCTCTTGTCTAGTCTCTCTCCATTTCAGACCATCTGCTACTCAGCTGTCAAAGTGATTTTTCCAAGTAGCTGTCACTCCCCTTTTCAGTAAACTCTAGTGATTCCTTATTAACTTCAGTATCAAATAAAAAGTACTGTATTTGGCATTTTAAGCTCGTCATAACCTGACCTCTTCTTGCCTTTCTAGTTGTCTTATACTTTACTCCCCTCAATGGACTCTAAGATCAAGCACCTATTTGTTGTTTCTCTCAATATGACTCTCCATCTCCTTTCTCCATGTCCTTGCACCGTCTGTCCTCTATGCCTGAAATCTTCTGTCTCTTCAGCTCCTTCTTTTGCTTTCCCTGACTTCTTTCAGGACGCAGCTTACACCCCACCTTCTGCAGGAGTTGTTTTCCAATCTCCTGTCTCTCAAACTACTCATATCTTCCCTTCTCAGGTGACTTTCCAACTCCTCTGTAAATACCCTGTATGTATGCATTTATTCACAGGCTGACCCCCAACTCTTATTCTCCACTCCATCCTCCACTCAGATGCCGCGCTGATAGCCCCAACGTACAAGCCTGACCACGCCATCCCTCCATTCAGTAAATCCCAGTGGCTCCTTTTTGTCTCCAGGATCAAATATAAAGTCCTCTTTTTGGTTTATAAAACTCTCTATTCCGAACTCTTCCTACCTTTCTAGTCTCTTGCCTTTGTATATCCGCAGCGCTTAGCACACAGAAGGCGCTTAGTAAATGTTATTTGACCGTCTTACTATTATGACATTTGTTCCTTGAAGGCAGAAACTGTGTTGGATTTTATTTGTAACCCAAGAACTTTGCACAGTGTTTGTCACTTAGTAAATGCCTATTGGCTGTCTGACTGACTGACGGACACCTCTGTAAAGGGGTCACATAGAAAATCAATCCTCTTAAAATTTCACGAATTTATTTTGTATATACAAGGTCAGGATCAGTCATTCTTCCAAACTTTTATTGACATTTTCTTAAATCAGATATTAAAGTGATAAAATCCAAGTTATCTAAATAATGTCATTGTCGAAAATAGATGACTACAAAAATATAGGCAAATGTGTTTTGTTTTACATTTGTTTGTTGTTCTACTTCCTGTTTCTTATAGGAATACTCTCAGGGATGAATAAGCTTAGTTGGAATTCAAACCAAATTCTCTGCTGGCTTACTTTCTCTTTATCTGCTTTCCAATGCTTGTGAAATGATATGAAAACGATGCTTGTAGTCTTTTGTCATGGTTTTATTAAAGTTTTGTAAATAAGACTGCATTCATATGCTTCTTTTGGCTGACACTTCTTGACTGAATTTGGCAAAGATATTAAATGAATACAGTTTGCAATCTGATATAGTTTGTGGGGAGGAGGAGCTTTTGGACTTCTCCATATACTTTAAATAGCCAGCAACTTTATTTTCTAAATATTCTGTTACTGGTAGCTTTCTTTAAGACTTTTTTTTTCTGTATCAAAATCTGAACATCATTTTGGCCCTACCACCATTTTCTACTTCTTCTTCTTCTTCTTTTTTTTTTAATTCATGCATTTTTTTTCCCTTTAAGGCAAGTGGGGTTAAGTGACTTGCCCAGGGTCACACAGCTAGTGAGTGTCAAGTGTTTGGTCTGAGGCCAGATTTGAACTCAGGTCCTCCTGACTTCAGGGCCAGTGCTCTATCCACTGTGCCACCTAGCTGCCCCCATTTTCTACTTCTGAGGAACTGTCTAGTCACCTCGTGGGCAGAACGTATATAACTTACGTGCCTTGAGCTTGATGAATAATCACGCAATATTCCAAGTTCCTTTAAATAATCCTCCCCATGATTATCTTCCAGAGGAATTTTCCCAGAATTCTATGGTTATAATTGAATAATATCAAAGATATTTAAAAGAACTCTAATAATAATGAAGGAAAAACTCCACTAGACAATGGCATTCTGTCACATTTGCCTCATTGCTAACTTCGGTACAGTTGAAGGATTTTTAATAGCTTATAGTGATGTGCTAGGCATAGGAGGAGATAAAAAAATCTAGATAAGGTACAGTCCCTGTTCTTTTGGACCTTACAATGTAAAATGGAGATATGACGCATACATAAGTAACAATGGCATTAGTACATATGCATGAAGGGTCTAAACAATTCCTGATTCCTGAAGGGTCAGAAGGAGAAAGGTCATTCATTAACAAATGAGGAAAATGGAAGGCTTCCTGGAGGAGGAAGAACTTAAACAGAAATTTAAAGTGTGGGTAGGAATTCAAAGTCTGGAGAAAAGACACTCCAGACAAGTGGAATAGGGCTAGCAAAGGCATGGAAACAAAAAAGTGTGGACTATTTAAGAAGGATGATAAATAGTCAAATATGGCTGGGATGTAGGATGCAGGGAAAGGAGTAATTTGAATGTGGCAGGGAACAAAATCCACTAGGATTCCAGCCCCATAGGCTGGGCTAGCTTTTCCTCCAAGGGTGGGGAACCTGCAGCCTCAAGGCCACATGTGGGCTTCTAGGTCCTCAAGTGCAGCCCTTTGACTGAATCCAAATTTCACAGAATAAATCCCCTTAATAAAAAGATTTGTTCCCACCCTAGGACCTAGGCTGTACCCCACAGAAACTAGGCTTTTTTTTAGACCTTAAAAAGGTATTGAAACTATTTCCAAAATTTAATTGGCATAGTAGGCTAAGGCTTGAGCTACTGATGTAGTTTCCTGGTGGTCTATGTACAAAAGACTGTATACAAGGAGTCAGGGGCTCCTCTCTTAACACCAGCACACTACCATGGTAAATATATAGATGGGAAAGCTTCATTCAATATATAGATGGGAATCAGTGCTTAACACTTTTTTCTGTGCTACAGGTAAGAAAACTTCCTTTTATTAACTATTAGCACCTAACAGTTAGAATCTAATAATTAGATGGTCTATGAGTGTCCTATTTTATTCCAGTCTCAAACTTGAGCCATAGAAGTAGTATGAGTTAGGCCTGGTCTATGCTCTTTGTCATTATTTGGATGCATCAGATCAGAAGGAATTCATTTTATGCCTTTTGTGGTTATTTGGAATGGGCTCTCCCTTTCTTTTTATTACTTCTTGTGTTTTGCTATTATTAGCTAGAAATACTATTGATTTTTGAGGATATATTTTGTAGCCTGCAACTCTGCTGAAGCTCTTTTTTCAATTAGTATTTTCTTGATTCCCTGGGCTTTGCCAAGCAAATCACCATATCATCAACAAACAGGGATAGTTGATGTCCTCTTTACCTATTTTTATTCCTTTAATTCCTTTCTCTTGTCTTGTTGTGATTGTTAGCATTTACAGAAAAGATGCTACTGTATTCCCAATGTGTATGATTTTAGTTTTTGGTTTTAGGTGAATGTTTTTTATGATATTAAAAATGTCTTTCTTTTGTAGGTTTTTGGTTTTTTGCTTTTAGCATAAAAGAGAGTTAGACTCTGTCAAAGACTTTTTCTGCATCTATTAAGATGATTATGTAGTTTTGGATGTTTTGGTTTCTAATATGTCTAATTATGTTGATTATTTTCCTAATATTGAACCACCCTTGTATTCTTGGTATAAATCCCACTTGATCATAATGAATGATTTCTTGGACAAATTACTGTAGTGTGTTTAATAGAATTTGGTTTAAAAGTTTTTGGTCAATGTTCATTAATGATATTGACTTACAGTTTTGGTGTTTTTTTGGGAAGGGTTATCTTTTCCTGGTTTAGCTGTTAGGACTATATTTATCTTACAAAAAGATTCTGGTAGGGTACTTTTTTTCTCAGTTTTTGAGAATAATTTGTGTAGTATGAATACTAACTGTTCTTTTAATTCTAGTTTCACCAGAAATTTGTTCATTTCCATATTTTCTCTTTTGTTTATCTTCCTGTTAGACTTATTCAAAATTGATAGAGGAATATTGAAGCCTCGTTTTACTATTATGTTATTGTCTATATCTTCTTGAAGCTGTTTATGTTTCCTTTATGAATTTGGATGCTAAGGCATTTGAGACTTAAAAGCATATTACTAATATTGGCTTGTTGTTTATGGTTTCTTTCAGCATAACATGGTTTCCTTGTCTATTCCTTTTTATTTTTCAAATGTTTATTTTTACTTTGTCTGACAGTATGATGGCAACTCCTATTTTTGAAAGATTCGTTTGATGCTTGGTAAATTTTTTTTTTCATGGGGCAGGTAGGTGGTGTAGTGGATAGATTGCTGGGCCTGGAGTCAGGAAGACCTGAGTTCAAATTTGATTTCAGACACTTGCCAACTGTGCGACATTGGGCAAGTCATTTAACCTTGTTTGCCCAGCTTCTTCATCTGTAAAATGAGCTGAAGAAGGAAATGGCAAACCATTCCAGTATCTTTGCCAAGAAAACTCGAAATAGGGACACGAAGAGTTGGACATGACAGAAATGACTGAACAGCAGCACTGATAACACCACCACCACTACCAATAATAATGTTTTTTTTTCCCCAACCCTTCAGTTTTATTTTGTGTATGTCTTTATTTTTTAAATGTGTTTCTTGTAAGCACTATAAGATTATACAGTTTTTGCTCTTATCTATATCACCCCTTTTCATTTTATTGGGTTATTTCATTCACATTTAAAGTTATAAGTGATTTATATTTTCCTCCATCTGTCTAAAATAGTATTTTTTCAAGTTATGATTCCCTTCCCTTTCTGTAATAAACACACTTTGCTTCAGTTATTTTACTTTAATCTTTTTTTAAGAAGGTTTTGTTTCTGCTGACTCTCCTACTCTGCTCCCTGATCTATTCTCATTTGTTACCCTTTTCCTTTTAGATTTTTTTTATTAGTTCCTTGCTTTTATATGGTTATATATTTCTTCCCTCTCTTTTTTCTGTCAGTCAAGTAGATTCCCTCTTCCTCTCCTCCCCATAAGCTAATCTTGTTCACTAGTTTTTTAATTTCATTTTTGAGCTCCTTTCCAAAAAGGATTTCTGTCACTCTGTTCATTATCTATCTCCTCTTTCTGTTTACTTTAGACCCTTGTTATCTGATTCATGACCCCTATAATCATTTGGTCTCTTTCTTTTCTCTGTATTCTTGGATTCAAAGATTCTAAGATATCCATTCTATCTGCCCTCTAGGCACCTTCTGCTACTTGTTGGTAGGGCTTACCTCATGGATTCCTCTTTTCCATTGCCCCTATTTCTCAGAACAATGCCAATTATTGTAGGTGTCAGAGAGGACACTGCCCCATGGTAGGGCACCTCTCCCATCCCCGTACCAATCTATACCTTGTCTTGTTGACCATTTTCCCCCTACATTTGCCTAGAAATCTCCTCCGTGTCCACATTTTCCCACATCTCCAGGTTACAATTACCCTTAGGGATTTCAATTCTCACCCCTCCCCCCCATAAGAATAGACTTTTTATGCACCAAATCCTCTTCTCCCTTCATGTATAGGAGTGTTCATCAGTGGAACCCTCTTCTACCCCCAAAGTAAGGCCTCCTTCCTCCCTTTTTAAGTTTCCCCCTCCTATTTACCCACTGCGCTATAGGCCCTTTCTTTCCAAGATCACAGAGATCACCTTTCCTTCATTGCTAGCCATTGATTTGACCCCATGTGCATCAACTCATTCCCATCTATCTCTTGGCTTTTCTTCCTCCCCACTCCCTGCCCCCATCCTCCCATGTTGTAATGTAGTCCTACAAAAGAAGCATTTACCCTAGACAAGGTGTTACTAAGTTCTGTCCACAATATCCACTTGCTGCCTGTTCAGTTTTACCTCTACCAGATTTCTGCCTTCACCCCTGTCTCCTTGGGTACATTTAGAAAAAAAGTCTCTTACTGGTCTTTCTGTTGTCACTCTGTTGCTGTTGCTATATGCTTTTATTTATTCCTCCTGCATTTCTGTTGCTTGGGATGTTTGAGAAGAAAATAATCTCTTCACTTCTGATTTTTCTAAAAATATTTCGAACTCTTTTTTTTTCTTTTCTTTTTTATATATTGAAGTTCATCTTTTATCCAGTATGGTTAAGCTCAGATTTGCAGAACAGGTCACCTGGGCTGCATCCTGAACTTCAATGCTCTTAGGAACATGTCATTCCATTCCCTTCTCCTTTTTCTAGTGGGTAGGAAATAGTCTATTCAAATGTCTTTTTCTTTGTATTTGAAGGTCTTTCTCCTGATGGCATGCAGAAGTTATTTTTTGGGAATTAAATTGTTAACTTTAACTACTATGTATCTTGGAGTTTGCATTTTTTTTTCTGGAGTCTATCTGTGAATTCTTTCAATTTGAATTTTATTTTCTATGTTCAATAGTTCTGGGCAGCTCTTTCCTATTATTTCCTCCATTATTATGTTAGGGTGTTTTGTAGAGTGTATGGGTGTTCAGGGAGGACTAGCACCTCTGGCATGAGGGCTTGCTGAACTCTTTTTGGGACAGTTCATCCATATTTACTGTCCACCTGGCACTCAATTCTCACCTGTGGCTCCAAGAAGCTATAGCATATACAGCCTGCACATCCCAGTAAAACTGCCTTGGCAGATGGGTTAAACCAGGTTGAGGGTAACTGACAAGCCTCAAACCCATCGGTGAGGTAGGGGATGTTTACCCCAAGCATGCAAATTTCCCCCCATGTGAATGGGCAGAAGAGAACAATTTGCTCCAACAGCCATGAAAGCAGCTGAAGGAAGTGCTGTGGAGCACTTAGAGCTTGGTCAGACATTGAAGACTCCAAGGTCACCCACTGCATCCCACGTCATTGCCAGAGAGAGTAAGGCTGATGACTTTGTGCCACTCTGCCTCATGCAAATCCAATTCACATGTAAGACATCACCTTGTGATGTCGTTGGTCTTCTTTGAAAAGAAAAGACAAATAACAAGAAGGTTTTTTGTCCTGTTGTATTCTTCTGGGAGACCTGTGATCCTTATGTTGTCTCTCTGCATCCTGTCCTCAAGATCCATGTTTTGCTTGCACAGTGAACATATTTTCTTTTAATGTTCTTGCTTTTTGCTTCTTCTAGGCTGTCCTTCACTTCTGTGTTTTTACATTCTATTTTTTCTATTTCTATTTAATTCTATATATAGCTATATATTTATTTCTATTATTATATTTTAATTTATATTTTTCTGTCTTTTGTTTCTTTGGTGAAGCTTACCACTTCAGATTCCAGTTTTTCTATTCTGCTTATTATTTTTGCTGTCCAGGACATAAATTCTGCTCTTATAGTTCTCATTTTTCCTTTAAGCCACCCAGAAACAGTGTGTTGTGATCCCATGTTCTCAAATTCCAGAGTCTCCTGTCTTATTAGGTGCTGAATCATTTTCATTTATTTTGCAGTATTTATTCAAAGATTCCTGAACTTGTTTACTAGGTCTGGAGGCCATATTTTTTTTCTGTCGATTTTTTCTGTTTAAATTCAAAAGATTTCTTTGAGATTTCTTCTTTCTGAAATCTTTAGCAATTTTAGTCCCCCCCCCCCCATTTTCCTTATAAGCTCACTTTCTGGCTCCCTCCCCTCTGTGGTTTCCTGAGGGATCTCAGAGCATCTCAGCCTCCTTCCACATTGGGCAATTCAAGTTCACCAGCTCAGGTCTCTGCCCCATCTGACTTTCGAGTGATCATAACTGGTTGCAGATAGATCCCATGCTTTTCCCCTCAGGCTTGGTGGAATGCTGCCTAGTTGTCCCTACATACTGTGATCTGCCCTGGTGACCCATTCTATTCCCTCTATTCCTTAGTTCTCTGGCCCAGCACCAGCATTTTAGAGCCTGTTTGCCTCAGAGCTTTGCAGTGCTATTGCTATTGGGTTGCATCTCCTAGCAGGCTTTTAGTAGTTGCTTTTTTTTTTAAAAAAAAAGCAATTGGGGCTAAGTGACTTGCCCAGAATCACACAGCTAGTGTCAAGTGTTTGGTCTGAGGCCAGATTTGAACTCAGGTCCTCCTGACTTCAGGACTAGTGCTCTATCCACTGCACCACCTAGCTGCCCCTCCTAGCAGGCTTTTGCTCCTGTAGGGCTATGCCCAAACTGGTTGTCAAGGTGCCAGCAAACTTCAATAGCCTGGAGTCAGGGTCTCTATGGCACTTGAAAAAGGGAGGAGGAGACAGAGACCAGTATTGTGCCCTTGTGTCTGCTAGTGAAGCCTTGCTGATAGTAGTGTGGGAGGTGAGGAGGGTTGCTGAGTAACTTCAGGGTCGATGAGTATCAATTCCTGGGGTTTTTAAACTTTCTTTCAAATTCTGAGTTTCCTAGAACAGGAAAACAGCTGAAGTTGTTTTATCTTTGGTGAATAATTTCCGTTTTGGAAAGATGTGAGAGATCTTGTGGATTGGAGGAAATGTCTAGTCCACCATCTTGTTGCTCACATTATGCTATATACTAAATTTTATGCTACAAATGAAATATTATTTAAATTCCTAACATGTCTCTCTAGTGAAGGGGGTCTTTTCCTAGAGTATGAGCTTTGGCATCTAAACTTACTCCTGACTGCTACACCTCTTATCCAGTTTTCTTGCATAATACCCCTTAAGGGGAAATACAGCTCTTATGTGCTATGGAAATGTCACTAGAAGACAGCAAATTTTTGTCATTTTCTGGTCTGGGCCAAAAGTGCCAACAGAAGAACAGAAGAAATACAAAATCAAAACAAAATACACTAACAAGTAGCATATTCCCAAACTAATAGTTAAAAAAAATCCCCAAATACATTGTGTATTTAGAAAGAGTAATAATAAAAATCAAATGACTAAAATAGGAAAAATGGTAATAATTCAAGTATAAAGTTATTAAATGATGTTTAGATGTACACATTGCTTCACTCATCATTATTACCGTCACGGTTGGGGGAAAACTTCTAATCAACATAAAATACAAACAAACAATATATGCAAATAAGGCTCAGA
Source organism: Phascolarctos cinereus (assembly GCF_003287225.1). Taxonomy (NCBI): domain Eukaryota; kingdom Metazoa; phylum Chordata; class Mammalia; order Diprotodontia; family Phascolarctidae; genus Phascolarctos; species Phascolarctos cinereus. The sequence goes on along the minus strand of NW_027556098.1, from coordinate 39,561,690 downwards.
CTCAGACTCCAGGCTCTTGGAAAGTTGCCAGTGTTATCCTTGGTACAGAAAAATTTAGTCTCTTTTGTTCCAAAGCTTTGGTATGAGTTTTTCTGTTTTGTTTTGTTTTAAGGATCAAATGAGATAACATATCTAAAGCACTTTGAAAACATCAAAGTACTAGATAAATATGACCTACTTATTAGAGATACAGATATCAGGAGAAATAGAGACATTGGATTGGGGGAAGGGAACACATGTTAGCCTCTACCTTTTTAAGAGGGATATGTTAATGATTTTTCTAGGAAACCGAAGAGCAACCAAAGATTGCTTTATATAATGCGATACATCTGAGATTTCTGAATATATGCTGAGGTGACTAATAATCAAACAAAGAGATTACATTCAATATACAGTAATAAGTGGGCCTCCTAAGGGAAAATGGCTGAACACTTTGAGATGACTGCATATATAAACAACTTGAAAATCCTACAATTCATTCTGATCAATGTTTACTTAAAAATGCATTAGCAATAGATTCTATTCCATTGACTTAATGTAGATAATGTGGCTTTAAAAAATAATAAATCTCAGTGAAGAAATAACTAATACAGTGGGATATTCTATATTTGATTCCTTTTTCATTGCTTTTTCTGTTTTTCTGAACTGTTTGCAACATTTGGATAATATTCAGAAAAGAACATAAACAAAAAGTGTAATGCATTTCAAAAAGCAATGGAAAATGACTGGTCTGATGGTGTTATTATACAGGGAGTGAAAAAAGATGTTATAAGAGAAAGGATATAGTATGTGTCACAGGAAAGACAGAGCAGATTAAGAGGGAGCCATACCATACTATACATGATGGTAACCCTAGAACACCATGATACAAATAGTCCACATGTACACCTTGTATATATAGCACACTTTAAGGTAATTTAAAAAAATTCTTTTAGTTCATATCTCTACCCCCTAAAAATTTATGGAAATATGAACATAGAATTCTGTAGAAAACTGAAGACAAAAGTATAAATTACAGAAGACTTTGTTTTCCACCAAGAAAAAAAAACAAAGCTGAAATTTTCCAGCTTTAAATTTATCATCATATTCCCATCCCCATAATCCCAATTACATACACAAGTCCAAATAGGAAGCGTCTTCTACTCAGATCTTTTTTTTCCTTACGTGCTTAGCTGTTTTCTCCTATTTACTTATAGTGTGGTACAGTGGAAAGAGTGAGGTTTTAGTTTCTGGCTCTAGTATTAATCTGTGAGATTTTGCCCAAGTCGCTTTGGGCTTTCTTATCTATATAATGCAAAGTTACACTAGGTGATCTCTAGGGTTCCTTCCAGATCTAAAACAGAATGAATAAATGAATGGCTTTAGTAGTCTCTTCCTGTAGCTCTCTGTTCTTCAGTTCTCTATTGCTTCAGAGGAAGGTCTTAGTTGTGATTCTCTTTAGCTCTGTGGGACTGTTATCTTTTGTCTAGTAACTGTCTCAAGCCCCTTCCTGCTGAGGAATCTTTGCCTCCTGGCTGTTCTATGAATAAGACACTCCATCTCTCAGCTCTGAGCGTTCTCTCTGGCTGCCCACCGGGCCTGGAATGCTCTCCTTCTTCTGCTGCAATTACCTACCTTCCTAGTTTCCTTTCAGCCTCAACTAAAATCCTACCTTCTGTAGGAAGCTGTCCTCACCCTCTTAATTCTAGTGCCTTTCCTATGTTATTTCCTATTTATCCTGTATATTAGGTGTGTGCCTGTGTGTATCTATCTATCTATCTATCTATCTATCTATCTATCTATCTATCCATCTATCTCCTGTATGTATTTATCCTGTATATAATTTGCTTTATATATATGTATAATGCCTTCCCTATGTTATTTACTATTTATCATATATATATGTATATATATATACACCTACATATTTATATATCCCGTATAAATTTATATATATATTTATACTATGTATAATTTGCTTTGTATATATTTGCTCATTGTCTCCCCCATTAGACTGTAAACTCCTTGAGAGCCAGAACTGTCTCTTGTCTTTTTTTGTAGCCCCAGTGCTTAGCACAATACCTGGAACATAGTTGATTCTTAATCAATGTGTTATTCTCTTTTGCCTTCACAATGTGCCATCAGCCTCTGGTTAGTCACCTGTTACAATAGCTTGCCTAATAGTACTGTCTTGACTTGTTCTCCAGCATTAGGATGACCTCATTTCAGATACTGCTCTAAAATTTTAATATTTGTTCATACTCCAGCACCTTGAAGTAGTGTCTTATCTGTTGCATATGTTCCACGTACTCAGCAATTTGGTCTCTTAAGAGGCCAATTAGCACCTAGATGGGCAATGCCAACACTATATAAGGTAAGAACTATACTTCCAGCTGATGGCAGGTATGCATACTCTTGGGCCAACACTATTCACTCATTTTGGTCAACTGGAATGAAGGAAGAGTAGATACTTCATTATTCATTATACATAGAGCCATGAAACTTTTAACAGCAAAGCTGGAAGGACCTCAGAAATCATCTAGTCCATTCCTTATTCTTACAGAGGAAACTCAGGGGAAAGTAAGCATAAATTCAAAGGTCACACAGTTAGTAAATAATAAAATTTGGACCTGTGAAATCTGACTATATTCTTGTCTGGTGTTCTTTCTAAATATATGCTTATGTAGGTTGATCCAAAACTTAGGATTTTTTTTTCTAGTCACATATGTACAATAAAGGCATGAATTTGTAACAAATGTTTGAAAGAAAGGGTTTCATCTCTGATTTTTGTTCTTACCATCATTTCTCCATCTCATCTACATGTTTTTTATGTGTTAAAGCATTTATAAATATTCCCTAGGTATGCCCACTCAATAATTTTTTCTTTAATGTTACTGATGTTTTTTTCTTCTTCCTCTCCCTCCCCCCCTCCCTTCCTCCTTTCCTCCCTCCCTTCCTTCCCTCCTTCCCTCCTTCCCTCCTTCCTTCCTTCCTTCCTTCCTTCCTTCCTTCCTTCCTTCCTTCCTTCCTCCCTCCCTCCCTCACTCTTTCTCTCCTCTTCCTTCTTTCTTTCCTTCCTTCCTTCCTCCCTCACTCACTCCTTTCTTCCCTCCCCCACTCCTTTCCTCCCTCTCTCCCTTCCTTCCTTTCCTTCTTCTCTATCACTACCCACAATCCCCACTCCACCCTCTACTTTCCCCAAGGAGCTTCACATCCAATAAATAAATATTATCAAGCAAAACAAGTAAACACATTGACCATGTATTGAAATGTGTGTCTCATTCTGCAACTCTGGTTTATCATTGCTCTGTCAAGGGGTAATCTTTTAGTCATCATTGGTAGTGATGTTGGTGAGGGTTCTGATGTTTTTCAAAGATTTTTTTTCCTTTATGTTATTGCAGTCATGTACATTTTTTACTGCTTCTGCATGTTTCACTCTGCATCAGTTCATATAAGTCTTCCCAAGTTTCTCTGAATTCTTCACAGTCTACCTTTTTTTTTTTGCACAGCACAAGAATATTCCATTATATTCACATACCACAAAATTTTAAAGCCATTCTCTAATTGATGGGCATACATTTTCTTTCTAGAGCAGCTGGGTGGAACACTGGATAGAGTGACAGACCTGGTAGTCAAGAAGATCTGAGTTCAAATCTGGCCTCAGACACTTACCCTCAGCAAGTCGCTTAACCTTTTTTACCTCAGTGTCCTCATCTATAAAATGTGTTGGAGAAGGAAATAGCAAACCGCTCCTGTATTTCTGCCAAAAAAACTCTAAACTGAAACAACCAAACAACAATATACCTTCTTTCTAGTTTTTTACTGCAACAAAGGAATTGTATAAATATTTGTGTACAAATGAGTCCTCTGTCCATTTTCCCCATTGATAGAGTCTGTTCATAGAAAAGTGTTTATTGGGGAAGTGGAATGTTGTGATACTTCTCTTACTATGCTAATTTAGTAAATGCCTTTGTATTGGACTATGTCCTCTAGCTGACTAGTAAATTGTAGGATTTTGTGAGCTATGATTTATTTGTTTTTAAAGTACATTTGGGCACAGAAGCTGCTTTGAACATGAGGCAGATTTTCTGGGAGCCTCATAGACTATAGTAGTGTACCCTAAGCACTATATATATATATATATGTGTGTGTGTGTGTGTGTATATATGTGTGTGTGTGTGTATATATATATAAAAATATATGTGTATATATATATGTGTGTATACACACACATATATACATATATACACTATATATACACACATACGTATATGTGTATATATATAGTATATATGTGTATATATATATACACACACACATATATGTAAGCATGTGTGTGTGTGTGTATATATAATATATATATATATATATTTAATGAATTATAGTAAATTTAAACTGTAAAAAAACTTTTTGCCAAAAAATCCAGAGACTACATTCACATGTGTTAAACACACAAGAGTCAAATGATAACTATAGTGCAACCCTCTGGTGTTTAATTTGTTTGGTCTATCCTTGAGCATAACTGGGAAGATTCCCCAGGCCTTCTTTCTACCTGGGTGCAACCAAACAAGAAAACCCTTTTTGGTTTCTATTGCTTTAAGTTTGGAAGTACAGACATGTTTCTGTCCTGAAATGGACTGAGATCTGGAATAATTACTAATATGAATCTGATAATTGCGATTTTATTATCTGCCAGAAAGGTAACGGGTCACAAAAATACATGACAGTGTCATGAGTTGAGGCAAGTGTGGAAGGATCATCTTTTATCATTTTTTTCTTTTAGGGTTAAATGAATGAAATGGGATCACACGATAATCTATTTGTGGGGGGGGGGGGAAGGAATAAGGGCCAGGCACTGTGCTTTACAAATATCTCATTTGCTCCTCACAACCATCCCAGGAGGTAGGTACTATTATTAACCCCATCTGATAATTGAGAAAAATGAGGCAAACAAAGGTTAAGTGACTTGCCCAGAGTCACACAGCTAGAAAGTGTCTGAAACTGGATTTGAACCCAAGTCTTCTTGACTCTAGGCCTAGTGCTCCATCTACTGCGCCATCTAGCTTTCCCTAATATAGGAATATCAAACTCTAATAATTTATATAAAGTATTGAGGTGGATGCTTCCATGTAACAAAAAACCACTGGCCCACATCTAGTCTACCTCATTTCCAAGGAAAAATATAATTTCTATCTTTGAGGAGAATAAGAGTGTTTCTGAGTGTTTTTTCACTGATCTATTTAAGAGGGGTATTGAGCTATCTACCACATGTTAAAGACTGGTAATCTAGCAGTAGTACTATGTGCTGTTTCAGAGGTTCAGGATAAAAGTCACTTTTTCTGATCACTTCCAAGAGGAGGTAACAGGTACCTTATTCTGGCTAAATAATCTCCCTTCCACCAAATGCTTAGTACAGAAAAAAAAAAGTTTAGTATATTGAGCAAACACATTTATCCAAGAAAACAATAAATAAAGCAGGAAAGTTAAACAAATTAAAGCATAGGATTGAATATACAATAGGAGATGGACTTTTTTGACTGGGAATGAGATAAAATCTTAGCTAAACCAAGAGAGAGCAATTAAATTGGGTGCAGGTACTGGAAATAAAGCCACTTATTTCAGGGGGCCAGATTCTCCACATGAATGTATCTCTGAGACCTCCTGTCCACCATTCAAATGTGCCTTGCCTGTCCACTCCATCTTTCTCAAACTCTGTTTCTAGAGCCTCTTTTTATCAAGCATCTTCATTTGTCCATTCCTAGAAGTGTCTCAGGCAAATTTTAGTATTTGCTCTACTTTATCAAAGACTTTTTTTGAATCTATTAATAATCATGCAATGTTTTACAATTAGCATGGCTAATTATGCTAATTATTTCCCTAATGTTCAGCCATCTTTGTATTCATTTCCAACTTGGTCTTTATGAATATTTTTGATATATTATCATAGTTTCTTCATATCTATCTAGCTACCTATCATCTGTCTATCTATCCTCTATTTTCTATCTATCACTGATTTATTTATTTGTATGATTATCCATCAATGATTTTTGTCTGTAGTGCTATTCTCTGATTTATCCCTCTCTGGTCTGATTATCAGAACCACTCATAGAAACAGCTTGGCAGAATGCCTTGTTTTTCCAAGACAATTTGCAAGAATAGCAATTGTTTGTGCTTTTAATGTCTAATATAATTCATTTGGAAATAGATTTGATCCAGGAGTTATTGTTGTTGTGATTTCATTTTTGGATTTTTCTATTTTGTTTTCAAAAATTGAGTGGTTTAGAGTCACTGCTATTTCGCAAATGGATTATTCTGTACTTTGACATGCACCTAATTCATTTAACTTTTCTGTTTTATTGACATAAAATTGAATAGTGGGGTGCTGGCAATTTTCTTTACCTCTTCTTACATTCCTCCTAGTTTGTATCTTTATAAATATTTTCCCTTATTCATTCTTCTGTTAAAAATCAAATTGGCTAATGGTTTACATATCTTTACAATCTATTCAAAAACAAATTCTTGGTTGTGGTGATAAATTCAGTAGTCTGTTCATTTTTCAATTTGATCTTTCTGATTTCCAGAGTTTCCTCTTTTGCACTTGTTTTGGGATATTATTTTGCTGATTCCTTTTTTGCTTAAATTTCCTAAATGCTCAATGAATTAATCCTTTCTTTTTTTTTTTCTATTTTGTTCATTCAAGTACTTAGCACATCTTTTTCTTGTAAGATCTGTTATTCATTTAATTGTTTCTCTGAAGTGTTCTTGGATTAACTTATTTAGGTCATTGCTATTTAGACATTCTTTTTGCATGTTTCTCTTATGAACTACAATTAATAACAACAACAACAACAATAATATCAGTTAACATTTATTTAGTGCCATTTATATGCTATGTGTCAGGCAGTCTGCTAAGTGCTTTACAAATATTATCTCATTTGAGCTTCACAATAACCCTGCAAAGAAGGCGCTATTGTTATTCCCATTTTGCAGCTGAGGAAACTGAGGCAAACAAAAGTTAAATTACTTGTCCACAATTGCATAGATAAGTGTCTGAGGCTAGATTTGAATTCAGATCTTCCTGACTTCTGGCTAGATGCTCTATAAACTTTACTACCTAGCTATAATTTATATTATGGATAAGGAATTAATATAATTGTTCAGCTTTTCTGTATTTGTTTATGAGTTCTTCGGATCTTATTTTGTTATCAGTTTTTGTAAGTACATAGTGTAATTCTGAAAAAAAGAATAATTCTTAAGATAAGCAAAGCCTAAAATATTGCATAAATGTACTTTAGTAATATTGTTAATTCATTGCACAAATCTATAAAAGCCGGATTTCTTTTCTAAACTACAATTTCTTTCTTAGTTATCTTTCTATAAGATTTGTCACATTCCAAGAGAGATATGTTAAAATTTCTCTTAATTATATGACTTTCTATATAGCTTTCTTTGTATTTCATCTTGCTTTTTCTTTAAATAATTATTATGTGATTTTGTACAGATATAGTTAATAGCGATATTGTTGTATAGTCTATCATTTCTTTAGCCATAAGGAAGTTTCCCCTCCACCCCTTTTTTTCCCTTTTTTAAATTGACAGCCTAACTCTTGATTGTAACTCTTGCTTTTTTGAATTTACTTGAATTGTGTGATCCTAGGCTTTGTTTTTTCTTGTATGTGGAAAGTTTTTGGATTCTGTTTTCTAATTCATTCTATGACATTCTCTCACTTAATGAGTGTGTAACCCATGTCCCAAAGCCCATTGGTATGAGACTCTGTCCTTATTGGTGGAGATGAAGGCCTTGCCCCTCACAGAGGACTTCAATTCTCAGCCTGTCTTCAAGCTTTGAGTGGCTTCTGGAGCTTCTAGGTTCCAGTTTTGAGAGGGAAGGTTTTCCTCTGGGTGGGGCGCTATTGAAAACAATTCTATCCAGTTCTCTGTCCTTGAGGATAGATACACATTATCCCTCTCCTTCTCGTTCCAGAAATAGATACTTGCTTTCTTCTTTTATTACATCTTTACTACTTCATCTTTTTGTCTTCTTTTCTCCTTATCCTCTTTTCATGGAATGACTTTTATCTGTCACCCTGATTCCAAGAAACATAACTTGTCTTCTTTTCTATTCCTCTCCTGCCAGCTCCAGGTGGTTTATTTTTCTTTGATTCCTCTTTATAGGATTAGATGTTGAAATTCCAAATCTTTATTTTCTCCGTGACTCTCCATCAAAATGAAAATTCTGAAGTGTAATATCTGGTTTCCACCTAATAACATTCAAACCCTGTGTCTTTAGTTACTAATCTATTTCTGTATGGTGTTTTGTACTGTGACAAATGATTAACTGGGCCCCTATTTTATCCTGCTCAGTATTAATTAGTTCAATATGATTTCATAGGGGTAGTGATTATAAATTCTGTATGTTGGGCCCCAGAGCTGTGAACTGCAGATTGTAAATTCACTTGCTTAATCATAGGAAGCTAACTAGAGGACCTCCACCCTTGTTTTTGCCTTGTTGTGGTGACCAAGACTAGTGTGATGGAGGTGACTCAATGACATGGAAAATCCCCCAGCTATTTTTGTTGCCCCTCTGACCATAGAGGGATGCTCTATTGCTCCACATGGAGAGATGGCCATGAGCATTTGGCCCATAAATTCTGGCCTCTGGCCTGCCTTTTTATTGGCCCATTGATCCATGTAGATGTTTTGACATCTGTTTATCAACCCATCCCATGGATCTGCTTATTGGTTCTGTAGGATATCCTGAAAGGTCAAGATAGGTCTGTCAAGGTCTGCTCATTGGCTCATTTGTCAACCAGTGGGAGTCTGTATTTTGTACAGAGCTTCTTGGAGGGTTAAGGTCTATCAACCAAAGAAATTCTGTAGTTTTAGTTTGCTTCATCTATACCATCTGGGTATCAAGCACTATAAAACTAAGTTCCTGGAGGAAGGGAGCATCTCAGATTGTGAGGAAGATCTGAGGCCCACTTCATCAGCGGAGGCCATGAACCCTTTAGTACCATGCTGTTGCTCAGAGCTCTGCCTCAGAGGTTTTTCTTGCAGATTGGATAATTTTAGAACCCACAGTACATTGTTAAATTTCTTTTCTTCACCGAGTTTGCTTGCAAAAGATTCTGCCTAGCTCTGTTTATTTTTTCTTATTCAGGTATACTGTTTTAGAATGTAAATCTAATTTCCTTTGTTTTATGACGTATCATATTTTTGCCATTTCTTTCATTTTTCATGTGCACTTACTGCAATAAATGATTTTTAGTTTTAAAATGACTTCTTCCTGATGCCTTGCAAGATTTGCTCTCTGGAACTTGGCAACTACCTTTTTAAAAAATTAAATGTATTCATTTATTTTAGTTTTCAACTAATTTTGAATCAACTAAATCTTAACTTAAATTTCAACATTAATTAGTTTTCAACATTCATTTTTATAAGATTTTTTTTTTTGATTTTTGGTGAGGCAATTGGGGTTAAGTGACTTGCTCAGGGTCACACAGCTACTAAGTGTCAAGTGTCTGGGGCCAGAATTGACCTCAGGTCCTCCTGACTCCAAGGCCAGAGATCTATCCACTGTGCCACCTAGCTACCCCAAACTTTTATAACATTTTGAATTCTAAATTTATTTGTTCTCCCTTTCCTCCTCTCTGCTCAAGATAGCATGCAATTTGATATAGGCTATACATGTACATGCCTATTAAATATATTTCCACATTAGTCATGTTGTGAAAGAAGAATCAAAACAAAAGGGAAAAACCATGAGAAAGAAAAAAAAAGAGAAAATAGTATGCTTTGATTTGCATTCAGACTCCATAGTTCTTTCTCTGCATGTGGATAGCATTTTCCATCATGAATCTTTGGAACTGTCTTAGATCATTGAATTGCTGAGAAGAGCTAAGTCTATCAAAGTTGGTCATTGCATAGTGGGCAACTACATTTTTGAGTGAGTTAAATTTTGTGTTTGGGTCCACAGAGGGTCTGAGTTCAAATTGTAGGAGCATTAAGCCAGGAAGAACCACAATTTGGTAGTAAAAAGAAATCTTTTGGAGAGGGGAATAAGTTTTTACTTCTAACAGCAGAGTCTTTTACTCTGTAAAACAGGTTCCTGGAAGAGAAACTTTAGGCATCGCTGGACTGATCCAGATAAAGGCTTCAATGAACCAACTGAGGCAGTTTGCTTTTTATTCAGATCATCCTTAATTATGCAATCTAGAGAATCACATAAATATCTAGGGAGCAATTACAGACAATGGGATTTGCTAGCCCCCTGGTTTCAGGAGAGGGTCGCTCCCTTTATAAGTAAGTTTTTAATAGTTCTGATGGCCACATTCCTATACCAGTTACTATGATAGCTGAAACTGAGAAGGGGTCCCTTTGTTCACCCTGTCTTTCCATATAAAGTCTTTCACAATTTCTTGTGTTTTATAGGGTTTTTCTCTGATGGTATAAAATAGATTCTATCAATCTATACTTTATCCTCTTTTTTCAATACTTCTGGATAATTTTTTGGAATATTGGTCTGGAATTCTAGAATGTTATTTCTGGAACCATTCTGGCATAACTATAATGCTTAAATTGTCTTAAAAATCTGTATCTTGAAGCTGAATTGTTTTTGGTTTGACCCTCATCTTCTTTCAGTTTTGCCTTTTTTTTTTCATTTTGCTCTGTTATTCATTATTTTATCTGTATCAGTCCACAGGCTTGTCTTGGGTCAGAGATGTCATCAGTTTCATATGCCTGCTCACCATTTTTTGGATTCTCATGTGGTAAGACTGCAGCCATAGCACAAGAAGTGGCAGAACGACCTTATGAACAACTCATTTATCCTACTGAGCTTTATTTGAGGATATAGTATAGATGACTGAGTCCCTGAATCATAGCTAACTGGTAGCCTCTGGTTTATACTAGTTTTGATTTCTACGAAAAGTATATTCCACTCATAACCAGGAGATAACCAATAGTATTTTATCAAGGGCTGTGCTGACTTCAAATACTAATGTCCACAAGGAATCTATGTAGTGACAAGCCGCACACCAATTATCTCAGTCTCTGTATATTTACTGGTGCTTTTCCTCTAAGTTCCATTATCTAATCTTTCCTTCACTTTCAAATCTAGGCCTTGGGATATTTGGGCAGCTGTAATTGGTTGAGAAGACTACATAGAAATGGTCTGGTTTATAGTCAGTCTGGGAAGCTGATCCTGTATGGCCTTGAAACTAGTTATTCATCTGCATTTACGTGATTCCTTGGCAGTTAGAGACACGGCATTGGAGTCCTCTGACAAAGTTCAGAGCACAGCATAAAAGCTGATCTTTAGATATTATGCAATAACGGATATGTTAATATCAAATATATGTATATACATACCTATATGTATATAAGCACATATACATATATGTGTAAATATCTCTATATTGTATATTATATATGTGTTCATATGATTACTTACATTTTTACATGTGCTATTAAATTTTCAGCCAGTAAGTAAAACTGTCTCAAAATACATCCATGTAGGTGTGTATATGCTATCAAATACAAATATCTCTATCTTTACTTAAAATCTCCCCTACAGGGTATGCTGTTTCAGTTAAACTGTAATGTATGTATGCATATATATGTATATGTTTATATTAATATGAGTATATATTCCTGCATATATACTTTTACGCACATATACATATATGTATTGTGAATTCTGGCTGACTTATTAGTCACTCATTTGAAATCCTATTTGGCCCCAAACCAATCTAACAGGAAAACAGAGTGGGGGGGGGGATCTGAAGCTTGAGAAGAACCTTGGAAAAAATTGCATAGGATACTTAATCTAATATGTGTGGGACAACTTGAGTGTCTTTATCTCACACCCATACATACGCAGACTCATAATAAGCAGTTTCACACCCACGTATGGGGTCTGCTTAACTTAGAAAGCAAGCAAATAGTTATCACTTCTTAAAAGCAATGTTTTACGTACATTTATTTCACTCTCTTGGGAGTCACCAAGAAAGGGTAGACGTTGGAAGTTTCCTATATCATGACATTGAGACAAAACAGCTGCAAACCATTCTAGCTGGAAAAAGTCCCTGTTATGTCATCCTTCCATTTTTGTGATCTGTCTCTGAAACTCTCTTTTTCAGAGAAGTCACTGCTTTATTAAAATTTTCTACCTTCACTTCTAAGCTGTCAATTTTCTGTTTGTCTTTTTGTATTCCTCTTTAAGAGCTTTCATGTCCATCTTTATAGATGTCAGATCTCCCTTTAATCCTTTTATGGAGTTTTTAAGCCACTCTGAAGGTAATTGCGGCAGTTCCATTTTTGCTGCTGGAAGTTTGCTTGGTTTTGCTGCAGTACTGTGATGCTCCTCTGGTGGTTTTTCCTTGCTTTCTTTTGTCCCATGACATTTATTTGTTGTATTCATTGCTTGTTTCTGATTATTCATTTGTTCAGTCCGTACTAGTTTGCTTGTGAAGATTTTCTTCTTTTTCTCTTTTGTTCTTCCACTTTATTAGCTCATTTGATGTTGTTTTGAGGTGCCAAAGGAGACCTGGCTTTAATCAGTCATCTTACCAGAAGTTCACCCTAATTTTACTTGTTTATAAAAAAACATTTCCAGCTACTTTCTCTCAAATTTTACTTTTTAGGTTAGCATCATTGGTTTGCTTTTTGACATCATAATTGGTGATTATTTGGAAATGCTGATATGTTAGGCATTACCCAGAACCTGAGAAAAACAGGCAGGAACTTATGGCTTATACTCCCATGAATACACATAACATTACTAGGAGTATACACATACAGTGAACATATGTGGGAATATACACATGTATGGAACACATGGGTACAGGACAAGTGCACTTTGTTGTTATACATTCAGTTGCATCTAACTCTTCATAAACCCCATGGACCATAGCATGCCACGCCCTTCTATCCTTTACTATTTCCAAGTCTGTCCAAGCTCACTTTCATTACTTCCATGACACTATCTATTCATCTCATCCTCCGCAATTCTTTTTTCCTTTTGCCTTCAATCTCTCCTGGGGATTCCCATCTTCTAATTATGTGGCCAAAGTATTTAGGCTTCAGCTTTAGTACTTGTCCTTCTAGTGAGTAGTCTAAATTTCTTTAAGTATTGACTAATTTAATCTCCTTCCTGTCCAAAAGACTCTCAAAATCCTTCTTTAGCACCACAATTTGAAAGCATCAGTTCTGAGGTACTCAGTTTTCCTATAGTCCAATTCTCTCACAGCCAAACATTACTACTGGAAAAAACATAGCTTGGACTACATGAACCTTTATTAGCAAGGTGATGTCTCTGCTTTTTAGTATACTGTGCAGATTTGCCATAGCTTTCCTTCCAAGGAGAAAACATCTTTTAATTTCATGGCTGTGTTCATCATCTACAGTGATCTTTGAACTCAAGAATATAAAATCTGACATTGCCTCCATTTCTTCTTCCTCTATTTGCCAGGAAGTGATTGGACCAGTTGCTATGATCTTAATGTTTTTGATGTTAAGCTTCAAGCCAGCTTTTACACTCTCCTCTTTTACCCTTATCAAGAGGCTTCTTCATTTTTCTTTACTTTTCTTTTTTGGCCACTAGAGTGTTATCATTTGCATATCTGAGATTGTTGATATTTTTCTTGGTAACCTTAATTCCAGCTTTTGGTTTATTTCCCTGACATTTTGCATAATGTACTCTGCATATAAGTTAAATAAATGAGGGGACAATATACAGCATTGTTGTATTTCTAATCTTGAACCAATCAGTTGTTCCATGTTTGGTTCTGTTTCTTTTTGACACATACAGGTTCATCAGGAGACAAGTAAGATCATCTGGTGAATACTACCTTTTTGAGGACTTACCATGTTTTGTTGTGATTCACACAGTCAGAGGTTTTAGTGTAGTCAATGAAGCAGAAGTAAATGCTTTTCTGGAACTGCCTTGCTTTCTCATCCAGTTAATGTTGGCAATTTGGTCTCTCATTTCTCTGCCTCTTCAAAAACCAGCCTACACTTTTGGTAATTCTCAGTTCATACACCGTTGAAGCCTAGCTCACAGAATTTTAAGCATAACCTTGCTGGAATATGAAATGAGCACAATTGTTCAGTAATTTGAACTTGGCATTGTCCTCCTTTAGGACTGGGACATAAACAGATCTTTTCCAGTCTAGTGGTTACTGTTGAGTGTTCCAAATTTGCTGGCATATTGAGTGTAGCAGTTTAACAGCACCATCTTTTAGGATTTTAAATAGCTCAGCTGGAATTGTCACCTCCACTAGCCTTATTATTAGCGATGCTTCCTAAGGCCCATTTGACTTTATTCTCTAGGATATATGGCTATAGATTAGTAACTACACCATTGTGGTTATTGGTGATGTTAAGATCTTTCTTGTATAGTTCTTCTGTATATTCTTGCCACCTCTTCTTAATCTCTTCTACTTCTGTTAAGTCCCTACCATTTTTGTCCTTTATCATGCCCATTTTTGCATGAAATGTTCCCTTTAATATCTCACATTTTCTTGAAGAGATCTTTCTCATTCTATTGTTTTCTTCTATTTCTCTATATTGCCCATTTAAGAAAACCTTATTTGTCCTTGCTAATCATTGAAATTCTTTATTCAGTGAAGTGCATCTTTCTCTTTCTCCTTTCGCTTTCCTTCTATCCTCAGCTTTTGGAAATCCTCATCAGACTGCCATTTTGCTTTCTGGTTCTTCTATTTCTTTGGGATATTTTTTGTTGCAATATTGTACAATATTGCAAATCTCTGTCCATGGTTCTTCAGGCACTCTATCAGATCTAATCCCTTAAATCTATTTATCATTCCAACATTACATTCATAAGGGATGTTATTTAGGTCATACATATGTGGTCTGATTGTTTCCCTACTTTCTTCCATTTAAGGCTAATTTTTACAATAAGAAGCTCATGATCTGAGCCACAGTCAGCTCTAGGTTTTAACTGAATGTATAGCCCTTCTCCCCCTTTGGCTGCAAAGTATATAATCAATCTGATTTTGATATTGACCATCTGGTGATGTCCATGTGTAGATTTGCCTTTTAGGTTTTGGAAAAAGAGTGTTCTATGATCAGGGAGTTATCTTGACAAAACTCTGTTAGTCTCTGCCCTGATTCATTTTGTACTCCAAGGCCAAACTTGCCTGTTATTCTAATTATCTTTTGATCAACAACTTTAGCATTCCAGTCCCCTGTGAGGAATGAGACACTTTTTTTCCCTAGAAGTCTTCATAAAACTAAGCAATTTTGGCATCAATGTTTGGAGCATATACTTATATTACTGTGATGTTGAATGGTTTGTCTTGGATTCAAACAGACGTAATTCTGTCATTTTTGAAATTATACCCCAATGCTGCTTTTCTCACCTTTTTATTGTCTACGAGGGCTACTCCATTTTCTTCCAAGGGGTTCTTGCCCAAAGTAGTATATGTAGTGATCACCTGAATTAAATGCACCCATTCCCATCCGTCTAACTTCACTGACACCCACAGTGTCAATGTTTAATCTTTTCATCTCCATTTTGGCCACGTCTGGCTTATGCTGGTTCATTCCAGGTTCTTATGAAATATTGATCTTTACAATATCAGACTTGCCTTTCATCACTGCATACATCTGCAGCAGAAGCTTCTTTTTGACTTTGGCCCATCTACTTCATTCTTTCTGGAGCTACTTGTAGTTGTCCTCTGCATTTTCCCAGTAATGTGTTGGATACCTTCTGACCTGAATGGATCATCTTCTTATTTCATGGTTTTTTTAAAAAATAATTTTAATACTGCCTATGGGGTTTTCTTTGCAAAGATACTTGAGTGGCTTTCCATTTCCTTCTCCACTGGATCATCTTTTGTCAGAACTCTTCACTATGACTTGTCCTTTTTGGGTAGCCCTGCACAGAATCAGGGGTGGGGAACCTATGGCTTCGAGGCCACAGGTGGCCCTTTAGGTCCTCAAGTGCATCCCTT
The DNA here is from genome assembly GCF_003287225.1 of Phascolarctos cinereus. Classification (NCBI taxonomy): domain Eukaryota; kingdom Metazoa; phylum Chordata; class Mammalia; order Diprotodontia; family Phascolarctidae; genus Phascolarctos; species Phascolarctos cinereus. Next base: position 39,545,735 of record NW_027556098.1, on the reverse strand, counting down.
TGACCAAATCCAAACTTCATAGAACAGATCCCAAAGGATTTGGATTCAGTCAAAGGGCTACATTTGAGGACCTCGAGGGCCACATGTGGCCTTGAGGCCACAGGTTCCCCACCTCTGGAATAGTTTATAGTTTCATTGAGCTATACAAACCCCTCTGCCATGACAAGGCAGTGATCCAGGAATACATTGCAGAGCTGTTGATTTCTTCAGATGGTGTCATATCAATGCTCTTGCCAGGCCTACTCCTTGTTGAATCTCATGTACCATTCAGTGTCTTCAGAGTATGCAGCCTCTGACAGACATGTTGCCCAACCAGCTGTATTTGCTTCCTGAGATATATGACAAGATTGCTGTTCAGAGATACTCTTTTGGTTCCATGGTCAAAGCTGGTAGCTGCTAGGTGTGACTCCATTTGGCATATGTTTATTAAATAAGATCTGCTTTGGTTTCATATTCTTTTTTTTTTTTTAAGAAGTGGGCTGTTCCATAACTCCTCTATATTTTTCGTAGAAAGTAAAGTCCTAACACACTTAACTATCACACAAGAGAAGAAGGGAGAAGAACTTGCTTATGGAAAAACCCTTCATTTCTCCCCATAGTCATAAAGAGTCCTTTTGTCTTTTTTATTTCATCCATAGCATTGTTCAGAATGAATTTTCTTCTCCAGAGATTTTTTGCCCAATGCTCTTGGGCTTAATTATTCTTCTTTTTAAAAATTGCATTCTTGGTCACTAAAGCCTATGTCTCTTTGTCAGCCTTTTCTGTGGCTTAGGTTTAGAAAGTCAATGTAACTCATTGCTAAATTTATGTCTGAAGGCCCTATGCCCTCAAACTCATGTCAAGGGAACTCTACCAAAGACACTCCATAGAACTATATGGGTCTAACCTTTTACATCATTTTTTTTTGAGAGATATAACATCTTTTTTGAGTGCTATTTAAAGAATCTATGCAAACATAGTAACTGAGATTGAGTGGCCATTTTACTGGCTTATCATCTGTATATGAATCAGAAAAACCTTTCAAGTTTTTGTGTACTCTCTACACAAGAAAATAGTTAAATCCTGGAAGTTTTCCTTTGTTAGATCAGCTCTTCAGTCTGTCTAGTTACTAGAATCTGTTTCTCAAACACAAATCCATTTCACAAGTTATATGATGGCAGTGCTAAATTAGTAACTCCTTAAAGATATCATTTACTTGCCGACTATTTGTCTTAAAACAAATTTATAATAACACAAGCCATTCCCCAGTTAATAAATGGTTAAAAGATAAGAACAGGTAGTTTTCAGATGAAGAAATCAAAGCTATCTATAGTCATATGAAAAATGCTCTAAATCACTATTGATTAGAGAAATACAAATCAAAACAACTCTGAGGTACCACATCACACCTATCAGATTGGCTAATATGACAGAAAAGAAAAAATGATAAATGTTGGAGACGATATGGGAAAATTGGGACACTAAGGCACTGTTGATGGAGTTGTGGACCAATCCAACTATTCTGGAGAGCAGTTTGGAACTATGCTCAAAGAGCAATCAAACTGTACATACCCTTTGATCCAGCAATGCCACTACTGTATCCCAAAGAGATCATAAAAAGAGGAAAAGGACGCACATGTACAAAAATATTTGCAGTAGCTCTTTTTGTGGTGGCAAAGAATTAGAAATTGAGGGGATGTTGGGGAATGGCTGAATAAGTGGTGGTATATAAATGTAATGGAATACTACTGTGTTATAAGAAATGATGAGCAGGCAGATTTCAGAAAAAACTTGGAAAGACTTACATACACTGATGCAAAATGAAGTGAGCAGAACCAGAAGAACATTGTACACAGTAACAGCCACATTGTGTGGTGATCAACTATGATTAATTTAGCTCTTCTCAGCAATACAATGATCCAAAAAAAAAAAAAAACCCCAAAAGTCTCATGATGGAAAATACTATCCACATCCAGAGAAAGAACTGATGAAGTTGAATGTAGATCAAAGCTTTCTATTTTCACTGTATTTTTTTTCCTTTTGCAAACTTTCTTCTTTCACAACATGACTAATATAGAAATAGGTTTTACCTGATTGCACAGATATAACCTATATAAAATTTCTTACTGTCTTAGGGAGGGGGAGGATAGGGAGGAAAGAGAAAATTTGGAACTCAAAATCTTGTAAAAAAAAGTAATGTTAAAAATTATCTTTACATGCGTTTCCAATTATGTACCATAAAAAGAAACAAATGTGTTACCAAAAAGGGATAAATACAAATTTTAAAGAAAAAAATCAAAACCTCATTTTAGTCTTCCTACAGATAGAATGATGAATATAATAGAGGTGACATAGGTGATGAGGAATTTGGTAAGTGCTAAGTGCATTTATGACTCCTTTTCCCTCCTTTCTGAAATCTACAGAAAGCATCAATTGTAACACACTAAATTACATTAACCAGATGGGTAGAAGGTGTATTATATAGTTTGGTTATCAAATTGCAGGGTATCAACCAATAGCCACATAATATATATATATAGCTTATGAGCCTGTGTAGGATTTTCCCTATGGTTGTAGTTTCCCACACTGACCACCAGATGGTGCTTCAATTAGACATGAGTAACCTCTCTCCCTACAACCTTCCTTCTTTCAGAATCCAGAGATAGAAAAATGACCTGTAATATCTTCAAAAATTACCAAAATAGGAAATTCCACTCAGCTCTTGTCCAAGTCCTAAGTTCTTGTAATAGAAACTTTCCTTCTTGGACATTCTTATTTTCAAAAATTTACTTTTTTTCTTAATGGTTATAAAATTTATTGGACTATATCATAAGGTATTAAAAAAAATTTGGAATGATAAGCTACAATGAAACTGTTCTACAAGACCAACTTTCCCTTCCTCTTATATATCCTCCTGGATGATAGATGGGGTAAAAGAATAAAGGGAAGGAATTTTGCAAGTTGAATGAAATCCTTGGCAAGCTTTCCTAAGAAACAAAAAAGTCCATGTGTTGGGGTAGGGGAGGGGGACTGCTATGTTATTTGTAGTGAATGGCATATTCATCTTGCCAGTCTAAAATCCTCTTTTATTTGTTCCTCTTCCTGTCTGTCTTTTCCCATCTGCCTTGCTTCTATAGTACGTATGTGCCTGACAGTTTTTGCATAGGCCCCACAATTCTCCTGAACCTTGATGCCTTGTTATGTCCCACTTTGTTACAGTGAGGACAGTGTTTTGCTCCAGGGCACTCAGAAGAACAACCTAAAATTGAGTTCAAATACATTTCAATTCTACATTAAGCCTGAAATACTCAAAGTCTGCTCAAGGGCAAAGGAAATGGAAACTCAGCATTATAGGAAGTATATACCTGAGCATCCCTTTCTCATGGCCTGGTTGATACATTAGTCCCAGCCACTTCTAGAAGGTATTAAAAAAGTCCTCTTTCGAAGATTAGCTACTGCTTGAGTTTTCTTCATTTTTACCTAGTATACAGCACAGAGGTATATAATTTTAAATACTTTTTCCTCTTATAGCTCAACTGTGACATTGTACTACCCTAGTACCACAGAGATATCATAGGTACTTAGGGTCCGGAGTTTACATTTGGTTAGATTGGGGTTAAATGACTTGCCCAGGGACACACAGTTAGTAAGTGTCTGAGGCCAGATTTGAACTCAGGGGCCAGTGCTTATCCACTGAGCCACCTAGCTGACCCAATGTTTTCTTTAAATACATTTTTTTCCCTCCTTAATGTTAAGCGAAATATATTTTTGGGGGGGGAAAGTTCTTTCTCCTTTTTTATTTTTCCCAAGCACTTTCTACATTCTACCAGCACAAGGGAATCTGAAAGCAGAAGTGAGTGAGTAGATACAGAGGTGAGAAAGGCCAGTCAAGTTTTCATGTTCAGCCAGAGAAGAATGCCAATAGTTCTCTATGCGTGATGAAAAGTAAATTTGATTTAAAAAAACCATCTTCATCTATTTAAAAATACTCTAATGTGGTTTTTGCACCCAAAATAAGGTTTTCCTGTGAATATAAGATTTTTATCCTACCAAAATTCTCAGTCAAGCTAGATGAGAAAGTCACTAAACTTTCTGGTTCTTCAATATAAATGCCATTTCTATTCCTCTTTCATGCCATGATCTTTGTTCACATACTTCATAACATTTTTTTCCCTAGATGATGCGCATTCTGCTAAAATAATTAATTCCAGATCCATTTTGGAGCAATTATATTTTCAAGTTTAAAATGTAGTTGCAAATTTGCAGAACTCTTAATAGATTCTTTCTTGGTCCTTTATACACACTTAAACTTAAAAAAACCCCATACATTGTTAATGCCTTTTGTCTTTACATCAAAGTTAAGCTTTTTAAAACAGGATTTATTTCTAGAAGTATCTTTTGATATGCTGCCAAAATATAAAAAAGGGGATAATTTATCCATCTTTAATTATTCAATAGATTTATCTTTATGTTGGGGGCTTGAGTGAATGGTTAAAGAATAGTGGTATGGTAGACCATTCAGGCATTTTTTTGAGGGTTGACCAGGGGGAGGAACCTGTGGCCTTCTGGCCACACGTGGACCCCTAGATCCTCAGGTGCGGCCTTTTGACTAAATCCAAACTTCAAAGAACAAATCCCCTTAATAAAAGAATTTGTTCTGTAAAACTTGGACTCAGTCAAAGGGACACACCTAAGTACTACTCATGCCATTGTTTGTTTCTTTGTAGTTTCCCAATGCTCCTGAATTAATATTTTACTGTCTCTTCACCTTTCTTCTCCTAGGAGTGATGGAAAGGTGGCTTGTGATGAGGATTAGTACAAATTGGTGGTGCATGTGAAGAGCAGTGATATCGGAGAAGGGAGTAGGGGAGATGATGCTTGTTCAAACCATCTACTACCTTCCCCATTTCCTCTCCCCTAACCTGACTACTTCAAGTACTGCTCAAAATGCGCTTTCCTAAACCACATGTTCAATATGTATTAAAAGTTATCCTGCAAAGCTTCTCTTACTTTGTGTCCTCCAATTGAAATATATTTTGCCTCCTGCAGTCACACTAAGGCAGAGTGGGCCAGTAGCCACAAAGCGAGACTTGTGATTTGAATCTTGGCTATAAGGATATTAACTATTGGATATATTCAAGAATAATTACATTTACTTATTTTAAAATATTTTCATAGCTGTTGGGTAGTTCAAAGTATCTCTGTTCAAATGAAATCTTTGTGTTTTGTCATGGTTCTACTCTGCCTAAGACACAAGGCCACCTGGCATGTGCTACGTGTCTCTGAATGGAAATTGACAGCTGGGAAACAAGGCTATGTCTACAACAACAACAATCAAATAAACCATATGACCATAAATTCAATCAAATAGTTTTTCTTTCTTGTGAGGCAATTGGGGTTAAGTGGCTTGCCCAAGTTCACACAGCTAGTAAGTGTCAAGTGTCCAAAGTCGGATTTGAACTTAGGTCCTCCTGACTCCAGGGCTGGTGCTCTATCCACTGCACCACCTAGCTGCCCCTAGAAGTGCTGGATTCTGAATGCATATCTAAGCATACTTTTTAAAACTTTACTTTTCCTTTTTTGGGGCCTGTTTTCTTCTGAAATATGCCTAATATTTAAATATGTTTTGTATGACTACATTTATATAATCTATATCAAATTATTTGCCTTCTCAATGAGGCTGGAGGAGAGGGAGGGAGGTAAAGAATTTGGAACTCAAAATTTTAAAAAGTGAATGTCAAAAAATTGCTTTTACATGTAATTGGAAAAAATATAAATTTTTATGCATTTAGTTTTTAATTTAAGGAATAAAACAAGCATTTCTGTAACATAGTATAATAAAAAAGATGACTGCATATGAAGCTGAATATCTGTTATGTATAATTTGCTATTCCTTTTAAATATATAATAAAGTTAACATTTAAATTAATTTTTTTTCTTTCCCCCCTTTTTTTCTTCCCTCCTCCTCTGCCTAGAGATGGCTACCATTAGACATAAATATATATATATACACACACACCACACACACACACACACAACCAAACACATATGTACACAGACATACATATATAATGTGTGTGTGTAAAATCATTCTCTATGTACTTCTATTTATCAGTTCTTTCTCTGGATGCAGATAGTGACTTTCTTCATTTGTCCTTTATAGTTAATTTGGGTATTTATAATAGTCAAAATGACTTACTCAAAGTCGTTCTTAAAATAATGTTGGTACTTCATACAATGTTCTCTTGGTTCTACTCATTTCACTCTTCATTATTTTGTGCAAGTCTTTCTATGTTTTTTAAAGATCATTGAGCTCATCATTCTTATACCACAGTAGTATTCTATCACTATCATATACCATAACTTGTTCAGCCATTCCTCAATTAATGGACATCCCTGTAATTTCCAGTTCTTTGCCACCACAAAAAGAGCTGCTGTAAACATTTTAAAACACATAGGTTCTTTTCCTTTTTCTCTAATCAACTTTGGAAATAGATTAAGTAGTGGTATTGCTGGGTCAAAGGGTATAGGCAGCTTAATAACTCTTTGGGCATAATTCCAAATTGCTCTCCAAAATGGTTGGATCAGTTCACAAGGTCACCAACAATGAATTAGTGTTCCAATTTTTCTATCTCCCTTCCAACATTTGTCACTTTCTCTTTCAATCATTTTAGCCAATCTGATAGGTGTAAAATGATATCTCCAGGGTGTCTTATTTTGCATTTCTCTAATTCATAAAGATTTAGAGCATTTTTTATATGGCTATAAATTATTTTGATTTTTTTATTGGAAAACTGCCTGTTCATAGCCTTTGACATATATTTACATAATTATATATTTCTCAATTGTGCATGACATTGTTACAAAAAACTCCAATGTATTAAGGCATAAAAACCTTGTTCCTGTTTTTTTTTTTTGGCAAATTCAGAAAAGCAGAAATACTCAACACATCTCTTACTGTGCAATAAAATTACATTCAATAAAGGGACATTAAAAAAAGGCTAAAATTAATTTTTGAATAAATAGCACAGTTCTAAAGAATTAGTGGGTCAAGGAACAAAATACAGAAATAATAGATAACTTCATTAAACAATGAATCAACATGCTAAAGTAATTGGTAGAGTAAATTTATATTTCTATACACTTTCATTAACAAAAGAGTTAAAGAACAGATAAACAAACTGGACATGCAACTAGAAAAAGTAGAAAAAAACATTTAAAAATCCTAATTATATGCCAACATAGAAATCCTGAAAAATCAAAGAAGAGATTAATAACATTGGAAGTAAAAAAAAAAAGCTCATTGAATTAATATAGTTTTTTGAAAGAACATTAAAATGGATAAACATTTGCCCAGTTTGATTTTAAGAAAAGAAACAAGAACATCAATATAAAAAGTTTAAAAGGAGAAATCACAATAAAGAATCTTATTAGAACCTATTTTGCACAACCATATGCCAATAAAACTAAGTTATATGGAGGTATATCTATAAGCATAAAATACCCAGGTTAATGTAAGAAAAAAAATGGAGAATGTAAATAACCTAATCTCATAAGAAAGAAATTAAATGTATCAAATACAATGTCTTAAATTTAAAAAAAATCACAGGATCTCATAGATTTGCAAATTTCCATCAAATAATCAAATCCAGTATTACACAAAATGTAGAGTTAGGAAAGGAAATTATCCTGACAACTTCCTTCTATGAATCATGTATTTTCTTGGTACCTAAACCAAGGAGAGTCAAAATAGAGAGGGGGAAAAAAACATAGAACTATATCCCTAATGAAGATTGATGCAAAAAACTTAAAATATTAGCAAAGGGGCTACAGTAGCATATAACATAGATCATACACTGTGGTCAGGTTAGATTTATATCAGGAATATATATATATATATATATATATATTTATATCAGGAATATATATATATATATATATATATATATATTTATATCAGGAATATATCAGCAAGGCTAGTCCAATATTAGGAACATAAATAGTTGACCACATGAGTAGGAAGAACAACAAAAATCGTGATTTTTTTTTTTAACAGATTAAGAAAAGAGAGTGAGAGGAAAGGAAATGGAAATACCTTTTGTAGACAGCATTTGCAAGAAGCTTAGACGGGAAAGGGAATAGAGAGATCAAGTGAATATTTTTTGAGGATAGGAGAGACATAGGTATGTTTTTAGATAATTGGGAAGCAGCCAGTAGATAGGAAGAGTTTGAAGATTAGTGAGAAAATAGGGAGGATAGAGGATGCAATTTTTTTTTCTATTGAAAAAATGGGATGGAATGGGCTCAGTTGTGCCTGTAGAGATTTGTCTTGACAAGGGAAAAGGATATTGTGTCATGTAAGACTGGAGCAAAGGGGGAAATAGTTGCAGAAATATCTGAGGAAATATGGGATGAGGAATGGGGAGAAAAGGAAGCTCTCAGTGAAGGGCCTCAACTTTTTTCAGTGAAATGTTATCTGGGGGTGGATGGGGAGGGAGTCATGAGAGATTTAAGAAGGGATGAAAAGGTTTAGAAAAGCCACTGAGGTGAGCGGAATAGTGAATTAATTAGAGAGGCATAAAAGTATTGTCTTGCTGCATCTTTGCTCTAAAAGGGTCCAATTGAGATTATGTAATGAATTTATAGTGGATCCAATCAGAATGATTTCATCTTTTTCTCCAGTTTTCCTCAACAGCAGGTGAGTAGGAGCACAGGCTGCAGTAAAGTCACTCGATGTGACCCGAACAAGCACTGCCAGAAACACTTCAGATTCATTACGTGTTCGATTTTGAATTAATTTTTGGTCGTTGCACATTCAGAAACCTCTTGCTGTTGCCAAATTTTTTGTGACCCCACATCGGGTTGTGATCCACAGTTTAAGAAGTGCTGCTCTAAGTGATGTCTTGACTTGCAAGTGAATTGGATGTCATTGGTCCTTTTCAAGAATGAAGGATGAAAAAAAAAAAGAATGAAGGACGCACAACAATCTATGAATCTGTGAGTAGTAGTAGCTGTGCCCCTGGGACCCAACCAGCCACTTCCAGTTGGGCAATGATGTTATTTCCTCCTCTTCTTCCTTCTCTCTCTCTCCTCCTCCTCCTCTATTGCTTATACTTCACAAGATATCTTTGGGTTTGGAGGATAGATTTTTTTTCCTTCCCTACTTATTTACTTTATCATTGATTTTTTAAAAAACTGGGACAATTAACTCTTTTGGATTCAAATGGAGCTACTTGACTATGCCAGTAAACCCAAATCACTCTGATTCTCATTGAGAGTCAGTGTAAATAGCAATTATTTCTGTTCTGGACAGAAACTTTGAGGTCCTTCCTCTCCCAGAGTGATTCTTTGGTAAAGGGAAACTAGGCCATCTTTTGCCTCAATTCTTACCTAGCCTTTAGTTACTGAATGGATGTTGCCTCAGTCAAAGTGAGACCTGGAAAAGACCTTAGCTTGAAAAGTCCAATGTCTCCCACATCCTGGTCCTTCTCCAGTTGTCCTGACCTATGTCTGGCCACTGGATTCCGGTGACTATGGAGCAAACAGTGAGGCTGATTACTTTGCATGGCTCTGCCTCACTTAAATGCAATTCACTTACAAGTCAAGACATCACCCTCCTGATGTCATTGGTCCTTTTTGAGAATGAAGAACTAACAACAAAAACAGTTCTCTAAGGAAATTTTCCTTTTCAATCAAGCCCAAATTTGCTTCTTTGCTAATTCCAATTGATTTTATTTTGGCTTCCTGAGGTCAAATGAAATGGGTCTAATGCTTCTTCCACATTTCAAATTCTTTCTCTCAATTTATAGTAAATCATTTTGTATGAAGAAAAGAAGGTAGGGAAATATCACAAGTACATAAACTTATCAGGCAGGCAGACAGAAAAGTGTATGCATACATGCATAACCAAGGCTGGAAAATTGAAAAAATAATTACATACGTCACAGAACTAGACAATTGTGTGCCATGGTTCTGAATCAGGTTACTCCTGCACATGGCCTAAAAATTCTCCTTTCTTATTTGTACCAGGAGATGGAGTCAGGACACATGTCTCGATCATGAGGTGCCCCCTCATTCTGAGACTTATATTCACATTTAGTGTAACATACTTAAGGATGGGAATAGAGAAAACTTATCACAAATAGCAGAACACAGAAAAGTATGCACACATATGCACACATTCATTGTTGCAATGTTGAAAATAAAATTGCACCTACCTAAGTATTTAATGTTTAAATGATAGGATGTGACTCTATCCTATCCACATGGCATGAATTCTATCATCGTCCTTATTCCTACGAGGGTGTCAGGTGATAAATTATTATTTTATAATCCTTTGATGCACAACAAGATTCACCAGAATTGTTATCAATCCTATTTTGCTCATAAGATGACTCTCATTTTTAGATTCTTCTCCACTTGATGAAACTTCTGAAATTAGGGGTATCGGAGGCTGGGCAGCCTCTGACGTAAGTTGATTCATAAATAAAAAAAGGAATAGTGAAAAAAGCCAGATCTCTTTCTATTTTTGTATTCTGTGACATTCTCATCTCTGGAGGCTGTCTGGCAGTCTTGTAGTGAAGTATTGCATGTGTTAGAAAGATGGATTGCATCTGTAGTATCTCAATTTCAACTCTATGTGAGCTCCCACTGAACTTTTCCACAGGTGTGTTAGATTTTATATTAGAAAGGGAAAATTGCTCCTGCTAACAGATTTCTCAAGGCCTCCCAATACATGGTATTTTAATGGAAATAACAAAACATTTGTTGCATAGCTCAGGGTACACTTATTTTCAATATCTATGAGTGCGAAGCACTGTGTGTGTGTGTATTTTTTTTTTGAAAAATCACAGGGAGTACTACTATTGTTATTTGGTATAGAGCATCCCTAATGAATCTATTTCCTTTAAACAAGTAGAGCAAGGAAATAAAATAAAATAAATGATAAAATATTAATGCACTGACCCCCATTTCACTAACAGGAAGATATTCAATGAACACTAAGAAAAAATTTTCCAAACTGAATTATTTCCCCTGCCTCAAACCTTCCCATCTTTCAAACTTCTCCATTACTGTAGAGGACATCCCTATCCTCCTTGTCACCCATTCTCACAACCAAGGTGTCATGCTCAACTACACACACTCTCTTACTGCCACCCCTCCCCATCATATATGATCAGTTTTCAACTCCTGTTAATTTTACCTTTGTAATGTCTCGTACATAAGCCCCCTTGTCTTCTTTGATACTGCCACCATCCTGGTCTGGGTCCTCGTCATCTCATCACAGGACAGTAGCTTGCTGACTGATCTACCTGTTTTAAGTCTCATCTCACTCCAGTCCATCATCCATTCAGCCATCAAATTTATCTTCCTAAAGCCCAGGTCTGGCCAGTTACACACAACCCCTCCCCGCCTCCCCCCCTCAATAAATTCAAGTGGTTTCTAGGATTAAATCTAAAATGATCTATCTGGCTTTTACAGATCCTCATAACCTGGCCCCTTTCCTATCATTCTGCCTTCTTACTTCTTATTCCCCTCTACATATTCTAAGATCCAGTGGTCATTCTCACTGGATGTGTCCCATTCCTGGAACACTCTCCTCATCTCTTTCTCCTGGCTTTCCTGGTTTCTTTTAATTCTCTGGTAAATTTTCAACTTCTGCATGAAAACTTTCCTGATTTTCCTTAATACTAATGCCTTCCTTTCTGATATTATCTCCCAGTCTATTTATTTATTTTTATTTATTTATTTACTCATTTATTTACTTATTTATTTACCTTTTCATTCATTTATTTATCTATTTATTTATTCATTCATTCACTTATTCACTCATTTATTTATTCACTTATTCATTTATTTATTTACTTATTTATTTATTTGTTTGTTTGCTTGTTTGTTTTTAGCTAGGCAATGGGGTTAAGTGACTTGCCCAGGGACATACAGCTAGTAAGTGTCAAGTGTCTGAGGCCACATTTGAACTCAGGTCCTCCTGACTCCAGGGCCTGTTCTTTATCCACTCCGCCACCTAGCTGCCCCTCTCCAGTTTATTTGTATACATACTTGCTTGTCTGTGGTCTGCTCCATTAGACTGTGAGGTCCCTGAGAGCAGGGAGCATTTGTTGTTGTTTTACCTTTCTTTGTATCCGCAGGGTTTAGCACTATATCTAGCAAGTAGGTACTTAATAAATGTTTGTTGACTTAACTTGAAATAAGTTCTTTGGCCTTTAAATCTACCAGTAGCAAATTCAAAAAAACTATAGATACATATGCTAGTGCTAGTTGGTGAGAGTATTAATATATCTTTCCAGAGAAATGAATAAAAATTGCATAATATTTTCTAAAAAGGTCATGACATTCTTTTTAGAATCATAAGTTCATTGGTTCTTATACTTGAAAGGGGCCTTAGATATTAGTTTTAACTCTTTCAATTTTCAGATTAGTTAGTATATACGGAAAGATGTTAGGAATATTATTCATTAGTAGGAATCGAATTCTTTTTCTCTGCAGTTATCCCAAAACAATCTCTCAGATCTAAGATTAATCAACACGAGGTTGTTGAGATTCCAGTATTGTGATAGCCACTGTGGGGATATAGAACAGAAGCAATTTAGTTTAGTGAAAAGCATTGTTTTGAATGGATTGAGCACAAGACTTGGATCCAGAAGACTCAAGTTGAAATCCTAGCTGTGGCTGGAAATAGCTATGGAAGGCCAAGTCACTTAATATCTTTGAGGTTCATTTTCATCATTTGAAAAATGGTGATCACAACAATAACACTTGAGCCATGTACTTCACAAAATTTTGTGTGTGGGGGAAACATTTTTAAAAATCTTAGTGTTGTATACATCTAGTACTTGTATGTGTGTGTGTTTGTGGTAGGTGCTTATTGGGCTAGTGAGGAAAGGATCAGTTTCCCTTCTTGCTTGTCCCCAACCTTGTATGTCCAGCTATTCCAGCCCTGACTTTTAATCTAGTCAGTTCCCTCAGCCTGGTCCATTTGGTGAATGGGTGGGAATGTATTTGAAGATATAGTTTTCTTATCAAACCATTCATAGGATTATAATGGGAAGAAGAATTATCTGAGGTGATGGTTTCAAGTAGTATTGGCTCCCAGATACTCACAATGTTCTACCATCAAAGGTTGCTAAACTTGTTTGTTTAAAAAGTAATCCAGATTAATATTTTTTCTTCTTTATTTCCGTTTAGGAATCTATAAAAATACCTCATCCATACTGGTACCTTGGAGGTCCAGCAAAATTTCCTTTGGACTCCTTTACTAAAGTCACCCAAACTTTCCTCAGTGGAACACAACCACTTCAAGGGCAATGTGAATGGAATTCTAAACTCACCCAACAATAGGACAAACCTGGGAACTTGGAAGCTCAGCTTGGGAGAAAAGAAAGTAGAATAAAGTGACAGCTGTGAAAGAAAGAAAGATTAATTTTGTCCTCTGCGTTTTAGTCACAAACCTGCTAAGAAACCCTTATATTCTATTTCAAATTATTCTATATTCAAGAAACAATTGTATTCAATTTCAAGTTATTCTATATTTAAGCCATTTCTAACTGGTGGGAGGAAAGGAGGAAGGGAGAGAGAGAGAAAACAAGCTAGCATATTCCCCTATGCTTTCTATCATGTCTCTCCTCAAAACAACTTGAGGTAATAGAAGGATCTTGAATAAGAAAAATGTTAAATTATAGTTTGACTTGAACATTCTAGAATAGCCACTACTCAATTCCTTTCTTGACCACCTGATCAAGAGTTAAAAGGACATTTGCTCTGTGATAAACATATTAATCTAGGGGCAGCTAGGTGGTGCAGTGGATAGAGCACCGGCCCTGAAGTCAGGAGGACCTGAGTTCAAATCTGACCTCAGACCAAACATTTGACACTTACTAGCTGTGTGACCCTGGACAAGTCACTTAACCCTGATAGCCCAAAAAAAAAAAAAAAGATAAATATATTAATCTTTGATTGCAAAAGAAGACCTTGAGTTCATCATAGCATCAATTGTATCAGAGGAAAAGGGAGGCAATGATCTTATCCAGAGAAGAGTTGTTTGGTTTTCTATCCTTGATCCATTTCCTGGAATCTTAACCTTTGTTTTTAACCTGGTTCTTAAAAGGAAAGTCAAGAAAGGATTTTAATCTAGAGAAAATATTATTTTTAAAAACATCTTCATTTGAACCATAAAAGGTGATGTTTAATATGTTTCCATACAGATATTGCTCTCAATGTTTCTGGTAGCTGAAATGAGGTGAAGACTCTCCCAAGCACCTCTGGCTTGGGAAAGAAAAGCAGAGACAAGCCTTGCTCCTTTATTCCTCTGTATCCTGGTGTGCTGCTTAAGTTTGTTTGCTTTGCTTAAAGAGTCAACCCAAGCTATGCAGATGTGAGTTCTGTTCTGACTAGGTAACACATCTCAGTGAAGTGAATCAATGACTGGGCTAGTCTGCATAGCACAGAGAAAGCCAGTCTGACACTGTCATTTATATGAATAGGTAGCACTTTTTCTTCCAATTTCTATTTTACCCTCTGGTTCTAGAATATCGGCGCAGTTTTCCTTGATAATTTCTTGAAAGATGATGTCTAGGCTCCTTTTTTGATCGTGGCTTTCAGATAGCCCAATAATTTTTAAATTTTCTCTCCTGGATCTATTTTCCAGGTCAGTTGTTTTTCCAGTGGGATATTTCACATTGTTTTCTATTTTTTCATTCTTTTGGATTTGTTTTACAGCACTTTGATTTCTCATAAAGTCAATAGCTTCCAATTGTTCCATTCTAATTTTTGTTGGTTAGTTAGTTAGTTTTTTAGGCAATTGGGATTAAGTGACTTGCCCAGGGTCACACATCTCGTAAGTGTCAAGTGTTTGGTCGGAGACCGGATTTGAACTTAGGTCCTCCTGACTTCAGGGTCAGTGCTCTATGTACTGCACCACCTAGCTGCCCCTTCTATTCTAATTTTTAAGAAAGTATTTTCTTCAGTAAACTTTTGGACTTCCTTTTCCATTTGGCCAAATTTGCTGTGTGATCTTGGACAAGTGACTGCTTCAGTTTCCTTATCTGTAATATGAGCTGGAGAAAGAAATGGCAAACCACTCCAGTATCTTTGCCAAGAAAACTCCAAATGTGGTCATGAAGAGTCAGACATGACTAAAATGACTAAACAACGAAAATCTATTATGTCATTATTGAATAAATGTTATGTTTAAGATTTAAAAATGTCCTTAATATGAGTACTTGGTTGTGTAAATGGCACACACTATGTGAGTGCATTGCATTCTAAGTGGGTACTTGTGTAAATGGGGAATGTATTAGTGAGAGCTCAAAAGCTAGGGTTATGCTTAAGATCCTGAGAGAGTTTAAGTATCATGCTGTGTGGTTTGTATATATCCAATGTGACCTCCCACATGTATTAGACTTATTTCTAGGATTGTTCTTAAGGATTTTTAGCAGGAGTATTGTGAGGCTCAAATTTTACAACTTAAGATGGTATACAATTGCCAATTATTATTATTATTATTAATTAGCCTACAGTGACTAGGCCTTCAGTCTGTTGATAATTTCATTCCCTGAACCTTTTACTTGCAAGCAATGTTTATACAATATGGGAATGTCCTGGCAAATATTTAATGGTGCTCTCTGGGGGGAAGGAGGATATACACACACTTTAAGTTTAATCTGCATTATTAATACCTTGTTGGGTCTAGACCACAAACAGAATAATAAATCAAGCCCTGATTTGTAGGGATTGCTATTTTCTGAGGTATAAACACTCATACTGAATTTTTTAAAATTTTAATTTATTTTTTAAAGCACAAACTATTTTGTTTTTTTTTTAAGTTCCAAATCTCTTCTTCCTCCAACTTCTCTCCCACTCAATGAAAAGGTAAGAGAAACAAAATCTATTACAAATATGTATAATCATGCAAAACAGATGTCCACATTAGTCATGTTTCTGCCCTCCCCCCCAAAAAAAAGCAAGAAAAAGAGGAAAACAATTTAAACTCTGAATCTATACTTTCAATCTATACTCTAATCTATGAGTTTTCTGTCTTTTGGTAGATAGCGTGTTCTATCTTAAGTTCTTTGGAATTGTGGTGGGTCATTGTATTGATTAGAATTACTAAGTTTTTCAAGGCTGATTATTTGTACAATATTGCTATTCTTGATATGCTCATTTCACTTTGCATCATTTCATAAAAGCCTTCTCAGGATTTTTCTGAAAGCACTCCTTTTTTATCATTTCTTTCAGCCGCACAGTATTTTATCACATTCACATACCTTAACTCATTCAACCATTCCCCAACTAATGGAAATCCTGTCAGTTTCCTATTCTTTGCTACCACAAAAAGCTACTATAAATATTTTTTATACATATAGGCCCTGCCACAATGAAAAAAATGTGATAAAGAGAAACTGAGGCACAAAGATCCAAACATGATTAATTTATTGGCAAGGCTAGCAATAGCCAATAAATGGGATGCAAGGCTTTTCTGTAGCTAGTGACCCTTCTGACAGGCAGAGCAACTCTTTTATACATCTGTTT
This sequence comes from Phascolarctos cinereus, assembly GCF_003287225.1. Classification (NCBI taxonomy): domain Eukaryota; kingdom Metazoa; phylum Chordata; class Mammalia; order Diprotodontia; family Phascolarctidae; genus Phascolarctos; species Phascolarctos cinereus. The sequence goes on along the minus strand of NW_027556098.1, from coordinate 39,529,208 downwards.
ACATAATGTACCAGAAATGATCTATTGATGCGAATTAAACTAAGACTGTGACTGGTCACACAGAGAAGAAAAGTGGGCTTTGCTTGGCTTGCAGAATGAGGATTTCCTTAAGCCAGGGCAACAGGGAAAAACACAGAGTTGACTAACATCCTCTGGAGTCTCACAGTGGGCAAACATCCTATGACAATGTTGATTCACGTTTCCCCATCATCAGCAAAAGCTCACAGATTAGAGTCCTTTTGGTTGGACTCTAGCCCATAGGAATAGGAAAGCTACACTCTTACAAACTCTACCACTGTCATACAATGAAGTCTCAATCTGATCCACAAGTATTGATACATTGATTAGATACAATTCTCAACCAATAATAACTAATAAATAATATAAAATAAAGTAGGGCATTAATTTTCAATTTCCCAGCTTTTTTTCACTTACTTTGATCTCTTTGGGGTATAGGCCTAATAGCAGTATCTCTGGGTCAAAGGTATATATAATCCAATAGCCTTTTGGGTATAATTCCAAATTGCTTTCCAAAATGGTTGGACAACCACAGTGCATTAGTGTGCCTTCCCCACCCCTATATCACCTCCATTATTTGTCACTTTCATTTTTTTTGGTCATCTTAGTCAATCTGATTGGTGTGAGTTGATATCTCAGAGTTGTTTTCATTTGAATTTTCCTAGTCATTAGTGATTTGGAGCATTTTTTCACATAATTATTGATAGCTTTGATTTCTTCCTCTGAAAACTGCCTCTTCATATCCTTTGACCATTTATCAACTGGGAAATGATTTTTATTCCTATAAATTTGACTCAGTTTCCTATGTTTTAGAATTAAGACTTTGATCAGTGAAACCTGTTGCAAAGATTCCCCTCCTTTCCTCCTTTTCTTTTAATTTTAGTCACACTGATTTTGTTGGTGCAAAAACTGTAATTTTATATAATCAAAATTATACATTTTACCTTAAGTGAACCTCTTTTTCTCTATCCATAGATCTGGCAGGTAATTTCTTTTGTACTCCACTAATTTGCTTGTAATATTATCTTTTATGTCTAGATTATTCATCTATTTTGTGCTATGATATGAAATGTTGGTCAATGCCTAGTTTCTATCTGACTACTTTTCAGCTTTCCTAGCAATTTTTGTCAAATAGCGAACTATTTCACTATTTGACCTTTGGGATTATCAAACACTAGATTACTGTGCTCATTTGTAATCTATTTCACTGATCAACTTCTATATTTTCTACCTAATACCAAATTGTTTTGATGAGTACACCTTTGTAGTATGGTTTGAGATCTGGTATTGCTCAGCCCCTTTCCTTCCCATTTTTTTCATTGATTTATTCCCTTGATATTCTTGATCTTTTGTTCCTCCAGATAAACTTTATTATTTTTTGTAGCTCTATAAAGTAATTCTTTTGTAGTTTGGTTGGCATGGTACTGATTAAGTTAATTAATTTAAGTAGCATTGTCATTTTTATGATATTGACTTAGCCTGCCCATGAACAGTCTTTATTCATATGAAGAGTATTTTTATAATTTTGTTCATATAGTTCTTGTGTGTGCCTTGGCAGGTAGACTTCTAAGTATTTTAAACTGTACATAGTTATTTTAAATGGGATTTCTCTTTCTATCTCTTCCTGCTGGATTTTGTTGGTAATATATGGAAATACTGGTGATTTATGTAGGTTTATTTTATGTCCTTCAGCAACTTTGCTGAAGTTATTAATTGTTTTGATTATGTACCCTAGGCAAACCATCATGCCATCTGCAGGGAGTGATAGTTTTGCTTCCTCTTCTCCTGTGCTTATTCCTTCATTTTCTTTTTCTTATCTTATTTCTAGAGCTAGCATTTCTAGTACAATAATGAATGGTAATGGTGAAAATGGACATTCTTGCATCACCTTGGTCTTATTGGAAAGGCTTCTAATTTATCTTCATTACAGAGAATGCTTGCTTTTTGTTTCAGATACATAACACTTACCATTCTAAGGAAATCTCCATCTATTACTCTACTTTCTCTTATTTTTTTAAAAGCAGGAATGGGTGTTGTATTTTGTCAAATATTTTTCTGCAATTCTTGAAATAATAATATATTTTAATATCAATACTGTTAATTATGCTTACAATTTTCCTAATATTGAACCAACTATCATTTCTAGTACAAATCTAGCCTGGTCATACTGTATAATCTTTATGATTTATTGCTGTAACCTCTTTGCTCATATTTTATTTAATTTTTTTTTGCATCAATACTCATTTAAGGAAATTTGTTTAAAGTTTTCTCACTGTTTTGACACTCCTTAGTTTAGATATCAGGACCACATTTATGTTATGGAAGGAATCCAGTATAACTCTATCTTTACTTATTTTTTCAAAGAGTTTCTGTAATATTGGAATTAATTGTCCTTTAAATATTTGGTGGAATTAGCATGTAAATCCATCTGGTATTTTTTTTTCCTTAGAGAGATCATTCATGATTTGTTCAATTTCTTTTTCTAAGATAGATTTATTTGAGTATTCCAACTCCTGGGCAATTTACATTTTTTAAAAAAAATTCATCTATTTCACTTTTATTGTGAGTTTTATTGGTGCATTATTTGGCAAAATAGTTTCTAATAATTTGGTTTTCTTCTTTATTTTTTTAAAATCATGTTGGCCAAATGATTCATCTATTTAATAAAAAAAAAGCTACTCATATTTACTAGTTCAATGGTTTTTTTAATTTCACTTTTGTTACCTTGTTTTATGATTTACAAGATTTATATTTTGGTTTTAATTGGAGTTTTTAAAATTTGTTGTTTTTTCTAATTTTTTAAAATTGTATGTCCAATTCATTGCCCTATTCTTTTTCTTTTTTCTTGCTTTTTAGTTTCCAGCATTAACTTTTATAAGGTTTTGAGTTCCAAATTTTCTCCCCTTCCTCCTACACCTCCCTAAGATGGCATACAATCTGATATAGGCTATACAGGTACAATCATATTAAACATACTTCCACGTTAGTTATGTTGTGAAAGAAGAATCAGAACAAAAGGGAAAAACCACAAGAAAGAAAAAAACAACAACAACAAAAAGAGAGAAAATAGTATGCTTCAATCGGTATTCAGACTCCATAGTTCTTTCTCTGGATGTGGATAGCATTTTCCATCATGAGTCTTTTGGAATTGTCTTAGAATGTTGTATTGCTGAGAAGAGCTAAGTCTATCAAAACTATCAAAGTCTATCATCACACAATGTTGCTGTTACTGTGTACAATGGTCTCCTGATTCTGCTCACTTCACTCAGCATCAGTTCATTCAAATCTTTCCAGGTTTTTCTGAAGTCTGCCAGCTCATCATTTCTTATAGAACATAATATTACATTCCATTCATGTACCACAACTTGTTCAGCCATTCCCTAATTGATGGGCATCCCCCTCAATTTCCAATTCTTTGCCACCACAAGCAGAGTTTGCTATAAATATTTTCATACATGTAGGTCCTTTTCCCTTTTTTATGATCTTTTTGGGATACAGGCCTAGTAGTGGTAATGCTGGGTCAAAGGTATGCACAACTTTATAGCCCTTTGGGTATAGTTCTAAATAGCTCTCTAGAATGGTTGGATTAGTTCATAACTTCACCAACAATGCATTAGTGTTCCAGTTTTCCCACATCTTCTCCAACATTTATCATTTTCCTGTTTTGTCATATTAGCCAATCTGATAGGTATGAGGTGATATCTCAGAGTTGTTTCAATTTGCATTGCTCTAATCAATAGTGATTTTGCTCTGTTCTTTTTCACTTTTATTGATGTGTTTAGAAATATAAACTTCCCCCTGAATACTGCATTAATTGCATCCCACAGATCTTATTATGTTGTCTTACTAGTGTCATCTTTAAACAAATTATTGGTTTTCTATGATTTATTCTTTGAGTCATTTATTTTTCAGCATTAGGCTAATTTCTAATTTTTAATTTATACTGCAAAGAGCCAAAGAATGAATTTTTATTACATTAAAGTCAGAAAAAGATGCATTTAATATTGTAGCTTTTATATTTGTTTGTGAGGTTTTTATGCCCTAACATATAGTCAAATTTTTGTGAAAGTGCTATAAACAGCTGAAATAGGTGTATTCCTTTCTACTCCCATTAGATATTCTCCAGAGGTCTATGATGCATATATGTTTAGTAGATATTAATTCACTTTCCATGGTACCTTTTAGTAAAATGTTGTTTCCCTGTTAATATCTTTTAATTAGGCCTATTTTTTTTTGTGTTTACTTTGTATGAAATCATGATTACCTTTCTGCCTTTTTTTTTTACTTCAATTGAAACATAATGGAATTTGCTCAAGCTCCTTATTTTAACTTTATGTGTATCTTTCTGTTTCAAGTGAATTTCTCTTCAGTAACTTCTATTTGGTTCCCTCTCATTTGCAGTATTTTTTCCTTGACTTCAGAGTTCTAGGTTTTAGCTCTAATATTCCTGGGAGTTTTCATTTTAGTGTTTATTTCAGGAGGTAACTGGTGAATTCTTTCAATTTCTACTTTGCACTCAGGTTCTAAGTACCTGAACAGTTTTCCTTTATGCTTTCTTGAGATATGATATTTAAGCTCTTTTTTTTTTCTTTTCATGAGATTCAGGCAGTCCAGTGATTCTTAATTTGTATTTCCTTGATCTATTTTCCCTGGTCAGTTGTTTTCCTTATGAGATATTTCACACATTCTCTCCTTCTCCCACCAGTAGTTCTATTTGGCCCTGAGTCTATGATCCCTTCCCCCCAGTGGCTCCCTAACTGTCCCACTTCCATTTTTCAGCTTCCTTTTGTGTATTATCTCTCCCCTCCCCTCATTAGATTGTAAGCTCTTTGAGGACAGGGACTGTCTCTTTTTCTTATTTGTATCTTCAGCACTTAGCATACTGCCTGGCACATAGTAGGTGCTTAACAAATGTTTATTGAATTGAGTTTTCTTCTGTTTTTTTTTCATCCTTTTGATGTTTTATTATTTCTTTTTTTTTTTGATTCAGTGAATATTTATTTTTTTCCAAAGATTTTTTTTAAAATATAAATTTGCTTATTTTTAGTTTTCAACATTCACTTCCACAAGTTTTCGAGTTCCAAATTTTCACCCCATATCCCCCCTCCCCCCACCCCAAGATGGCATGCATTCTGAATATCCCTTCCCCTAGTCTGTCCTCTCTTCTATCTCTCTCCCATTCTCTTCTCCCCTTCCCCTTCTATTTTCCTGTAGGGCCGGACAGACTTCTGTACCCCATTTCCTATATTTCTTATTTCCCAGTAGCATGTGAAAACATTTTTTAGGTTTCAAATTTTCTGTCTTCCTCCCTCCCCACCCACCCTCATTGAAAAGGCAAGCAACTCAATATAGGTTGTACATGTGCAGTTATGCAAAACACATCCATAGTAGACATGCTGTGAAAAACTTACTCTATTTCCCTTAATCCTATCCTGCCCTCCCATTTATTCTATTCTTTCTTTTGACCCTGTCCCTCCTCAGAAGTATTTACTTCTGATTACCCCTTTCCCAATCTGCCCTCCTCTCTATCATCCCCCTGCTCTTGTCCCCTTCTCCCCCTATTTTCCTGTAGGGTAAGACAGATTTCCTACCCAATTGAATGTGTATGTTATTCCCTCCTTAAGCCAAATCCTATGAGAATAAGATTCACTCATTCCCTCTCACCTTCCCCTGTTTCCCCTCCACTGAAGAGACTTTTCTTTTCTGTTTTTTTTGTGAGATAATTTACCCCATTCTACCTCTCCCTTTCTTCTTCTCTGAGTATAATCCTCTCTCATCCCTTAATTTTATTCTCCACATATGACCCCTTAATCTTCAACTCACCCTGTGCCCTCTATCTATCTATCTACATATACATACATATAATTTTTTTCCTCCAACTACCCTAATACTGACAAAGGTCTCATGAGTTATAAATATCATCTTTCCATGCAGGAATGTAAACAGTTCAATCTTAATAAGTCTCTTATGATTTCTCTTTCCTGTTTACCTCTTCATGTTCTGCTTGAGTCCTGTATTTGAAAGTCAAATTTTCTATTCAACTCCGGTCTTTTCATCAAGAATGCTGGAAAGTCCTCTATTTCACTGAATGACCATTTTTTCCCCTGAAGGATTATACTCAGTTTTGCTGGGTAGGTGATTCTTGGTTGTAATCCTATCTCCTTTGCCCTCTGGAATATTATATTCCATGCCCTGCAGTCCTTTAATGTAGAAGCTGCTAAATCTTGTGTTATCCTGATTGTGTTTCCACAGTACTTGAATTGTTTCCTTCTGGCAGCTTGTAATATTTTCTCCTTGACCTGGGAACTCTGGAATTTGGCTATATATTCCTAGGAGTTTTCCTTTGGGGATCTCTTTCAGGAGGAGATCTGTGGATTCTTTCAATTTCTATTTTGCCCTCTGGTTCTATATATCAGGGCAGTTTTCCTTGATAATTTCTTGAAAGATGATGTCTAGGCTCTTTTTTTGATCATGGCTTTCAGATAGTCCAATAATTTTTAAATTCTCTCTCCTGGATCTATTTTCCAGGTCAGTTGTTTTTCCAATGAGATATTTCACATTGTTTTCTAATTTTTCATTCTTTTGGATTTGTTTACTGTGTCTTGATTTCTCATAAAGTCACTAGCTTCCAATTGCTCTATTCTAATTTTTAAGGAAGTATTTTCTTCAGTAATCTTTTGGACTTCCTTTTCCATTTGGCCAATTTTTCTTTTTAGGGCATTTTTCTCCTCATTGGCTTTTTGGACCTCTTTTGCCATTTGGGTTAGGCTATTTTTTAAGGTGTTATTTTCTTCAGTATTTTTTTGGGTCTCCTTTAGCAAGCTGTTGACTTGTTTTTCATGATTTTCTTGCATCACTCTCATTTCTCTTCCCAGTTTTTCCTCTACTTCCCTTACTTGCTTCTCAAAATCCCTTTTGAGCTCTTCCAAGGCCTGGGACTGATTCATATTTTTCTTGGAGGCTTTGGATGTAGGAGCTTTGACTTTGTTGTCTTCTTCTGGTTTATATTTTGATCTTCTTTTTCACCAAAGTAAGATAATATAGTCTGACTTTTTTGCTGCTTGCTCATGATCCTGGCCAATTACTTGAGTTTTAAACTCTTTGTTAAGGTACCAATCTGCTTCCAATGTACTGTCCCAAGCTTCAGGGGTGTTGTATAGCTGTTTTTAAAGATACTTGTAGGGCCCTGTAAATTTTCAGTTCTTCCAAGGTGGTATGATAAGGGGCGAGGTGTTTACTCCTTCCCTGGCCTGTGACCACAAGTATTCCTTTCTGTCCTGTAACTGTGGGGAAGTACTCCTCTCCACAACCACTACAAGCTTCACCAAGCCAGTGCTCCTCCTCACCCCAGCACACTGCCCAGAACTGTGGCCCAGATCCAAACATGGGCAAAGCAAGAGATTCCTGCCTCAATACTGGCAAAGAGATCCCTGCAGTCCCTCTCTGATCAGCCACTGGATTCCCCCTCAGTCTGTGGGCCAGAAGCTCGGGAAGCAGCTGCCCCCCCCCATGCTCTTGGGGAATGGACCTGAAACCCTACCTTCCTTTCTCAGCACCAACAGAAACAGACTTTTCCCACTGACCTTCTAAGTTGTCTTTGGCACTGGTGGATTGAGGAGCATGCAAACCTCCACCGCTGCCCAAGATTCAGTCCTCTGAGGCCTGCTCCAGTTTTGTGGCGGCCTGCGTGCCCACACTGCGCTGTGCTGTGATCCCAGCCTGGCATGATACAGCTTTCTGATCAATCATCCAGGTTGTCTTGGGCTGGAAATTTGCTTCACTCTGTCTTTTTGTGGGTTCTGCTGCTTCAGAATTTGTTCAGAGCCATTTTTTATGAGTATTTGTAGGGGTTTGGAGGAGAGTTCAAGCAAGTCACTGCTTTTACTCCACCATCTTGGCTCCGCCTCCTTCTCAAGAAGCTGTTTTATTATTTCTTGGTGTCACTTGGGGTCTTTAGCTTCCATTTGGCCAATTCAATTTTTAAGCAATTGTTTTCTTCAGTAATGTTCTGTATCTATTTTGAAAAGTTATTGATTTTCTTTTCATAACTTTCTTGCATAAATTCTCTTTGATTGAGGAATCATTAAACAAATTGTGATATATGAATGTAATGGAAAATTATGGTGCTATAAGAAATAATGTGTGTGAGATATACACAGAAACATGGAAAGACCTATATAAACTATTACGGAGTGATATAAGCATAGCTGAGAAAATATTTACACAATGATTACAACAATATAAATGGAAAGAACCAAAACTTTAAAAAAGTGAAAAAAGAATAACAAAATTATAAAAATCAATGAAAACTCAAAAGAAGCAATATTAGAAGATACCCTCAACACATTCCAAACTGATCAGTGGTTAGGCTGTTTCTAATGGAAGAAATTCAAATTATCAACTTAGATTGTAAGTTAATACCATGAGACAATGCTCCATATGATTAATAATAAGAGAAATTCAAATTAAAGCAACTCTGTGATTCTACCTCACACTTAAGGACTGATGTATACATTTATAGTAGCTCTTTTTGCAGTGGCAAATAACTGGAAACTAAAGGAATCCCCACTAATTGAGAAATAGCTAAAGAAATTATGGTATGTATAAATTATCTAATGGATTATTGTCCTGTAAAAAATAATGAAAGAAGAGGAGTGAGAAGGGGGGATAGCATTTATATAGTCTCTTCTAATGCCAAGCACTGTCCTAAATATTTTACAAATATTATTTCATTTGATTTCATTGATTTGAAAGACATTTTTGGAGAAGATTGGGAAGACATGCATGAACTGGTGAATGAAATTAACTGAACTGGAACAATTTCTACAATAACATTGTAAAGAAAACAACTTTGAACAACTTGCAAACTCTGTTTCTATCATTCTCCTTAATTGTCCTTTATTTTGTTATCTCCCCCTCAAATAAAGCTGCCTTGCTGTCTTGTAAGCTCCATGCTTTCTTGTGTTGGGTTTTGATATTCTGAACCTTTCTGAGAATACAGGAGGAGCAGAACTGGCATGTAGGCTACATTATTGGAAAGAACTCCCAATTCAATAAGATCATAGATTCATTTGATTACTTGAAGGCAATTGTTACAGATGAAATAAAAAAAATAAATAGGAATACTTTTGAGAATGAGGAAAAAATGCTTTTGGTCTGATTCTTTGATGATTAAATCTCTGGAAATATTGGTCTTTTCTCCTTATTTTTTCTATTACTCACTTTCCGTCTTCTTCTCTTTTGATGGCAACTTCCTTTTGATGGCCTGGATCTCAAAGTTATCTAGTTATCATTTTTACCATCTTCCATCCCTGTCTAGGTGACCTCCTGGGGGACAGAACTGCCCTCAGCTAGATGTTGGTGTCGTTTAGCCTTAGTGGAGTGTCATGACACATATGTGCCCTGCCTTAGTTCTTGCTCTTCCTCAATTCTGTTGCTGAGTCCTGTTGTAGCACAGAGAAGTGTCTCAATGATATCCTAGCCAGAACAAGCTTCTACAATTGGTTGCTCTGGGAAGAAAGAGAGGTGGAGAGACTTCTGCTGTAAGTCCGTGGGGCCCTGAGGGTGGGCATTGGGGGAGGGTGTTGAGTGAGTGAGTTTGCTGTTAGGGTCTGGAGATTAGCCTTCTTTGTTTTTATTTATTTCTTTTTTTTTCCTCTGTTTTTTTTCTTTGCTTTTATTTTGTTGGATTTTTATAAACTTTTTTTTTTGATTCTTTGTGTCTTCAACCATCGAAAACAACTGAAATTGTTTTTATCTTGTACACAGTCTCTTATTTTGGAGTGGTTTGAGTGGATGTGAAGATGTAAGAAAATGTGTAGTCCTCTATTTTGTCAATTGCCTGATTTGTAAGTCTCATGGAATTTTCTTTCTTTCTTTTTCTCCTGTCCCCTGCATTCCTCTCCTCTCTTCTCCTTTCCTTTTCTTAAAAAACAAGTTGGCTATACTAAAAATGATGAGAAATGGAAGAACATTTACATACATAATATAGATGCTCCCAGAGCACTGGAGTTAGAATCAAAGAATCTGGGTTGAAATCCTTGACTTGCTATTTATTTAGCCCTTCTGGTCCTACTTTCTTATCTACAAAATGAGGGGGCAAACTAGAATGAATGAGTCAGTCCAATTTCACATTTATTAAGTACTTACTGCTTAACACTGGACTGAAATAGACTACAAAGACAAAAACATAAGACTTTGGCCTCAGGAATCTTACATTCTACTTGGGTTAGAGAGGAGGCAGTGAAGATACAGTAAATATACAAATTATCTACACATATACATACATACACATGTGTATAACACACATACATGAGCATGTATATGTACATATATACATACACATACACAGTAATTTCAAGAGGAAGCAGATGCCAATTAAAAGATGAGAGATTTAGTTCTCCCTCACCCTCTCAATTGAGGTAGTTACAGTATGTAATCACAGATGATGAGGTTTTGATATTAATAGATATTAACACCCAGTAATCTCTTTACAAAAAGTATAAGTATTTCTTTTTGATTGAGAAAGTAGCAACTTCATTTGAAAAAGAATTAAAAACCCCGCTGACATAGCACAGACAATTTCAGACAGTCAAAGAAAGATTCAATAGTCAGAGAAGAATCCATGACTTCAGTTTCTGATGGGAAAGGGATTTTTCTCTCCCACCCCCACCTCCCACCATTCTTCCTCCCATCCCTGGGAATCTAGCAGCAGTGTTCCTTAAAAAAGGCATTTTTTTGATCCAGAAGTTTGAATGTTGGTCCAAGAAACTCATGCCATCCAGGAAGATATAGATGCAGAGATGCAATCACTCAAAGTCTGATGCTGCTTCAAGGATTATGACCTCTGACATCTGAGAAGATGCAGAATCAAGAAAGAGTTAATCCTAATATCAAGATTTGGGCTGCAGAGGGCACTGTATGCGAAGAGAAAGATTCTGCAGCCTGCCAGTGCTACGGGAATAGTCTTGTCCATGTATTTCCTAAATGTGTGCCTCACTACCTTTATACTCTGTGTCAATTTGCCCCATTTATGCTTTGGATATTTAGGGAGAGGTGTAGGTTGAGAAAGTGGCAATGACTTGACTTTTTCAGCCATATTATAGATCTAGAAGAGACGTTAGGAATCACCTAATCTGACTCAATAATTTTATAGATGGGGAATAAAGTCAGTTAAATAGGCAGAGCCCCCTCTGGGCCATAGTCCCCAACTTAAGCTGACAGGTGGGTTACTAAGAGAATGGTGTAACTTACTGTATATCTGCACTCCTAATAGTTAAGCCCATTTCTGAATTCCCCTTTAATATTCAGTGAGTTAGAGTTCCAGATTGTGTGACCAACAAGATGGAGGAATAGACCCTTTCCCCAATCCTCATGACTTCTCAAACCTTCCTAAAACAGGAGTTATGCACAGGAGATAAAGCAAATTTAGCTGTGACTATGGACTGATGCCAAGAACCCTAAGGTTCTTGATAAACAGAGAATGCTAATCCTTATTCCTAGGACAATCACTCAACTTCTATTTTCTGCAGGCTGCTGAACTCTAGCTGCACAAGTAGTTTCCCTGGCATGCAACATAACTCAACTCTGCACTGCCTCCCTACCCTTGCCCTTCTGCACCACAGAAAGTCAAAAGGCAGAAGCTTGATCTTCTGAGGATGTGAGTATGGCAGTACACTGTGCTGAGGAAGAGAGAGAAGCCGGGCAGGACACCAGTGTATGTGGAGGGCTTTACTAGGCCTGATGTAAAAGGGAACTAACATCTAGACGTGATTATTTCTCTGCTCCTAGAAGTTACCTGATGAGGGTCTGCACCAGGGTGGTGGCAGTGTTACAAGAGACGAGGGGGTGTATACAAGAGATGTTGTGAAGGTAGGCAACTAATTGGATATGGGAGGTGAGAGAGACTAAGGAATTAAGGATGACATTTAGGTTGTGAGCCTGGAAGAATGGGAGAATAGTGATATCCTTAATATCAATAGGGAAGCTGGGAAGAGGAAGGACCTGAGAGAAATGATAATGAATTCAGTTTTGGACATGTTGAATTTAAGATGTTTACATGATATTTAGTTTAAGATGTCTAATAGGCAGTTGGAAATGAGAAATTAGGGGTCAAGGAAGAGATAAGGGCTGGATAATAGATCTGAAAATTGCCTAGAAATGATAACTGAAGCCATGCTAGTTATGAGATCATCAGGTGAAATAGTATAGAGGGAAAAGAGATGATGCACCAGGACAGAGCTTTGTGGGGCACCCATGGTTAGAATACTTTCAGATCTAGACAGAGTAAGGACAATTTAATTTCTACATGCGAAGGCAAATTCCCAAACAATATAAAACTTAGACTCAACCTGGGTTTTCCATTAAAAATTATTTATTTATTTAATTTTAGTTCTCAACATTCACTTCCATAAGATTTTGAGTTCCAAGTTTTCTCCCCATCTCTTCCCTCCCCACACCCCAAGAAAGCATGCAATTTGATATACGTTCTACATATACATTCCTATTGAACCTATTTTGACATTAGTCATGTTGTAAAAAAGAATTAGAACCAATGGGAGAAACTACAAGAAAGAAAAAGCAAATAAAAAAAGAAAAAAGAGAGAGAGCAAATAATGTTTCAATTTGCATTCAGACTCCACAGTTCTTTTTTTCTAGATGTGAACAGCATTTTCCAACATGAGTCCTTCAGAGTTGTCTTGGATTCTTGCATTGCTAAGAAGAGATAAGTCTTTCACAGTTAGTCATCACACATTGTGGCTCTTACTATGTACAATGTTCTTCTGGTTCTGCTCACTTCATTTAGCATCAATCCATACAAGTCTTTCTAGCTTTTTCTGAAGTCTGCCTGCTCATCATTTCTTATAGCACAATAGTCTTCCATCACATTCATATAACACAATTTGTTCAGCCATTTCCCAACTGATGGGCATCCCATCAATTTCCAATTCTTTGCCGCTACAAAAAGAGCTGCTATAAATATTTTTGTACATGTAGGTCCTTTTCCCATTTGTATGATCTCTTTGGGTTACAGCTCTAGAAGTGTATTGCTGGGTCAAAGGGCATGGGTCAAATTGCTCTCTAGAATGGTTGGATTAGTTCACAACTCCACCAATAATGCATTAGTGTTCCAATTTTCCCACATCTTCTCCAGCATTTATCATTTTCCTGTTTTGTCATGTTGGCCAATCTGATGGGTGTGATATAGTACCTCAGAGCTGTATTCATTCGGATTTCTCTAATCAATAGTGATTTAGAGCATTTTTTTCATATGACCATAGATAGCTTTAATTTCTTCCTCTGAAAACTGCCTGTTCACATCCTTTGACCATTTATCAATTGGTGAGTGACTTGTATTCTTATAAATTTGACTCAGTTCTCTATATATTTTAGAAATGAGGCCTTTATCATACACACTGATTATAAAAATTCTTTCCAGTTTTCTGTTTTACTCCTAATCCATTTTTTAAAAAGCAAATCTAAACATTACCCATTGATTTTTAGTACTACCCTCTTAGAATCAAGGAAAACAAATATGTCCCTTTCTCACTTGGCAACACACAAAACATTTGAAGTCATCTGTCATGATCTCGCTTAACCATATCTTCTTACTCTAGGTGCAGCATCCCTAATTCAAGTGATCCTCACGGAGCATAGTTTCAAATCCCTTCACCATCTTAATCACCCTACTTTGTATTTGCTCCAGCTTATAAATTTCCCTTCCAAAGTCACAATATTCTGTATGTGGTTTAACCAGGGAAGGAGACATCAGCACTATCATTTTAGACTACAGCAAATGTATTTCATATAATTTAAGGATTTGTTCAGCGGTATATCGGAGATATATAATATGCATTTTCTATGTCATATATTAATAACCATGCCAAGAACTGAGAACTGTAACGGTGGAAATATTGGTGATGAATGAAATATCTCAGGTAATATAATGAGGAAAGCCTAAATGTAAGTAAAAGAGTGAAATGATTTTTTCTTTCTCCTGGAAATGAGATAAACTACTACAGTTTTACATGTATCACACACACACACACACACACACACACACTACAATGAAGTCATTCTGGAGAGTTACTATTTATGTTTAACTGATTCAAACTACTTGACTACTGGAAAACTATTTAGAGAAATCCAGTATCACTATTTGGAAGCTAGGTTAAAATATTATTTATAAATGGCGTTGCAATCAGTTCGTATTAAAGAATACTATTGATGCAAATAATTATTTTGATTGTGAATGGCATGGATAGGCAGCTGATCTGGGATCTAGACCACCCCATTATTCAGGAAGACTGCAATTTTCACCTTTGGGGAGAGTAAGAGGTGGCCCTACAGCCTTGTTGTGGAGGGATAGGCAAGATTAAGGCCTACCAAGGGGAAGTGAACCCTTCATTATCCTGTATCTAATAGGGGTAGTGGGCTAGAATTATATCTAATTACCACACATCAATTATTTGTAGGCTAGTCGCACAATAAGGGATTAAGAATAAAAGTTGTTTTCCTTTTAAGGAGAGGGTAACAGCTCACTCTCATTAGTTTAGCTCCTGCCCACAAAACTCTGGTTACACAAAAGACCATAATGAATAAGCCTCTATGTCAAAGTAAGCAGTAAACAGAAATCATGATGATTATGCAGCTTAAGGTAAATAATAAGAATAAACCCAGTAATGAACTGTTTTTCTTAAAGGCAGGATAAAACCTCAGCTTAACCAAAGGAAGAACAATTTTATCAATTTCACAGGGTATGTGTATAGAGAGGGGTGCCTTGTGAGTCTGCTGTTAGCAGTTTCTTCCATTTCAGGTGCTGATGATCAAGGAAAATTTTTAAGAGGGAAGGATGATAACTTCTGCATAAAACTGCAGTTCCTGGGAGATCTGTCTAACATTCAAAACTTCATGCTTATCTCTCTCCCAAAACTTCTCTCTAGAACTCCTTATCTGAAGCACATAGGTACCCAGAATCTTTGACTCAGAGAGGTCTCTCAGTTAGGAGGCACATTTACCTCCATGCACATGGCAAATAATCATAGTGCTGTCCTTCTAATGACCAGCTCTGAAGTTCCTCATCAGTACCCCTGCAGGGTTGTTACGAGGATCTACTGAGATAATATTTGTAAAAATGCTTAGCACATTGCCTGGTACATAGTAGGCATTATAGGAGTGCTTTTTCCTTTTGCTTCCCTTCTTTTTCCCATCCTGTGCGCCTGGGGTCCCTCTGATTGGAAGATGGAATGGAGAGCTCCTCTCCAAATCTTCAGTTAAGGAGGATGCCCAGGCCAGTCATCTCTTCATGAAAATGAGCTTTACATACATGGTCTCATAAATTCTCAGTGACAGCCCAATTCAAGGACAAGAATTTTGTGTATAATATGACTGGTCTCACTGCCAGTAAAATTTCCACCAGCAAATTGAATAGACTTCTGGGACCACTGCTCCCTTTATACTGCAACCAAACCTTACAGAATAAGGTCAGTGTTCAGCATGCTAGGTTTGACTGGGTCTGCCTCAGCTGATAGTGCTGCAGGTATGAGATGGTTGACCAGATCCTTAAAAGGCTCTACATATTTCTCATTTCAACAACCTCCAAATATATTTAAGGTGGCCAAATCAGATTTTTTCCCCCCTCAACCACATGTTCAGGAGGCATTTCATGGAGTCATACAGCAGTGATAACACAGTTCTTCAAAAATTTTATAGTAACCATAAAATCCTAGGAAAGAAGAAAAAATAAATAACATCAACAGATCATTCAAGAAATAAAAAAAGTAGAGAACAGAAGGAAGTTTGAGGAACACAGGCTGGCCAGTGCTGGAGCTACCATGTTAAATTTGAAATACATTTTAAAAATCATGTTTAAAGGAGATTTATGATTTCATAGTTGTCCTCTCCCTCCCCCTCTCTGTATATGTGTTCATATTGGGAAATGTTCCCGTTTCTTGATGCTTGCCAAGTTCATAATAATTAAAAGAAAAAAAAATTAATCATTTAGAGAAGCTGAGGATGTTTAGTTTGGAGAAGACAAGACTCAAGGAGGAGAGTTAATAACTCTCTTCAAGTATTTGAAAGGCTGTCAAGTGGAGGAACAGACCAGTTCTACTTTGACTCAGAGGGTAGAAACAGGAATGACAGGTACAAGTTAAGAGAGACAAATTTAGGCTTAATGTCAGCAAAAACTCCCTAATAATTAGAACAGTCCAAAAGTAGAATGAGCTAAAAACATTAAGAATGGTTAAAGCATAAAGAATTTAAGACTCCCCCAGGAATATCCCTTCTCAAGGCCTGTGTTCCTCTACCACTGGTGAATTTGTCTTGCCCTAGAACATTCAACTGTCCTTGTAGCCTTCTCACCCAGGAATATTCCTCATCAAGGCCCACCCTCTTCTTATGGTTAATATCTCCTGAAGCCCTTATATTTATTTTTGGAGGGGCCCAGTCCAGCCTGCCTTTATTTCCCTCAAGGCCCTATTCCTTAAAGTCTGGACTTCAAAACCAGACCTTTGCTGCTGTCTCATCCTGGAACTTCTCTTAGCACCTGGAGTGTCTTTATTCTGGAACATGTAAGCACACCAAAATCATCAGGGGTCATACAGGGAGTCTAATTAGACAGAGGACCTGGGAGTGGTTCCCTTATTTTTTGGTTATCTTAAAAGAAGAATGGAAGGAGGGGAAAAATACATTGGGGTGAGGGTAGGAGAGAGAGAAGAAGAATGGGGGAAATTAATTCATGATCATAGTGCAAAGTAGAACTTTATGCAAATAAGAAGGAATAGTTGAGGGAGGGGTATGAGTAATACATCATTTGAAATGGTCGAAGGAAATAAGAATATACACCAACAATTGGGTATAGAAACATTTCACTCAATAGGGAAATGAAAGAAAGAGGAAAAGGGAAAGAGAGGGATAAGAGGAAGGGTAGGTTAAGGGAGGAATTAGTCCTAAGCAAGACAAACTTTAAGGAGAGTGGATTTCAAAGAGGATCTTAAAATGAAAAAAAAAGTCTAAGAATATGTTATTATGTTCTAGGTGAGGGAATGAGAAGAAGGGCAGCTGAATAGAAGCTGATTACACCAAATCTAGAGTACTGATGCTGAGCTCACTTCTCTCTCACCACCTTCTTCTTTATAAAGAAAGGGCATAAAGAGAAGGCAAGTATAACAGGATAGGATGGAGGGAAATACATACTTAATAACCATCACTATGAATTGGAACGACAACTTACCCATAAAACAGAAGAGGATAGATAGCAGACTGGATTAGAAATCAAAATTCAGTATGTTTTTCTTTTTTACAAGTAAAATACTTGAAATTGATGAACAAAGAGTTAAAATAAAGGACCAGAGGAAAAAAATATGCTTCAGCTGGAGTTATAAAAAAGGCATGGATAGCAATTATTATCTGGATTAAGCAACTATCAAAATGGAGATAAACAGGTAAACTATATTTTGCTGAAAGACACTAGAGACAATGAATTAATATAAAAACTAAACATATATGCAATTATCTAAAAACCTAAAGGAGATGACAAGATGCAACATTTATTTCTGTTAACACTAGACAACACAGGAAGAGATCAAGCTGTCCTTAAAATGATAAATACTATCTATCTAAAACTAAAAGCCAGCATTATAAGTAATGGTGATAAACTTTCCAGTAATATTAAGGATAAATAAGGATGTCCATTATTACCATTACTATTCAATATACTGTCAGAAATGCTAGGCAAAGAAAAAAGAAACTGGTGGAACAAGCATAGACAAAATAAATAAAATTATAACTTTCTGAAGATGATGTCATGGTTTAATTAGAAAACCCTAGAGTCAAATAAAAATTAATTGAAACAACTTCAGCAACATTGAAGAAAATCAAAAAACCCATGTAAATCGTTAGTATTTTGGTATATTACCAACAAAAACCAGCAAGAGGAGATAGAAAAAAGAAATTCCATTAAAATAATTACAGAAAATAAAAAATTGGGGGGAATCTACCTCTTGAGACGATACAAAAACTATATGATAACAATTGCAAAACACTCTCTACACAAATAAAGGCAGATCTAAATAATTGGAGAAATATTAACTGGTCACAGGTAGGCTGAGATACTATAAAAATGATAATACTATCTAAATCATATTTCTTATTCAATGCTGTAGCAAATTCCCAAAAGAATATTTTGTAAACCAAGAAAAAAATAACAGAATTTATTTGGTGCTACAAAAGGTCAAGAATCTCAAGGGTAATAATGAAACAAAGTGGGAAGGAAAGGGCTCTATCTGAACCAAAGCTCAAACTCTACTACAAAGCAACAAACATTACAATGGTTTGGTAGTGGTTTAAAAAGAGATAGACTGCTCAATTGAACAGATTAGATGCACAAGATAAAAGAGGCAATGTAACACAGCAGCAAACAAAGTGTTGGATAAATCCAAAGACTTTGGTTAAAGGAGGAGATATGATTATATGACAAAGAGGATACTATGTGATGAAAACTGCTGGGAAAACTAGGTAGCAGTCTGGCAGAAATTACAAACACCTCACACCATAGAACAAAATTAACTCCAAATGGATATGTGACCCAGATAGAAAAGGTTACATCATAAACAGATTAGAGGAACAAGGAAAAGGGAAAGAGAATAAACATTTACATAGTGTCAGGCACAGTGCTAAGTGCTTTAATTACCTTTTGAATCTATGATTAGAGAAAGAGTTCATGACTAAAGAAGTGATAGATAAGATCATACAGGTTAAAATGGACAAAAATGAAAAAAAAAAGAAAATATTTTCCACATATAAATCTAAGGTAGTAAAATTAGAAGAAAAACAGGTTATAGGAAAAATTTTGTGCAGCAATTTTTTTCTGAGAAGAGTCTCATATTCAAGATATATAAGAAAGTGATTCAAATTTATAACAGTAAGAGTCATTCCCCAATAGATAAATGGTCAAAGAATAGGCAATTTTCCCTTCCCTTCCCTTCCCTTCCCTTCCCTTCCCTTCCCTTCCCTTCCCTTCCCCTTCCCTTCCCTTCCTTCCCTTCCTTCCCTTCCCTTCCCTTCCCTTCCCTTCCCTCCTTCCCTTTTCCCTTCCCTTCCCTTCCCTTCCCTTCCCTTCCTTCCCTTCCCTTCCTTCCCTTTCCCTTCCCTTCCTTCCCTTCCCTTCCTTCCCTTCCCTTCCCTTCCCTTCCCTTCCCTTCCCTTCCCTTCCCTTCCCTTCCCTTCCTTCCCTTCCCTTCCTTCCTTCCCTTCCCTTCCCTTCCCTTCCCTTCCTTCCTTCCCTTCCCTTCCCTTCCCTTCCCTTCCTTCCCTTCTTCCCCTTCCCTTTCCCTTCCCTTCCCTTCCCTTCCCTTCCCTTCCCTTCCTTTCCCTTCCCTTCCCTTCCCTTCCCTTTCCTTCCCTTCCCTTCCCTTCCCTTCCCTTCCCTTCCCTTCCCTTCCTTCCCTTCCTTCCTTCCCTTCCCTTCCCTTCCTTCCCTTCCCTTCCTTCCTTCCCCTTCCCTTCCCTTCCCTTCCCTTCCCTTCCCTTCCCTTCCCTTCCCTTCCCTTCCCTTCCCTTCCCTTCCCTTCCCTTCCCTTCACCTCCCTTTCCCTTCTCCTTCACCTCCCTTTCCCTTCTCCTTCACCTCCTCCTCCTCCTCCTCCTCCTTCTCCTTCCTCTCTCTTCCTCCCTCCTTCCCTACCTCCCTTCCTTCTCACCCTCTTCCTTTCTTTGTTCTTCCTATCTTACCTAGGCTAAAAGTTCAGTGGCCAGTCATGGAAGGAAACTTGGCTGATTGGCACAGGAGGTGTTTTTTGTTTTTTTTACTTTGTTTACAACCCCTTCTCAGGCATCCTACTTGTCCCTTACTAGTGGTGCCATACTTTGAGGATACCTGATCAACTGTAGCTTACTACAGCTCCAAATACTCAAGTTCAAAAGATCTATCAGCCTCAATTTCCCCAGTAGTAGGGATTATAGCTGTGCATCTCCCTCACCCTGTAAACAGGCAGTTTTCAAAGGAAAAAGTCCAAGCTATTAAAAAAACATGAAAAATGCTTGAAATCACTAAGAATTAGGAAAATGCAAATTAAAACAACTTTAGCCTGAAACCTGTCAGATTGGAAAAGAGAAAAGAGGAAAATGATGAATGGTTGAGGACCAATGAAAAGAGGCACACTAATGAACTGTTAGTGGAGCTGTGAATTGGTTCAGCCATTCTGGAAAGCAATTTGGAACTTTGTCCAGAAAGTTATCAAACTGTAGATACCCTTTGACCTATCATGTTATAGCACTACTAGACCTAAATCCCAAAGAGATCAAAGGAAAGAGAATGATCTATATTTACAAAATATCAGCTCTTTTCATGGTAGCCAAAAATTGTAACTAAGGGGCAGCTAGGTGGTACGGTAGAGTGATACAGTGGATAGGGTGTTGGGCTTGGAGTCAGGAAGACCTGAGTTCAAATTTGGCTTTAGACATTTATTAGCTGTGAGATCCTGGCCAAGTCACTTAACTTCTATTTCCCCTGTTGTGAATGGGGAAAACAAAAGCATCTACCTCCCAGGGTTGCTGTCAGGATCAAATGAGATAATAATTGTAAAGTGCTTAGCACAGTGCCTGGCACATGGTAAGCACTACATAAACGTTAGTTGTTGTTTTTTTAATGGCTAAATAAATTGTGATACATGAATGTAATGGAATATTATTGTACTCTAAAAATGATGAAATGGACAATTTTAGAGGAAACCGGGAAGAAGTATATGAACTGATGCAGACTGAAGATAGCAGAATTAGGAGAACAATTTATACAACACAACACAACACAACACAACACAATACAATACAATGATTAGATGGGGTAGCTAGGTGGCACAGTTAGTGGATAGAGCAGTGGGCCTGAAATCAAGAAGACTCATCTTCCTGAGATCAAATCTAGCTTCAGATATTCACTAGCTGTGTGACCCTGGGCAAGTCACTTAATCTTGTTTGCCTCAGTTTCCTTATCTATAAAATGAGTTGGAGAAGGAAATGGCAAACCATTCCAGCACCTTTGCCAAGAAAACACCAAATGGGGTCATGAAGAATCAGACACAACTGAAATGACTGAATAACAATAAACAACAAAACAATACAATGATATAATG
This sequence comes from Phascolarctos cinereus, assembly GCF_003287225.1. Classification (NCBI taxonomy): domain Eukaryota; kingdom Metazoa; phylum Chordata; class Mammalia; order Diprotodontia; family Phascolarctidae; genus Phascolarctos; species Phascolarctos cinereus. The sequence goes on along the minus strand of NW_027556098.1, from coordinate 39,508,062 downwards.
ATACAGTATTATAGAGAAGAACATCTTTGAAATTCTTTAGAACTTTGATCAACATAATAATAAACCATAACTCCTAAAGTATGAAGGGGAAGGAAAAAACATATTCCCCTCCTACTAGAGAAGTGATGAACTTTAAATTCAGAAAGAGATATTCACTGTCAGACATTCCTAGTGTATTTGTTTTGGCAGACTAAACCTTATATATGGTAATATTATATTTGCATATGTGTATACATGTATTAATAGACCACTCACTTTCCACTATCTAAAGTATCTAAAGCCCTCTCTCATAACAAATATATAGTCAAACGGAAAAAATCAGTGTATTGTCATATCTAAGAATGTGTGTCCCATTTCTGACCTAGAGGTCCACCATCTCTATGCTGAGTCTGGGGTTATGTTTCATCTTCAATCTTTTGAAGTCATTATTGGTCATTGCTTTGGTCTGAGTTCTGACATCTTTCATGATTGTTTCTTCTTATTTTATTACTGTGGTTATCACATGAATTATTTTCCTAATTCTGCTTTTGATACTTATTTGAATCAGTAATATTCCTCAATACCATTTCATTATAATAATATAACACAATTTGTCGAATCATTCCCAAATGGTTGGCCAGATATTCTTTTTCCAGTTCTTTGCTGCAAAACAAATGTGCTGCTCTAAGTATTCCTACACCACAGTTTGTTCACTCCCCAATGGATGAACACCTATTTTGTTTCAAGTTCTTTGCTACAACAAAAAGTACTGCTATAATTATTTTTGTACATGTTGGATGTTCTCCTGTCCTCACTCTCCTAGGGGTGTATGCCAAAGAATGGTATCACTAGGTGAAAAGGTCTATAATACCTTTCAGGGGACCTAGCCACCATCTAATATACTGATGAGACATCCACCATGGTAGAACAATTTTTGGGTCTTCTTGAATTCACTGTTCTATTAGATTTGGCTGTCATCACACAATCAGGGAACCAGTAAGTGAATTGCTTCATCATCCTATGGGTCAGAGATTGGGTATAGAAAGGAAAAGCAAAAACAGTTTTGCGCTCATGGAGCTTACATTCTAACAGGGGAGAAACATGATCTGAATAAGCATATACTGGAGACATACAGAAGATACAAGGTAACCTTAGAGGAAAGGCATTAATCGCTAAGGGGATTGGGGAAAGGCCACTTGCAGGTGTCTTTTGAGCTGGAACTTGGAGGAAGCCAGGGATTCTAAGAGGTAAAAGTAAGGAGTTGGATTATTCAAGGCATGAAGGACATAGAATGCAAAAGCCAGAAGGTGGAAGATAGAACATCATGATCAAACAACAGTTGAGTAGATCCACATGGCTGGATTGTGGAATGGAAAGGAATAAGGGGCTATGCTGTAAAAAGCTTAAATTTCAGACAGAGTAGTAATCCTGGAGGTAACTGAGAGCTCTGGAATTTACTGGCTTGGAAAGTCAATTTGCTTTCCTCTCCTTGGCTATGAAACCATTCTCTTTCCCCTCCCCCCCATTCATTGTTTTAAAATTTAAATTTTTTGTTACTTTTTAAGTTCCAAACTGTCTCCTTCCCTCCTTTCCCACCCTGCTCTAGAGATTTATAAGTATATGTAAAACCATACTATGCATACTTCTAGTTATCATTATTTCTCTAGAGGTGGATTCCTTTATAGGTCCTTTGTAGTTGATCTGAGTATTTATAATATGCAGAATAACTTGATTGTTCACAGTTGTTATTTGAACAATTTTGCTGTTACTGTACACAGCGTTTTTTTGGTTCTGCTCATTTTGTTTTTCATTATTTCATGCAAATCTATCCATGCTTTTCTAAGATCATCAAGCTCATCATTTCTTATAGCACAGTAGTATTCCATCACAATCATGTACCACAACTTGTTTGGCCATTCCCCAATTGATGGGCATCCCCTCAATTTCCACTTCTTTGCTAACACAAAGAAAGCTGCTATAAATATTTTAGAACATATAAGTTCTTTTCCTTTTTCCCTGACCATCTTGGGAAACAGACCTAATAGTGGTGTTGATGGGTTGAAGGGTATATAGTTTTATAATTTTGGGGACATAATTTCAGATCGCTTTCCAAAATGATTGGATCAGTTCACAGTTCCATCAACAGTGTATTTATTAGTGTCTCAATTTTTCTACATCTCCTTACTATTGTTAGACATTTGTCATTTCCCCCTTCTATCATTTTATCCAATCTGATAAGTGTGAGGAAACCATTCCCTTTCTAAACTTGGGTCCTGTACTTCCAAATGCAAATGGTAGTTTCCTTTTATAGCAACTTTACCCCTCCCCCAAATCCTCAATGAGTCCACCATCTTGATATCCCTTTATCCTTCCTCAACAAGAACTTGAGTAATTCCATTTTTCCTCCATCAGAGATATTTCCTCCCCTTAGAGTTTGAATGCATTCTTTCAAAGGTTCTCCTGAATATACTCACGTGTACTAAAACACAAGCCATGTGTGAAATGTAAATATACATATGTGTAATATGTACTATATCTAACTAGTGAAAGAAATGGAGAAAAATTTACTCACTTTTTGAAAATTCTATTACCATTGTTGTGGGATTCACCAGACAATTCAGTTGTGGAGTTTCTCAGATCCTATTCTGCAATTTAAATTGAATATGTTTCAGTTCAGCTCTGGTGTTCGTTTTCTACTGTTAGTGTAAGGGTCTAGACAATTTGCACAAAAAAATTCAAATAAAAATTGCCTTGAGGCAATTTCCTGTTGTTTCCCCCCCACTAAAACACACTCTTAACTATTAATCTCATATTTCTCTATTCAAAACATCAGCAACAAACATTTATTAAGCTTTGACTGTGCAAAGTTCTGGGGATATAGGTTCTACCTTTAAGAAGTTTATATTCTTGCAGTTATTGTTATTACTATTTTTAGCAGACCTGTAATTTCGTTGGTATAGGGAACTCCTGATAAGGAAACTCCCTGTGAAATGGTAGATTAGCACTGCTTCATAATTTTTGGTCAAGAAAATGTGTAGCAGCACTGAGAGCTTCAGCAATGTGCCCAGGTAAACGTGAACACAGGTCTTTCTGACTTCAAGGCTGGTTCTCTGTTTACTACTCTTTGGTGCCTTTTCCCTTAGACAAAATGTAAAATATGTAAGTAAATTGCAAAATAGTTATGAATCTACTATATGTAAATTTACTATCTCTTCTACATGCTCAACCAGTCTTTGTCATTAACAAAAGTTATATTTTAATCAGATCTTACCACAAATCCAACTTTTAAGAACTGATGATTTTCTAAATTTCAAGCATAAAGCTGACTAAATTTGTTGGCATTGTTAAATATGAGCATTTTTTATGATAAGTAGTAAAATGCCAATAAAGATGTAAATATCCATTAGAGTGTACCATGATGTAGATGTAATAATGGAAAGTCTCTCCTTTTGTGGTTGCTTTGTTTAGTGCATATTCCACCGAAGAGAAGAGGAAACTGTGCTTAAATTATTATTCAGTACTTCTGTAATTACCTCTGGTTCCTAATTTCTGAAAAACACATGCTTCTTTGGTCTAACTTAGAGAACCACTGATCAATCAGTACAACCTACTCAACCGCTAATTATATATGATAAAGAATCAATATGTATTTGGCCATGAAAACAGCCCTTCAGTATATGTTAGACATGCAACATTATGCATCATTCTTCTAGGTCTGAGAATTAAGATAAGATTAAAATAAATGGGGAACTGAGAAATCATCATCTACATTCACTACGATGTGCTGTGATGAACATGACAATGAAAGAAACTCATACACCTACCAGTCAGGTCTGTGGAGAGTTCAGGAAGGGTTAATTTTTTTTTCTGTGACACTGAAATTGAGGGCAGCTGTAGGTCATATTCACATCCCAGTCTCAGGAAAATGAACCTGTGAGACAGACCTAATTATCTGCTAAACCAAAAGCCAGTCTCAGTTCAATAACTTACGACAGACCTAGCAGCCAAATATAGTGTTACTATGGCAACATGGGGAGAGGGAGGAGCTTCTACTGCAGCAGAGAACAAGAAGGAAAAGAGGATTGTAACCTTAAATATGCTGTAGTCATTTGATCTTCGACAAGTCAGTTTGCCTACAAAATCAGATTATCCCCTTTAATATGTCTCTCCACTTTCATATTCTTTATAATTATGGAAAAGTAAAAATTCAGTATCAGTAGCAACTGACTAACTGAAAATTAATTTTAAAGTGAACAAAATTAATTGCTGGCAGCACCCTGCCTCTCCCACAATCCTAAACATAGGTTAGCTAGGAAAGAGGTGGGTAAGGAAGCCTTCCTTATATACTAGTGCTTCATCATTGAATAATCATCAGTAATATTTGGCTTCCTGGAATTCGTGTTCATTCTGGCTCCAGTATCTTTCCTGGCTTCATATCCTCTACAAAGAATGACGTTTAAAGGAATTAAGATTGTAGCCTTTGTTCACTTGAGTAGCAGTTAGGTGAAAGAGGTTTGAGAAGAAGCGATTCTCATGAAAGCATTGTGAGTCTGATGTTCCAAGAGGCAAGAGAAAGTAGAACTCTACATTAAAAGTAGATAAGAAATGTTAGGTTATTCATTCTTTTTTCTTCTCAGTTCCGGATCGCTTCAGCTAAGATTACTTTTCATTTCAATGTTAAGGTACAATATAAGACTTTTTACTTTTGGGAGATGATATGATATAAAACATTCTGTGCTCAAGGACTCAGTCTATGAGAATTTTGGTGAAAACACTCTCTCATTATAAATGTTAATGCACCAATAGGGAAGAACTTCATGTATGACAGATTTGGAGTCAGTGGATCTGGGGTCAAATCTCACTTTTGTCACTTACTACTTGTGTAAACTTCAATCATTTAATCTCTCTGAGCCTTAATTTCCTCATTTTAAAAATGAGGTGCTTGAACCAAATGATTTCTAACATTCCCTCTGGGAGCTAGATCTAGATCCTTATATTCAACTAATACCAAATAATCCATAGTTCAAGGACAGACTCTTAAATATTACATTATTGCCAAAAAGAAAGAGAAAAAAGTGTGTTTATTATAGTTGAGAGTGACATCACATAAATTGTGGTTCCCAAGCCAATCATCTAGCAATTATAAACATAGTCTCTCAAACATATAATTTGTGATATAATAAACTGCTCTTAGCACATATCTATCTACTCTATAAAAGTTTAAAAATACTTTGGAATTTCATCATGCAGAAGGATGACATCAGGACTTTTACTTGAAAAAGAAACAATAGATCCTTTTCTTTAGCACTACTGTGATAGAATGGCTCAGGACTTTACACCATCACACACACACACACACACACACACACACACACACACAACAACAACAACAACAACAAATTTCTAAGTTATTAATGCAAATAGATGCTATATACTGTCTGGATATTTTTGTCATTTTGTACTTAAAGATAGATTTCTAAAATAAATCCATTAAAACACATGGTTTGTTATCTATTTTCTGAGAAGCTACATTTTTAAACATACAGTATAAAGGATATTCTTGAATTTATATTCTATGTCATTCCCTTATATAAAAATAGGAATCATGTTGTACTTATGGTTAAATTTAGAGATAAATGAATGAATAACTTGCACTAATACTAATGAGTATCAAGGTATAGGAAACATACTTGTTATAGGATTAACATGCCTAAATACTTAATACAAAACTTTGGTGAAATTCAGTCATTTGTAAAACCTTGGTAACATTCCATCAGATGCCATATCTTTTAAAAGCATTTTCCCTCTTCTATTCATATAAGCAGTAGGCACACACACACACACACACACACACACACACACACACACGTAAACATGAGTATGAAAAGAGAATCTATGCATCAAATGCCCTAGCGTTACATTTCCATACATATCAATGTGTTTTAAAATGACGCTAACATGAACTAGTGTGTACTAAAGAGAGCTTGAATGTGAAGTGAGCAAAGAAGAAAACATGAAAATCATAAAAACAAGGAAAATGAAATGTTTTGATTACTTTTCAAGCAAGAAGAGACAAATTGCCAGACCCCTCCAATACTTTTAAAATTCTATTTAAAGTCAATGGAACATATATACAAAATAGACTTTACAGAAATGAAGATATACATTTATTGCTTATGGTTGGGCCTTATCAATATAATGAAAATGACAATACATAGTAAATTAATTTACAGAGAGTGCTAGTCCAGGGTTAAGATCCCTGCAATGGGGAACATATGACTGAGTGGAAGGAAGTTAATCATTGGTGAATGAGTTTAGGTAGGTTATTGACATCATTATTAGTTCAGTCTAGAGTGCAGTCTTCACAAGGTGCTAGGTAGCTCAGAGGAAGGGAAGAGTGTGGGGAGCCGATAGAATAGTCTTGCCCTGTAGGTAGGAAGGGTTCTTTGAAAGTAGGAGGAGGCCAGCTCCGGAGTTCCCCACGTGATGGAATGGCATGAATGTGTATTTGTGTCTCAGTCTCCTGCAGGCAAGTAGGGTCCTCTGCAAGTGGGAAGAGGTCAGCCTAAGAGCACAGTACTCAGTGTAATCGAACTGAGCTACATTTTGAGCCCGCTTGTTCCTCCATCACCACAGAGTCTGTGGTAATGTAGGGAATGAATACTTCTAAAATGTTGGGGAAAAATATCTGTAGTTTGCTCTTGATATATCTTTGAAGTAAATATTACTTTGAAAAAAAACCCAGTTGGTGTTAAGAACCAAGTTCAAGTCTGGCCTCAGACACTTGCTAGCTGTGTGACTCTGCACGTCAGCTCTTCTCAATGAGGGGGGTGAGAAGGGAGGAAGAGAGAGAATTTGGAACTCAAAGTTTTTAAAACGAATCTCAAAAATTGATTTTATGTGTAATGGGGGGGAATAAAATACTAAACAAAAAAAGAAAAGATTATTCTAAATTTATCATAGGAAAACATTAATAAAATTCTGCTTTTTAAAAAAGGCACTAATAAATATGCACCCTATGTGCTTCAGTTATTTCCGCTGTGAAATAGGGATACCTCAGAGGATTATAGTGAGGATCAAATGAGATAACATTTGTAAAGTGTTTAGCACAGTTCCTGGTACATGTTTCATGCTTGACAAATGTTTGTTTCCTTTCCCCTTTCCTTCCAACAGAACAGTGGTACTAGACAGTAATAATGTGAACATAGCTGATGAGGGCTGTAACTGATGGAAATGATCAAAAGATAAAGCACACCTATAATAACACCAATTATATAGATACATATGAACCTTTCTTCTTTTAAAAAATTTTTCTTTTGTTTTAAAATGTCTTATTGATATTTTCTGTTTCTAACATCACCATAGTAATCCCACATTTCTCTCCCCTTTCCCCTCCCAAAGAGCCATCCTGAATGACAATATTCATTATTTATTTTAACAATATATTTTTAGAAAGGAAAAATATTAGCACAACTGATCAATACACTGAAAAAGTTTGAAAATGTGTGATGTGTAACACCTGTGGGCCTCCTATATCTATGAAGGGATAGGTTGTGGGTATCTTCTCATATCCTTCATTCGAGTCCTGCTTGATATTTATCATATTTACTTTTGATTCTTTTGGTGTGTCATTTTTCTTTCCATATATATTGCCACATATATTGTGTGTATTGTTTTTTGGCTCTACTTACTTCACTTTTCACTGGTTCATACAGATCTTTCCATACTTCTTCATATTCATCATACACATCATTTCTTATAGCACAGTAATATTCCCTTACATTCACGTACCACAGTTTGTTTAGACATTTCCCAATTGATGGATTTTGTTTCTAATTTTTTGCTAGTGCAAAAAGTGCTTCTATTAATATTTTGGAATATATGTGAACTTTTTTCTTATTAATGGTTTCCTTGGAGTGTAAGCTAAGTAATGGCATCTCTGCTTCAAAAAGTCATATTTTCATCACTTTATTCATTTTATTATTTTAATTGCAAATGACTTTCTGAAATGGTTGTACCATTTAGAGTTATGACTGAACCAATGATGTATTAGTTTGATATGTGCCTTTTTAAAAAATCAGAATTTTATTAGTATTTTTCTATGATAAGTTTAGAATCATCTTTTCTTTTTTTGTTTAGTATTTTATTTTCCCTTAATTACATGTAAAACTAATTTTTGAGATTCATTTTAAAAATTTGAGTTCCAAATTCTCTCTCTTCTTCCCTTCCCATCCCCTTCATTGAGAACTCAAGCAATCCTATATAGGTTATACATGTGTAGTCATGCAAAAAATATTTCCATATTAGTCATGTTGTGAAAGAAAACACAGACCCCTCCCAATAAAAAACCTGAGAAAAATAAAGTAAGTAAAAAAATGTATACTTCAACCTATATTCAGTTCTTTGTCTGGGGATGAACAGCATTTTTCATTGTAAGTCCTTCTGAGTTATCTTGGATCATTGTATTGCTGATAATAGTTAAGACATTCACAGCTGATCATCTTACAATATTACAATATTGCTGTTACTTTGTAGGCAGTACATTTCACTTTGCATCAGCTCATGTAAGTCTTTTCAGGTTTTTCTGAGAGGATCCTGCTCATCACTTCTTTTCTTTTTTTTTTAGTAAGTGAGAACTTCTAATTTTATTAATTTATTTTGATTTATCAATAATCACTTCCATATGCTTTAAAAATTTTTCTCCCCCTTCCTTCCCACCACCCTCCCCAAGATGGCACACAATCTGATATAGGCTATACATTTACATTCCTATTAAACATATTTTCACGTTAGTGGTGTTGTAAGTAAAAATTAAAACCAATAGGAGAAACCATCAGAAAGAGGAAACAAAACTCAACAGAAGAGAACAAAAATAGCAAGTCAACTTTCATAGTTCTATCTTTGGATATGGTTAGCATTTTCCATCACGAAGCCTTTGGAGATGTCTTAGATCCTTGTATTTCTGGGAAGGGTTAAGTTTATCAGTATTAGTCATTGCACAACATGGATGTTATTGTGTACAATGGTCTCTTGGTTCTGCTCATTTTCACTCAGCATCAGACCATACAAGTCTTTCCAGGTTTTTCTGAAGTCAGCCTGTTCATCATTTCTTATAGCACAATAGTATTCCATTACATTCATATACCACAACTTGCTCAGCCATTCCCCAATTGATGGGTATCCTCTCAATTCCCAATTCTTTGCCACCACAAAAAGAGCTGCTATGAATATTTTTGTACATGTGGGTCCTTTTCCCATTTGTTTGATCTCTTTGGGATATAGCCCTAAAAGTGCTATTGTTGGGTCAAAGGGTATGCACATTTTTGTAGCCCTTTGGGCATAGCTCCAAATTGCTCTCTAAAATGGTTGAATCATTTCACAACTCCACCAACAATGCATTAGTGTTCCAATTTTCCCACATCTTCTCCAGCATTTATCATTTTCCTGTTTTGTCATGTTGGCCAATCTGATAGGTGTGACGTGGTACCTCAGAGTTGTTTTGATTTGCATTTCTCTAATCAATAATGATTTAGAGCATTTTTTCATATGACTATAGATGGCTTTAATTTCTTCATCTGAGAACTGTCTGTTCATATCCTTTGACCATTTATCAATTGGGAATGGCTTGTTCTTATAAATTTGTCTTAATTCTCTATATATTTTAGAAATGAGGCCTTTATCAGAGAGACTGGTTGTAAAAATTCTTTCCCAATTTTCTACCTTCCTTCTAATCTTAGTTGCATTGGCTTTGTTTGTGCAAAAACTTTTCAATTTAATGTAATCAAAATTATCCATTTTGCTTTTCATAATGTTCTCTATCTCCTGTTTGGTCATGAATTCTTCTGTTCTCCATAGATCTGATAGGTAAACTATTCCTTGTTCTCCCAGTTTACTTATGTATCAGCCTTTATATCTAAGTCATGAACCCATTTTGACTTTATTTTGGTATATGGTGTGAGATTTGGGTCTATGCCTAGTTTCTGCCATACTCTTTTCCAGTTTTCCCAGCAGTTTTTTTCAAAGAGTGGGTTCTTATCCAGAAGCTGGGGTCTTTGGGTTTATCAAATAATAGATTACTATAGTCATTGACTACTGTGTCTTGCATATTTAACCTATTCCACTGATCCACTCCCTATTTCTTAGCCAGTACCAAGCAGTTTTGATGATTGCTGCTTTATAATACAATTTAAGATCTGGAATTGCTAGGCCACCTTCCCCTGCATTTCTTTTCATTAGTTCCTTTGATATTCTGGACCTTTTGTTTTCCAAATGAATCTTGTTATTATTTTTTCTAACTCTATAAAATAATTTTTGGTAGTTTGATTGGTATGGCACTGAATAAGTAAATTAGCTTAGGTAGGATTGTCATTTTTATTATATTAGCTCGGCCTACCCATGAGCAACTGATGTTTTTCCAATTATTTAGATCTGATTTTATTTGTGTGAAAAGTGTTTTGTAATTGTGTTCATAGAGTTCCTGGGTTTGTTTCGGGAGGTAGACTCCTAAATATTTTATAATGTCTACAGTAAGTTTAAATGGGATTTCTCTTTCTATCTCTTGCTGTTGGGCTTTGTTGGTAATATATAGAAATGCTGATGATTTATGTGGGTTTATTTTATAGCCTGCAACTTTGCTAAAGTTGTTTATTATTTCAAGTAGTTTTTTACTTGATTCTCTAGGATTCTCTAAGTATATCATCATGTCATCTGCAAAGAGTGATAGCTTTGTTTTTCTTTGCCTATTCTAATGCCTTCAATTTCTTTTTCTTCTCTTATTGCTAAAGCTAAGTTTCCAGTACAATATTGAATAACAGTGGTGATAATGGACATCCTTGTTTCACCCCATCTTATTGGAAATGCTTCTAGCTGTCCCCATTACATATAATGCTTGCTGAAGGTTTTAGATAGATGCTATTTATTATTTTAAGGAAGACTCCATTTATACCTATGCTTTCTAGTGTTTTTAATAGGAATGGGTGTTGTATTTTTCAAAAGCTTTTTCTGCATCTATTGAGATGATCATGTGGTTTCTGTTGGTTTTGTGTTGATATGCTCAATGATGCTGATAGTTTTCCTAATATTGAACCAACCCTGCATTCCTGGTATAAATCCTACCTGGTCATTAGTGTATTATTCTTGTGATAAGTTGCTGTAATCTATTTGCTAGTATTTTGTTTAAAATTTTTGCATCTATATTCATTAGAGAAATTGGTCTATAATTTTCTTTCTCTATTTTGACTCTTCCTGGTTTAGGTATCAACACCATATTTGTATCATAAAAAGAATTTGGTAAGACTCCTTCACCTATTTTCCCAAATAGTCTATATAGTATTGGAATTAATTGTTCTTTAAATGTTTGATAGAATTCGCATGTAAATCCATCTGGCCCTGGAGATTTTTTCCTAGGGAGTTCATCAATGGCTTGTTCAATTTCTTTTTCTGAGATGGGGTTATTTAAGTATTTTACTTCCTCTTCTGTTAATCTGGGCAATTTATATTTTTGTAAATATGTATCCATTTCACTAAGATTGTCAAATTTGTTGGCATATAGTTGGGCAAAATAATTCCTAATTATTGTTTTAATTTCCTCTTCCTTGGTGGTAGCTTCCCTTTTCATTCTTGATACTAGTAATTTGGTTTTCTTCTTTCTTTTTTTTAAATTAAATTAACCAAAGGTTTCTATTTTTTTGTTTTTTCATAAAACCAGCTCTTAGTTTTATTTATTAGTTCAATAGTTTTCTTAATTTCAATTTTATTAATTTTTCCTTTGGTTTTCAATATTTCTAATTTGTGTTTAGTTGAGGATTTTTAAGTTGTTCTTTTTCTAGTTTTTTTAGTTGTATGCCCAATTCATTAATCTCTCTTTTTCTATTTTATTTATGTAAGCATTTAGAGATATAAAACTTCCCCTAAGAACTGCTTTCGCTGCATCCCATAAGTTTTGGTATGTTGTCTCATTATTGTCATTCTCTTGAATGAAATTATTGATTGTTTCTATGATTTGTTGTTTGACCCAATCATTTTTTAGGATTAGATTATTTAGTTTCCAATTATTTTTTAGTCTATCTTTCCATGGCCCTTTATTACATATAATTTTTATTGCATCATGATCTGAAAAGGATGCATTTAATATTTCTGCCTTTCTGCATTGGATTGTGATTTTTCTGCATTGGATTTTTTTGCCCTAGTACATGGTCAATTTTTGTGTATGTGCCATGTACTGCTGAGAAAAAGTATATTCCTTTCTATCCCCATTCAGTTTTCTCCAGAGGTCTATCATACCTAACTTTTCTAATGTTCTATTCACCTCCTTAACTTCTTTCTTGTTTATTTTGTGGTTAGATTTATCTAGTGCAGAGAGGGGGAGGTTCAGGTCCCCCACTAGTATAGTTTTGCTGTCTATTTCTTCCTGTAACTCCCTGAACTTCTCCTCTAAGAATTTGGATGCTATACCATTTGGTGCATATATATTTAGTAATGATATTACTTCATTGTCTATGGTGCCTTTTAGCAGGATGTAGTTTCCTTCCTTATCTCTTTTGATTAGATCTATTTTTGCTTTTGCTTTGTCTGAGATCAGGATTGCTACCCCTGCTTTTTTTACTTCAGCTGAAGCATAATATATTCTGCTCCAGCCTTTTACCTTTACCCTGTATGTGTCACTCTTTTTCAAATGTGTTTCCTGTAAACAACATATTGTAGGATTATGGTTTTTAATCCATTCTGCAATCCATTTCTGTTTATGGGAGAGTTCATCCCATTCACATTCACAGTTATGATTACTATCTGTGTCTTTTTCTCCATCCTTTTTCCCCTGTTTATGCTTTTCTTTCTCCTTTTCCCCCCCCACTAGTGTTTTGCTTTTGACCACTGCCTCCTTCAGTCCCTCCTCCCTTCTATTAGCCCTTTCTCTTTTCTTCCCCTTTATCCTTTTTGCTTCTTCCCTCCTTTTATCCCTCCTCCCTTCTATTAGCCCTTTCTCTTTTCTTCCCCTTTATCCTTTTTGCTTCTTCCCTCCTTTTATCCCCCCTCCCTTTTCTTTTCCTTTTTCCCTCCTACTGCCTATAGGGCAAGTTAGATTTCTATACTTAACTGATTATGTTATTCCCTTCCTGCTGCTCATCATTTCTTACAGAACAAGAGTATTTCATCATAATCACATAGCACAATTTGTTCAGCCATTCCCCAATTGATGGGCATGCCCTCAATTTTCAATTCTTTGCCACCAGAAAAGAGCTGCTATAAATATTTTTGCACATATAGGTCCTTTTCCTTTTTTTAAAATCTCTTTTGGGATACAGACCTAGTAGTAATATTGCTAGCTTAAAAGGTATGTATACTTGATTTTATAGCCCTTTGGGCATAGTTCCAAATTGCCTTACAGAATGGTTAAAACAATTCACAACTCCACCAACAGTGCATTAGACTTTAGTCTCATTTTCCCCACATTCCCTCCAACATTTGTCATTTTCCTTTTCTGTACTATTAGTCAATTTAATAGGTATGAGGTAGTACCTCAGAATTGTTTTAATTTGCATTTCTCCGATCAATAGTGATTTAGAACATTTTTTTAAATATGGCTATAGATAGCTTTGATTACTTCATCTGAAAACTGTTCATATCTTTTGATCACTTATCAGTCAAGCAATGGATCTTATTCTTTACAGATTTGACTCAGTTATGTATATATTTGAGAAATGAGGTCTTTATCAGAGAAATGTGCTTCAAAATTTTTTTTTCACAGTTACTATTGCTAAATGTATTTCCCTCCATTCTTTTCCTCCACCTCCTATTTATTCTCCTCTCTCTTTCCTTTCACCCTGTCCATCCTCAAAAGTGTTTTGCTTCTGACTACTGCCTCCACCCATATGGCCTCTCTCCTATCACCCCCTCCCACTCTTCTCTTGTTCTCTTCCCTTTCTCCTTTCCTTTAGGGCAAGATAGATTTCTATACCCAATTGTTTATTTTATTTCCTCTTTGAACCAATTCTGATGACAGTAAGGTTCAGTCACTCCTCTTCCCTTCCTTCCCCTTTGCTGTAAAAGCTTTTTCTTGCCTCATTTATGTGAGATAATTTACTCCAATCTACCCCTCCCTTTCCCTTTCTCCAGGTACATTCCTCTTTCTCCCCCGTTAATTTTATTTTTTAGATATCATCCTTTAATATTCAACTCACATCTGTGTCCTTTGTCTATGTATACTCCTTTTAACTGCCCTAATAATGAGAAAGTTTTTATGAGTTACAAGTGTCATCTTCCCATGTAAGAATGTAAACAGTTTAACCTTATTAAGTCCCTTATGATTTCCCTTTCATTTTTACCTTTTTTTTAAATGCTACTCTTGAGTGTTGAATTTGAAAGTCAAATTTCCTATTCAGCTCTGGTCTTTTCATCAAGAATGCTTGAAAGTCCCCTGTTTCATACAATGTACATTTTTTCCTCTGAAGGATTATACTTGATTTTGCTGGATAGGTGATTCTTGGTTGTAATCCTAGCTCCTTTGCCCTCCAGAATATCATATTCTAACCTCCCCCCCCCCAATCCTTTAATGTGGAAGCTGCTAAATCTTGTATTATCCTGACTGAGGCTCCATGATAATTTTGTTTCTCTTTGGCTGCTTGAAATACTCTCTCCTTGACCTGAGAGCTCTGGAATTTGGCTATAATATTCCTGGGTTTCCATTTTGGGATCTCCTCAGGAGGGGATCAGTGGATTCTTTCCCTTTCTATTTTACCCTCTGGTTCAAAATATCAGGGCAGTTTTCCTTGACAATTTCTTGAAAGATGATGTCTATATTCTTTTGTTGATCAGGCCTTTCAGGTAGTCCAATAATTTTTAAATTCTCTCTCCTGGATGTATTTTCCAGTTCAGTTGTTTTTCCAAGGAGATATTTCACATTGTCTTCTGTTTTTCCATTCTCTTGGTTTCATTTTATGTTCCTCCGTTTCTCATAAAGTCACTAGCTTCCATTTGCTCAATCCTAATTTTTAAGGAATCATTTTCTTCAGTAAGCTTTTATACCTTTTTTCTTATTTGGCCAATTCTAGTTTTTAAAGAGTTGTTTTTCTTCAGTGGATTTTTGTGCCTCTTTTACCATTTGGCCTATTCTGTTTTTTAAAAATGTTATTTTCTTCAGTTTTTTTTTTGTTTCTTCTTTATTAAGGTGTGACTCTTTTTTTATTATTATTTTCTTGCATCACTCTCATTTCTCTTCCCCATATTTCTCCTACATCTCTTACTTGATTTTCAAACCCCTTTTTGAGCTCTTCCATGGCCTGAGACAAATTCATAATTTTCTTGGAGGCTTTGGATGTTGGAGCTTTGACTTTGTTGTCTTCTGAGCATGTGTTTTGATCTTCCTTGTCACCATAGTAACTTTCTTAGGTGAGAATTTTTTCTGTTTGCTCATTTTTCCGGTCCATGTCTTGACTTTTAATTCTTTGTTAAAGTTACGTTCTGCATCCAGGGCGGAGAATGTACTGTCCCAAACTTTAAGAATTTTGTGCAGCTGTTTTCAGAGATCCTCCTAGGGACGTGTAAGTTTTCAGTTCTTCCAAGGTGGCGTGATCTAAGGAGAGGTGTATTTACTCCTCTCCTGGCCTGTGCTCTGGCCTGTGAGTGACCACGAGCGCTCTTTTCTGCCCTGGAATGTGATGAGGATTACTGCTGCATCGTGGCCACCAGTTCTAGTGTGTTAGTGTTCCTCCTTGTCCGGGGATTGCCACCCAGGACTGCAACTCAGAGCAAAGAGATCCCTTTAGTCTCCTACTGACCAGTTGTTTAAGCCCCTTAACTTCTGTGTGCTGAGCTCTGGAAGCAGCTGCTGCCATTGCTAATGCAGGGCTTTCAAGGCCTGCTCCTGGTTTGCTGGGGCCGGGTCCATGCTGATGTGGCTTGTGCTGGACTGTATTCCACCCTCACCTCCATGCAATGGATGTTTCCTACTGACCTTCTAAATTGCTGTTAGCTGGAAAATTATTGTGGCCCATCCTTTTGCAGGTTCAGCAACTCCAGGAATTGCTTTATGACATTATTTAAAGGTATTTGGAGGGGTTTTGGGGAGAGCTCAGGTGAATCGCTGCCTTTTCTTGGCCATCTTGGCTCCATATCTAGAATTATCTTTTCTCTTGCCTGATTTGTAATTTTTTGAAGCTAAATTATAATTTTTTTTATTTTCCACTTTTTAAAATGCACTGCATTCTTCTTATAAATTGCACTCTTTGAATTTCTTATCCACCTGCTTCAAGGAAACCCATGCATGTAATATGCTTCCTTGAAGTTTAGCCCATAACAAATGGTTATTTAATCCAAATATCTCAGCTACAAATTGAGCTGCTTCCTCTGCTACAAGTATAGTTGAACAGACAAGACCACTAGAAAATAAAAATGAGGAACATACATGCTGAGCTCCCCTATCAGATATAAGGGGCAGAAAGTTGACTACTGGATATACAGTGTTACCAGACATCACTGATTCCAAACCATTGTTATCTGCCAGCTACTACCACAAGTGTAGTGGGAACACCGTCTTTTTCAGAATTTGCTTTAATCTGTAGACTTTCATCTGGCCCTTAAATGGGAAGATGCTACTCAAAGTTCACATGGAATTCCATAGTTTCCACAAACCTTAATTTTTTCATAATGACCAAGGTCAGAAGTTGTGCCAATCAATACCACAACTCTGCATAGATTTTCCACTTTTTGAGGCAATCTCACTCTCTCTGCAGCCCATTCAAAGTTTTCCTTCATCATCTGGAGGCCTTGAGGAGTCACTTCCTTAAAGTCCTGGTATGACTGCTTGTCTTTCTGTTGGGTTTTATCACCCAGATGGCCAGAGCTTCCAGGGATCATTATCAGTAACATCAGCAAGAACAATTTATTTTGTAGTTATGCCAACACCAAATTCAATCTTCATGTCAGGCATGTTTCTTAGGTAACCAGTATTTTTCCAGTATTTCAAAAATACCTTGTGTAGAATGATTCATGATACCCTTTAGTCTGACCTATGTTAAATCCAGCAAAACACCATTTTGCAGCAATAAGCTGTTCTTAGACCACTGTGGATCATTGTTGGCATCATTCTTGAAAAATAATTCCACTTTAGGTGGGTAGAACTTGTGTTCTTTGCCACCAGGATTTTTGAGAAAAGAACCAGTTGCAATTTTTCCATAAACCCATTCAATTGGAATAATTTCATATTGAGGTACAATAAAAGCTATCTCACCACATTTTTTTTTTTGTGAAAGTGGTTTTGATACCTGCTTACAGTGACAACTCAATAATATAGTTGGTAATTTTGAGAGTGCAGCTTTTCCTTCCGGGTGATTTTTTTCTTTTTCTTTTTTTTTTTTTAGGCAATGGGGTTAAGTGACTTGCCCAGGGTCACACAACTAGTAAGCATCATGTGTCTGAGGCTGGATTTGAACACAGGTCCTCCCGACTCCAAGGCTGGAGCTCTATCCATTGTGCCACCTAGCTGCCCCCCAGGTGATTTTTTTCTAGCTGCATTGCCTGCTATCATCTAGTTTTTAGACTACAAGAAGACTTTTACAGGACTATTCAACAACTCATAGACTTCTTTTGTTTTGCCCTTTTCTTACCAATCTTCAGTACTTCTGTGGCTGTCATTTCCCTGGCTGCAGTATGGCTAATGAGAGGACCACAGGAACCTGGGGAGGAGGAGAGAGAAGAGGTTAGGAATAGCAGGCTTGATATGTGCCATTTTAAAAGTTAAAATCCATAATAACATAGAGTCAATACAACCAAGATATACTCAAAATATAAATACAGTTTAAAAAGATTCTTCACAGTTTATTAAGACAAATAATTGGAAGGGTATTCTTTGCTAATTTTTTTTGGTGGGGACAATGATGACACTACCTCAGTTACAAGTTTAATGCCAATCAAATGAATAAGGGATCACTTTATAAAACTGAGCAAAATTCATTTGAAGGACAAAAAAGTAAATAATCACAAATGAAATGATGAAAAAAGGTAGGAATGTAGAAGGGATAGTGTTTTCAGAACTCAATCAATAATAAAAATCAATAATAAACAATATATTTTGGTATTGGTTGAAAACAGAGAAGTAAATCACAGGAATGGGATAGCTAGATGATAATCAGAAACAACTGAACAAGTAAACTAGTTATTTAATTTAGGCAACAGCATAAATTCCTTAGGGGAAAGCCTTCATTTTTCTTTTTATAAGGACTGCTGGAAAAAATGAAAAGTAGCTTGGCAAAAAATAGATTTAGAACAACTGATCTCTACCATACACTACAATAAATTCCAAGTGGATAAATAAAAAAGTCATATAATTTTTAAAAAAGCTAACTGGAGAATTTAGAGGAAGTTAGCTTTCAAAATTATGACTAGAAGGAGAATTCTGCATATTAAAAAGGATATACGTCTTAGAATCATAGACATAGACTTGGAAAAGACCTTAGTGGTCATCTTTTACAACTCTCTCATTTTACAGATGAAGACACTGATGCCCATAGTGACAAAGTGGCTTTTCCAAAGGTTACAAAGGAAGAGGTCACATTTGAAAACAGATTCTCAGAATTCAAACTAAACACTTATTTTCTGCTATATACTTCTATCTACTGAGACTATGCAGGATAAGAGATATAATTTTCATTATATGAAAACCTTTCTTTCTTTCTTTTTGGCTAGGCAATGGGGTTAAGTGACTTGCCCAGGGTCACACAGCTAGTAAGTGTTGTGTGTCTGAGGCCGGATTTGAACTCAGGTCCTCCTGAATCCAGGACCAGTGCTCTATCCACTGTGCCACCTAGCTGCCCCCTGAAAACCTTTCCAATGAATAAAATTAATGCAACTAAGATAATGAGGGAAATTATGAATTGGGGAAATCTTTGTATCAAATATCTCTTAAAAATCTGATATCAAAACAGTTCTAAAAAGTGTTGCAAACTGACCGCTCCAGATCACTGATGACAAGAAAAATGTAAATTAAGACATTTCTGAAGTTTTACTTCATAACTGCCAAATTGACAATGATGACAAAGGACAGAAATAGTCCATTTTGGAGGGTCATACTTCTAATAGAGCTATGGCTTGGTTCAACTCTTCTGGGAAATAATATGGAATTCTTCAACAAATGACTGAAATACTCATACCTTTAACGCAGAGATCCTACAAGCAGGCATATACATCTAGTAAATCAAGAACAGGGGGGTCCACAAATATCATCATATTCATAGCTTTAACTTTGTGGTAGAAAAGAACTGGAAATAGTGTCCAGTGACTGGAGAATTGTTATATAAATTATGGCATATAAATAGAATGAAACATTATTGTGCCATAAGAAATAACAAATATGAGTGCTATGGAAAAACCTGGGAAGACTGGTAAGATCTAATGCAGTTTTTTTCTTTGTTTTTAAGATTTGAATTGATTCACTCATTGTTAGCAAGCCTGGTGGCCTTCCCCTCCTAGGAGCTTACCAAATGGATGTCATAGATAGATAGATAGATAGATAGATAGATAGATAGATAGATAGATAGATAGATAGATAGATAGACAGATGGAGGGATATAGATATAGGTATATCCATATAGATGTGTGTGTGTATTTGGTAGACAGCAAATCAGCTTTACCCTTGCTGAAGCTTAGAACTCAGCCAACAGCGAGGACTAATGGTGCAGACCACTATTCTCAATTGCCTGTTTTCTTTCATTTTTAATACCTCCTCTTCAATTTCTTCTTATTGAATTTTCTTTCTTCTTTATTTGGTTTCCATTTCTCCCTAAACATTAGATCATATGCTCTGTCAATGGCTTTTATCTTTACTCTCTCTGCTTTCTCTGAAATGAAACCAAAACTTCAAGCCCATATCTTAGGGTCTCAAGGCCTAAAGGAAAGGGAAGAGATCCTGACACTTTCCTCTACAGCTTACTACATTGTGTCCCTGCTGTGAATTAATGAGTTCTTCATCTCTGGATACCTCTAGAAAGAGAGAAACAGTGCTTCAGTCAGATTTAAGGATGCAGGAAGTTCCAGTTGTTCAGGCAATAGAAAGAGACTGCTGTCACTTCTATGGTAAGACAAGACAAAATGTTTTTTTTTTCCCAGCCAGGTCCCAAGGGGATGCGTCCATATTAGGTAGTCTCAGCATACTCCAAATTCCTGTTACATAAGTAAAAATCCAAAAACTAGGGAAAGGGGTGACAAATAGGAGGAAAGGGCACTTGTGAGTGAAAGGAATGAAGTGTGTGAGAATAGGATTGCCTTAAAGTAGATTAAGCAAAAAAAACCAAGGAGGAAAAATACTGTCTTTGAAGAGGAAGTATAACAACAAGTTATCCAAATTCAAGAAAAGCAAAATTAAAGAAAAATGTAGGAAAATGTAAATCTAAATCTCATAACTTTAAATGTGAATGAATTATACAATCAAATAAAAGAAAATAAAGTGAAAAACTGGAAAACAAAACTCCACAGTCTGTTACTTACAAGAAACATACTTAGAAAGCAAATATGTATACATATATATATACATATATATATATATATATATATATACACATACACACACACACACACACACACACACACAAAACACACATACATACATATGCAGAATAAATTTGAGGACACTACATATACTTCAGGTGAATCCAAAAAAGAAGGAGTTGTGATTCTATCATCAGATAAAGTAAAAAGTGAAAATTTACAATATAAATAGAGATTAACAAGGAAATTACACTATATTGATTGGAAACACAGGGAGCAAACAGATATTAATTTTAAACTTATATACTCCAAATACCTTAGAGTCTAAATTTATAAAGGAAAAATTAATTGAATTACATGAAGGCATAGACAATAACACAATAATAATAGGAAAATTTTATGTCCCTCTATCAGTTTTTGACAAATCTAACATCCACAAAATCAAAAGGATTGAAAAAACTGCTGAATAAAACTAGAGTTAAAAGACTTACAGCATCTTCTAAATAGAATTACTAAAGAACATACGTATTTCTTAGAATGACCTGGAATTTTAACAAAAAACAATCATGAATTAGGGCATAGAGATATCACAAATAAATACAAGAAGACAGAAATAGTAAACACATCCCTTATAGAAAATAATATAAGAAAAAATGTAATATGTTCAAGGAGTATAAGCAAAAGACACAGACTCAAAGACATATGCAAAAATATAATCTTAAATTATAAGTGGGTCAAAGAATAAATCATCAACACAATTAATAATTATATAATTGAAAATGATAATGATGAAACAACATGCCAAAAATTTTGGGATGTAACTAAAGTAGTCCTCAGTGGGGAAAATTATGTACCAAAAAGCAGACATTACCAAACTGGAAAAGTAAGGATTAATGAACTAAATATGCATTTTTAAAAGTTAGAAAGCCAGCAGATGTAAAAAACAAAACAAAACAAAAGAAACACCAAAAGGAGGAGATGCTGAAAATTCAAGGAGAAATCAATAAATTTGAAATGAAAAGATTATAGAAAAGCTGATTCTTTGGAAAGATTAATACAACTGATAAACTTTTAGAAAAACTGATTAAAAAGAGGACAAAATCAAATTAACAAAATAACAAATGAACAAGGTGAAATCATAACAACACCACAAGAAATAAAAATAATGATCAGAAACTATTAGGCACAATTATGTTCTCAGAAAACAAAGAAGACAAAAGAAACAGAAGAATACCTTAAAAAAATAAAATACTGAGCTAAAAAGATCAGAGACCTTAAATAATCCAATCTCCAAAGAAATAGAACTAGCTAAATAACAAAGGAAAACAGACAACAAACAACAACAATAGCAACAAAAACCCAGAAAAAAAGCAGCTCCTGGCCCAGATGGATTCACAGGATAATTCTATCAAGCTTTTAAAGGACAATTATTTTTCAAAATGTGAGAAGGAAAGCATGTAACTATACTCTTTTTGGAGACAAATATAGTTCTATTACATAAACCAGAGAGAGATAAAGCAAAAAAGAGGTATTAACCAACACTATTAAGGAATATTAATTCAAAAGTTTAAAATAAAATTGTGTCAGAATATAGCAATTTACCCATAAAATCATTCATCATAATCATGTTGGATTTATGCTAGAGAGAAAAGGATATTTCAACATTAGGAAAAACAATAAACATGCTATAAAGTAGAAGATCCCAAATCAGATGATTATTTTAATAGATGAAGAAAAACCTTTGACAAAGTACAATATTCACTTATAGTAAAAACCATACACAGTATGGAGAGGACCACAATATAGAGAGAACTTTTTCAATGTCATAAAAAGAATCTACCTAAAACTAAAAGCAACTATTATATGCAATGGAGATATTATAAGAAGTTTCCCAACAAATAGAGTAGAGCAAGGATGCTTACTCTCCCCACAATTATTTAATTTATTTCCAGGTGCTATGGTGGAAAGAGCACTGGACCTGGAATCGGGAATACCTGAGTTCAAATCCAGCCTCAGACACTAGCTGTGTGACCCTGCATAAGTTATTCAACCACTGCCCATCTCAGTTTCCTCATCTGTAAAATGAAGATAATAATAGCAACTGCCTCTTAGTATTGTTGTGAGGATAAAATGAAATAAAATTTGTACAATATTTTGAAAACCATCAAGTACCATGTAAATGCTAGCTATAATTGTTATCATCATCATCATCATCATTAAAATGCTAGAAATGGCAAGAAATAAAAGAAGGCAATTGAAAGCACAAAGATAGGCAAAAGAAAGAAAGAAATATAACTGTGCCTATTTGATGATGACATGATGGATCACTTAGAAAATTCTAGGGAATCAGCAAAAATCTTAATTGAGTCACTTAATAACTTCAGCAAAATTGTAGGCTATGAAGTATACCTAAAGAAATCAATGGCATTCCTGTATAATATCAAAAAAATCCAAGAGACGGTAATAGAAAAGGTAATCTCATTCAAAATAACTATAGAAATCACAAAATATTTTAAAATCAAACTATTGAAACATATTCTTCTGTAGATTCAATTACAAAGTGCTCATTAATAAGGAAGCTGTTAATTTTTGAATTAATTTCATTCAACTAAAGTTAATTCTTATTCTTTAAATATACCGTCATATCATCAGAAAAAAGTGATAATTTAATTTCTTCTTCACTTAATTATCTACTCAATTTCTTTTTCTTGTTCTATTGCTATGTCAAATAGAAGTGGTTCCAATGGACATCCATATTTCACCCGTGAGTTTATTGGAAAAAATTCTAGCTCATCTTCATTATAATAATTGTTGCTCTTGATATACATACATATACATGCATATGTGCATTTATAACATACAACATGTGCATGTATGTGTATATACACATGTGTATATGCATGTATGTATATGGGTGTGTGTGTGTGTATATATATATATATAATTTTAAGAAAAAGCCCATTTACTTCTATGTTTTCTAGTGTTTTATTTTTAAACAGAAATAGGTGTTATACTTTTTCAAAAAGTTTTTTTTGTGCATATGTTCATGTAATCATATGAATTTTGGTGATTTCTTATTAACATGGTTAATTAAATTTATATTTTTCCTCACAGAAAAACAACCCTGTATTCCTAGTATAAATTCAACCAGGTCATGGCATATAATTTTTGTGTTATTTTGTTTTAGTCTCTTTGCTAATACTTTATTTTTTAATCTGTGTTCAACTACGTGGAGGAAGGGTTGGAAAGGAGAGGGACGAGAAGCAGAGACAGATATCTTCCATATTCATCTAAGAATGAGTTCAAGAAAGAATTAAGCAGAAGAGGATTCATGGACTTACCTCTAGAGTCTTCCAAAAGAGTGCCAGCAGTAGAGCCTTCTTTTTTCTGACTATAATTTAAGAATAACATAAGTTTTTGAAAAATGATGCTGTCTCTGAGATCCCATTTGATTTAAACCTTGATAACTCCAAATTTAGCATTTTTAAAGAATTATCCTTCACTTGGAAAGATGAAAGTCAAAATAGAGGCTAGTGAATTATACTTAAGTGTAAAAATAATATATTTTGAAAGCCCTAACAAATGTTGTTAATATTCATATCTTGATAATAATTTTTCAAAAATTTATTCTTGATATATATTATAAAATAAATTCCACACATCCAAAACATTAATTTTGTAACCCATTGGTATGGGACTCTCTCCTCATTGGTGGATATGGAGTCCCTCACTTCTATGAGGGGTGGGGCAGAGTTGGTGAGAGGTTCTCAACCAGTGCCTGCTTTGGGGACTCTTCAAGTGGGAGTCACCTTTCAAGACTCTCCAAGCAAGAATCTTCTTTAAGGGTAGCCATCAAGTCAGCTTTCAGCTTTGAAAAAGAAGGTAGAAGAGGCCAACTCCACTTTAGGTGACTGAAAGAAAAGACTCAGGAAAAATATATGCCTAGAGAGGAGTCTCCAACATTCCCAGCTTGCTTCTCTAGAGACTGGGGAATTTTCCCTTGGGTGAGGTCCAGGACAATGTCTCTTGGTTGAGTTAAGTTACCTTGTTCCCAACAGGAGAGCTCCTTCATTCTGTATTGTCTGGCATTTATTTTGCTATGTATTTTCTTTCTCTGATAACTCTTTTGCCACTGATTCAGATAAATGGGTTTCTTTGTTATTCTATATATGTATTCATTGATGGGAAAGGAGTCAAGCCTTGGATATAAGCTTGAGGGCTCCCTTCCTCCCAGAAATGACAAAGTAATAAAAAGTTATATGGAACCCGATCATATCCCTAGACTAACAATATTTAAAGGAGCAGATAGATATAATTCTAGCCCAATACCCTTCTTTCTGAAGACAGAAGAGTGGTGACTTCTGGCCCCAATCTCATGCTATCCCTTCCTGGCAGGAATGGAAGTCTCTCTTGGAGGAAGGTTGGGGGAGAAGAGGCTAGAGATGTCTATTCAGCCTCCCTTTGAGCCACACACAAGGACAGCATCCTTGACACAGGTGGGCTTCACTACATATGTAGGACCCTCTATTCAATCCTTAAATTTACTTAAGGAAAGGGAAAACTATTTTCCTCAAATTTCTAAATGTGAGAGAAAATAGAATATCATCACATAGATTCATGGGAATCCTGAATGTTTCAAAAAGAAATAAAAGCTTTGGAGTAGTAACCCAAGATTTATGTAAAGCAATTGATTTTCATTAAAATCAGATCTTTTATTCTTCTTGTGGATAAATCTAAGCAAAGATTGTGATTTATAGCTGAGACAGTGGTAATACTCAGGTTATTATCTGAAACTATAATGAAATATCTGAAAAGGTTAAGGATGAAAAGCATCTTTTCTTAAACAACTTGTACTGTTAATATCCCCCCCATAATCATGATAAAGTAATCATAATATACCAGAGTTAGATTTATTTTGGCTAGGAAAACTAAATAAATATTTATATAAGAAGAGATATCATGCCTCTACAGAATCAATTTAAAACATTCTTTGTGACCATCAATATTTCATGACTTTAGAAAGACATATTGAAAACATTCATCAAAGGAGATATTTCAACTGTTTTAATATACTGGAATCCACAACAGTATTTTAAAAATTAACTAGTGATAATCATTGCAAATGATAAAATAAAATTTCAACCTTTCAAAATGATACTTAGCTTTCTTTCTCACCTGCATTACATAAAATTCCAGAGTTGTATTTCATCATCACCTTATTAATAGTGAACTAATCTTTTCTATTAAGAAGGACTATCAGTATTGGTTCTTGACCATTATTATTCGAAATTGTCAGGAAAAATGTATAATTTTTAAAAGAAGAAGAAAAAGAAATGAAAGAAAGATTTACCATACTATTAATATGTATTTTTATAACTGCATTTTGTATTCTAAAACACATAAATATTGGCAAGTGAGCTAAGTGATCTTGGCCCAAGTGGGTAAGAACCAAAAAGCTACAGAAAGAAGAAAAAATTCCTAGCACAGAAAGAAAAACATGAAAGACTTCTAAAAAGAGATGAAAAATAAAAGAGAGAGAGGAGACAGCATGATCTCTTTGTTGTATAGATTTACCTCAGAAATTAGTCAATAAGTCCTGAAAAAGGAGCAGAAAGGGTAAAAATATTCATTTCATATTCCTAATAATAATAGTAATAATGCACTATAAAATCTGAAATCCCTGAGCAAGCCAGACTATTGACTTTGTTAACATGTACCAGACATTTGGGGGCAGCTAGGTGGTGAAGTGGATAGAGCACCAGCCCTGGATTCAGGAGGACCTGAGTTCAAATCTGGCCTCAGACACATAATACTTACTAGCTATATGACCTGGGCAAGTCACTTAACCCCATTGCCCAACCAAAAACAAACAAACAAAAAAACACAAAAAAACCAAAAAACCAAAAAAGACATGTACCAGACATTAGCCATGATACTATAACTAATCTGAATATGTCACACCTCAGAAGTTTGTGGTAACTGATTTTTGAAAAACTGAACATACTGTAGATAAGTACAATTTTAGTTGAATTTCGTACATACTTATATGGTCATAACGAGCTAAATTTGAAGCAAAAATGTTGGACTTGGTCAGTTTACTACTTCTCCTCTATCAGAGTTGAAGCACTTCCCATAATGCCAGGCCATTAGACAGCTTACAGAAGTGTTCTAATAATTCTTTCCTTCTCTTCCCTTTTAGAAGTTTAGGCCTCTCTACACTCTTCCTTAATGCTCATGTGCGAGCACTTCTTAAATCTTTCTACCTTCACAGCCTCCTTTAAAGAAAATGACCTTTTCTCTCCACTCAAGTTAACACCTTAGTTCAACTCTTGCCTAATTATTGCAACAGCTTCCTAATTGGTCTTCCTGACTCAAGCCTCTTAATCATTACAAACTATGCAACCCAATGATACCAAAGTAGTTTTCCTTACATGTGGATCTGCTCAATGACTCTTATTCAGCAAACTCCAGGGGCTTCCTTCTACCTTTAGGATAAAGTATAAACTTCTCTTTTGCTTGTAAAGCTTCACAACCTTTCCCCTTCCTTAACTGCTATGCAGTCAAACTTGTCTTCTCTCTGTTCTTCACATGAGACACTTCATTTCCTGTCTCTATTCCTTTATACTGGTTGTCCCAAAACCCTGGAAGGTATTTTCTCTTTGCTTCTACCTCATAGAGACCCTCTCTTCCTTAAGACACAGCTCAAACATTATTTTCTGCATGAAGCCTTTCCTGTTTCCCCCAACTGACAACGCTCACCTTCCTAGACTACCTCGTATTTAACAATTTTGTACATGTATTTATTAATTTTATATTTGTGCTTTTATGTTCTTGTTATCTCCCCCATTAGAACATAAGCTTCTTGTGATTAGGGATTGTTTCATTCTTTGTATTTGTTTTTGCAGTATATACCACAATGCCCAGCACATACCTTATGTTTAATATATGCCTGTTGATTGATTTATTGAGTGGACAAATGTTAGTGATAATAGATCAAAACTACAAAAAATGCTATTTTGAAAACCCAAACTAAATGGAATAAATAATAAAAACTGGATATATTAAGTCTTGATGCCAATTCCAGGATGAATTCATTATTGTGTCTCCTCAAGGATTGTATATTGACATTACACTATTTCTATCAACTAAACATAAACAAGTGGTGTGGGAATCAGCAGACACCTGCCAGTTACTTAAGGTAGCTACGTGCAGTTACAATTCATTCACAGTTGATGTTATCCAGCTCATCTGGCAAGATGCATATAGATGCATGTTTCACACACACACACACACACACACACACACACACACACACATATACAGACACACACACACACACAGACCCCAGAGTAAATGGTTTTTGATCTTCTCTTCATATAAATGTAGCTTCCATCTAGTTAAAAGCAAATAAATAAGATCATAGGTAAAAGGAGGATTTTACTTTAACAGTTTCTTCTTTCAAGGGCAGCCTTGAAGTATCTCTATAGAAAGATATGAAGAACAGTGTGAAGCTTTTCTGTCTTTTATAAAAAAAAATAGCAGATTAACAGTAGAAAGTACTGAATTTTCAATAAAATTTTAACGATTACATAAAAAATTTTAAATTTAATTAAATGAGCCAGGAAGTAGACTGAAAGAATGGACAAACAATCAGCAATGAAAGACTCTCATGAGCTATTTTGGTGACAGAGATGCTCAAGACACAAATGCAAAAGAAGAAAATGGCTCTAAAACACCTACAAGCAATGCCTTAAAGTAAAAAACACGGTTTAGGTATAAATTGAACTGAAATTCCTGGAAAAGGAGAAGCAAGAATTTTATTAAAAAACTGAAAATATTTGATAAATGGAATGAGAGTTATTGAGGAAAAAATTATAAGAGAGATGAGAGCTATGGATGAAACATTCAGAAATGGAATTAACAGCTTGGCACAAAAGACACAAAACCTTGTCCAAGCAACAAACTCCCTGAAAACTAGAACAGACCAGATAGAAGCCAATAAGTTCATGTGACAACAAGAAATATAAATACAAAGTGAAAAGGCTGAAAAGATAGAGGAAAATGTAAAGTATCTCATAGTAGAAACAACTTAAACAACTAAATTAGAAAAAAATCAAGGATCATTTGTACATCAGAATGCAAAATGAAACAAATAGTTTTTGGACATGGCCAATGAGGAAATTTGTTTTGATTGACTATACATATTTGTAATTATTTTTATTTTTATTGTATTCTTGGGTGGGGGAGGTTGGGGTGGGAGGGTAAGAAGGCATATCATAGCTGATTAAAATAGATTATGTAAATATATATACATTTTTTGATGTGCTACCTTGTATATATAAAAACAAAAATGATGTAATATGTTCCTCTGAACATAATAGCTACATGACAGAAAGCTGATATTTATCTCTCTAAGATATGTAATAGATATTTATTTTTTATTTGTAATATGTTATTTAGGGTGTTAATTTTACTTCATATTTTAAAATCAAATAGCCAAGTACCTGGAAATGACAATGAGAGATCTTTACAAGTTACTTTACTTTTCACAGTACAAATTTTAATTTTATTATAATTTGTCTACTATTTTTACCAAATACATATTACCAGCTTATAACATGTTCATATTAATTACTTATTAAGTTATAGTACTACGTGTGGGTCTATTAATCTGACTTAAGTATTCTTTTTGACAGGAAAATAAAACCAATTTTTATGTGATACAATTCTTTTAAGATTCAGTCAACCAAATATACATTTTTTCAACTAAAAGGAAAAATGAATAAGAAATTCATTATCAAGGGTAGACCCTTAAAAACGTAATAGTTATTCAAAGGAATTTCCATTCAAGTGTATTTTATTTTCTGGAGAGATTTAGCTCAAACTCTATAACTATTTCTAAGCCATACTGTTGAATTTTAATAGGCATGGCTATATGTTCAGTGTTTTCAGGAGTCCTTTGTCCCACTTCTTTATCTGTTTTACTACCAGGAAGTATAGCAGTTTGCTTTTTGCCATTAATAACGAACTTTTCCCCATTTCTTTGAAGAAGTTGAAAAGGCTACATGTTGGATAGAAAGTGCCAAAGATGAGAAAAAAAATATGTTGTGGTGTAATATCTTACAGAAAATGCTGTCTAATGTAGAAATTTCTCTGAAATTTACAAATGCTCAAATTGTGCTTTTTTTTTTTTAAATTTAAAAGACAATAACTTAGCTACACATTGTTTTACCTAAAGCTTAGGAAAGCTGCTACCATATGGATGGAATTTCATTAACCTCCACAAAAAATCTCATTGTTTAGTTGTCTAACCTATGTGTGCCAATGCACCACAAATACTGTGATCTTTTAGTTGTTCCTTCCATCATTGATTCTCCAGTGACTAATATTTCATTGGTGATTTATTTCTAGTGAAATATGTTAAAGTCAAGAGAAACCTACTGAATGAT
Source organism: Phascolarctos cinereus (assembly GCF_003287225.1). Classification (NCBI taxonomy): domain Eukaryota; kingdom Metazoa; phylum Chordata; class Mammalia; order Diprotodontia; family Phascolarctidae; genus Phascolarctos; species Phascolarctos cinereus. The sequence continues at coordinate 39,478,159 of NW_027556098.1, read as the reverse complement.
ATATATATAACATATTGATTTTGACTCATGGTCTACTAAAAGTTTGTATCATTACTTTTTATACATACATATATATATATATATATATATATATATATATATATATATATATATACAGTAAAAAGTTGAAACTATGGGAAAAAAAGTAATGATTAACTAACTCTATTGGCTTAATGAGAGGGGATGAATAGGGAATGGTGCAGAACTATTATGTGACAAAAAAAGATATACAAACATTTTTATGATTTCTCCTAGGTAATTCGTATTGTTAAAACATCATGATTTTGTTAAGTTATCACACCTTTATAGCTCATGACAAAGGTTAATTTCTGATTTCCAAGAAGAAATAAAGAAACCAATCTTGAAAGTCTGTAATATAGACTAGTGCTTCATGAGCATTCTAAATTCTTGTTCAATTGTTTCAGCTGTGTCCAACTCTTCATGACCTCATTTGGGGTTTTCTTGGCAGAGATACTGGAGAGGTTTGCCATTTCCTTTTGCAGCTCATTTTACAGACAAGGAATTGAGGCAAATAAGGTTAAGTGAATTGCCAAGGGATACACAGCTAGTAAGTATCTGAATCCAGATTTGAACTCAAGAAGATGAGTCTGATTCCAGGCACCACCTAGCTGCCTTCTAAATTCTAGTTACAGGTTAAAAATTTATATAAAGGTAAAATAATTTTTTCCTTATTATTGATTTACCTAATTTCATACTCCTTGAATCGCAGTGTCACTACATTCCATCTGTTTTCAATCTTCCTTAAGTAAAATCAAGCATTCTGTCCAAATTATTATATTAGGTGTTAATGCACTTTATCTGAGAAAATGAATTTGATACTGTAGAGCAGTGGTGTCAAACTCAAATAGAAACGGAGACCATTAATCCATATATAAGGATCCCTGGAGGTCGCTTATTGACTTACTTTTAAAATGTAATTATTATCTAGGTTTTATTGTATTTTATTTATTTTGTTAAATATTTTCCAATTACATTTTGGTCTGGTTCCAGTAGAACTTGCGAGTGTTGTGGGCAACAGGCCTGACACCTCTGCTGTAGGGTTCATAGCGTAAATTGTAAACAGAGTAAATACCTCTGAAATAGAATTTACATCTATAGTGTAAATGAATGGAAAGGTATCGTATTCCTTGAAAACTGAAGTTGTTCACTGCAAGATGAATTCAAACATGCTTTAACCTGTTATGAAGATCTTTCACTGTTCTTTGCTTTTACTAAGGACTTTTAAATTAATGTTTTGGTAAAAAAAAAATGAGTAAGAACCTGATACATTCTGGTCACTACGACAAGAAAATGAATTTTTTTAGAAAATACATTGTTGGGCTTCTGACTGCTAAATATGTATTTAGATGAGTACAATGACATTCTACATTTTCAAAATCCTTAAAAATGGTCAGATTTTTCATTTTCTATGCTTCAGAGAGTTGCTTTAACTATAAAGTCAGAAATGGGACCAAAGGATATAAGCAAGTTAAGATGATGGCTGCATTTACTGCTTACAGAAATTGACACTGCATTGCCTTTTAAAATGATGGTAAAAATTGTGAACTAATTAGTAACTTGTTTTGCAATCCCTGTCCAAAATATGTGTCAGCTTGGGAAGCTCATTTACATATTTTAGAATATATCTGCAAGTGTGGACAGGTATTACTTTCATTTGACTCTGTAGAAGGTAGTGATTTTAGAAGATACTGATTGTAGAAGATTATAGAAGATAGTGATTTTAGATAGAATATCATTTTACTAACTTCAATAGTAATTGATTCAACAATATTTCCTTAGCATATACAAGGTTCTTACAGGCATTATTCATGTATGCTAAAAAAATTAATGTAACATTTTTGCTATAACTTCATTGTTATTAGACTACAGTGTCAAGGGCTTTCAATATTATTAAAAGATATTTACCTAAGGAACCCTGACATGAACTAAAATCACATTTTAATTCAGCACAAATTCAAATGTAACTTATGTGTAGAAACTTAAAAAAGGTTTTGAAGAATGTCAGTCAGGAAAACTGATGTTTTGTGTGCATAGATTAAATGTAAAATTGTATGATTATAACAGAATAATAATATAATAACAAAACAATATAACACAATCATCCAAACAGACAAAAGAGTAATACTTTGTTACATTTTGATTAATATTTTGTGGGGTGACATTTAAAATTTGACAATTAATTAATAAACAGTGTCATGGAGAAAACAGAAATGATGTAGAATTTAAATATTTATGTAATTTTTCCATTTTAAAATAAAATGTACAAATAATCTAGTGCCAGAGACATGGTGATCCTTCATTTCCACTGCATTGAACAAGCTTACATCGGCAGCAGACAGCACTTAATATATGCGTCTGGCTCAGTCTGGTCTACCAACTAGGAATTCATCGAATTGTTAATATCACTCCTATTTTTGTATGCACCACACATCATTTTATTCCTCTTTGTGACTGGAGGTTGTTTTTTTTTTAACGTCTAGCGTGGCCTTCTGAAGACCAAATCACATTCAATAGTACTTAGAAAATACTATACAGCAACATCTAGGCTACAAATACCAAAAAGTTACATTAGTATTATATATAGAAATCTGTATAAATAAACCCTACATGTATGTAAACATTAGGGAAACACAGAAAGCCTCTGCTTACACTGAACATCTAATAAAGAGAAGATTCACACACCTACATGGAATGTACAGAGTGTATTACAGAATGCTTGTTTGTATGGTAGTGCTGAGAATGATTCATATTTGAGCAATGCTCATGTTTTTATATATTTATATGTATATACTTGCTGAAAAAAAAAGGAAAAAAGGATTCTATTCAAAATCCAGTTTTGGTATTTTGACCATTTAGGTAATAGACAATGACTTAAAATAAACATATAGCTCAAGTTCATCACTTAGTGCCACTATTCTGTTCCCTAAAAATTCATTATTTATATTACCTTGAAAAGTACTAGGAAGAAAATCTTAGTTATAGTCTCTATCCATTCATTACTTAGACTCAAAAACTGACACACGTACATGTACTCTCACATACAACTATAAATATTGACATTATATCTTTATGGGTTGTGTCCATTATGGAACTATGATTATCATTCAAACATATTCTCTCTTTGTATATGTGTGTGTACACAAGGTAGTATTCTATGAAAATGGATTATTTTAAACTACGAGGTCTTGAACTTTATTGGCATAGTCAATGACTTTTAGAATGAAGTTAAAGAGTAACAAAGTCAAACAATGGCTACCATATTATTTGTATTGCTTTATATTTAGGGTGTACGTTTAAAATATAACTTTAAAGAACTTGGGTCAATAGAGATTGACCATGCAAAGAATCTTTTTATCAACGAAATGTTGTTAAGTAACACAGAATATATGAATTGTGGAGATGGAATATGTGTTTTGGATAATAAAATTTTACATTTGCATGAAATATAATTTTACAATGATATATATGAAAGTTCTGAAATAGTTGTATTTCAAACTACGTAGTTTTAACAAATTTAGTATGATATGAATTTTGATAGACAGAGTACCTTTGGCAATACAGTAAACACATTTAGTTTTTTCTACTCAGAAAAGGCAAACTGACAAAATATAAAGTTATGTAGGTTCTTTAATTTCAAAAGTTCTAAATTTCAATTGCAAAGTTTGGTCTTGAAATAATTTATCATGGTACCTTGAAGCATTTTTTTAAAAATAGCAATTATTATAGAAATATTTTTAGGAAAAACAAACATCAGACATTACATAAGGGTTTGGGAATTTAACTTTTGTGAGCACCAAAATATTCATTTTAGAAAAGGAAAATATTATGCATTTTAGAGAAGTAAATTCTACAGAGTTAATAACTGAAAAAAGTGCAAAGGAAAAACTACTGAAGATAAGGTGAACTTCAGATTAAGTTTTATATTCTATCACAGGGGACTTTTATATTGATATAATGAAAAAACAGCAAAATGATAGGTATTTGAAATATACATGTCAATTTTAACTTTTGGATCATGGTAAATTAGTGAATCACTTAAACCATCTGTTTTCTAATTTGATATGAAATTAAAGGAAAGTGTGATAATAAGCACACTTTCTAAAGGAAACAGTTTTCTTCTTAAATGTTTACAAGAAAGAGATATGATTTGTAGAGAAGACTGTAAAACTACTTCTAGGTCCTTTGTGGTTGTATAGATACACTTAGCTAAATTTGTTAGAAACATGTATTTCTCTCTCTCTCTCTTTCTCCCTCTATGTGTGCGTGTATATATATTAATATATATTATATATATTAATATATATAAATATATATAAATATATATACAAACACACATACATATATGCCACAGAGCTCTATGTATATTCTGAAATTTTGAATGTGAAGCCAGTTCCTAACTTTTCATTTAGTAGATCATTCTATAATGCCTTAGAATAAAAGTAAGCAAAAATAAAGCACTCCTTCTTGGTGTCTGACTCTTTACATGGGCTTTATATGACAATTTGGAAAAATCAAATTACATGATTTAAAGCATACAAATACTCTGACAACTATGTAATAACTTCAGAGTGCACTATTCTTTTCGTAGATCATGAAAAGATGACTCTTTACAAGCAAAAGATATGTTCTTTCCCCCCATACAGTGATATGTTCTTTTGTTCTGTTGGTGTACTGCAGGCAAACAATCAATATAGTCCAAAGCTGCTGGTTCCCCTCCGCCTAGGTCCCAAGAGCCTGACCTGTGATTGCTGCTAAAAAACCTCACAAGTTAGGGTCTCAGGGACTAGGAAAAGTCTTATTTGATGCAGTAGAATTCTTCCTTCTATAGCATGGATATTTTGAAAATCACATTTGTATTAAATCTTTTAAAAATACAAAGAACAATACAGAAATCAAAAGGAATATGGGTACACAAAACAAATCGAACTGAATATTCTTGAGACTATTTTTCAGGCTTTCAGATAATTGAGAACAAAAGAAACAATACACACTCTAAATATTAAGAAAAAGTCATTCCATCAGATTTAAATGATTCTAAAATGGGTTATAAGCTGTTTTTTTAAAAAAATTGTACAAGAGTAAGTCCTCTAATGCAATAAAAGATTAAATGCCTGTTAATGTGATTCTAATTGAAATTTTGTTTTGCATTATGCCTTTATATAGTATTACTGTTTAGGTGGGTCCCAAGACACACAATACCTCAAATTCAATTTAAAGATACCTTTTGACAGTTTTCAAAAAACAAAATAAGAACAAAAAACTTTTTGCATGTGCTACATATTTAGAATTTAGTACTTATGCACTCATTTTTCTCTGAATCTAAACTAGCTTGCATTTATACAGTAAATATTTTCATGCACCCTCTATTTGAGATCTCTCGAGCAATGTCAACTAAATAAACATCTAATATTAAATGCTGGTGATACAATAAGAAAAATGGTCATTTTCCAAATAATTTCATCATCAAGCTTAACACTTTTAATAACACACAATCACAATCTTGAATATTCATATTGAATTTCCTCTGATTCTTTAAGTCTTGTTTGTGGGATGGAGAACAGAATTTCTACTTTAGGAATGACCCCCCCCCCCACGTAGTAACAGAACCCAGAGTAAAACAATCAGAGCAGCCATAAAAGTCCTGGCCACTGAAGTAGAATCTGGTTCTTCTGAAGCGGTTGAGCTTAAAAAGGAAAAGGAGAGGAGGGGAAAAAGGAAAGAATTAGAATGTCTGCCTGAAGAACAGGTGAATTATCCATTTCCAGGTAAGCTGTAAGCAAAGCTATGTTGCAGAAAATATTTGCTACTCCTTCACCCCACTACCACACCCCTTTCCTGCTGGCCCTCCCCCCTCCAGACTGTTATTTCAGCTTTCAATATGTCTTGGTAGACTTTAAATATCGTGGTGCATGATATAATGAAACGTTCTATTTCTTTTTTATCGTTGATTTTCACTATTAAGTAAGATATGCCTTAAAATAGCAGATAGTTAAAAAGCAGCTCTACTAAAATAAAATAAAAAATAGACCTTAGGTTCCAGTCCATGCTCTTTCTTAAAAGTGAATATGGTTTTACAATTTTGACTATAGCTTTCCAATCAATAATTAGTATGAAAAATCTCTCCCCTCCATAAATATGACATTAACATAATTATACCACCCCCATCGCAGAGACCCATACTCCTTAGGGAATATATCTGACGCGTCAAAGATGGAAATCAGTCAGATTTTAGTTGCTCTCAAACGTACCTTTGCTTCTCACTGACTGACTGGCTTTCTACCCTTCACGCGCACACGCGCACACACAAACACACTCCCACAGACAGACACAGACACACGCATGAGCAGGCGCGTGCTCGGGCACGCGCGCGTTTGGACACACACACACGCGCACACACACAGCAAAGCGGTAATGTTTGTAGGGAGTGGTTATCAGCTGGTATTTTCACTGCACTCATCATTAACTAACTCTTGCATTCACTCTCACTCAGACCTGCTGGACTGCAGCATTTGTATGATTCATTCTAGCCTTTGCAGATCAGATGTTAGAAGACAAAAAGAGAGAGAAAAAAATAAAAAAGCCTCAAGACTTTCATAAATGTCTTCATTTTTTCCCAAAGTGTCTGTCCCCCTTTTACCACCTTTCTACTTCCTCTGTTGCCGTGTCTCAGTTGTTTGACATCTTTCCGGAAGAAAATGTCTTGTGTTTCAGTAAGCCAGTAATCAGTCGATCCTCCCCCTCACCTCACACTCGAATTCCCACCCATTTCTCTCCCCCCCCACCCCAATCAATAAGACATCTCCAAATGGAGTTGTGAAAAACGGGCTCTGACATAGACTTTCATCCTCAATTTACTGCCCCAGGAAAACAAGCATCCCCAAACTTACACGTGATAGAGAGAAAAATAATACCAGAAATTCTTTAACAGTCTTCGACTTTATTCTCTGCCTTCTTCCTCCTTTCTTTCGCTGAATAAATAGAAACATAAAGTCTTCTGACTACAGTTCCAAAACACCTCACAAAATCAGGAGTGAAAAGACTAAGACATAAATAAATATCAAGCACTCCCTTGCTAAGTAATATCACCTAACATTATTACTTAAACGGGGATTATAGAATCTGCCTGGATCTGAATCATTATAGTATAATTTTGACTATGTTGTTATCTTAAATCTTTGTCTTAAAATCAATTACGAGAACATTGCAAGCTTTTTAATAACAAATAGAATGTTTTTGTCTTTCAATTTGTAAAATGTCTTTTAACAACAAATAGGAATATTTAAAGCCTTATAGTAACATTCTGATCTACATATATGTATCTTTGTGATACAAAGAAAAATATACATTGTATGAATATTATACTGTGTATACATATGTATGTGTATTTACTTACATGTAGGTTTGTAGATAGAATACACAGAATACATACACATACAAAAGGAAGTAAAATATTTAACTAAAAAGCAGGAGCAAAAAAGCCAGTTTATTGCATTCACCCTGTTCCTTTGTTCACATTTTTTTTAAATAACAGCATGAGTAAACTGGCTACCTTTCCTTCCCATATAAGCAATATTTTGAAATTTATTTTAGAAACCTAGCCACAGTGATCTGCACTATTTTTTTTTATGTACAAAGGGAAGAAAAGGATGCAGTCCTCAAGCCAATTCTATAACTGCATGATGGGGAAGAAATTTCAACTTACCCAAATAGACAGGTCCCAGGATGCAGTGCAGCACTGCAGTATCAACTAAGGTAGGTGTTTGGCAATATAATTGTGGCAGCAAACGTGAAGGGCATCCATTTACAGAATTTCCAAGGAAACTATGACAAAAGCTTCATAGATTGAAAGAAGCATCTCTAAGAGGATATGCATATGTAAAATTAGCTTCTTCAGTCTCATAATTCAAAACAATAAAGAAGTTTACAATATTAGGAAATATTTATTGTTTAGTCTTTTCAATCATAACTAACTCTGTGACCCTATTTGGGGTTTTCTAGGCAAAGATACTAGAGTGGTTTGCCATTTTCTTCTCCAGCTAATTTTACAGATAAGGAAAGGAGGCAAATAGGATTAACTGACTTGTCCAGGGTCACACAGCTAATAAATGAGGCCAAATTTGAACTCCTGACTCCAGGCTAGGCACTCTATCCAGTGCTACCCTATTGGGAAAATATAGCCAAGTCTAATTGCTGATGGAGATGGTGAGGCAGAAAGGAAAAGTCAGAAAGTGAGGGTAGAGGAGAAAGAAAAGAGAAGAAAGGGAAAGGGAAAAATAGAAAGGGAGACCAGTAGATAAGAGATATCAAGCATTAAACAGTAACAAAAAAATACAAAAATTTGATGAGAAATTGAAAATAATTCAGGATCAAGCCCTCTCATTTAGTATTTAGCAAGGTATTAAAAAATTAACATCATGGGTTAAATACTCACAGTTTGTGATCAATGCCAGCTTCTTACTGCCATCTGTACATTAGATTGGCCATTGCCTCTTAATTGCCTTTTGCTCAGACCCATCCCTTTCTGCTGTTGCTGCAGAGCTGCTACCCATGTATGTGCATACACGCATATACAACATATATAGGAAATAGTATATGTATAATTTCCTCCTGTACAGTTACCCACAATATTCTGGATAAATTAATGTTATTACCACAGTATCACTATTAGAGTAGGTAAAATGTATATTATATTAATAGTACACATATGCTTAGAATATATGTATATAGCAAACTGCAAACTGGTGGCTAGTTCTGTGGACTGCCTCCATAAGCACCCTAGTCTAAGCTCTGAAAATCACAAAAAATAGATGTAAATTCTAGCTATATCTTTTGTTCTAAGTTGTCTCTCCTATCCTTTGCCTTCCTTCTCCTCTCCTTTTATCTTACACACACACACACACACACACACTCATACACTTACACATCAATCATATAATCATACACAAATCACACAATATACACTAATTTTCTTTTTCTTTCCTCGGTAGTTTAAAATGTTAACATGATGGGCCTTGAATCATTTGAGAGAAAGCATGATTGGAAATGAAAAAATTTTACTTTGAACTGTACAGTTTGCAAATTCATATCCAGGAAACCAGAAGTAGTGAAGTTCAAGTGCCTAGGCATCTGTTGGGATAACCTTCGAGGCCAAAGGGAATACTAGATTAAATCAATAGTCTGAAACTAGATATTATAATCAATCAGTTCAATTACTACTGTCATAGAGCTGAGCTTAAGGTCTTTATTATAGTTCTCTAATCATAAATTCTGATGTACCCAAAATGAGAATTCATACTTATTCAATGACTGGTATAGCAACAAAGGCAGCTAAGTTGGTGCAGTTGGTAGAGTGCTGGGCCTGGATTCAAGGAAGATTCATTCTTCTGAGTTCAAATCTGGCCTCAGACACTTATTAGCTATATGATCCTGGGCAAGGCACTTAACCCTGCATTGCAGGTATGACTTACTTAGACCCATTTTTTTTTTACTATCACTGGATAATTGTTATTTATATATATGATGAGAATGAATAAAAGGCTTCAGCTGCCTGGGCACCTAGGTGGTACAATGGATAGAGAGCTGGGCTTGGAGTTAGGAAGACCTGAGTTCAAATTTGGCCTCAGACACTTATAGCTTGTGACTCTTGGCAAATTACTTAAAAAAAACAAACAAAAAAACCCCCCCTCTGTTTGCCTCAGTTTACCCAACTGTAAAATATGGATAAATAACAGCACTTATCTTGACAGTTGTTGTGAGAATCAAGTAAGATAATATTTGTAAAGTGCTTAGCATGAGTTGCACATAGTAAGCACTACATAAATGCTTATTCTCTTTCCCTTCCCCCATGAAAATTTCTGGGTGGATGAAATAAAAAATTAGATTCAAGAAGGATAACATTTACTTCTTTTAGATAATCCAGTTTCTTCTTATTAGCTATATAGGAGTCATAGATTTCAAATAAGAACCAACTTAGAAATCGGTCAGTATGCAAATAAAATAAAACCTGTTTTGTTTGAACTACACTTCAAATTTAAATTTTTGGTCCAACTCATAACTTTTTTGTTTTGTCTATTTGTACTAGTGCAAGATAAGTATTATGATTGACCAGTTTCCAAAATAAAAGCTCCCTTTTTCAAGGCAAACCAAAATGTTTTGTTGAAAAGGTATTTTTCTGAAATTCTTTTTTTTAAGGATTAGAAAGATCACAAAAAAGCTCATTTTTAACTGAACCTAATGCTTTTACTTAACTCACACTTGCATAGTTCGAAAAATATGCAGGTCTTTTGAATAGTAAGGATAATCCAAAAACAGCTCATTTAAAGCTGGCATAATGGTTATGACATTTTATACTCAACAGTAATGGCCTTAATACAAATCTGAAAGTCTGTATTCACTTTCAGGTATTCTCAATTGTTCCTATGGAGAGCTCTCTTGTACACACTAGAGTCATGCCTTTTAAAGTCGTTATTGAATAACATTTCAATTTTCCAAAAAAAAAAAAAGGCCTATGTTAGTATGAGTAGCATAAAACCATAGTGAAAATTTTAAGATCTTTCATAGGTTGATACATTGTATATTATACTAGCAGCAATAGGTTGTGTCAGCCTTCTTCCCCTCCCCCACCTTTTAAAAAAATCATGATAAATAAAGGGAGATAAGAGACTAAGGCAGAGGAAGTAAGAATAAGAAGCTGGTGTACAATAATCTCAAGGAGAATTACCTAAATGATCAAACTTGGAAAAATAGGAGAAGAATGTGTATATATATATATATATCTATATGTCTATGTATATTATATATAAAATATAAATTATATACAATATATATATTTTATATATATATAATAGATGTCTATAGTAGTAATTGTTTTCATAAGCAAGATAGTGGAACCAAGTTATTTATGTATAAGACTTACTATCTTTGGAATTTTTCCCTTATAATATGTCTTAATAGAATTAGTATATGACACAGAATGAGTTGGGGGAGGGGATAAAAATGACCTATATTTTCTTTGTGAATTTTTACCTTTAGACTAGAAGATGATTCAATATTTAGCTGAGCTATCTTCTGACTAGTGTGTAGGGGGTTCAGGCATCAGCATCAACCTACCTTGTTTATCTATCTATCTATTTATGTATTTATTTTTGAATTAATTTTTTATTGTTACTACATTTGAGTTCTGAGCTATCTCCTTTTGTCCTTCTCACTCTACACTAGAGATGACCAACATTTGACGCAGATAGATATGTGAATAACTTGCTTATTTTTGATACAGGTTCAGGAAGGATAACCACTAACAAAACCAAATTATTTAAATATCCATCCTTTTAGTGATTTAATCAATAGTCACCCATTTGCTTAATGGCCAACACATGAAGCAAAGGTATATCATACTACAAAAATGTTATTTGAGGTAGACTATCAGAAACAAAGACAAAGAAAGAGAAAGAATACTAATGTAAGAAAGGCTGGAATGAAGCCTTCCATCATAAAAGCCATATTATTATAGAATCACAAAATTTGAGAATTGGAAGTGACCCCTTACATGAAAGGAATTATGACTAAAACATACATGACAAGTATTCATCTGGTCTCTGCTTGAAGACTCCCAAGAAGGAAAAAACTACTACCTCTCAAGATAGCCCATTCTACTTTCGGACAGCACTAATTGTTAAGAAAATTTTATAGACATTAGGCCTAAATTTATCTCTTTGCATCTTCCACCCAAGGGTGCTGCTGGTTCTGCCCTCTGGGGCAAAACAGAATTAGTCCCTATTCTACATGACAGCCCTTCAAATATATGAAGACAACTATCTTATGTCCCCTGAGTTTTCTCTTCTTTTGGTAAAAATCCTCATTTGCTTCAATTGATCCTAACATGACCGGGGCTCAAAGCTTTTCACCATCCTGGTTTCTCTCCTCTGGACACTCTCCAGTTTATCAACGTCCTCTTTAAATAATGGTGCCCAGAACTGAACATCATACCCCACGTAATGCATGACAAAGGCAAAGTATGATAGGACTGTTACGGCCTCACTCCTGAAGTTATAGCCTTTTTTGAGAAGCCCAAAATGGCATTAGCTTTTTAGGCTTCCTCATCACTTGTTGACTCCTATTAGCTTACAATCCACTACATCTTTCAGGTTTTTTTTTAAGCCAATTATCTATGGATTGTGACTGTCATCCAGTATGATAGCTATATTTCTCAGGTTTGTGATATATGAAAATATGAAAGTCATCTATGTCCACAGTATAACATTCTTCTTTCTGGTTACTTCTCTAACTTCCACTCAAATTTCTGGGTTTGATTCCCAGAAGGCTAACTTCTATTACTCAGGGTGCGAGATGGTGACTTCCATATTCATGGGTTTCTAATACTGTTCATAGGCTTCCACCAATGTGTTTCCAAGTGATTATTTGTCAATTGGGGTAGCAAGGACAATTATTATAGAAACAATTTCCCAATGCTGGGGGCATACTGTTCCCTTGTGCAAAGTCTCTTCAGAGAGTAGTCTATAATTTATACTTAAATGGTAATAAGGCATAAATGTAGGGAACCCATGTGGCAAATGGGATAACTCACAGTTATTTATTACTAGAAGTAATAGTATATAAACAGCATAAATATGGGGGAGAGAAAATCTGACTTGTTTACTGGAAGTATTTTTCTCCCTTCATGAAGCCCTCATGAAGTTTACCCTTAAGTTTCCTTGCTCTCTGTTGGTTTGCAAGGATAGGGGCCCTTGTAGAGGCCTGAAGCTTCCTTTTCTTGGTGTTTCTATTTTGTCCTTGGTATGTCACTCAGATCCTAATACAAATAGTGCTTTCAATAACTGCTGCCTCCAGGATAGTTCTACCAATGCCTGTGGGAAATTCAGTTCTTCCAGTCCTTTGAAGTTCAAATGATCTTCACCTGGTCAACTGAGGGAGAAGGAAAAGGGGGCAGAAAAGGAAGAGAGAAAACTTTTTCTACCTCCACCTCCACCCCAAGAGCAATTCCCTCTCAAAAAGAACTTTTCCACTCGATCTGCTGCTGTAATGAATATGGAATGCCCATAGGTGTGTCTAATTATTTCAACCTAATAACAAGATATTTCCTGCATTCATCCAAAGACCCAAAGCCCCTGTGATATTTTCAAATTGATTAAGGACTTATTCATATCAACTTTCCTTTAGATTGGTGATGCACTCAAGATGCCTGGGCTTTATATAATTACATGGTCTGGGGTGCACCATGCCCTTAAATTCTTCCCCTAGTTTAACAATTACTGTCTCTGGAAAATCAACTGAAGTACTTTCCAAAAACCCCATAACCCCAAATTCTAGATTGCTTTCTAGTGATTTGGGAAGGTTCAAGCACTGTCCTTTTTCACTACCTTCTCCTGTGAGTTGTACTAAAGAGTCTCATGAAAAATATTTTTTGATGATCATAAATATAAACAAATAAATCATGTTGTTAAAATGTTTCTTTTCAAGGAAGAGGAAGCAAGAAAGACATGATGTAAGCTTATAATAGATATCAGATATCAAAAGATGTCATAAGTATTTAAATATAGAGAAATAAATTACATACAGTTTAAAAATAGAAAATAGATTAAAATTTATTTCTCTTTATTTCTATTATTTTATATATTTTATATGACTATAATGTAATATATAAATGTATAATAGCATATGTTTTATGTTATTTGTAAATAAAGAGTATAAAAATAATACATAATTATGAAAAATAGATTACACATAGTTTAAAAGACTGCAGATCAATTTAACAATTTATGTAATTATAATTTACAATTATCTTCTTTGTATTAACTTGTTTTCTAACAAAAGATAAAAAGAGAACTATTCTTTGGGAGGGAAACTAATATTTGCATTTTTATAAAGAGTATAGTGATATTCAATGACTTCTGATACATATTATTAGGATGAATATAAATTCTGATTCTGAAGGTATTTGTCCACTCTGATAGACTGCTAAGAATAACAATTTTCTTGTAACTATGCTGGTTAGAGAAAAATGGAAAAACTCTAAAATTCAGTTTATTTTTATGATTTTTATTTTCTTTAGTATACTCATAAAAGAAGACAATGTGATGAAAAAATTACTTAATGGGGAATTTGGAGACTTTATTCCTAGTCCAAGTTCTAACTTCAACTAAATCTGTGATTTCAAAAAAATATATTATCTCCTTTGACCCCCAAATCAACATTAAAAAGCATGGGATCCATAATAACAGGGTTCAAATAGTTCCTCTGATGGTTATTACCTGTGCCCTTGGCCAGGTTACTTAACTTCCAAGGGCCTCAGGTGCCTTATCTTTTAAATTAGAGTGTTGAATTGGACAAGTTCCTGATTACAGGTATTTATAATATCAACACTTTTTTGAATGCAGAAATTGAAGCTCAGAAATGTTAAGGGATTTTCTCAAGGTCATAAAGTTAGTAAGATGTGTGGCAGGTCTCAAGATTAGGTTTCCCAGTGACATTTCTTCTACTCTGTTTTGTTTCATTTAAATTATATTGACATTTTTGCTAGGTAATTTCTCAACCCCCTCCCCCGCCTTCCTCATAACCACACATATATTTAGTCCCAGGAGTGAGGAACCTGCAGCCTCCAGGCCACATGTGGCCCTCTAGGTAATCAAGGGAGGCTCTTTGACTGAATCCAAACTTCATAAAACATTTGAATCGCCTTAAATAAAAGGTTTGTTCTGTAAAACTTGGACTCCGTCAATGCCACAGGTTCCCCACCCCTGATAGTCTTTGGGGTTTTTTCGTGGGGACTTTTTTGTTTGTTTTTGTTTTGCACATATGCAACTTAATAAATGTGAGGAGCAGCTTTCAATGAAAGGCTATCTACTGGTGAAGACAGGTGGTTAGCTTGTCTCCACCTTTGCGGTCACTTTTCTGACAGGTTAAGTGGCTTTCCCCACGGTCAGTCACACAGCTCAAATTCTCAAATCAGAGCTTAAAATCAGCTCTTCCTGACTCCTCCTGTGCTGAAACAGATTCTTCTTAGTCTTGAGTCACAAGGGGACACTGCTTCTGGTGGGCAGGGTGAAGAAGTGTTGTGCAGTGGGAAAGGAATGCTGATTTTGGCTATGCCTAACTTTGTATCTTATATCCTCTTTTGATTTTTAAATGATTTTAAATTATGTGAAGTAATAAATATTTTCCTTGGAACTGGGAGGTCATAATCTTCTCAGGTCATTTAAAATTATCCCTCCCTCCCTCCCTCTCTTCCCTCCTTTCTTCCTGCCTTCATTACTTCCTTCCCACCTTCTTTCCTTCATTCCTCCTTTTAAAACCAAATGCCCCATGAATGCATACACATTGAAAAGTGGAATTTATATTAAGCCAGGGATTTCTTTACTCCATAAAATCCAGAAATTGATAAACAATTTTCCCAGATAAGTATTTGTGAAATTTGAACAAATGATAAGAAATACCAATGTATGATTTCTTCAATAGGTAGCAAGTTTTTAAAGTATTTTAGGTAATTTAAATTTCATTTTTCCTTAACATCCTCATAATAAAATGTATCAATTTAGAAAACTTTGTTTGGAACATTGGAATAAAAGTAAGACTTAGAGAATCACTTGGATCATTGATAAAATTATTTAACAAATACTACACATTTTCAATTAACTTTCAGTTTTCAAAAAGTTCATAATTTGTAGAGGGGAAATAAAACACATCTTTATTAGAGGATTACCTCTATACTGATTTGCTCATCTTTATTCTGATTAATTTTTAATTAGTATTATGAATAATCACATTTTTCCTTAATGTGAAATTACATTCCAGCTTTGAAAGTAAATACTTCACATTTGCATATGCCAATAAGTGTCATGATTGCCTAGAAAAAACAAATTATAGTTTTACTCCATTGATATGCATCATCTATTAGTTGTATATGAAAGTTAGCAAATTATTTGCTATGGCTAGGTGTACATTCACACATTATGAAGCTTTCCTGTAATTTGTATTTATTACCAAACATTCTGCCAAGAACATATTTAAGAGAATTATCAATTATGGCCATCTTGACTGAAATTTAGGTTTGAACTTCATTTAGCTTCATGCAAATTTAGTAATTCTGAAACATTCAGCTCTTCAAAGGATAATATTTCATGACAAAGATTCCCTTATTATGTCACATACCAGAACTTTGCCAGGAGTGTTTACAAAATGATATAAAGAAATCAAAATTACTTGGGAAAGAATAATGGACAAAATAGTGTGAGATAAGTATAAAAATTGATGTGGAGAACTTTTTGGACCCTGAAGGCCAAAATCTCCCTGCATTCTTGTGCTTTGTTCCCATTCTTTTCCATCAGTTATATTGATTTTTTCCCAAGGGTCGGAGGGTGTACATTCATTGATCAAAGAAACAGCTTAACAGCAAAAGAGTCTGCCAATTCCAGACTGATCAATCACATCTTTGTGAACTTTTGATACATTCTGGTTATTTGTTCTTTATCACCATGGTTCTCTAGCATGTTTCTCAAAATAAGGGAGAAGGCAAAGAAATAACTCCTTTTTTTTTTTTTTAGCAAAGCAATCATAATTTAGGTGACTTTTTCTCTTTAGGACTGTGGAATAAGGGTTATGATAGCATTTGATCAGTGCATTTTACTTCATTAAAAAATTCCATAATATTCAAGTATTTAACCCATTTGTAGAATTGTATAATTCTCTTTAAAGAGAAGAATACAGGTTAACATTATTTTGAGAATGTAGAAATTGATAGAATAACAAAATTTCATATAATTTCACTCATTGCATTCCATATTCATCTATACATTTATTTTAAAAATGCTTTCAAGGATATAATCTAACTGAAATTCATATACTTTATGACAATTTTATAACTGTGTAATGAAACTAAACTGTCACTAAAAATAACTGTGAGAAAATACTCTTGACCAAACTGAGTTGTCTACACTGCAAGTTCAAAAGCAGTTCTTGACTTTCACATATTTGAAAAGTTGAATGCTATTTTCCTGTAGTATTTTCCCTATAATCTTCATCTAGACCATAAATAGCTTGTACTTTGGGTAATTTATTTCATTTACGTGTTTAACTTCAAAATTCATTTAATGCTTATTTGGAATCAAAGGTAAAATGTGGCAAATTCAGGGATTCTCTATTATAAAAATGTGAGCTGAAAGGAAAATCTATAACTATTTGGGTCTTTTAAAACTTTATACAAAAGAAAAATGCTTTCTAATAATAAAATGCAATGTCAAATAAAGCAGAAATATCACTGCCATTCCTAAAGGCCAGAAACATTAACAACATTTGTTGGCTTACAATATTACACAAAACACATTTTCTTCAGTAAAGAAAGCTGAATGTGCAAAATTTCTTAGGAGTGTTGAATAAGTCTATTTGTCCAGCTTATTTTGCAAAGACTTTATAGAAAACAGCCCCATAAACACTTTCAGTCCCCACACAGGGGCTAAACAAAGAATCCTCTTTCCAGCCATCTAATCTAGTAATTTATTTTTTCAACCATCACATAAATTGAAACACAGCTGTAACCAATGACTTGCAGATCCAGTTCCTAGCCAGCTGGATTCTGTTCTGCTGAAGAAGCAAGATTTTTACATTATTCATTTCTGTACATCTGGAGAAATCATTGAAGTTCAAAGGTGACCAGAAAAAAATCTTTAAATAAACTCAGCAGACAGTGAAGATCTGCCTAAGGATCTCATGAATCCACATGTATTCCCACCAAAATGTTCATTTTTTGAAATTAATGCCCATACAAGCTACTTGCATCACCATCTATTTTGTTTCCGTGATATTAATGGAACTATTCACTCAAATGCCAACTGTTTTCAGAACAACTGTTTTCAATTTTCCCCAGACTTCTCCCTTTAAGTTTATTTAAGACAGTCACTTTAAAACACTGTCATCCTTGAAAAACATCAACTATAAGAAAACATTATCAACCTGAATAATAGAAATACTTTTTATTCAGTAAAAATTTATGACTTAGTCTTCATTACTTTCTTAAAAATAATCTTTTACTTAAATAGATGTACTATGAAATACCTTGAAATAAGGTTTGGATTACTGCCAACAGGAATATCAGAAAAAATCCGGATGGCCCTTAATCCCAGAACAAATGGGGATTGGTCATGTCTTCCATTCTATGTGGGCTGGAGGGAATCATGGACATGATGGCATGGTTGCCCAATGGTTAGCTGCTTCTGAGAAGGTAGGAGTTACCTCATAGAAAAATGCCAGAATACTAACATTTAATACCCAGACAGAGAATACGTCAACATTTATGGAATAACAACAACAACAACGACGATGACAACAATAACATTTATATGGAGCCACCTATGTGCCAGGCACTGTACTTCACAATTATTATCTCATTTGATCATCACAACAACCCTGGGAGGAAGGTGCTATTATTACCCTCATTTTATAGATGAGGAAACTGAGGCAAAAACAGGTTAAGTAATTTGCCTAGGGTCATACATCTAGTTTCTGAGGTTGTATTTGAACTCAGGGCTTCCTGACTCCAGGTCTGACATTCCATCCATTATACACTTAGTTGGCCCTAAAAGCTAGTGAACCTAATATAAAAGAGAATAAGTGTGTACCAAGTTACGGAAGTGTCTTGACACTTAAAATAAATTTACTCAAATATATAATTTCCTCTAGAAAAGCAATTGCAAACAAATCAACTGTATATTTGGAAGAGAAAAACAAATGAATTTCAAAGATTCCCAATCTATTAGGTCTGAATTATTTTCCAAACTAATCACACATGTATTGGAATTTATATTACCTCTCCCTGTTTTAAACATGTGAAATTTTCAATCCACATTATCCTCACAACTAAAAATTACTTCACATACACAAGAGTATTCAAGTTCTTAGAAGATGCTTCTGTATTATTAAAAGTAAAAAATACTTTTTTGGAATGTGTTACTCAGATTAAACTGACTGATAGATTGCCAATATATCAACAACTAGGGAGTCTTTTGTATTGTAAATTAATCTGATTTTCAATAGCGTTTTGAAAGTGGGATGGAATAGATGGTAATTAGGTCTAATAAATAACATCACAGAATTATGCAATTAACTTCATTTCATTCACATTTGTTCAAAAAGTTGTTCATAAAGTAAAATCCCATTCCCTTGAAATTCCCTGTCGTTTAACAGTTGCTAAAGTAACAAAATAATGCATTTTAAGTGTTAGGCTTATATTAAATTAAATTTAAGTTAAACTATTAAATTATTTTGAACATAGACTATATCATATTATATACCTAACATGGCATTTGACATTTTATAGTCCAAATATGTATTTACTATTAGAATTATTTTAAAATCTCTTGAAATTTTCTGTGTCAATTATCCTTTCTGTTGTTAGAACCAAAGATTTTATCAATCAACCAATATGTAATTCAGAAAGTTATTGGTTTCTATCCTTGATGAGTGGTGATTAGGGCTAGATTACATAAAAACTGAAATTAAAGAAGAAAAAATATGCTCAATTCAAATATTTATTGTTTTCCTGTTGTTCAACTAGACATTAATTTATGTGCACCTTTTTTAGTTGTGTAACAAACTAGAATATTTTACTGTTCTAACATATGGCTAAGAATCAACAACTCGAGTTCAAATATTCTCTTGGCTTCTATTATGGAAGTAATAATTTTCACCTGTATTTCAGTTCAGAGTGATTAAATAATTTATGACTGCAAAACACCTGAAGGTCATTTTCTCTCTATTTTTAAAATAGTCTTTCTGATTTTTACAAGGGAAAATTTCTCAACTGAAAATAACTAGGATAAAAAAAATGGCTAAGGTGCATTCCTCAGGTGTTCATCCTCAAAAGGTTAATTTCAGTTTAGTGAGCTTTTTTTATTTAACTTGTTATTCAGCTGTTTCAGACTTTCATGAACACATTTGAAGTTTTCTTGGCAGAGATACTAGACTAGTTTGTCGTTTCCTTCTCCAGCTTATTTTACAAATGAGGAAACTGAGGCAAACAGGGTTAAGTGACTTGCCCAGAGTCACATAGCTAGTAAAATGTCTGAGGCCACATTTGAACTCAGATCTTCCTGACTCTAGGCCTGGTGCTCTACCCACTACACCACCTAGTTGCTGTCTTATTAAAAGCCAGTACTTCGTCTTGCATATTTTCCAACTAGATGTTATCATGTAAATAGACCTAAGGAATAGCTTTCTATGTCCAAACTTAAAGGATGAAAACTACATCAAATTTTCAATACCAAAAGGTATCTGACAAATGTATTCAGCTTTTAGGAATGAAATGCAAATCTGACATAAGATTGAGTAGGTTTGATTTATACTTTCTTTTAATAAGTTGTGAAACTCAAGTCACATCTGTATTTGTTAAGCTCCTAACAGTTTGTGCTATAATACATTCTTCTTCATTAAGTAACAAAAATAGTACAATGTGATTTTGAGGCAATAAATTGAGGCTGATGATTTCAACTGGACAAAGACTTCACTTTTAAAAAGGAACATATTTTGCTCATCTTATTCAGAACAAATAAGTCTAATATTAAAAAGTCCTTTGTACTAATTAAGCATTATCAATATGCTAGATACTAACCAGAACTAAAAGAAATGGAATTTAATCAACCTTTTTCAAAATCTTCATTAGTTCTAATACAAATTTTCAAAATCTAATAATTACAATAGTGATTCCTCTGTGTTTAAGTATTACTACTTGAATATCAAGGAAATTAACTAATAATGAATCTTAAGACATAAACTTGACTATAATCTAATAGGGGGTTTATAATGTATTAGACAGAGTCCTGGGCCTTGAGTCAGGAAGATTTATATTAGTATGCTTGCCTCTGTCACTTACTAGCTTTGTGAGCCTGAACATGTGTTTTAACTGCTGTATACCTGTTTCTTTATCTGCAAAATGTGAACACTAATCCTTATCATACTTGTCTCACAGAATGATTATGAAACATTAGATAACATATATAAAGTGCTTTACAAATTTTAAGGGATCATACAACTATTAGTTATTATTAAATAATCATCTACTATATTAGTTACAATTTGATTTCTTACTGACTTCATTTATGGTAACAAATATATTTAGAACAGAGATGTACACAACAGCATCCGTTGTCCAATGTACTTATTTTTCTAACTTGATAATACTTCTGTAGCTTAAAGTTCATCATTTAAAAGGCTCTCCTTATAAATATATATTACATATTAATATATATATTTTCCTCTGAAAATATTTCTACTCTAGACTTCTATTCGTAAATGTAAGTGAACTTAATTGTACATAATTGTATTGTGCAAAAATTGATTGTTCACTCAGTAACCAATATTTAATTATCCAATATTTTCTGTTTTTTGTATCTGAAGTCCTTTCGCAAGAAAATAACCACTGGGTGGTACAGTGGATAGAGCACTGGTCTTGGAGTCAGGAGAACCTAAGTTCACATCCTGGCATCAGACAGTTGACACTTAACTAGCTGTGTGACCCTGGGTAAGTTACTTAACCCCAATTGCTGTGCCCCTCCCCAAGAAAAAGAAAGTAACTTTTCAAATGTTTTATACACTTAAGAAAGTTAAAACATCAGCTTTATTAAATAATAAACAAATGAGAGATAGTGTAGCTTAATGGATAAAGAGCTGGCTTCGAAGCTAGTAAGACCTGGGTTCAAGTCCTGCCTCTGACATACCCTGGCTATGTTACATAATAACCTACTAGTGCCTTAGGAAGCTAACACTGTAAATTGTAGAGAATGTACCCACATGCATTACTAGAGGGATTTTACTCTCCTAGGAGTCCCCTGAACAAATGGAATTACAGGTCCAGTCTTAGTCCATATCCTGATAAACAAATACAAAAAAAAGAAGATGAACCAAGGAGGTGCAGACCATTGCAGTGCAGGCTGGGTGTGTGTGTGTGTGTGTGTGTGTGTGTATGTGTGTGTGTGTGTGTGTGTGTGTGACAGAGAGACAGAGAGAGAGAGAGGTGGAGTTATACTGAAAAAATAATTCATGGTAGACAAGCTTACCAGAAATAAATCCCTTGTCACTTATTACTGCTTATGGGTAAAAAGAAGGAAGGAGTAACGAGCAATAGAAAATGTGACAACAATAGAGATGTTAGTAAGACTGTATGAGATAAAATAATCTGGCAAATTCAGGGGAAAAATAGATTTTTTAGATCTGTGATCTTAAATCATCTTTATTATTGGGATTTGTTTCTTTCCCTGGTAATCATGTAACTGATGTGCACCTGATGACACTTGCTGGATTGTGTAAAACAGCCCAGGATTTTTGGGCATACCTACAACAACTAAATTCCCAGATACTTTGCCATCTTGCTTCAAATGATTCCATAATTATATTTTAAATATAGCAATCCAACAAGTATGAGTACGCATTCTGTACTAAGAATTATAATAGCAAAAAATGGCCTGCAGTTTCTTAGGGTGAAGATGTGTGTGTGTGTAAAATCCACAGGAAATTGATATTCTTTGCTATTTATCTAACCGTCTTCTTGTCATTTTATCCTGTTGTGAGTTTACAATTCTATTTAGTTTCATACATCCTTGGTAGAATTTTGGGTACTCTTTGGAATAAATAAACCAGAGGAAATTTGCCTAGACCTCTATTGGAATTGACTATGGTACAGAAAACCTTAGAGAATATTGGTGTGCAAAGAACACTTTTTTGTCCAGATTCCAGTTAGATGACTTCATGCACTGAGGGAATTATGGACGAATTTTTCATTCATCTTACAGAGTTATGACACAACTTCTACATCTCTGTAGGGAAAGCTTCATGCTGTTTGTAAAGCTCAGTGTGGACCACATTTTCATCAAGTGTCCTTCCAAGATAGGAAATCAGTTTTCTTTGTCTTTGCTCTTTTTTTTTTTTTTTGCTTATGGCAAACTTTGTGAAATGCTCCTTGTGTTGTCAAATCTTCAAAATTTGTATTGAGGGAATATTGATTTTCATCTGTACATGTAAAATTGTATACAATCATATAACATTGGCTATTTTGAGGTTTTACTATATGGCACTGGAAAAACAAATGAAAATACATTTTTATGCCACTTCAGGGACCACAGAGAAATATTCTGAATTGGATATAAATACCTTGTTTTTTAAAAGCACCACAGTCTATATGCAAGTATTTTAAACGGGAGGAAGAGTATAACAGGGCTTTGATACTCTCCCAGATAACTTAAGATGGGGCATGATATGGATGAAGTAAATACCAAAGACCTCTTTCTTGGAGAAGACATTTTGTATCCCCTTACCATGTAGATGGAAACAGCTTCTTTCCATTGGCTTAGATATCAAAATAGGATGCATCCTTAAAACCGCCAGACTAAAATAGTCTCTCCTTCCAGCTTTGTCCAGAGGTGGCTAAAGATCCTGTTCACACATAGCACTGGTACCCTGAATTGAGCTTATGAAGGGAAGGGCTATCTTCCCCTTTCCCCACCCTTTTAGGCCCCAAGAAATAGGCTTGTGGTTTTGTTTTGCTTTGTTCAACTTTTCAGTCTTAGGTAAAGGTGGTGGGTCCTAGATCGAGATTGGAGCCATGGTGATCTTGAACTTAGAATTCCAGGCCAGATGTTGTAACAAGCACATCAGGAAAGCCCTGAGAATCCAAGGTCTCCAAAACTTGTGCCTAAGGGGGCTTTCATAATGGAACTTAGTGTGTGGGGGGGCAGAGCCAAGTTGGCAGAGTGAAAGCAGTGACTTGCTTGAACTCTCCCCCAAACTCCTCCAAATACTCATAAAAAATGGCTCTAAACAAATTCTGAAGCAGCAGAACCCACAAAAAGACAGAGTGAAACAAATTCCCAGCCCAAGACAACCTGGATGATTGATCAGAAAGGTGTATCGCGCCGGGCTGGGAGCGCAGCGCAGCGTGGGCGCAAAGGCCGCAGCAAACCTGGAGCAGGCCTCAGAGGACTAAATCGCGGGCAGCTGTGGAGGTTTCCAGACTCCTCAATCCACCAATGCCAAAGACAACTTAGAAGGTCAGTGGGAAAAGTCTGTTGGTGGTCAGAGAGGAAGGCGGGGTCTCAGCTCCATTCCCCAAGAACCTGGCCCTGGGGGGGCAGCTGCTTCCCCAGCTTCCAGCCCACAGACTGAGGGGGAATCCAGTGGCTGATCAGAGAGGAACTGCAGGGATCTCTTTGCCAGTGCTGAGGCAGGAATCTCTTGCTTTGCCCGTGTGTGGATCTGGGTCACAGTTCTGGGCGGCAGTGCTGGAGTGAGGAAGAGCACTGGCGTGGTAGAGCTCATAGTGGCTGTGAACAGGAACCCCTCCTTACAGTTACGGGACAGAAAGGAATACTTGTGGTCACAGGCCAGGAAAGGAGTAAACACCTTGGAAGAACTGAAAATTTACAGGTCCCTACAAGTATCTCTGAAAACAGCTACACAAACCTCTGAAGCTTGGGACAGTACACTCTCCACATTGGAAGCAGACTCTTACTTTAACAAGGAGTTTAAAACTCAAGTAATTGGCTGGGATCATGAAGCAAACCTTGCAAAAAGAGTCAGACTATATTATCTTACTTTGGTGAAAAAGAAGATCAAAATATACAACCAGAAGAAGACAACAAAATCAAAGCTCCTACATCCAAAGCCTCCAAGAAAAATATGAATCAGTCCCAGGCCTTGGAAGAGCTCACAAGGGATTTTGAGAAGCAAGTAAGGGAAGTAGAGGGAAATTTGGGAAGAGAAATGAGAGTGATGCAAGAAAGTCATGAAAAACAAGTCAACAGCTTGCTAAAGGAGACCCAAAAAAATACCGAAGAAAATAACACCTTAAAAACAGTCTAACCCAAATGGCAAAAGAGGTCCAAAAAGCCAATGAGGAGAAAAATGCCCTAAAAAGAAAAATTGGCCAAATGGAAAAGGAAGTCCAAAAGATTACTGAAGAAAATACTTCCTTAAAAATTAGAATAGAGCAATTGTAAGACAGTGACTTCATGAGAAATCAAGACACATAATGGAACTTAGTGGGACTCAGTTAAACAGGAACTGAGTTAAGCTGTAAACCGATTTACATTTTCTCTGTAGAGATGAAAGTGGTATATGTGTGGGATTACACCCCTAAGGTTTTGGGGGGGGGATTAGTTGTACTTTGTTTTTGCCAGAGCTTTGAAGTAAATATTCCTTGGTAAAAGACAAAAGAAAGAGGAGAAGAAGGAAATTGAAGGGAGAAGAAGTAGTAGGGAGAGGGAGAAAGAGAAGGAGGAGGAAGACAAATTTGACAGCTGAATGTAGTATATGCTGAATTGAGGATAGACTTGAGTCAGGCAGACCTGCCAACAGGCTATTGCAATAATCCAGACATGAGGTGATGAGATTTTGCAAAGAGAGAATCCACAGCACCTGACAACAGATTAGATATGATGGATGAGAAAGAGTGAGGAATTGAGGATTACATCTAGGTTGCAAGCTTGGAAGACTTGAAGGATGCTGGTACCCTTAACAGTAATAGGAAAGTTAGGAAAGGAGAAGGGCTTGGGGGGAAAAGATGAGTTCAGTTTTGAATATACTGAGTTTAAGATATCAAAGGGAAATCCAGCTTGATATGTCTAAAAGTAGTCGATGATATGAGACTGGAGTTCAGATCTTAGAATTATCTGCATAGAAATGATCATTGAAAACATGGGAACTGATTGGCTGAAACAGTGTAGAGAGAGAAGAGAAGAGGGCCCAGGAGAAAGCCTTGGAAAACACCTGTAATTAGTGGGCAAGACATGGATGAAGATCTAGCAAAGAAGCCTGAGAAGGAGTGGTCAGATAGGTAGGAGGAGCAGCAGAAGAGAATAGTCATGAAAACCTGGAGAGAAGAGACTATCAAGAGGAGATCATCAGTGTCAAAGGCTGTAGGAAGATCCAAAAGGACGAGGATTGACAAAAGACCATTAGATTTAGCAATGAAAGGTCATGTAGGCAACAAGATGGAGGACTAGAAATTTCTCTGATCATCATGAGCTCTAAAACCTCTCCAAAATAGAATGCACGAAAGAAAACGTAACTTCAACCATCTCCATGGTCTATGACATCTGGAATCCAAAAGAAGCTTAAAAAAACCAGGAACTGAGGCCAATCCAGAGCTCATTCATACCTGTCTCCCACACCCCACTGTACCAGCAATGAAGCTTTACCAGTGTCCAAAGGACCCAGCACATAGGCTTGCAACAAAACACAAAAAACAAAACTTCACACCCCAGTTTCCCTTCCCTTTTTCCAGTATCATGAAGATTCCAGTTCTAGGCTATGGAAGTTACACGGGGCGCAATAGCCAGAAAATTGCCACAGCAGTGCTCCAGGGGTAGCACCATGATGGATAGTGGTACTGAAAAAGATTTCATCTGGAGAGCAGAACAGAGGGTTGGGACAGGACACATCTCTAGGATTGAAATAGAACTCAACATCACGCATGCACACACACACACACTCACACACACACCCTTCTCACAGAACCTCAGACACCTAAACTACAGAAATCAACATGTAGCTCTCTGCACTGCTGGTCCTGGACCAGAGAAATAAAAAGCACAGAGAAAGGGATGAGACAACATGTGGGGAGTGTGTGTATGAAGGAGAGGTTGTACAGCAACCCACTAAACCTGGAAGAAAGAGCTCAGTATCCACTTGGGGCCAGTTCTGTTCACTCAAAAGTCAGGTAGGGCAGAAACCTGGTGAACCATGAGTTGCCCAGCATAGGAAGAGACTGAGATATTTTGAAATATAGGCCCAAAGAAAACCATTAGAGAGGAGGGAGTCCAAAAGAGAGCAATAAGGAGAAATAATGGGGAGGAAGATAGATAAAATTACCAAAGAGGTCCAGGAGAAAAAAATTTAAAGATCTTGAACATAAGCAAATAAATCAACGAAAACATTAACAACAGAAATATGACTTCCAGATCTATAAATACTGCAAACAAAGGAAAATGTTCCAGCACTTTATGAGACAGAGAACACAGTGGAATGTGAGGAGAACATGGAACCAAAATAAGATGTTACTGAATGGTTCAAGAGAAATGAGAATGAGAGCAGAATTTATGGCAAAAATAATTGGCAGAATAGAAAAACTGGAATCTAAAATGTTAAGTCTCACCAAAGAAACAAAAGAGAGAATTTGGGAATATAAATACATAGAAGTAAAGGACAATCTAGAAGAAGAGAAGCAAAAAGCAATAGCACCAAAATATCCAAGTAAAATGTACTGATCTCAATGACAGGTTGCGTAGAGATGAACAAAGGACCATATATCTCCCAGAACTATATGACAAGACAAAAAACCTGAGTACCATAATACAAGAAATAATATGAGAGAACTGCCTATAACTTCTGAACACAGATAACAATAAAGGTCTAAATTAATTTTGTCACTTTAAAGCCTATACCAATCAAATTACCAAGGAAATACTTTATAGAAATTGAAAAACAATGATGAAATTTATTCAGAAAAAAAAAGATCTAGAACATCAAAGGAAATGATGAAAAGAAGTTGCAATGAATAAGCATTTCTAGACCTCTATTATATCATAAAGCAGCAATCATCAAAATGATCTGGCATTGGTTTAAAAATAAGAGAAATAGGAGCCAAGATGGCAGCGTGAAAGCAGTGACTTGCTCGAGCTCTCCCCAAACCCCTCCAAATACCCATAAAAAAATGGCTCTAAACAAATTCTAAAGCAGCAGAACCCACAAAAAGACAAAGTAAAACAAATTTCCAGCCCAAGACAGTCTGGATGGTTGATCAGAAAGGCATATCGTGGGCATGCAGGCCACAGAGAACCTAGAGCAGGCCTCAGAGGACTGAATCACAGGCAGCTGTGGAGGCTTCCAGACTCCTCAATCCATGAACGCCAAAGACAACTTCGAAGGTCAGTGGGAAAAGTCTGTTTTTGCGATGAGGGAAGAGCTAGGTCAAAGCCAGTTCCAGAGCACAGAGCTCAGAGCTCGGGTGCCGGGGTGGTGGCTGTGTCCTGAGCCTCTGGCCCACAGACTGAGGGGGAAATCAAGTGGCTGATCAGAGGGGGACTGCAGGGATCTCTTTGCCAGTGCTGAGACAGGAATCTCTTTCTTTGCCTGTGCTTGAATCTGGGTCACAGTTTTGGGCATCGGTGCTGGGGTGAGGAGGAGCGCTGGCGCAGTGGAGCTTGTAGTGGTGGTGAAGAGAAAACCCTCCTCACAGTTCCAAGAGAGAAAAGACTGCTTGTGGCTGGTCACTCAAAGACCAGAGCTCAGGCCAGGAAAAGAGTAAACACCTCGACTCTTATCATACCACCTTGGAAGAACTGAAAATTTACACGTCCCTACAAGTATCTCTGAAAACAGCTATACAAACCCCCGAAGCTTGGGACAGTACATTCTCCACACTGGAAGCAGACTTTTACCTTAACAGAGAGTTTAAAACTCAAGTAGTTGGCTGGGATCATGCAAACCTTGCAAAAAGAGTCAGACTATATTATCTTACTTTGGTGAAAAAGAAGATCAAAACATACAACCAGAAGAAGACAACAAAGTCAAAGCTCCACATCCAAAGCCTCCAAGAAAAATGAATCATCCATCCAGGCCTTGGAAGAGCTCAAAAGGATTTTGAGAAGCAAGTAAGAGAAGTAGAGGAAAAACTGGGAAGAGAAATGAAAGTGATGCAAGAAAATCATGAAAAACAAGTCAACAGCTTGCTAAAGGAGACCCACAAAAATACTGAAGAAAATAACACCTTAAAAAATAGCCTAACCCAAATGGCAAAAGAGGTCCAAAAAGCCAATGAGGAAAGAATGCCCTAAAAAGCAAAATTGGCCAAATGGAAAAGGAAGTCCAAAAGATTACTGAAGAAAATACTTCCTTAAAAATTAGAATAGAGCAATTGGAAGATAGTGACTTTATGAGAAATCACGACACAGTAGAACAAATCCAAAAGAATGAAAAATTAGAAAACAATGTGAAATATCTCATTGGAAAAACAACTGACCTGGAAAATAGATCCAGGAGAGAGAATTTAAAAATTATTGGACTATCTGAAAGCCATGATCAAAAAAAGAGCCTAGACACCATCTTTCAAGAAATTATCAAGGAAAACTGCCCTGATATTTTAGAACCAGAGGGCAAAATAGAAATTGAAAGAATCACCAATCTCCCCTGAAAGAGATCCCCAAAGGAAAACTCCTAGGAATATTGTAGCCAAATTCCAGAGTTCCCAGGTCAAGGAGAAAATATTGCAAGCAGCCAGAAAGAAACAATTCAAGTATGTGGAAACACAATCAGGATAACACAAGATTTAGCAGCTTCTACATTAAGGGACAAGGGCATGGAATATAATATTCCGGAGGGCAAAGGAGATAGGATTACAACCAAGAATCACCTACCCAGCAAAACTGAGTATAATCCTTCAGGGAAAAAATGGTCATTCAGTGAAATAGAGGACTTTCAAGCATTCTTGATGAAAAGACCAGAGCTGAATAGAAAATTTGACTTTCAAATACAAGACTCAAGTGGAACATGAAGAGGTAAACAGGAAAGAGAAATCATAAGAGACTTATTAAGGTTGAACTGTTTACATTCCTGCATGGAAAGATGATATTTATAACTCATGAGACCTTTGTCAGTATTAGGGTAGTGGGAGGGGAAACATTATATGGATAGATAGATAGATAGATAGATAGATAGATAGATAGATAGATGGCACAGGGTGAGTTGAAGATGAAGGGGTGATATCTGGAGAATAAAACTAAGGAGTGAGAGAGAATTATACTAGGAGAAAGAGAAAGGGAGAGGTAGAATGGGGTACATTATCTTGCACAAAACAGACAAGAAAAGGTTCTTACAGTGGAGGGGAAATAGGGGAAGGTGAGAGGAAATGAGGGAATCTTATTCTCATAGGATTTGGCTTGAGGAGGGAATAACATGCACACTCAATTGGGTATGGAAATCTGTCTTACCCTACAGGAAAATAGGGGAGGAAGGGGACAAGAGAGCAGGGGGATGATAGAGAGAAGGGCAGATTGGGAAAGGGGTAATCAGAAGGAAGTACTTCTGAGGAGGGACAGGGTCAAAAGAAAGAATAGAATAAATGGGGGTGGCAGGATAGGATTAAGCGAAATAGAGTTGGTTTGTCACAACATGTGTACTATGGAAGTGTTTTGCATAACTGCACGTGTATGGCCTGCATTGACTTGCTTGCCTTTTCAATGAGGGTGGGTGGGGTGGGAGGAAGGGAGAAAATTTGGAAAACACATGTTTAAAAAAAAATATTTCCACATGCAGTTGGGAAATAAGAAATACAGGAAATGAGGTACAGAAATCTATCCTGCCCTCCAGGAAAATAGAAGGGGAAGGGGTAAGAGAAGGGTGGGGGAGAGATAGAAGGGAGGGCAGACCAGGGGAAGGAGTATTCAGAATGCATGCCATCTTGGGGTGGGGGGAGGGGCAAGATGGGGTAAAAATACGGAATTCAAAATCTTGTGGAGGTAAATGCTGAAAACTAAAAATAAATGAATTTACAAAAAATTTAAAAAAGGAAAAAAAACTGAAAAAAATAAAAAAATAAAAATAGAGAAATAGATCAATAGATCAATAGAACAGACTAGATAGGAGGATCAGAAACAATTAAACTCAATAACTCAGTGTTGGATAAAATAGAAAACATAAATTACCTAGGAAACAACTCCATATTTGATGAAAACTAATGGAAAACTGGAAGGCACTTTGGTAGAAATTAGGCTTAGACCAACATGTTATATAATATTCTACAATATATTCCAAATCTATATGCAAACTTAATATTAAAATCATATTCTCACAGCTATAGGTGATAGATGAATTCCTGTTTTTCTTTTCTTTCTTTCTTTCTTTCTTTCTTTCTTTCTTTCTTTCTTTCTTTCTTTCTTTCTTTCTTTCTTTCTTTCTTTCTTTTTAATTTTCAATATTCATTTTTATGAGATTTTTATTTCTAAATATTGCCTCCTTCCCAAGACAGCATGCAATCTGATATAGGCTATACATTAGTCATGTTGTGAAAGAAGAATAAGAACAAAAGGGAAATGCCATATGAAGGAAACAACAACAACAACAACAACAACAAAAATAGTAGGTTTGATCTGCATTCAAACTCTGTAGTTCTTTCTCTGGATGTGGACAGCATTTTCCATCATGAGTCTTCTGGAATTGTATTAGATCATTGCATTGCTGAGAAGAGCTAAGTCTATCAAAGGTGATCATTACACAATGTTGATGTTACTATGTACAATGTTCTCCAGGTTCTGCTCACTTCACTCAGAATCAGTTCACGCAAGTCTTATCCAGGATTTTCTGAAATCTGCCTGCTCACCATTTATTCCATTACAATCATATACCACAACTCAGCCATTCCCCAATTGATGGACAAACCCTAAATTTCCAATTCTTTGTCACCACAAAAGAGCTGCTATGAATGTTTTTGTACATGTGGGTAGGAGATGCATTCTTAACCAAACAAGAGATAGAAGCAATTACAAAGACAAAATAGATAACTTTGATTACATGAAACTGAAAAGCTTACGCACAGATAAAATTAATTCACCTAGGGATAAGAAGGGAGTGATAAGGGATTGGTATCTAAAATATATAAATAATTCATATAAATATAAACAAGATATATATACAAAGGTAGATAGATTGATAATAATCATTCCCCAGCAGAGAAGTGGTCAAAGGATATGAACAAACAGTTCTCAAAAGAAAAATAGCAAAATATTAACAAACACATAAAAAAAGCTCTTTCACTAATCATTAATAATAAGAGAAATGCAAATCAAAACAACCCTGAGATTTCATCTCAAACTCTACAAATTGGAAAAAATGACAAAAAACAGCAATAATCAATGTTGGAAGGGTTGTGAATTGATAGGTACACTAATAT
This sequence comes from Phascolarctos cinereus, assembly GCF_003287225.1. Lineage (NCBI taxonomy): Eukaryota > Metazoa > Chordata > Mammalia > Diprotodontia > Phascolarctidae > Phascolarctos > Phascolarctos cinereus. The sequence goes on along the minus strand of NW_027556098.1, from coordinate 39,446,199 downwards.
ATGTTGACATGGAGCTGTGAAATGGTACAATCATTAAAAATAATAATTTGGAATTATGCAAATAAAGTGACCAAATTGTCCATATCCTTTGAACCAGAGACTCCATTACTGGGTTTATACCTCAATGAAACCATTAACAACAAAAAACCAAAACACCAAAATATTTATAGCAGCACTTTTTTTTTGTGATAGCAAGAGTCGGAAACAAAGTTGATGCTCATCGATTGAGAAATGGCTAAACAAACTGTGGTATATGAAAGAAATGGAATATAACTGTGCTGTAAGAAGTGATGTATATGATGAATATATCTATGACCTATGTCCCAACGTCTATTGATGTGGGATTCTCTTCTCATTCTCAATGAGAATCAATTGCCCTATTCCTTCATGAGGGCTGGGATGCTGTTGGCAAGAGAAGGTAGAAAGAAGAGCTTTTAGTCTTACGTTGGAGGGCGTCCTCAATTTCTTTAGTCTCTGCAGGAACTTTGGGCATTTTTGGCTTCCAAGTTCCAGGGGGAAGATGGAGATGCCAACTCTACTTCAGGTTGCTGAAGGAAAAGATTCTCAAAAGAAGCCAATGTGAGAGAAACTGGCAATCTCTATCATGTCCCTATCCTCAGCTTACTAATGTAGAAATTTCAGGAAATTTTTCCATTGGGTGAGATTGAGTTTATCTCTTGAGCTGAATTACCTTACTCCCAATGGGAGAAATCCTTCACTCTTTATTGTCTGCTATATATTCTCCTTGGGCAGCTAGGTGGTGCAGTGGATAGACCCCAGACCTGGAGTCAGGAAGACCTGAGTTCAAATACAGTCTCAGATATTTAGTACCTGTATTACCCTGGGCAAGTCACTTAACCTTGTTTGCCTCAGTTTCCTCACCTGCAAAATGAGCTGGAGAAGGAAGTAGCAAACCACCCCAGTATCTTTCCCAAGAAAACCCCAAATGGGATCACAAAGAGTTAGATACAAACAAACACCAAAAATATTTTCTCCTATGTATACTTTCTCTGATTTCTGTTTTGGAAAAGCCACTATTGTGAGTGGGATAATGAATTGATCATAGAGGTGTAAAAGCATTGCCTTGCTATAAGAGGGAAATAAATGCTTGTTTCACATCTGATCCATATCTTACAGTAATAACATCTTATTTTCACCCTTTGGAGAGACCAGATAGGAGCCAAAATCTAAACTTCAAGGAATTTTTTCCCTGGACCACTGTCATGGGGAATATAATGAGGGTACAGGAAAAGGGAGCTGAAGCCTTCTCAGTAGAAGCCATGATCTCCTGGATTGACTGATCTGAACCATATCTATGGTTCAAGAAAAGATGGGACCCCTCCAGTCCCTTGGGCCCATCAGCAGTTTTCTTTGTTAGACATGTGTAAAGCTATTTTGGTCTTACCTCCTATACCCATTGCCAAGCAGGTCAGGATGATGGAAATGCATACCTCTGGGTTTGGGCAGAGGTTTTCCAGTGCCCTCCACTTTGACAACCAATATAGTTTTACCCTTACCTTAAGGCTGAAATGACTTATTGAAGAAAGAAGCTTAACGACAGAAAGAATTGGTGAGGCAGAGGCTGAGCAATTACAATCCAGAGACTCCATGAACTATAGATTATAAGCAGCTGTGGTTTGTCCTAAGCCAGAGTGATATGGATGATATACATATGTACTATATTTGGGCAGAACATGTCTTGCAGGTTCTTGTGGAGAAGACAAAAAACTGGTGCCCTTTATTGGTGTCTGTCTATCCTTGGAGTGTCAATTGTCTGGTGGGTTCATGCCACTTTAGACCAGAGGTGTCAAACTTGTAGCGTGTGGGCCTAATACTCCTGAGAGGTGCCCAAACCAAATTAAAATGGAATTGGTAAGTGTTCAACAGAATAAATAAAAATAAAATACAACATAGATAATGTTAATTTCTGGTTTTCTAAGTTAAAATGCAGCCTACAAGCATCAGTTTCTGTTTGAGGTTCATACCATTGCTTTAGATCATCTTGTTTTCTCTTGGGTTTTAGGAAGCATTTGCCTTCATTTAAAAGTTTATTTTGTTTCTTAAAACAGCAAATGTGATAAAGCTGTTGCTAAACTGTGTTTGGATGCTGAACTGAAGGGCAGGAGGTTAGGGACCGAGAGAAAATCTGCAAGGAAGTACATCTATTCAGTAAACTATGAATAAGTATTTATTTAGCTCTTACCATGTGCCAGGAATTGAGTTAAACACTGACAAAACAATTATTGCTCTTAAAGAACTCATATTCTGATGACAGAGACAACATGCAAACAACTATTGAAAAACAAAATATATGCATAATAACCTGGAGATCATCTCAATGGGAAGGCATTATGTCAGTGACTTGGTGACCTGGAGTCAGGAAGGCCAGAGTTCAAATTTGACTTCAGACACTTTCTAGTTGTATGACCCTGGGCAAGTCACTTAATCTCTCTTTGCCTCAGTTACATCATCTTTAAAATGTGGTTAATAATGACACCAACCTCCCAGATTTGTTGTGAGATATAATATAATATAATATATTAATATAATATTATACAACAAATGTAATATAATATTTATATTACAAAATAATTTGCAAAATAAAATTTAATATTATACTATTACATATATAGTTATAATATATGATATAATATTATAATAATCAAATGAGATAATATTTGTAAAGTGCCTTGCACATTGCCTGGAATGTAATAGGCATTTAAGGAGTGTTTGTTTGCCTTGTCTTTGCAGATGAGGAAAGACTTCTTGAAGAAGGTTGGATTTTAGCTGAAATTTTGAGAAAGCCAGGAAAGCCAGGAGAGAGAGTAAAGTAAAGATAATCTTCCAGGTTTGGGAGATAGCCTGTAAAAATTTATGGAGAAAAGAGATGAAATCTCTTGTTCAAGGAACAGCAAGGGGGGCAGTATAACTGGATGGTAGAGTATGTGCAGAAAAATAAAGAGCAAGAAAATTGTAGATGTAGGAAGGGCTACGATGGTTATAAAAATCTATGGAGGATTTCATATTTGATCCTAGCGGTAATAGGGAGTCACTAGAGAAGTGGCAACACTGTTAGATCTGTGTTTTAGGAAGATTATTTTGGTAACTGGGTGGAGGGCAGGCTGGAGTGAAGAAAGACTTAAGTCAGGAAGACCAAGCCAAAGGCTACTGAAATGATCCAGACATAAGGTGATGAGGCCCTGTGCTGGGGTGTTAATAGTGTCAAAAGACAGAAGAGAGCATATACAAGAGATGTTACAAAGATAAAGTCAACTGGATTTACCAGGAGATTTGATATGGGGGCGGGAAGAAGAAAGATTGAGGAGTTTGTAATTGTAGCTTGTGGACTGTTAGATTGTGAGCTTGGTTAACTGGGAGGATGCTGATACCCTTGACATAATTGGAAAGTTAGGAAGAGGGGAGGGTTTGTATGGGGAAGATAATGAGTTTTGAACATGTTAAGTTTAAAATATCTCTAACACATCCATTTCAAGACGTCCAATATGCTTTTAGAGATGTAAGAATGGAAGTCAGAAGAGATATGTAGAGGTGGTGGTTGAATCTGTTAGAACTGATAAGATCAGTAAGAAAAATAAGAGGGATAGAGAACAAAAGATGACCCAGAACAGAACCTTTGGGGACACCTACAGATAGTCGGCATGATTTAGATGAAGATACAGCAAAGGACATCGAGCAGAAGCACTGAGACAGGTAGGAGGAAAACAGGAGAAAGAAAGTGTCATGAAAACCTAGAGGGAAGAGAGTATCAAAGAAAGATAATGATCCTCAGTGCCAAAGGCTACATAAAGAGAGGGCAGAAAGGATGAAGATTAAGGAAAGGTCATTAGATTTGTCAATTATGAAGTGATTAGTATCCTTGGAGACAACAATTTCAGTTGAATGATGCAGTTGAAAGTGAAGTGTTGGACTTTGAATCAGGAAGACTTGAATTCAAACCCTACCTCAAACACTTACTAGCTGTGTGAGCCTAAGCAAGTCACTTAACTTCTTTCAGCCTCAGTGTCTTCATCTGTAATAATAATAGTATCTACTTCACAAGGATGTTGTGAGACTCTATCGAGGTACCACATATACAGTTCACAAATCTTAAAGTGTTACTTAAGTGCTGGTTATCATCAACAACAATTTTTTGAATAAGGCTATGAGGTATGTGGAGTGTTCAGGGAGGACTGACACCTGTAGTGTGAGGGCTTGTTGAGCCTTTTTCAGGACTGCTCATCCACCTTTGGTGTCTGTCTGCTCCCCAACTCTCATCAAGAAGCTGGAGCATACATAGTGACCCCCAGTGAAATCATCTCAGCAGATGGCTAAAATAGGTTGAAGATAACTGATAGGCCTCAAACCAGTTAGTTAGTTAGGGGCACATCTACCCCAACCACATGGAGACTTTCCCCAGCAGAATGGGTAGATAAGAACAATTTGATTGAATGGCTATGAAAGCAACTGAGGCAGGCACTCTTGAAGTGCTTGGAGTACTTGGAGCTTGGTCATCCAATGCACCCTGGGCCTTTGCCAGTCCTCCTGACTTTTGTCCTGACACTGGACTTCAGTGATTCTGGAAGAGAGAGTGAGGCTGATGACTTTGTGCAACTCTGCCTTACTTAAATCCAATTCATGTGTAAGTCAAGACATCACCTGGTGATGTCATTGGTCCTCTTCAAAAATGAAGGATCAACAATAACATCATCATCATCACCACCATCATCACTAAGGGTATGAAATAATTTTTATTGTTGTTCAGTCATTTATTGTCATGTGTAACTCTGTGACCCCATTTGGGTTTTTCTTGGCAAAGATACAGGCATGGTTTGCCATTTCTCTCTTCTGCTCATTTTTACAGATGAGGAAACAGAGGCAAATAGGGTTAAGTGACTTGCCCAGGATTATACAGCTAGTGTCTGAGGCCAGATTTGAACTCTAGAAGATGAGCTCTATCCACTGTGCCATCTAGCTGACCATGAAATAACATAGTCAAAAGTAAGAATATTTTGTTCATCTTACACCAAGGATTGCAAAAATATTTAACAAAGAATTTATTTGTTTCTGTGAGAAAAAGTGATAGGGACTAGATTGGTAATTTCACTGGTATAGAGAAGTCTCAGTTGAGGAAATTCTTTTTGCCAATTCAGGTGAAAATCTTCTCTGCAACTTATGCTTTTGGTGAATTGCCTCAAGCAGAAAGATCAAATTCCAGGTCCACTGCCCCAAACTCAGTAAAACTCCCAAGGCCATAAGAACCAAATTAAAATGTAATTAGGAAATGTTTAACAAAATAAATAAGAATACATTAAAACATAGGTAACACTAATTTGTGGTTTTCTAAGTCAGTATGCAGCAGAAGAGAAGGGACCTATTTGTATTTGAATTTGAGACCATTGTGAGAGGTTAAATGACTTATCCAGAGTCACAAAGCCAATATGTGTCAGAAACTAGGTTTTCTTGGCTATGAAGGCAGATATCTATCTACTACTAAATGTTTACTGATAATCTTTTCTCTTTAAAAAAATATCAATTTCACTAATCCTAACCACAGAATTCCCAAAATAACTCTCTTTCCCTCAAGAAGAGTCCTCCCTTGTATCCTTCTCATGCCAGCACTACCATATTGCCTCCCAAATCCACCCAGGCCAAATCTGCTTCCAAGTCTTGTTCCAAAGGTTCTAAGCAATCTTGTGATCCAGCCAAGGCTGTATTGAGCTCTTATAACAAAGTCTTCAGCCTTCTTGTAGCAGAAGAATATAGTAAATCAAGTAAAATAAGTCTTGGATGGTACATTTATAGGGTTAGGGTCAAGGAGTGATTGAGTGAAAATTGAGAACGGAGGAGATTTGGGGAATCGTGTCTATGAAATGGCAATTGATCCTATTAGCGAGATTTCTGGTTGGGGGCTTATATTCAAAGAACAGAGAAAAGTTACTGATTTATTTTGACTTTGAAGAGTAAAGGTAATATTTTTACTTATGTTTCTCTGAGCATCAAAATGAGTCAGTAGAAAAGAGGAAAATGTTGGATGTTGGATGGGATGGGGAAAAATTTGGACACTAAGGCACTGTTGGTAGAGTTGTGAACTGATCAGACCATTCTGGAGAGCAATTTAGAACTATGCCCAAAGGGCTATAAAACTATGGATATCCTTTGTTCCAGCAATACCACTGCTAGGTCTATAGCCCAAAGACATTCAAAAAAAGGGGAAAAGACCTATTTGTACAAAAATATTCATAGTAGCTCTTTTATGGTGGCAAAGAATTGGAAATCGAAGAGATGTCCACCAATTGGAGAATGATTAAACAAACTGAGGTAAATGGTTGTAACAGAATATTATTTGCTATAAAAAAATGACAAGCAGGATGATTTTTGAAAAACCTGGAAAGACTTACATGAACTGATGCATGGTGAAGTGAACAGAACCAGGAGAACATTGTTCACAGTAACAGCAGTTTGATGAAGAATTGTGAATGACTTAGCTATTCTCTGCAATACAATGATCTAAGACAATCCCAAAGGACTAATAATAAAGTATACTATCTGCCTCCAGAGAAAGAACTGTTATTGTTTGAATACAGACTGAGTATATTATTTTTCACTTTCTTTCTTTCTTCCTTCCTTTCATTTTTTTCTTTAGTTCAAGTCTTCATATATAAAATGATTACTATGGAAATGTTTTACATAATTGCGAATGTACAAACTATATCTGATTGCTTACCATGGGGGGGGGAAGGAAGGAGGGATAGAATTTGGAACTCAAAATTTTAAATAAAAAGGTTAAATAAAAAAATGAGTCAGTAACATTGCAGAAGCAGTATTTGCATGCTTCAAGTGGGAATAATTAATATCTTTTCAAGTATTTGTCATTTCCATAATGTTTTATACTTGAAGTCATATAATTACTATATGTGTTTTAGAAGATGAACTACCAGATATTTGATACATTATGTAAATAGTTTGAAAGGAATTTCTTTTACTATCACTTTCTATTAGGATTTGTTGGCAGTATACAGAAAGGATAATGAGGTGTGGTTTTTTTTTTGGTGGATTTTATATACTGCTACTTGATTAAAATTATTATTTTTTAAATTATTTTGGCAGGCGAGTATTTTCTAAGTAAACAATCTTATCTTTTACAAAAATAATATTTTAGTTTTTCCTTTGTTAATGCTTATTTTTTTCTTACTTCATCATGACTAATATTTCTAGAAATATGTCAAATAATAATGATGATAATTTAGATCCTATTTTACTTCAGATCTTATTGGAAAGGCCTATAGCATTTTTTCTATTATTGATAGGAGTTAGTTCTTGGTCTTTCATAGATACAACATAATGTATTAGGAAAAGGTCCATGTATTCTATTTTTTTTTTGCCAAAAGTTTTTTCTGCATTCATAGGTATGATCACATGACATATTGCTTTGTTATTAAAGTGTTACATTTATCATTTTACTAATATTTAACAAATCTGGATTCTTAAGCATAAATTCAAATAGTCCATTGTATGTAATCTTTCTAATATATTGGTGTAGGTGAGGAACCTACAGCCTCAAGGTCATATGTGGCCCACTGGGTCCTCAAGTGTAACCCTTTGACTGAATCCAACCTTCATAGAGGGAATCTCCTTAATAAAAGGATTTGTTCTGTAAAACTTGGCCATATGTGTCCTTGAGGCAGCAGGTTCCAGACCCCTGGAGATTCTTGGATAATATTCAATAGGATTATATCAATATTTATTGGACACTTGCTCCATAGTTTTCTTCTACTTTACCTCTTTCTGGTTTGTGTATTTGGACCATATTTGTCTCATAGTATCACAGATTTAGCAGCTCCCACCACAAAGTAATAGAGATACTGTAATGTGATATTCAAAAAGGCAAAAGATATAGGCTAACAAATAAGAATAACTTAGTAAAACTAAGAATAACCCTTTGGGCAAACATTAGACCTTCAATGAACTATAAGACTTCCAAGAATTCCTCATGAAAAGACCAGAGCTATTTAGATACACTGAAATACAAACTCAAGAGTCAAGAAAAAGATAAAAAAAATGGTAGATATGAGTTAGCAATCATAAAAGACTTAAAGTGTTTATATTACAATAGGGAGAGATGTTAAAAATACCTTCTCAGAACTTTGATATTATTAGAAATCCTAAGAGGTCTGGGGTTGGGGGAGCCAGGAGGACTGCCTGGCTGAGTGGGGGAGCTACCAACATGTAGATCCAGGCCTGTACCATAGATGGCAAAGAGACCCACTCTCTAAGTTCCCTCTGTAAGCTTACCAAGGTAGAAGAGCTGAGGTTGAAGATCCAGGAAGTGTTCATGGTGGAACCAGGGAGACAAAAGCTTTTTTTATTAGGGCAAACAGATGGAAGATGAGCACTCCCCTTTTAATTACAGAATTGATCTGAATGACATTTTTCAGCTGCTAGTGCAACAAAGCCTAGCTGTACTTTCTGTTCCTAGTAAAGGATTCTGAACTCTGATACAGATTCAGGTTGTTGCTCAGAGTGCATCTGATAAGAGTTCCAACCACAGAGAAGGAGCCCTGGAAATTAATGGGCAACCTGACCCAACTGCTCAAGCAGACTGGATTGGTCCAGGATTTGGCCTCTATAAGATCAGTGAATATACAGATTCTCAGGATATGAAATGGGAGCATGATTTGAAATCATATTGGTAAATGTTACAAGGAAAGAAAGAGAAGCAGCCAGTAAAATCCAGTGAAAGTGGTGATGGCCAAGTGGCTGAAGAGGATGTTATCTATCATGTGAAATATGAAGACTATTCAGAAAATGGTGTCATGAGTTGTGTTCAAAAGATGTAAGAGCTTGGGCTTGGACGATACTGAAATGGCATCAGCTGGAAGTTGGACAAATGGTGATGGCGAACTATAATCTTGATTAACCCAAGGAGAAGGTTCCTGGGATGATGCTGAGAGCCTTCAAAAATGGTAAAGTAGGACTGTTAAAGAGATCTATGCAAACACTGCTTGGGGATGCTGGGGATTCTCTGAATGACTGTAGAATAACTTTGTGGATGAAATCTACAAAACTAAGGATCCTGGCAGCATGAGCCCAGTTGGTTTTGAAAACCTTTTGAAAAGGGACACCATTTGCAAACACTGTAAAGATAACCTCTCTAAGACTTGCAGAATGTGTGCCTGCTATGTGTGTGGAGGAAAACAAGAACCTGATAAGCAGTTGATGTGTGATGAGTGTGACATACCCTTCCACATCTGCCTCAGCTCTCTGCTGAGCCAGATTCCAGATGCCGAGGACTGGTATTTTCCTGAATGTCACAATTGTGCCAGTGAAGCGATCTTGGCAGGCAAGAAGTTAAAAGAGGAAAAATGAGGCAAAGATGGCATCTGCTACATTGTTATCTCAAAGAAACTGGGGCAAGGGTATGGCATGTGTGTGTCACACAAGGAGTGCACGATTGTGCCTTCTAATCATTACAGACCAATCCCTGGGATTCCTGTTGGTACCATATAAAAGTTGAGAGTGTAATTGAGTGAATCTGGCATCCATAGGCCCTATGTGGCAGGTATACATGGCAGAAGCAACAACAGTGCCTACTCTTTGGTTCTGGGAGGGGTCAATCAAGATGATGTAGACCATGGCAACTTTTTCACTTATAAAGGTTAGTGGGGGCAAAGATCTTGCTGGCAATAAATGAACCACAGAACAAAAGGTCAGCAGCATGAACAGACATCTGGCTTTGAAATGCAGTGCTCCTATCAATGACTGAGGTGGAGCTGAAGCCAATGACTGATGAGCTGGGAAGCCAGTCAGGGTGGTGAAAAATGTTAAGGGAGGGAAACATAGCAAATATGCCCCAGATGAAGGGAATCAATATGATGGAATATACAAGGTAGTGAAGTAGTGGCCTGAAAAATGGAAATCTGGTTTCCTCGTATGATCTTACCTCCTCAGGAGGGATGCTGATGAACCTGGCCTATGGACAAGGGAAGAGAAAGACAGGATGAAGAAACTTGGCTTAATAATGCAGTATCCTGAAAGATGGAAGCAGTTGGTAACAAAGAGAAGGAAAAAGAAAATAATAAGAGCAATGATGAAGAACTGACATCTCCAAGGAAAGGAAAGGGGAAGAGGAAAAGAAAGACAGCAGGGAGTAGGGAAGCCTTTCTGGCCTTTCCTACTACAAGAAATGTATCAAGATCATGTATCAAATCAAGAATGATGAATCCAATGACAAGCCATGGAGCAAAGTATTAAGTGCACTGAAGGATGGGCTGAAATTCATGAATGAAGTGAAAGAAACATTCTTGTATATTTGCTGTTAAGAGGTAGTGTTTTGGCCAATTACTACTGTGTGTCAGCATAATGTTTGCAAGGATTGTTTGCACTGACCCCTCTGAGCTGAGATGTACAGCTGCCCACCCTGTGGTATAATCTGGGTAATTCTTAGATTATGCAAATGAATTGACCACTGCAAACCATCCTCAGTCAGTTCTTCCAGGCTATGGCAATGGGCAGTGGTTATAACTTGGCAGTGGGTTTCCAGTATGCTTAATTTAAACACATAGCTTCCACCTTTTCCCTGAAAAGATGTCTCTTACCACTCTTTTTTTAAAAAGTATATAAATTTTGAGGTATTTATTTCATGTGTTGTGGCTTTCACAAAATGTTGGATAGTGCATTCAGTTTTTTTTTCCTGAAACCTGCAGTATATCAACATATGTTTTTCTACTTTTGATAAAGGCTGCTAATGAACCTGACACGGAATTCTCAAAAGTTCCCTCTCTTTCTGATAAAGACCTCATTTCTAAAATATATAGAAAACTGAGTCAAATTTCTAAGAATACCAGTCATTCCCCAATTGATAAATGGTCAAAGGATGTGAATAGGCCGTTTTTCAGATGAAGAAATTAAAACTCTCTATAGTTGTATGAAAAAAATGTTTTAAATCACTATTGATTAGAGAAATGCAAATTAAAACAATTCTGAAGTACCATATCACACCTATCAGATTGGCTAACCTGAAAAAAAGAAAAATGTTGGAGGGGATGTGGGAAAACTGGGACACTAATGCACTGTTGGCAAAGTTGTGAACTGATTGAACCATTCTGGAGAGCAATCTGGAACTACGCCCAAAGGGCTATAAAATTGTGCATACCCTTTGATCCAACAATATCACTACTAGGTCTGTATCCCAAAGGGATCATAAAAAAGTGAGAAGGATCCACATGTACAAAAATGTTTATAACAGCTATTTTTGTGGTGGCAAAGAATTGGAAATTGAGGGGTTGCCCTTTGATTGGGGAATGGCTGAACAAGTTTTGGCATATGAATGTGATGGAATACTATTATTCCATAAGAAATGATGAGCAGGCAGATCTCAGAAAAACTGGAAGGACTTAAATGAACTGATGTTGAGTGAAGTGAGCAGAACCAGGAGAACATTGTACACAGTAACAGCAACATTGTGTGATCACCAACTTTGATAGACTTAGTTTTTCTCAGCAAAGCAGTGATCTAAGACAATTCTAAAAGATTCATGATGGAAAATTCTATCCACATCCAGAGAAATAACTGTGGTGTTTGAATATAGATCAAAGCATACTATTTTCTCTCTTTTTTCCTCCTTTCTCATGATTTTCCCTTTTGTTCTGATTCTTCTTTCATAACATGACTAATGTGGAATTATATATATATATACATATATATATATAATATATATGTACATACAGACATACACACACACACACACACACACACACACGCACGTGTTTAAAAAGTTTCCTCTCTTATGTAGAATGTGGTTTGGTTGCTAGAGCAATCTCTGTAAAGCCTCAAAGGTAGAAAAGTATGCTCAGCTCTTTGACAATATTTTGATGTTTAAATTTTCTAAGATGATTCCTGGTGTTTTTGTACCTGTTGCTTAGATAGTTTATTGGGAAGTTGTTTAAAGAAAAAAAATTCTTGCTTAAAATGGATTAAGCTCTTTTTCAAGACCATTCTCTACTAGTTTACTTTTATGTTTAAAATAAGTATAAAAATGCTCTCCACCTGCATTTAGCTAAGTGCTTGGGCAGTACAGAATGCTCCCTCAGCTGGATACTTCTTCTATTGAGGGAACTGGTTGTTCAGCCAGATGCTGTCCCTGATCCAGAATGCCATTGTGGAACATACTAGAGCCATTCTTAAGTGCCTTTTGTCTGTTTAAAAAAAAAACCTGGGTTCTTTTTAGCACTGAAATGTTGAAATTGCCAACTAGATTGAATTTCTTCCTTTGAAAATGGAACACTGTAGCCAACCATCATTAGTGTGGCATTGCAAACCTTGAAACTGTTTTTTGCTGGGGTGCATTTTGGTAAGATTAATTTACTTTATAATTATTTTAAATGCATTTACATTTTGAAATGGATACACACACACACACACATATGTGAAAGTTTTTCTTTTTAAAGACACTTTTCTAAATGGATTTTTTTCCAGTTACTGTATAGGAACCAAGAAAGATATCTTAGTTTTAGTTTTTAGGGTTTTTTTGGGGGAATAGGTTTTTAGTTTTTCTGACAGTACCAATGCTTGCAGTTTAATACCTCAATGTCGTGGGGGTATTTTAACTTACTTAATTGCAAACAGACAGACAGACTGGAAATGTGTGTGTGTGTGTGTGTGTGTGTGTGTAAAACTCTTTCCATATGGTAGAATATTAATGGATAGGATAAAAACAAGGAAACATGTAGGCTTTTTCTAAAAAGATCAGATGTTTTTTGTAGATGTGCAGATTTTAAGTTCTTGAAATAAATGTGTTTAAAGTCCCCCTCCACCTCAAAAAAGAAGTCCGAAGGGGGAGTTAAAGAGACAGAAGGACTAGAGTCACTTTGTTATGTTTTAATGATCTTAAAAGCATAAAAGAGAGATCTGGGAGAAGATAAGTGGGAAAATTTATTATTTCACATAATTAGTTGCACAAGTAGAAGGTGATACAAACAAGGAGGAAAGAGTGAGATGTATACATTTATCTTGATCCTCATTTTTATTTGAATTAGCAAAAGACGGGCAGAATACACGCAAACACGCTCATAAAGAGTTTAAAAATATATATTCAACCAATAGAAGCACAAAATAACCTCTGAACTTCTAGAGTGGATTTTGAGAAGGGGTTTAGAAGGAAAGAAAGAAGTAAGAACTCATTATTCAGGTCTGGACAAGGGGAAGAAAAGACAGAAGAGCAAAAATTGATCAGATCAAATATGGAGCACTGGTGCTGAGCACACTCCTCTCTCACCACTCTTTTAAAATAAGGGCCATGAAATAAAGAGAAGAAAAAATATGAGAGAAGAGAATGGAGGAATATACACAATCATTTATCATAACTTTGAATGTAAATGGGATAAACTCACCCCCAAAATGGAAGAATGGATGGGAAAGCAGAATCCAATGACATGTTGTTTATAAGAAATACACTTGGACCATCAGCAGGTACTTTAGAGATAAAATAAGGGAATAGACCAAGCTCTATATGTTTGAATTGAATTTTAAAAAGTAGGATCACTGATTCTAATATGTCTATGCATGTATCTTTTATAATTTCTGGATATATGGTAACCAGTTTTTTTTTTTTGGTTTGATCATGGATTTCTATGATCCTTTTTTTTCTTCCTCTATTTCTTCATTCCTTGATTCATTCCTTCTTTCTTCTTTCTTCTTGACTGGGCTTCTATAACTCACCCAGGCTGGGATTTCAGGAGCTTCTCATTAGCTTGATTTCATTCAGATAAGCACAGGAGCTTTGATCTGATCCATTTCAGACCTGGGCTGGTTTACTTCTCTTAAGAATCTGGTCTTCCCTTCCTTCCCATCTCTGCTCCTAGGGTGACTCACCATGGCATTGCTGAACTTAGTTCTGTCCAGTGATTCTTAAATTATTTCTAACCTGTTTCTTAATTTAGATGGTAAATACCTTACCATTTTATTCTATTATTTTCTATTTTTTTTACTTGTTTCTAATGTTTTTTGTTGTCTCATGAATTCATTGAATTTTGTTTGGTCCCTATTATTTTTCAAGTATTCATTCATTACTTGAGTAAGATTTTCCACTTTGAGTTTTAAGTTATTTGTTATCCTTTCATATTTTTTTCATCTAGAGCTCTAACTTGCATTAGAATTTTATTTTATTTTTTATTTCTTGCTTCCTTTCTTTCAGTCATTCCTATGGTGCTTTTGGCCAAGCCATTTTTTTTTCCCTCTGAGGCTTTGCTTGTGCTTATTATGGAATTACTTTTTCCCCTTGGGCTATCATTTGGGCTTCTTTTAACCTATTATATTTCTCCATTGTGTTTGGTCTATTCTTTTGTTTATTTATACTTATATCCTTAGTTATTGGAATAAGACTTTGTGTCAGGGTCAGGTTCTGTCTGCTGTCAGTCTTAGATTGATTAGATTTGATCTGCTTGATCCTATTCTCTATGTAGCATGGATTCTACTTCTGTTACTGTTCTATATGGAGTGACTGATCTAGGACCCTCTGCCTTAAAATATGGCTTCTTTTTCAGTCCCCTATTTGTTAATTGCAGATTTTTTGCCTTTTCTTGACTCTGTCTCCTCTTCGCACCATCTACAATCAGTAATTGACTTTGTAATTTACTGTATCCCTGATAGTTACTAGTCTGATAGTACATATATGGACATATATAGTTATATAGGATTTTATATATAATTATAGAGTTTATATTTTCTAGTTTATTGAACACTAAGTTGCTGAGTTCCATTTTTTCCTAATTTTTCCTTGTCTAATCCATTTCATTGATCTGCCTCTCTGTTTTTTAACTAATACCAAATGGTTTCAAAGATGGTTGCTTTATAATATAATTTGAAGTCTAGAAGAACTGTTCCTCCTTCATCCAAACTTTTTATTTTTCCAAATGAAGTTTGTTATCATTTTATGAAGTACCACAAAGTGTTCCTTTGATAATTTGATTGGCATAGTAATAAACCTCTGGCAGTATTAGAAATTTTATTATATTGGCATGGCCAAACCATAAACACTGAATATTCCTCAAGTTATTTAAGTTGTTCTTTGTTTCATTAAAGATCACTTTGTAATTGAATCTGTGTGAGCATTTTGTGAGCGTTAGTATATTAGTCATGAAATATTTTATGGATTTTGTAGTTACATGGACTGATATTTCCCTTTCTATTATTACCCTTTGAATTGTTATTAACAAATGCAATTGGTTTTTGATAGTTTATTTTACAGTTTGCAAATTTGTTGAATCTATTGTCTTCATGCTATCTTTGCTGATTCCCTATGATTTTCTAAGTAAACCATGATGTCATAAGCAAATTAAAAAAGTTAATGTGTTAAATAATAGTGAGGAGATAGGGCATTCTCGCTTTACTCCAGTACTTAATGGAAGAGTTTCTAGGGTATTTCCATTTTATTTAGCACTTGTCGTTTATTTTAGATGTTTCTCATGACATTAAAAAATTCTCTCTCTGATTCTATACTATAGCATTTGTAGCATAAATTTTGTACTTTGTCAAAGGCTTTTTCTTCATCTGTTGAAATGATCATGTAGTTTAGATGTTTTTATTTTAAATATGGGTATGTTGATAATTTTCCTAATGTTGAATTATCCAACCTGATCATCAATGATACTGATCTCTAGTCTTCCTTTTATGTCTCATCCTTCTCTAGTTCAGGTATTAGGAATTATGTTTTTCTCATGAAATGAGTTTTGTAATGTGCTTTCTTTCTCAGTTTTTGAGAATAATTTCTGTACTATTGGCATGAATTGTTCTTTTAAAGTTTGATAGAATTTCAGGAGTTTTCTTGCCCCTCCTCCCTTTCATTTGCTTTGGAATTTTTTTTACACTTGGTTCCATTCATTTTCCCCCTGAGATTGGATTAATTAAATTAATTAATTAAATACCTATTTGGTCTTTTGTTCAGATAGTTTATATTTTTGAAGTTATTCATCTATTTCATTTTTATTCTCAATTTTGGTAGCATAGAAATGAGCATAATAGGTTCATCAGAACCTTTTTATTTCTTCTGCTTTTGTTATAATTTCACCTTATTCATTTACTGTTATATTGATTTATTTTTCTATCCTATTCTTTTTAATCAGATTGACTAAAAGTTAATCAATCATATTAGTCCTTTACAAGAACCACCTTTTAGTTTTATTTTATATTTCTATAGGATTTTTTATGCACATTTAAAAATGTCCTCTTTTCACTCATTTTAAGTTTGCTTTTTAAGCACATTCTGATTCCAGATCACATAAGCAACAAAATGGTAGATAAGATTTTTTCCTCTAATCTCTACCACCTCTCAAACCTCTCCCAAAGAGAAATTGTATGTGAAAAATAAAGCATCTTTAACTGTCAACATGTTCTAGGATGCCCAGAATCCAAAAAAAAGTAAGAAACTCCCCCCACCCCAGTACACACACATACACACAAGTAATGCTATACTAGTGGACCCGAGGACATGGTGCAAAGTTATATCAAAACCCACCTACAGTCTTCCTTTCCTCTTTCCAGTGCTATGGAGCTAGGACTTCAGGTTGTGGAAGTTTGCTTGGGTCTTGATAGCCAGCTTGGCCAAAACCCTTCAGGGGTAAAAGTCTGCCAGGTACCTCAATCTGGAAGCATCAATGCTGTGAAGCTCTGAATTGTCAGTGCCAAGCAAACAGCATTGCAAAGTTCTGAACTGCCAGTGCCAAGCCAGAAAAATGAGGAAAAGAGGGAGTGAAACAGGTCACAAGGATAGGATACTGTGCATTTCAGGGGCTGTGTAGCACTCCACCACTCTGGACAGAAAGAGCATAGCATCCAGCTTGGGCCAGTTCTGACAACCCAAAAGTCAGTTGGGTCAGAGATCTAGGCTGGTGAACCATGAGTTTCCCATGTAGGAAGAGAATGAGATGCTTTGGGATCCGGCTCCCAAGGAAAATACATTTAAAGAGTGAGGGAGTCAGAAAGTAAGTGATAAAGAAAATAAAAAGGAAAAAAGACTAAAATAACCAAAGATTTCAGGAAGAAGAAAAATCAAAGACCTTGAACATTAAACAGATAAATCAGTAGGAAAAAAAACAGCAACAACAGAAGGAAATATGGCATCTAGATCTAGTAAATAATTTCAAGCATCTATGAATCAATATCACAAAACAAAGGAAAATGATCCTACTTGACAAGACAGAGGATCCTGTGGAATTTGAGGAGAACATGGAACTGCAACACATGGCTGAGTGGTTTGAAAGAGAAATGAGAATTTTGAGAGCAGAATTTATGTCCTGCACAGCAAAAATAATGAACAGAATTAAAAAAGCTGGAATTTTCAATGGCAAACCTCTCCCAAAAAAGCAAAAGAGAGAAAAATATGTTGGGAATATAAATATAAGAAGTGAAAGACAACCTAGAAAAAGAGAAGCAAAGGAAAAGAAAAGAAAACATTAAAAGAAAATATGCTCACTATACAAGCAAAATATAGCGATCTTAAAGGTAGGTGATATAGAGTCAACCCAAAAATCATATGTCTCCAAGAAGAACATGACAGGATAAAAATCCTTAACAAAACAAAGAAGGAAATAATAGAAAAGCACTGCTAAGAACTTCTTCTAAACATGGAAAATGGAATTGCAATGGAAATAATTCATAGATTACTTCCAGAAAAGAAGCTCAAGGGTACAAATTCAAAGATACGTAGTGGTTAAACTTAACAATTCAATTAAAAACAACGAGTTTTACAAGCAGGAAAAAGACTTTCAAATACAAAGGAAAGGACATGTGAATAACCCAAGACTATTCTGTACCCATTAGAAAAAGGAGGGAATAGAATAGTGTTCGAAAGAGCAACAGAGCTCAGGATGACCTCTTTTGTAGTTTAACCAAATAGGATAAAAGATGGACATTCAATAGTAAAGAAGAGTTTGAAATATTTTTATTATTAAAACCAGAACTAAGGTTTAGGATGCTTCTAGAACACACTAAACAATAGAAATGCAGCAATGAATAAACGCAACATATAAGGGCTTAATAGAGTGACAACAGTGACCAGAAACAGACTTCTTCTAAATGTACACAAGGAAAAAAGGGGGAAGTCAGAAATCTGGCAGCAGGTAATAGAGAAGAGGTGGACAGGGGGAACTATGGATGGACCCTGATGATGTTTTGTTTATGCTTCTTTTGGAGGATTACATTACAACAAGGGAGGCTATATAAAATGGAGGAGAAAAACAGGGGAGTGGAGATTAGTATGTGGTGCTTTACAGCCAAGTCAAGGGCTATCAATGTGGGGAAATTGACCTCTGTGGTCTCAGAAAGAGAAAAGCCTACAAAGGGAGTGGGTGAGGAGGAGGAAAGATTGAAAAAGGGTGAGAAAGGAAGTCTTACTTTGAAAGTGAAGGGGTTCCATTGATGAATGCTCCTAAGAACATTATCACAGTGGAGATTGTACATAAAAGTTGATGAGGACCTTATCTTGGGATGAGGTCTGAAGGATTTGGTGATTGACAAGTCTACTTGTCCTGGGAGTATGGGGGGATTTGAAACTCTTGGAGGCAATTGAGTCTTGGAAGAGTGAGAGAACATGGACACAGGGGGCAGATTTGAAGGCACATGTAGGGAAAGAAAAGGACATAGATCTATATGTGTGTGTATGTGTGTGTGTGTGTGTGTGTGTGTGTGTGTGTGTGTGTGTGTGTGTATCCTTTACCATGGGGCAGTATCTTCTTTGACACCTGCAATGAAAAGGGGCAAGTCTTATGCAGCAGGGGCAGAAATGGCTACAGGGACAGCTTAGAATGGACACCTTGGAAGTTTTGACTGAATGAACAATACACAGAGAGAGAGACAAGATAATTATAGGGGTCATGAATCAGAGTATGATGGTCTAGATTAAACAGAAAAGGAAGATAGATTATGAAGAACAAGAGAAATCCTTTATAGATGCACAAAAAAGACATTAAGAAAACCTTAATGAACAGTAATAATTAAAGAGGAGCAGAGAAAGGGGTTATTTACTGACCGAGAGGATAAAAGAGGAGTAATAAATATATAACCAGATACATGATGGAGAGAAAAAGGAAGTAATAAATATAAGCCTAAAAGGAAAGGAGTAAAAAAACAAAAGGAAGGGATCAGGTGGGAAGGGAAGAGAGCCAGTAGGAACAGAAGCCACCTTAAAAAAAGATTAAAGTAACTGAAGGAACATAATACTGTGTTTACAGAAGCAGAAGAAAAAAAATCAACTTGGAAAAAAAAACAATTTTAGAGACAGATGGAGGAAAATATAAACCTAACTCATAATTTTAAATGTGAATAGATTAAGCAATCCAATTAAATAAGAGTGACAGACTAGATAAGAAAACAAAACTCTACCATCTGTTGCTTACCAGAAACACATTTAAAAACAAAGACATACACAAAATAAAATTTACTATGCATCAAATGAACAAATATATATGACTAATACCATTCCCCAATAGATAAGTGGACAAAGTATGTGAACAAACAGTTGTCAAAATAAGAAATCCAAAGTATTCACAACCACAGGAAAAAAAATTGCCAAATTACTGATAATAAGGGAAAAGCAAATGTAGGCACATCACACACATTGTTGGTGAAGCTGTGAAATGGCACTACCATTTTGGAAAGTAATTTGGAATTATTCAAATAGAGTGCCTAAGATGTTCATATCCTTTGAACCAGAGACTGTATTACTGGGCTTATACCACAAGAAAACAACAATAAGAAAAAAAATCTCCATGTACTTAAAATATTTAGGCAGCACTTTTTTGTGATAGTTAAGAATTGGAAACAAAGTAGATGACTATTAACCGGGGATTGGTGAAATGTACTGTGGTACATAAAAAGAATGGCATATTACTGTGCTGTAAGAAATGCGTGTGATGAATTCAGAGAAGTATGGAAAGATCTGAATTGATACAGAGTAAAGTAAGTAGAGCCAAGAAAATAACATACATAGTAACTACAACGTAAATGGAAAAAACAACACATCAAAAAATCAAAAGTAAATCTGACAATATTATAAAGGTCAAATGAGATTTGAATGGAGGGATTTGAGATGATACTCCCAAACCACATCTTCATGGAGATGGAAAGTCCATAGGTGTAACACATTCCATGTGTTTCCGGGTGTTTTTTGATGTATCAATAAGTTATGCTGTTTTTTTTCCCCTCCAAAAATGCTGTTTGTCATATGGGATGGCTCTCTAGAAGGGGGTGGGGGAAGAATACATAGGATACTATGCTTATGCAAGAAATAACCTATCAATATATTTTTAAAGCATATTCTGTTCTTTAATCCTCTCCTTTTTTATTTTGTTAATGTATGATTATGGGGATATCATTTTTTCCATTAAGTACTGCTTTTGTTGCATCCTAGAAATTTTGGTATGTTTTTAGTATTATCATTTTCCTCCATATTATTATTATTATTTCTATGATTCTTCTTTGGCTTACTTATTATTTAGGATTTCATTTTAAACTTGCCACTTGGCTCTTTTTTTATGCTCCCTCATTTGATGACTATTTTTATTTTGTTAGTCTATAAAGATTATATTTACTCTTTTTCCCTTTTTATACTTCTTTGAAATTTCTTGTTTTCCTAGTATTAGTTTTTTTTAAATTATCATGTGGTACTGAGAAATATATATATATATATATATATATATATATATATACACACACACACACACACACATATATATATATATATATATTATATATATATATATATTCTTTTGCAGTTATATTAGAAAATGCCACAAATCTTCAGGCTCTAATTTCTTCAGCAATTTGTTCAATGTTATATTTTTCTTTTTGCTTCTGTTAGATTTGTCCAAAACTTTGATATGACATTAAAATTTCCTGCCATTATTCTATTGCTATGTCTTCTTACTATTTAGTTTATTTTTCCTTTATGAAGTGAGATACTAAGGTAATTGAGCATATAAATTTAATAATAGTATGGGTGTGTTATCTATGGTCCCTTTCAAAATAATGTTACCTGGTTTATCTCTTTTTATATTGTAAATTTTTTTTAATTTGTCTGATCTCTGGACTGTAACCTTTGCTTTTTTTGGATTCACTTGATGTATAGTATATATATATTTTCCTAGCCATTAGTTTTCATTCTGTGTACATCTTTGATTTGAGGAATTTTTTTTTCTCTGAGCAACAGACTGTGGGGGTATGTTTTCTTATACAATCTGTCACTCTTTTTCATTTTCATGGATAGTTTAATTCATTCACATTTAAAGATATGAGTTAGGTTTACATTTTATTCCATTTGTTTCTATTTTTTTCTTAGTTGGGATCCCTCACGCTTCTTCTAGAAAGATAGTACTTTGTTTCTTCAGTTATTTTAACTTAATTTATTTTAAAGCAACTCTACTCCCACAGGCTATCTTCTTTTTGTTCTCAAGCCCCACTTCTTATCCTCCTTTCTCCAGATTTTGTGTTTTGTTTAACTTCTTTTCTCTTTCATCTTTTTATTTTTTGATTTTCTCAACTTTTTTTTCTTAGTAAGTAGACAAATAAAATCTTTCTTCTTCTCCTCCCCTTAGATTTCTTGTTAGTTTTGTTTCATTTTCTGTGTCTTTTTCTAAAAAAACCTATTTCTTTCTTTGATTCTCTTTATTTTTTTCCTTCCCTTTCTGTCTATTCTGGACTTTTATTCTTTGATCTTGGCCCCTATTTATTCTTTCTTTTGCCTTTGTATTCTGCATGGAATTAAAGTTTCTAAGAGGTCCATTTTTCATTCTTCTAAACAGTTTCTGTTATTGCTTTGTGTCCTTCCCTCTGCCTCTGCCTTTTCTGTTGTCTCTCACTCTTAGAAAAATAATTTCTTTCAGGAGATAGAAGTATCATCCCATGATAGGAGAAATACTGTCCTTGATTGTGGAACTTATTACTACTACACCTTGCCATTTTTGTGATAATATTTCCCCATTTGTATATGGTGTCTTCTATGTTTCCATGTCTTCCCACTCTTCTGGCATCATTTGCTCCCATTTGCTCTTGTTCCCCTTCTCCTGTGGCAGGATTCTATCCTTGGAGGTATAATACTCTCTGGGTAATGGTGTCTTTAAACACCAAATCCCTGCAGATTATATCCTCTTTAAGGTGTCCCATTATAAAATATCTTTCTTCTTCATGAGAGAGAACTCCCCCTCCCCATTAAATTATGATTACCCCTTTTCCTCCCCCTTTTTTCAATCCCTCTTTCTGAATCCTCACCAATTATTTGGTAAGCTCTTTTATCCCTGAGAAATATATATTTTCCCTTCATTGTTAATCATTGACTTGCTTAGAGTACATAAGACATTACCCTCTATCTTTTATGACCCCTCTCCCCTTTTATGTGCCCTCCTTTTTTTCACTTCAGGCCTGTTTCTCTGTGATTCCTTCTATTTAATTGCTAATTTCTTCTTTTTCTCTGTGTGTTCTTTTAAAAAGGGAATTCTTAATGGGTCTACTGTTTGACCCATTTTATTTTGTGTTGTTATTAATCTGATAAAGGATTTTCTTTATTTTTTTCCCCTTTGTTTACTGAGGTAATTTATTTCATTATTGTATTTCCATGGCTTGGGTTTTTGCAAAGCAAATAATGTGTTCAGATCTGGTTTTCCTTGTAGGAATGTTTCAAATGCCTTTTACTCAGATTTGAAGTGTATTTCATCTTGGAATGCACCTTGAGTACCCTTGCTCTTCAGAACACATTATTTTATCCCTGCTATGGTTTCTTGTGGGTACAGAATATTTTTGTGCTATTCATATTTTATTTCCTTTTAATGTAAAAGTCTTCCTCCAGGTAACTTGTAGAATTTTTGTTTGAAAATGGAATTGTTTTGTTAAGTTTAACCACTTTATGTTTTGGAATTTGTGACATAGTTTTTTCTCGTCCCAGAGAAGATCACTATATGCTTTAAATTGGTACTTTTTTTTTAAGTGTCAAAAGTTCTGGGCTGTTTTCCTGTATTGTTTCTTACATCATGATGTTGATTTTTTTTATTTGTCATGTTCTTTTGGGACTCCTGAAGTCCTTAACTTGTCTCTCTACACGTTCAATCTTTGAGATAAATGTTTTACTATATAGAGATTAGGATAGCTAGGTGGTGCAGTGGATAGAGCACTGGGCCCAGAGTCAGGAAAACTTTTCCTGAGCTCAAATCTGCCTTCAGATGCTTATTAGTAGTGTAACCTTGGGCAAATCACTTAATCTGTTCTACCTCAGTTTCCTCATGTGTAAAATGAGCTGGAGAAGGAAATGGCAAACCACTGCAGTATCTTTGCCAAGAAAACCCCAGATGAGGTCATGAAGAGTCAGACACAAAAGAACAACAACAAAAATCTGGAGATCGTTTTTTTTTAAAAAATATTATAGCCTTTTGCTTCTCTTCTTTCAGATTGTCCTTCACTCCTGTACATTTGTGTTCCCAATTCAATGTTCATCTGTTTCTTTGGTGAGACTTGACATTGTAAATTCAATTTTTTTTCTATTCTACTAATTATTTTTGCTCTATAGGCCATAATTTCTTCTTTCTCTCTTGAAATATCCAGGAATATGCTCTCTTGGGAGCCCATCAGGTCCTCTGTCTCTTCAGGTGTTGATTCATTTTCTGGCAATATTTAATCATAGATATCTGGACTTGTATAGATGATCTGGAAGCCATATTTTCTTGTTTTTAGTATCTTCCCCTTTTATTTATTTATTTAATTGTGCTTCAGGTATTTTAACTGAGATTTCTTCCTTCTGAGATCTTTAGAAATTTCAACACTTTTTCTTTTGTTGCCCCTATTCGTTGCTTTCTGACTCCTTGCCAATTGAAGGCAGTTTCCCAGTAGAATGGACCTCAAAGCTAGCTCAACCTCCTCCTATGCTAAGGAATTTACTTTCCACCAGCTTCAGTCTTTGCCTCAGGTGACTTCTGGTAGAGTATAACTGGCCTCAGAAGGATTCCTGTCCTCTTTACTTCCAGCCAGGTAGAGCCTTTCACATACAATCTGTTCCTCAGTTTTCTGGCTAAGTACTATTGAGTTTCCCAGGCAGAGTAAGCTTCTGACTTTTGACTTTCTGCAATGCATGGAGGAGGGCCAGGGTTGAATTCTGATTCAAGCCTTCAAGAATATGGTGACCATTGGGGATGGAGTGCTGAATGAGTGTGTTCGGAATTATAGATCAGCCTTCTCTGCTAGTTAATTGGGTTGCTACTTTATTAAGTTGCTTGGCATCTTAGTCTATGTAGACAGCTGAAATTTCTTTTTCTCTTACACATCAGATGTTATGGAGACCACATAAAATGTGTAATTGTAACCTTGTTGGTTGCAGGACCCAAAACTTCTGGATTCATGCTTTTTTGAACCTTTAAGTCATCCACAAATCACCTTTGTTACAGTGCCTGGAATGTACTACCTACTCATCTCTGCTTAGAAGTTTTGTCTTCCTTCAAGGCTTAACTCGTGCCACATTGGTGAGCCTCCTACTTGGCAGGATCTTAATTTTCCTTATGATATATTTATAGGAATACTCAGATTTTTTTCTTGGCCAAACTATAACACCAAAGGAATCAGGCATTGCTGTTAACAGATATGCATGGTAATGGGAATGAACAGTAATGAATGCTTTCTGAGTTTACTTTTTTTTAAAAATTTGGCTCAAACTCAGTTATAGCTAAACCAGAGATTACTTTGGAGTATCAGAGAGTAATCTTAAATTACATATCTATGACAGAAGGCCATGATCTCAGTCCAGAAAAGTGAATTGAAAGAAAGACCTAATATTAGCCTGGGGCCATTCTGGCTGGGTTGGGGGTTTTTTTGTTTGTTTGTTTTGTTTTGTTAGCTGGGTGTGGTGGCTATGACTAAAAAACCATTACTCCTTGCCCTTATAAATGAGAAATTCTAGCTATTTTTTTTGTAGTTTACCCAATATGAAATGGTTTGAGTGGCCTGAATAGATAAGCCCTGATCACTGTAGTAGGTAGAAATGATCAGCAGATATTGGCACTTGAGAATTAGTAGACTAGCAATAAGAATAGATTATGGGGTTGGTAGATCAATGTGTCCAAGCCTACATGGTAACGGAGCAGCGCACTATCAGACATTGCTACATGAATACATATGTACATATGCACGTACATACATATCTTGTCCCTGGAGTAGGCAAGAAGAAATAT
Source organism: Phascolarctos cinereus (assembly GCF_003287225.1). NCBI lineage: Eukaryota > Metazoa > Chordata > Mammalia > Diprotodontia > Phascolarctidae > Phascolarctos > Phascolarctos cinereus. Next base: position 39,421,003 of record NW_027556098.1, on the reverse strand, counting down.
ACTTTTCTTCTTTCAATCAATCAAGAAGTATTTATTAAGTACCTACTATATGCTAGTTACTAAGAGTTAGAATATAAAAACATAAGATGAAACACTTCTAGCCTTAAGGAATTTTCATTCTAGTGAAACAATGTGTACATATACATGTATATAAGATATATGTAAAATATAAAAATGGCAGTTTGAGGAGGGAGGGAACTAACAGATGGGGAACAGGAAAGATTTCATACAGAAGGTAGGAACTGTCTTGATTAAAAAAAATACCGGGAATTCACATAGGTGGAGGTTAGGAGGCATGGCATCCCAGGCATAGAGAATGATTAGTGCAAAGGCACGGATATGGGAGATTGGAGCATGGACTGACAAGTAAGTCAGTGTAGAGTGTGTGAAGGTGAGTAATATGTAGAAAAACTAAAAAAGGTAGGAAGTGGCTAAGTTGTGAAGAGTTTTAAATGACCAAGGTGCTTATATTTGATTCTAGCTTAGGGGCAATAGGCAACCACTGGATTTTAGTGAAGAGGAGTATGATGGTCTCAGATCTGTGCCATTGGAAAATAAGTTTGGCTACTGGGAGGTAGATTGAAGTTGAGAGAAACTTGAGGTTGAAAGACCAAATAGGAGCCTATCACAAAAGTCTAGGGGATAGATGATTAGGGTAAGCATTAGGGTGAGGGCTGTGTGAGGGAGGAGAAAGGAAAATATCCAAGAGCTGTTGTAGAGAAAGAACTGACAAGGGATTGGAGGTGTGGATTAGGGGAGTTGTGAGGGGGTGTAGAATGACAGTGATATTGCAAATTTAAGTAACCGGAAGAATGGAAGTGACTTTGTCAGCATTAAAAAAGTTTATAAGGGGAATGGGTTCTAGGGGAAAGAATAATGAATTATGATTTGGATATACTAGATTTGAGACACCTATGAGACATCAAGTTTTAAATTTCTAATAGACAGTTTGTGATGAGGAACTGAGACCCAGGAGAGTGATTAGGGTTACACACACACACACACATGAGCCATCTGCACAGAAGTGATAATTAAATCCATAGGAAATTATGAAGTCACCAAGTAGAGAGTATATAAAGAAAAGAGGGCTCTTGGGGGGGACATTTAGTAATCGTGACATAGATGAAGATCTGTAAAGGAGAACTGAGGAGGGGTTAGGCAGAACCAGGAGAAAGCAATGTCATAAAAGCCTAGAGATCAGAGAATGTCCTTAAGGTCGGGATCAGCAGTATCAGATGATACAGAGAGGTCTAGAAGAACATAGATTGACAAGAGGCCATTTGACTGGCTATTTAAGAGATCACTGGGTAATAACTTTAAGGAGAGAAGTTTCATTTGAATGATGAATGATGATGATGAATGATGGCTACTCAGTGATAGTGAGGTATGGAGGGTTTTTTTAGAATGGTGGATGTTTAGCATATTCTTAGGCAGAAGTAAAGGATCCAGTTGACAGGGAGAGACTGAAGATTAAAAAGAGGGGGGGGAAGCTAGGTGGCACAGTGGATAGAGCATTGGCCCTGTATTCAGGAGGACCTGGGTTCAAATCTGGCCTCAGACATATAACACTTACTAGCTGTGTGACCCTGGGCAAGTCACTTAACCCCATTGCCTAGCCGCCTGCCCCCCAAAAAGAGGAAGGGAATAATATTAGGGGCAATCTGTTGGAGAAGATAGAAGGTACATGTAGAAAGACTGACCCTGGAGAGGAGAAATTACCTTAGAGACTACAGAGAAGAAGAGAATGAGGGATTATATTGTTTCATTGTAGATCAGGGGATTATTGGAGTTGAATGCATTCCCTTAATTCCACCTCTTAGAAGCCTTAACTTCCATCAAAACTCAGTTGAAATGCCATCTCCTATAAGACAGCTCTCCTGATCCACTTAGATGGACCCTCCCTCCCCCCAAATAAGTTACCTTGTACATTTTTTCATTTACTTTATGCAAATATTGTTTTTAAGATAGAATATAAATTATTTTAAGAGTAGCAACTATATAATTTTTGTCTTTGAATCCCCATAGTATGTATTTGATAAATATTTATTGATTGACTGAATAAATGGATATTGCATATGCTCTCAGGCATAGGGATTTTTCAGTTGGTTTTGTGCAACTTTTTTTTTTTATAATTTTGTTAAAAGAGAAGGCTCACTTAATAGGGGAGGGTTGAAAGGTATCTGGAAAGACAGTGAGCAAAACCAAAAGACTTTTTTTTCTAAAAAGATTGCAGAAGTGTAGGAAGTAGAAAAATTATATGAGAATATGAAAAGACCCTTCATGTTAAATCAATTTTTAAACACTCAATGACTTCAATGCAAAAGGCACTGAAACATACATCAGAAAATATAATTTAAAAATTTGGAGTGAGAGAGTCTAACGACTGGTAGACTATGCAGAAGGCATATATCTGTATGTATCTATCTATCCACATACATAACAAATACCTTGGAAAAATTATTACAGTGTTCTGGAATCACAGTGACAAATCTTTCTTCTATTTAATAGACAAGTATATAGATCCCTCTAACAATAAGATCTGATGCTAAACTCAGGGAGTGCTAAAGCAGTACCCTCCCTCTCCACTAAGAAGGCCCTCATCCAAGTATGATAATGTCATAAATTTTTATATTCCAGATATGCAGGCCAGTCTTATTAGAATCTTCTGACATACAAATGTTTTTGGAATTCCAAAAACATTGGCTAGAAATTAAGTGAATCTAATTCTAATGTTATGAGAAGGCTAGAAAAGTTGAAAATGCCCTTATATTGTGAAAACACCAAGATAATCTTTAGAGTATGGAACCTATCTGGAATTAGTATTGGTTGTGGTTCAATCATTCTATAAAGCAATTTGGAATTATGCTTTAAAAGAGTCACTAAAAATGTCAATGTTCTTTGACCAAGAGAGCCCACTGTGAGATATATATCCAGAGAAAGATGAAAAAAAAGTTTCATATACGCTAAAATATTCATAGAAACACTTTTTGTGGTGGCAAAAAACTGAAAACAATTGATAGCCACCAATTGGGGAAGGACAAAAACATGAATCCAATGGAATATTACTGAAGAAATAATAAATATGGAGAATTCAGAGAAACATGGAAAAACATAAACTGGTGTTGAATGAAATCAGTAGGAGGAGGGAAATAGTGTGCACAGTGAAGACAACAATGTAAATGAAACTAAGCCTTATTCAATAATAATAACTAAGCTTCTCCCCACAGAGAAGCTTACTCTCCTTTTTTTGCAGAGGTGGAGGTGGAGGACTCTGGGTTTAGAATAGGGGTGGGGAACCTGCTGCCTTGAGGCCACTTGTGGCCTTCTAAGTCCTTGGGTTTTACAAAACAAATCTTTTTATTTAGAGGATTTGTTCTGTGAAGTTTGGATTCAGTCAAAGGGCTGCACTTGAGGACCTAGAGGACCACATGTGGCCTCGAGGCTGCAGGTTCCCTACTCCTGTTTTAGAACAATTCATATACTGTTAGATTTGGTTGATGTGTTGTTCAGTTTTGCTAAACTGTTTTTTTCTCTCTGCCTTTTAAATTAGTTGTTATAAAAGATGGACCATTGGGTAGGGGAAGGTTGGAATATATTTTGAATGAAAGTGTTATAAAAAGAGCATATCCATAAAATTAAAAAATTGGTAAGTGTTGGTTATATTTCTGAGGCAGTCCTATGAGCAGGAAAATAACGTCTCTTGTAGAATCGCTAATTACTTTGGAAAATGAATGTTTTCAGACTATGATTTTAATATATGTTTATGTTCTACCCCAAAGTTGGCTAATAATAAGTCATTCATTTTAATAAAATCTATTTACATGTTATGAAAAAAAGGTACAAAAGAACACCAAGCTGGTGCTCAAAGATAATCAAAAAAAATGGAAATCTTAGTTTCAGACCTGAATCACAGCAGACTTTGACTCAAAATAGTCTATTTAAATCTTACTATATATTATTTTTAAAATGTATTCTTAGCACAGAAAATAATGGTTTTAGTCACATAGTATAAAAAAAGTCTTTATTGGTTTTAATGGTCCCATATTATTATAGGTATAAAAAAACAGCCAAGATATCTTCCACAGCACAGTTTTCCTTTCAAAAACAATTACCTGAATAGACTTTGCAAATCCTCATCTTGAAAATTAAGCAAACAGCATTTAGTGCCTCATATAGTCAGAGTCAGGCCCTTAGGAACTTACAAAATGCTCAAGGTTATAGTAATACATTTTATATTCTCTATGTGGTTAAACTGGAAAATTTGGAAGTGTAGATAATTGCTTGGTTTGGCCTAGTTGCACATTCAAAGAAAGTAGAAAACAGTTAGAATATGAATAGTTTACATATGAACCGTGTTACCTTATGCTTCAACCAAATATTAACACATTAATTTTCTTCATTACTAGTACATAGTTTGAGGGAATTAAATTGCAAGGCAGGAAATAAGTAACAAGATATAATTTTGCATGTATGACTATTTATTGACAAAAAACAAAGGTTAATTTAATTTCTACATGGCCAATAAAGACAAAGGTGCTCAAGATAGAGATCACTGGATCAATCTGTTTTGCACAATTTAAAGAAATTCTTTCCTGACTCATTCAACAAGTTTTCTTTTCCACTAAGGAATTTATTCTTATTCATAAAGGAAAAAAAGTTAAAACTATTTTATTTACCCTCATATTTGGGAACTGAATTCAAAAGATTACATTAAAATTTTGGCTTGTCCTGTGGCTCCCTATTACTTCAGTGACTGGCTTTTAAAGCCCTTCATAAACTGGACTCTTTCTATACTCCTTCTTGCAATTTTACTCCCCTCCACATATTCTACAATCCAGTAACATTGACCTATGACACTCCTTCTCCTTTTGTATTTTGACTAGCTGTCCTCTATTCTTAGAATGCTCTCCTTCCTCACACTTACCTTTTGGTTTCCCTTGCTTCGCAAATGTCCAGCAAAATCCCACCTTCTGTAAGAAGCCTTTCCTTATACCCTACTAGTGCCTTTGCTCTGAGATTACCTCCAATTTACCCTGCATATATCCAAATATTACATAGTTATTAGCATGTTATCTCCCTCTTTAGAATGGGAGTTCCTTGTGTGAGGGATTGTTTTTGCCTTTCTTTATATCCTCAGCACTTGATAAAAATGGTTGAGTTACTGATCAATATGTTTCCAATGAACAGTCAAACAATAGATAGAATTAACTCAGAGAATAGCTGCAAAACATTTCTTCCATAAGTTTGGTGAATAGTCAGTCTCTCAAAAATGAATACATATACATAGTAATAATGGGAACAAAATTGGAGCACAAAGTATGTGTTTGAAACATATGCACCCAAGGCAAATCATTACTAGAAAGAATCAAGGTTTCAATATTCTTTTTTTCCTCTTGGAGTTCTTTCCACAGTTCAACCCTTAATTGACAGGAAAATTCTTCCTTGAATTTACATTTACTTCTCTTTTTTTGGGGGGCTATAGATCAAATTTTTTTAAAGCTGTTCCTTGAGTCAATCTCTCTCTCTCTCTCTCTCTCTCTCTCTCTCTCTCTCTCTCTCTCTCTCTCTGTCTCTCTATCTCTCTGTCTCTCTGTCTCCTTCTCTCTCTCTCTTTCATTCTCCCTCCCTCTCCTTCCCTCTCTCCGCCCTTCCTTCTGTCTCTCTCTGTCTCTTCATGTCTGATAGAAAATGTGTTTCTTTTCCCTCAGTTCTTCCTTGAACTTTCTCAAATTGACTCTCCAATTGCTGGATGAGGTTTCTCCTACTGGGG